>NW_027473386.1:0-705926 GCF_050947335.1 Megachile rotundata | reverse complement strand
CTTATATGATCGATAGAACGACAACTACTGTACTTATTACACTCACTGTTATCAATCTAACTCATATTATTAGCCACATTATGCTTATATGATCGATAGAACGACAATTACTATACTTATTGCACTCACTGTAATCAATCTAACTCAGATTATTAGCCATATTATGCTTATATGATCGACAGAACGACAATTACTATACTCATTACTCATATTATTATCAATCTAACGCATATTATTAGCCATATTATGCTTATATGATCGATAGAACGGCAATTACTATACTTATTACTCCTATTATTATCAATCTAACTCATATTATTAGTAATATTATGCTTATATGATCGTTAGAATGACAATTACTATACTCATTACTCTTATTATTATCAATCTAACTCATATTATTAGCCATATTGTGCTTATATGATCGATAGAGCGACAATTACTATACTTATTACACTCACTATTATCAATCTAACCCATATTATTAGCCATATTATGGTTATATGACCGATAGAACGACAATTACTATACTTATTACTCTTATTATTATCAATCTGACTCATATTATTAGCCATATTATGCTTATATGATCGATAGTACGACAATTACTATACTCATTACTCTTATTATTATCAATCTAACTCATATTATTAGCCGTATTATGCTTATATGATCGATAGAGCGGCAATTACTATACTTATTACTCCTATTATTATCAATCTAACTCATATTATTAGCCGTATTATGCTTATATGATCGATAGAGCGGCAATTACTATACTTATTACTCCTATTATTATCAATCTAACTCATATTATTAGTAATATTATGCTTATATGATCGATAGAGCGACAATTACTATACTCATTACTCTTATTATTATCAATCTAACTCATATTATTAGCCGTATTATGCTTATATGATCGATAGAACGGCAATTACTATACTTATTACTCTTATTATTATCAATCTAACTCATATCATTAGCCATATGGTGCTTATATGATCGATAGAACGACAATTACTATACTTATTACACTCACTATTATCAATCTAACTCATATTATTAGCCATATTACGCAGATATGATCGATAGAGCGACAATTACTATACTCATTACTCTTATTATTATCAATCTAACTCATATTATTAGCCGTATTATGCTTATATGATCGATAGAACGGCAATTACTATACTTATTACTCTTATTATTATCAATCTAACTCATATCATTAGCCATATGGTGCTTATATGATCGATAGAACGACAATTACTATACTTATTACACTCACTATTATCAATCTAACTCATATTATTAGCCATATTACGCAGATATGATCGATAGAACGACAATTACTATACTTATTACTCTTATTATTATCAATCTAACTCATATTATTAGCCATATTATGCTTATATGATTGATAGAACGACAATTACTATACTCATTACTCTTATTATTATCAATCTAACCCATATTATTAGCCATATTATGCTTATATGATCGATAGAACGACAATTACTATACTTCTTACTCTTATTATTATCAATCTAACTTATATTATTAGCCATATTGTGCTTATATGATCGATAGAACGACAATTACTATACTTGTTACTCCTATTATTATCAATCTAACTCATATTATTAGCCATATTGTGCTTATATGATCGATAGAGCGACAATTACTATACTTATTACACTCACTATTATCAATCTAACCCATATTATTAGCCATATTATGGTTATATGACCGATAGAACGACAATTACTATACTTATTACTCTTATTATTATCAATCTGACTCATATTATTAGCCATATTATGCTTATATGATCGATAGTACGACAATTACTATACTCATTACTCTTATTATTATCAATCTAACTCATATTATTAGCCGTATTATGCTTATATGATCGATAGAGCGGCAATTACTATACTTATTACTCCTATTATTATCAATCTAACTCATATTATTAGCCGTATTATGCTTATATGATCGATAGAGCGGCAATTACTATACTTATTACTCCTATTATTATCAATCTAACTCATATTATTAGTAATATTATGCTTATATGATCGTTAGAATGACAATTACTATACTCATTACTCTAATTATTATCAATCTAACTCATATTATTAGCCATATTGTGCTTATATGATCGATAGAGCGACAATTACTATACTCATTACTCTTATTATTATCAATCTAACTCATATTATTAGCCACATTATGCTTATATGATCGATAGAACGACAATTACTATACTTATTACTCCTATTATTATCAATCTAACTCATATTATTAGTAATATTATGCTTATATGATCGTTAGAATGACAATTACTATACTCATTACTCTTATTATTATCAATCTAACTCATATTATTACCCATATTGTGCTTATATGATCGATAGAACGACAATTACTATACTTATTACACTCACTATTATCAATCTAACTCATATTATTAGCCATATTACGCAGATATGATCGATAGAACGACAATTACTATACTCATTACTCTTATTATTATCAATCTAACTCATATTATTAGCCATATTATGCTTATGTGATCGATAGTACGACAATTACTATACTCATTATTCTTATTATTATCAATCTAACTCATATTATTAACCATATTATGCAGATATGATCGATAGAACGACAATTACTATACTTATTACTCTTATTATTATCAATCTAACTCATATTATTAACCATATTATGTAGATATGATCGATAGAACGACAATTACTATACTTATTACTCTTATTATTATCAATCTGACTCATATTATTAGCCATATTATGCTTATATGATCGATAGTACGACAATTACTATACTCATTACTCTTATTATTATCAATCTAACTCATATTATTAGCCGTATTATGCTTATATGATCGATAGAGCGGCAATTACTATACTTATTACTCCTATTATTATCAATCTAACTCATATTATTAGCCGTAGTATGCTTATATGATCGATAGAGCGGCAATTACTATACTTATTACTCCTATTATTATCAATCTAACTCATATTATTAGTAATATTATGCTTATATGATCGTTAGAATGACAATTACTATACTCATTACTCTAATTATTATCAATCTAACTCATATTATTAGCCATATTGTGCTTATATGATCGATAGAACGACAATTACTATACTCATTACTCTTATTATTATCAATCTAACTCATATTATTAGCCGTATTATGCTTATATGATCGATAGAACGGCAATTACTATACTTATTACTCTTATTATTATCAATCTAACTCATATTATTAGCTATATTATGGTTATATGATCGATATAACGACAATTACTGTACTTATTACTCTTATTATTATCAATCTAGCTCATATTATTAGCCATATTATGCAGATATGATCGAGAGTACGACAATTACTATACTTATTACACTCACTATTATCAATCTAACTCATATCATTAGCCATATGGTGCTTATATGATCGATAGAACGACAATTACTATACTTATTACACTCACTATTATCAATCTAACTCATATTATTAGCCATATTACGCAGATATGATCGATAGAACGACAATTACTATACTTATTACTCTTATTATTATCAATCTAACTCATATTATTAGCCATATTATGCTTATATGATTGATAGAACGACAATTACTATACTCATTACTCTTATTATTATCAATCTAACCCATATTATTAGCCATATTATGCTTATATGATCGATAGAACGACAATTACTATACTTCTTACTCTTATTATTATCAATCTAACTTATATTATTAGCCATATTGTGCTTATATGATCGATAGAACGACAATTACTATACTTGTTACTCCTATTATTATCAATCTAACTCATATTATTAGCCATATTGTGCTTATATGATCGATAGAGCGACAATTACTATACTTATTACACTCACAATTATCAATCTAACCCATATTATTAGCCATATTATGGTTATATGACCGATAGAACGACAATTACTATACTTATTACTCTTATTATTATCAATCTGACTCATATTATTAGCCATATTATGCTTATATGATCGATAGTACGACAATTACTATACTCATTACTCTTATTATTATCAATCTAACTCATATTATTAGCCGTATTATGCTTATATGATCGATAGAGCGGCAATTACTATACTTATTACTCCTATTATTATCAATCTAACTCATATTATTAGCCGTATTATGCTTATATGATCGATAGAGCGGCAATTACTATACTTATTACTCCTATTATTATCAATCTAACTCATATTATTAGTAATATTATGCTTATGTGATCGTTAGAATGACAATTACTATACTCATTACTCTAATTATTATCAATCTAACTCATATTATTAGCCATATTGTGCTTATATGATCGATAGAGCGACAATTACTATACTCATTACTCTTATTATTATCAATCTAACTCATATTATTAGCCACATTATGCTTATATGATCGATAGAACGACAATTACTATACTTATTGCACTCACTATTATCAATCTAACCCATATTATTAGCCATATTATGGTTATATGACCGATAGAACGACAATTACTATACTTATTACTCTTATTATTATCAATCTGACTCATATTATTAGCCATACTATGCTTATATGATCGATAGTACGACAATTACTATACTCATTACTCTTATTATTATCAATCTAACTCATATTATTAGCCGTATTATGCTTATATGATCGATAGAGCGGCAATTACTATACTTATTATTCCTATTATTATCAATCTAACTCATATTATTAGCCGTATTATGCTTATATGATCGATAGAGCGGCAATTACTATACTTATTACTCCTATTATTATCAATCTAACTCATATTATTAGTAATATTATGCTTATATGATCGTTAGAATGACAATTACTATACTCATTACTCTAATTATTATCAATCTAACTCATATTATTAGCCATATTGTGCTTATATGATCGATAGAGCGACAATTACTATACTCATTACTCTTATTATTATCAATCTAACTCATATTATTAGCCACATTATGCTTATATGATCGATAGAACGACAATTACTATACTTATTGCACTCACTGTAATCAATCTAACTCAGATTATTAGCCATATTATGCGTATATGATCGATAGAACGACAATTACTATACTCATTACTCTTATTATTATCAATCTAACGCATATTATTAGCCATATTATGCTTATATGATCGATAGAACGACAATTACTATACTTATTACTCCTATTATTATCAATCTAACTCATATTATTAGTAATATTATGCTTATATGATCGTTAGAATGACAATTACTATACTCATTACTCTTATTATTATCAATCTAACTCATATTATTACCCATATTGTGCTTATATGATCGGTAGAACGACAATTACTATACTTATTACACTCACTATTATCAATCTAACTCATATTATTAGCCATATTACGCAGATATGATCGATAGAACGACAATTACTATACTCATTACTCTTATTATTATCAATCTAACTCATATTATTAGCCATATTATGCTTATGTGATCGATAGTACGACAATTACTATACTCATTATTCTTATTATTATCAATCTAACTCATATTATTAACCATATTATGCAGATATGATCGATAGAACGACAATTACTATACTTATTACTCTTATTATTATCAATCTAACTCATATTATTAACCATATTATGTAGATATGATCGATAGAACGACAATTACTATACTTATTACTCTTATTATTATCAATCTGACTCATATTATTAGCCATATTATGCTTATATGATCGATAGTACGACAATTACTATACTCATTACTCTTATTATTATCAATCTAACTCATATTATTAGCCGTATTATGCTTATATGATCGATAGAGCGGCAATTACTATACTTATTACTCCTATTATTATCAATCTAACTCATATTATTAGCCGTATTATGCTTATATGATCGATAGAGCGGCAATTACTATACTTATTACTCCTATTATTATCAATCTAACTCATATTATTAGTAATATTATGCTTATATGATCGTTAGAATGACAATTACTATACTCATTACTCTAATTATTATCAATCTAACTCATATTATTAGCCATATTGTGCTTATATGATCGATAGAGCGACAATTACTATACTCATTACTCTTATTATTATCAATCTAACTCATATTATTAGCCGTATTATGCTTATATGATCGATAGAACGGCAATTACTATACTTATTACTCTTATTATTATCAATCTAACTCATATTATTAGCCATATTATGCTTATATGATTGATAGAACGACAATTACTATACTCATTACTCTTATTATTATCAATCTAACCCATATTATTAGCCATATTATGCTTATATGATCGATAGAACGACAATTACTATACTTCTTACTCTTATTATTATCAATCTAACTTATATTATTAGCCATATTGTGCTTATATGATCGATAGAACGACAATTACTATACTTGTTACTCCTATTATTATCAATCTAACTCATATTATTAGCCATATTGTGCTTATATGATCGATAGAGCGACAATTACTATACTTATTACACTCACTATTATCAATCTAACCCATATTATTAGCCATATTATGGTTATATGACCGATAGAACGACAATTACTATACTTATTACTCTTATTATTATCAATCTGACTCATATTATTAGCCATATTATGCTTATATGATCGATAGTACGACAATTACTATACTCATTACTCTTATTATTATCAATCTAACTCATATTATTAGCCGTATTATGCTTATATGATCGATAGAGCGGCAATTACTATACTTATTACTCCTATTATTATCAATCTAACTCATATTATTAGCCGTATTATGCTTATATGATCGATAGAGCGGCAATTACTATACTTATTACTCCTATTATTATCAATCTAACTCATATTATTAGTAATATTATGCTTATATGATCGTTAGAATGACAATTACTATACTCATTACTCTAATTATTATCAATCTAACTCATATTATTAGCCATATTGTGCTTATATGATCGATAGAGCGACAATTACTATACACATTACTCTTATTATTATCAATCTAACTCATATTATTAGCCACATTATGCTTATATGATCGATAGAACGACAATTACTATACTTATTGCACTCACTGTAATCAATCTAACTCAGATTATTAGCCATATTATGCGTATATGATCGATAGAACGACAATTACTATACTCATTACTCTTATTATTATCAATCTAACGCATATTATTAGCCATATTATGCTTATATGATCGATAGAACGACAATTACTATACTTATTACTCCTATTATTATCAATCTAACTCATATTATTAGTAATATTATGCTTATATGATCGTTAGAATGACAATTACTATACTCATTACTCTTATTATTATCAATCTAACTCATATTATTACCCATATTGTGCTTATATGATCGATAGAACGACAATTACTATACTTATTACACTCACTATTATCAATCTAACTCATATTATTAGCCATATTACGCAGATATGATCGATAGAACGACAATTACTATACTCATTACTCTTATTATTATCAATCTAACTCATATTATTAGCCTTATTATGCTTATATGATCGATAGAACGACAATTACTATACTCATTACTCTTATTATTATCAATCTAACTCATATTATTAGCCGTATTATGCTTATATGATCGATAGAACGGCAATTACTATACTTATTACTCTTATTATTATCAATCTAACTCATATTATTAGCTATATTATGGTTATATGATCGATATAACGACAATTACTGTACTTATTACTCTTATTATTATCAATCTAGCTCATATTATTAGCCATATTATGCAGATATGATCGAGAGTACGACAATTACTATACTTATTACACTCACTATTATCAATCTAACTCATATCATTAGCCATATGGTGCTTATATGATCGATAGAACGACAATTACTATACTTATTACACTCACTATTATCAATCTAACTCATATTATTAGCCATATTACGCAGATATGATCGATAGAACGACAATTACTATACTTATTACTCTTATTATTATCAATCTAACTCATATTATTAGCCATATTATGCTTATATGATTGATAGAACGACAATTACTATACTCATTACTCTTATTATTATCAATCTAACCCATATTATTAGCCATATTATGCTTATATGATCGATAGAACGACAATTACTATACTTCTTACTCTTATTATTATCAATCTAACTTATATTATTAGCCATATTGTGCTTATATGATCGATAGAACGACAATTACTATACTTGTTACTCCTATTATTATCAATCTAACTCATATTATTAGCCATATTGTGCTTATATGATCGATAGAGCGACAATTACTATACTTATTACACTCACTATTATCAATCTAACCCATATTATTAGCCATATTATGGTTATATGACCGATAGAACGACAATTACTATACTTATTACTCTTATTATTATCAATCTGACTCATATTATTAGCCATATTATGCTTATATGATCGATAGTACGACAATTACTATACTCATTACTCTTATTATTATCAATCTAACTCATATTATTAGCCGTATTATGCTTATATGATCGATAGAGCGGCAATTACTATACTTATTACTCCTATTATTATCAATCTAACTCATATTATTAGCCGTATTATGCTTATATGATCGATAGAGCGGCAATTACTATACTTATTACTCCTATTATTATCAATCTAACTCATATTATTAGTAATATTATGCTTATATGATCGATAGAACGACAATTACTATACTTATTGCACTCACTGTAATCAATCTAACTCAGATTATTAGCCATATTATGCGTATATGATCGATAGAACGACAATTACTATACTCATTACTCTTATTATTATCAATCTAACGCATATTATTAGCCATATTATGCTTATATGATCGATAGAACGACAATTACTATACTTATTACTCCTATTATTATCAATCTAACTCATATTATTAGTAATATTATGCTTATATGATCGTTAGAATGACAATTACTATACTCATTACTCTTATTATTATCAATCTAACTCATATTATTACCCATATTGTGCTTATATGATCGGTAGAACGACAATTACTATACTTATTACACTCACTATTATCAATCTAACTCATATTATTAGCCATATTACGCAGATATGATCGATAGAACGACAATTACTATACTCATTACTCTTATTATTATCAATCTAACTCATATTATTAGCCATATTATGCTTATGTGATCGATAGTACGACAATTACTATACTCATTATTCTTATTATTATCAATCTAACTCATATTATTAACCATATTATGCAGATATGATCGATAGAACGACAATTACTATACTTATTACTCTTATTATTATCAATCTAACTCATATTATTAACCATATTATGTAGATATGATCGATAGAACGACAATTACTATACTTATTACTCTTATTATTATCAATCTGACTCATATTATTAGCCATATTATGCTTATATGATCGATAGTACGACAATTACTATACTCATTACTCTTATTATTATCAATCTAACTCATATTATTAGCCGTATTATGCTTATATGATCGATAGAGCGGCAATTACTATACTTATTACTCCTATTATTATCAATCTAACTCATATTATTAGCCGTATTATGCTTATATGATCGATAGAGCGGCAATTACTATACTTATTACTCCTATTATTATCAATCTAACTCATATTATTAGTAATATTATGCTTATATGATCGTTAGAATGACAATTACTATACTCATTACTCTAATTATTATCAATCTAACTCATATTATTAGCCATATTGTGCTTATATGATCGATAGAGCGACAATTACTATACTCATTACTCTTATCATTATCAATCTAACTCATATTATTAGCCGTATTATGCTTATATGATCGATAGAACGGCAATTACTATACTTATTACTCTTATTATTATCAATCTAACTCATATTATTAGCTATATTATGGTTATATGATCGATATAACGACAATTACTGTACTTATTACTCTTATTATTATCAATCTAGCTCATATTATTAGCCATATTATGCAGATATGATCGAGAGTACGACAATTACTATACTTATTACACTCACTATTATCAATCTAACTCATATCATTAGCCATATGGTGCTTATATGATCGATAGAACGACAATTACTATACTTATTACACTCACTATTATCAATCTAACTCATATTATTAGCCATATTACGCAGATATGATCGATAGAACGACAATTACTATACTTATTACTCTTATTATTATCAATCTAACTCATATTATTAGCCATATTATGCTTATATGATTGATAGAACGACAATTACTATACTCATTACTCTTATTATTATCAATCTAACCCATATTATTAGCCATATTATGCTTATATGATCGATAGAACGACAATTACTATACTTCTTACTCTTATTATTATCAATCTAACTTATATTATTAGCCATATTGTGCTTATATGATCGATAGAACGACAATTACTATACTTGTTACTCCTATTATTATCAATCTAACTAATATTATTAGCCATATTGTGCTTATATGATCGATAGAGCGACAATTACTATACTTATTACACTCACTATTATCAATCTAACCCATATTATTAGCCATATTATGGTTATATGACCGATAGAACGACAATTACTATACTTATTACTCTTATTATTATCAATCTGACTCATATTATTAGCCATATTATGCTTATATGATCGATAGTACGACAATTACTATACTCATTACTCTTATTATTATCAATCTAACTCATATTATTAGCCGTATTATGCTTATATGATCGATAGAGCGGCAATTACTATACTTATTACTCCTATTATTATCAATCTAACTCATATTATTAGCCGTATTATGCTTATATGATCGATAGAGCGGCAATTACTATACTTATTACTCCTATTATTATCAATCTAACTCATATTATTAGTAATATTATGCTTATATGATCGTTAGAATGACAATTACTATACTCATTACTCTAATTATTATCAATCTAACTCATATTATTAGCCATATTGTGCTTATATGATCGATAGAGCGACAATTACTATACTCATTACTCTTATTATTATCAATCTAACTCATATTATTAGCCACATTATGCTTATATGATCGATAGAACGACAATTACTATACTTATTGCACTCACTGTAATCAATCTAACTCAGATTATTAGCCATATTATGCGTATATGATCGATAGAACGACAATTACTATACTCATTACTCTTATTATTATCAATCTAACGCATATTATTAGCCATATTATGCTTATATGATCGATAGAACGACAATTACTATACTTATTACTCCTATTATTATCAATCTAACTCATATTATTAGTAATATTATGCTTATATGATCGTTAGAATGACAATTACTATACTCATTACTCTTATTATTATCAATCTAACTCATATTATTACCCATATTGTGCTTATATGATCGATAGAACGACAATTACTATACTTATTACACTCACTATTATCAATCTAACTCATATTATTAGCCATATTACGCAGATATGATCGATAGAACGACAATTACTATACTCATTACTCTTATTATTATCAATCTAACTCATATTATTAGCCATATTATGCTTATGTGATCGATAGTACGACAATTACTATACTCATTATTCTTATTATTATCAATCTAACTCATATTATTAACCATATTATGCAGATATGATCGATAGCACGACAATTACTATACTCATTACTCCTATTATTATCAATCTAACTCATATTATTAGCCGTATTATGCTTATATGATCGATAGAACGACAATTACTATACTTATTACTCTTATTTTTATCAATCTAACTCATATTATTAGCCATATTATGCTTATATGATCCATAGAACGACAATTACTTCACTTCTTACTCTTATTATTATCAATCTAACTCATATTATTAGCCATATTATGCTTATATGATCGATAGAACGACAATTACTATCCTCATTACTCTTATTATAATCAATCTAACTCATATTATTAACCATATTATGCAGATATGATCGATAGAACGACAATTACTATACTTATTACTCTTATTATTATCAATCTAACTCATGTTATTAGCCATATTGTGCTTATATGATCGATAGAACGACAATTACTATACTCATTACTCTTATTATTTTCAATCTAACTCATATTATTAGCCGTATTATGCTTATATGATCGATAGAACGACAATTACTACACTCATTACTCTTATTTTTATCAATCTAACTCATATTATTAGCCATATTATGGTTATATGACCGATAGAACGACAATTACTATACTCATTACTCTTATAATTATCAATCCAACCCATACTATTAGCCATATTATGCTTATATGATCGATAATACGACAATTACTATACTCATTACTCTTATTATTATCAATCTAACTCATATTATTAACCATATTATGCAGATATGATCGATAGAACGACAATTACTATACTTATTACTCTTATTATTATCAATCTAACT
Organism: Megachile rotundata; assembly: GCF_050947335.1. Classification (NCBI taxonomy): domain Eukaryota; kingdom Metazoa; phylum Arthropoda; class Insecta; order Hymenoptera; family Megachilidae; genus Megachile; species Megachile rotundata. The sequence goes on along the minus strand of NW_027473386.1, from coordinate 693,331 downwards.
CATGTTATTAGCCATATTATGCTTATATGATCGATAGAACGACAATTACTACACTCATTACTCTTATTATTATCAATCTAACTCATATTATTAGCCATATTATGGTTATATGACCGATAGAACGACAATTACTATAGTCATTACTTTTATAATTATCAATCTAACCAATACTATTAGCCATATTATGCTTATATGATCGATAATACGACAATTACTATACTCATTACTCTTATTATTATCAATCTAACTCATATTATTAACCATATTATGCAGATATGATCGATAGAACGACAATTACTATACTTATTACTCTTATTATTATCAATCTAATTCATATTATTAGCCACATTATGCTTATATGATCGATAGAACGACAATTACTATACTTATTACTCTTATTATTATCAATCTAACTCATATTATTAGCCATATTATGCTTATATGATCCATAGAACGACAATTACTTCACTTCTTACTCTTATTATTATCAATCTAACTTATATTATTAGCCATATTGTGCTTATATGATCGACAGAACGACTATTACTATACTTATTACTCTTATTATTATCAATCTAACTCATATTATTAGCCACATTATGCTTATATGATCGATAGAACGACAATTACTATACTCATTACTCTTATTATTATCAATCTAACTCATATTATTAGCCTTATTATGCTTATATGATTGATAGAACGACAATTACTATACTCATTACTCTTATAATTATCAATCTAACCCATACTATTAGCCATATTATGCTTATATGATCGATAATACGACAATTACTATACTCATTACTCCTATTATTATCAATCTAACTCATATTATTAGCCATATTATGCTTATATGATCGATAGAACGACAATTACTATACTCATTACTCTTATTATTATCAATCTAACTCATATTATTAGCCATATTATGCTTATATGATCGATAGAACGACAATTACTGTACTTGTTACACTCACTGTTATCAATCTAACTCATATTATTAGCCACATTATGCTTATATGATCGATAGAACGACAATTACTATACTTATTGCACTCACTGTTATCAATCTAACTCAGATTATTAGCCATATTATGCTTATATGATCGATAGAACGACAATTACTATACTCATTACTCTAATTATTATCAATCTAACTCATATTATTAGCCATATTATGCTTATATGATCGATAGAACGACAATTACTATACTCATTACTCTTATAATAATCAATCGAACTCATATTATTAACCATATTATGCAGATATGATCGATAGAACGACAATTACTATACTTATTACTCTTATTATGATCAATCTAACTCATATTATTAACCATATTATGCAGATATGATCGATAGAACGACAATTACTATACTTATTACTCTTATTATTATCTATCTAACTCATATTATTAGCCACATTATGCTTATATGATCGATAGAACGACAATTACTATACTTATTACTCTTATTATTATCAATCTAACTCATATTATTAGCCATATTATGCTTATATGATCCATAGAACGACAATTACTATACTTCTTACTCTTATTATTATCAATCTAACTTATATTATTAGCCATATTGTGCTTATATGATCGATAGAACGACAATTACTATACTCATTACTCTAATTATTATCAATCTAACTCATATTATTAGCCATATTATGCTTATATGATCGATAGAACGACAATTACTATACTCATTACTCTTATAATAATCAATCTAACTCATATTATTAACCATATTATGCAGATATGATCGATAGAACGACAATTACTATACTTATTACTCTTATTATGATCAATCTAACTCATATTATTAACCATATTATGCAGATATGATCGATAGAACGACAATTACTATACTTATTACTCTTATTATTATCTATCTAACTCATATTATTAGCCACATTATGCTTATATGATCGATAGAACGACAATTACTATACTTATTACTCTTATTATTATCAATCTAACTCATATTATTAGCCATATTATGCTTATATGATCCATAGAACGACAATTACTATACTTCTTACTCTTATTATTATCAATCTAACTTATATTATTAGCCATATTGTGCTTATATGATCGATAGAACGACTATTACTATACTTATTACTCTTATTATTATCAATCTAATTCATATTATTAGCCACATTATGCTTATATGATCGATAGAACGACAATTACTGTACTTATTACTCTTATTATTATCAATCTAACTCATGTTATTAGCCATATTATGCTTATATGATCGATAGAACGACAATTACTATACTTATTGCACCCACTGTTATCAATCTAACTCAGATTATTAGCCATATTATGCCTATATCATCGATAGAACGACAATTACTATACTCATTACTCTTATTATTATCAATCTAACTCATATTATTAGCCATATTGTGCTTATATGATCGATAGAGCGACAATTACTATACTTATTACACTCACTATTATCAATCTAACTCATATTAATAGCCACATTATGCTTATATGATCGATAGAACGACAATTACTATACTCATTAGTCTTATTATTATCAATCTAACTCATATTATTAGCCATATTATGCTTATATGATCGATAGAACGACAATTACTATACTCATTACTCTTATTATAATCAATCTAACTCATATTATTAACCATATTATGCAGATATGATTGATAGAACGACAATTACTATACTTATTACTCTTATTATTATCAATCTAACTCATATTATTAACCATATTATGTAGATATGATCGATAGAACGACAATTACTATACTTATTACTCTTATTATTATCAATCTAACTCATATTATTAGCCACATTATGCTTATAGGATCGATAGAACGACAATTACTATACTCATTACTCTTATTATTATCAATCTAACTCATATTATTAGCCACATTATGCTTATATGATCGATAGAACGGCAATTACTATACTTATTGCACTCACTGTTATCAATCTAACTCAGATTATTAGCCATATTATGCTTATATGATCGATAGAACGACAATTACTATACTCATTACTCTTATTATTATCAATCTAACTCATATTATTAGCCATATTATGCTTATATGATCGATAGAACGACAATTACTATACTCATTACTCTTATTATAATCAATCTAACTCATATTATTAACCATATTATGCAGATATGATTGATAGAACGACAATTACTATACTTATTACTCTTATTATTGTCAATCTAACTCATATTATTAACCATATTATGTAGATATGATCGATAGAACGACAATTACTATACTTATTACTCTTATTATTATCAATCTAACTCATATTATTAGCCACATTATGCTTATATGATCGATAGAACGACAATTACTATACTTATTACTCTTATTATTATCAATCTAACTCATATTATTAGCCATATTATGCTTATATGATCCATAGAACGACAATTACTTCACTTCTTACTCTTATTATTATCAATCTAACTTATATTATTAGCCATATTGTGCTTATATGATCGACAGAACGACTATTACTATACTTATTACTCTTATTATTATCAATCTAACTCATATTATTAGCCACATTATGCTTATATGATCGATAGAACGACAATTACTATACTCATTACTCTTATTATTATCAATCTAACTCATATTATTAGCCTTATTATGCTTATATGATTGATAGAACGACAATTACTATACTCATTACTCTTATAATTATCAATCTAACCCATACTATTAGCCAATTTATGCTTATATGATCGATAATACGACAATTACTATACTCATTACTCCTATTATTATCAATCTAACTCATGTTATTAGCCATATTATGCTTATATGATCGATAGAACGACAATTACTATACTCATTACTCTTATTATTATCAATCTAACTCATATTATTAGCCATATTATGCTTATATGATCGATAGAACGACAATTACTGTACTTGTTACACTCACTGTTATTAATCTAACTCATATTATTAGCCACATCATGCTTATATGATCGATAGAACGACAATTACTATACTTATTGCACTCACTGTTATCAATCTAACTCAGATTATTAGCCATATTATGCTTATATGATCGATAGAACGACAATTACTATACTCATTACTCTAATTATTATCAATCTAACTCATATTATTAGCCATATTATGCTTATATGATCGATAGAACGACAATTACTATACTCATTACTCTTATAATAATCAATCTAACTCATATTATTAGCCATATTATGCTTATATGATCCATAGAACGACAATTACTATACTTCTTACTCTTATTATTATCAATCTAACTTATATTATTAGCCATATTGTGCTTATATGATCGATAGAACGACAATTACTGTACTTATTACACTCACTGTTATCAATGTAACTCATATTATTAGCCACATTATGCTTATATGATCGATAGAACGACAATTACTATACTTATTGCACTCACTGTTATCAATCTAACTCAGATTATTAGGCATATTATGCAGATATGATCGATAGAACGACAATTACTATACTTCTTACTCTTATTATTATCAATCTAACTTATATTATTAGCCATATTGTGCTTATATGATCGATAGAACGACTATTACTATACTTATTACTCTTATTATTATCAATCTAATTCATATTATTAGCGACATTATGCTTATATGATCGATAGAACGACAATTACTGTACTTATTACTCTTATTATTATCAATCTAACTCATGTTATTAGCCATATTATGCTTATATGATCGATAGAACGACAATTACTATACTTATTGCACCCACTGTTATCAATCTAACTCAGATTATTAGGCATATTATGCTTATATGATCGATAGAACGACAATTACTATACTGATTACTCTTATTATTATCAATCTAACTCATATTATTAGCAATATTATGCTTATATGATCGATAGAACGACAATTACTATACTTATTACTCTTATTATTATCAATGTAACTTATATTATTAGCCATATTGTGCTTATATGATCGATAGAACGACTATTACTATACTTATTACTCTTATTATTATCAATCTAACTCATATTATTAGCCTTATTATGCTTATATGATCCATAGAACGACAATTACTTCACTTCTTACTCTTATTATTATCAATCTAACTTATATTATTAGCCATATTGTGCTTATATGATCGATAGAACGACTATTACTATACTTATTACTCTTATTATTATCAATCTAACTCATATTATTAGCCACATTATGCTTATATGATCGATAGAACGACAATTACTATACTCATTACTCTTATTATTATCAATCTAACTCATATTATTAGCCTTATTATGCTTATATGATTGATAGAACGACAATTACTATACTCATTACTCTTATAATTATCAATCTAACCCATACTATTAGCCATATTCTGCTTATATGATCGATAATACGACAATTACTATACTCATTACTCTTATTATTATCAATCTAACTCATATTATTAACCATATTATGCAGATATGATCGATAGTACGACAATTACTATACTTATTACTCTTATTATTATCAATCTAACCCATATTATTAGCCATATTATGGTTATATGACCGATAGAACGAAAATTACTATACTTATTACTCTTATCATTATCAATCTAACTCATATTATTAGCCATATTGTGCTTATATGATCGATAGAACGACAATTACTGTACTTACTACACTCACTGTTATCAATGTAACTCATATTGTTAGCCTCATTATGCTTATATGATCGATAGAACGACAATTACTATACTTATTGCACTCACTGTTATCAATCTAACTCAGATTATTAGGCATATTATGCTTATATGATCGATAGAACGACAATTACTATACTCATTACTCTTATTATTTTCAATCTAACTCATATTATTAGCCGTATTATGCTTATATGATCGATAGAACGACAATTACTACACTCATTACTCTTATTATTATCAATCTAACTCATATTATTAGCCATACTATGGTTATATGACCGATAGAACGACAATTACTATTCTCATTACTCTTATAATTATCAATCTAACCCATACTATTAGCCATATTATGCTTATATGCTCGATAATACGACAATTACTATACTCATTACTCTTATTATTATCAATCTAACTCATATTATTAACCATATTATGCAGATATGATCGATAGAACGACAATTACTATACTTATTACTCTTATTATTATCAATCTAACTCATGTTATTAGCCATATTACGCTTATATGATCGATAGAACGACAATTACTATACTTATTGCACCCACTGTTATCAATCTAACTCAGATTATTAGCCATATTATGCCTATATGATCGATAGAACGACAATTACTATACTCATTACTCTTATTATTATCAATCTAACTCATATTATTAGCCATGTTGTGCTTATATGATCGATAGAGCGACAATTACTATACTTATTACACTCACTATTATCAATCTAACTCATATTATTAGCCACATTATGCTTATATGATCGATAGAACGACAATTACTATACTTATTGCACTCACTGTTATCAATCTAACTCAGATTATTAGGCATATTATGCTTATATGATCGATAGAACGACAATTACTATACTCATCACTCTTATTATTATCAATCTAACTCATATTATTAGCAATATTATGCTTATATGATCGATAGAACGACAATTACTGTACTTATTACTCTTATTATTATCAATCTAGCTCATATTATTAGCCATATTATGCAGATATGATCGAGAGTACGGCAATTACTATACTTATTACACTCACTATTATCAATCTAACTCATATCATTAGCCATATTGTGCTTATATGATCGATAGGACGACAATTACTATACTTATTACACTCACTATTATCAATCTAACTCATATTATTAGCCATATTACGCAGATATGATCGATAGAACGACAATTACTATACTTATTACTCTTATTATTTTCAATCTAACTCATATTATTAGCCATATTATGCTTATATGATTGATAGAACGACAATTACTACACTCATTACTCTTATTATTATCAATCTAACTCATATTATTAGCCATATTATGGTTATATGACCGATAGAACGACAATTACTATACTCATTACTCTTATAATTATCAATCTAACCCATACTATTAGCCATATTATGCTTATATGATCGATAATACGACAATTACTATACTCATTACTCTTATTATTATCAATCTAACTCATATTATTAACCATATTATGCAGATATGATCGATAGAACGACAATTACTATACTTATTACTCTTATTATTATCAATCTAACTCATATTATTAGCCATATTATGCTTATATGATCGATAGAACGACGATTACTATACTCATTACTCTTATTATAATCAATCTAACTCATATTATTAACCATATTATGCAGATATGATCGATAGAACGACAATTACTATACTTATTACTCTCATTATTATCAATCTAACTCATATTATTAACCATATTATGCAGATATGATCGATAGAACGACAATTACTATACTTATTACTCTTATTATTATCAATCTAACTCATATTATTAGCCACATTATGCTTATATGATCGATAGAACGAGAATTACTATACTTATTACTCTTATTATTATCAATGTAACTTATATTATTAGCCATATTGTGCTTATATGATCGATAGAACGACTATTACTATACTTCTTACTCTTATTATTATCAATCTAACTTATATTATTAGCCATATTGTGCTTATATGATCGATAGAAATACTATTACTATACTTATTACTCTTATTATTATCAATCTAACTCATATTATTAGCCTTATTATGCTTATATGATCGATAGAACGACAATTACTATACTTATTACTCTTATTATTATCAATGTAACTTATATTATTAGCCATATTGTGCTTATATGATCGATAGAACGACTATTACTATACTTATTACTCTTATTATTATCAATCTAACTCATATTATTAGCCTTATTATGCTTATATGATCGATAGAACGACAATTACTATACTTATTGCACCCACTGTTATCAATCTAACTCTGATTATTAGCCATATTATGCCTATATGATCGATAGAACGACAATTACTATACTCATTACTCTTATTATTATCAATCTAACTCATGTTATTAGCCATATTATGCTTATATGATCGATAGAACCACAATTACTGTACTTGTTACACTCACTGTTATCAATCTAACTCATATTATTAGCCACATTATGCTTATATGATCGATAGAACGACAATTACTATACTTATTGCACTCACTGTTATCAATCTAACTCAGATTATCAGCCATATTATGCTTATATGATCGATAGAACGACAATTACTATACTCATTACTCTTATTATTATCAATCTAACTCATGTTATTAGCCATATTATGCTTATATGATCGATAGAACCACAATTACTGTACTTGTTACACTCACTGTTATCAATCTAACTCATATTATTAGCCACATTATGCTTATATGATCGATAGAACCACAATTACTATACTTATTGCACTCACTGTTATCAATCTAACTCAGATTATTAGCCATATTATGCTTATATGATCGATAATACGACAATTACTATACTCATTACTCTTATTATTATCAATCTAACTCATATTATTAGCCATATTGTGCTTATATGATCGATAGAGCGACAATTACTATACTTATTACACTCACTATTATCAATCTAACTCATATTAATAGCCACATTATGCTTATATGATCGATAGAACGACAATTACTATACTCATTACTCTTATTATTATCAATCTAACTCATATTATTAGCCATATTATGCTTATATGATCGATAGAACGACAATTACTATACTCATTACTCTTATTATAATCAATCTAACTCATATTATTAACCATATTATGCAGATATGATTGATAGAACGACAATTACTATACTTATTACTCTTATTATTATCAATCTAACTCATATTATTAACCATATTATGTAGATATGATCGATAGAACGACAATTACTATACTTATTACTCTTATTGTTATCAATCTAACTCATATTATTAGCCACATTATGCTTATATGATCGATAGAACGACAATTACTATACTTATTACTCTTATTATTATCAATCTAACTCATATTATTAGCCATATTATGCTTATATGATCCATAGAACGACAATTACTTCACTTCTTACTCTTATTATTATCAATCTAACTTATATTATTAGCCATATTACGCAGATATGATCGATAGAACGACAATTACTATACTCATTACTCCTATTATTATCAATCTAACTCATATTATTAACCATATTATGCAGATATGATCGATAGTACGACAATTACTATACTTATTACTCTTATTATTATCAATCTAACCCATATTATTAGCCATATTATGGTTATATGACCGATAGAACGACAATTACTATACTTATTACTCTTATTAATATCAATCTAACTCATATTATTAGCCATATTGTGCTTATATGATCGATAGAACGACAATTACTGTACTTATTACACTCACTGTTATCAATGTAACTCATATTATTAGCCACATTATGCTTATATGATCGATAGAACGACAATTACTATACTTATTGCACCCACTGTTATCAATCTAACTCAGATTATTAGGCATATTATGCTTATATGATCGATAGAACGACAATTACTATACTGATTACTCTTATTATTATCAATCTAACTCATATTATTAGCAATATTATGCTTATATGATCGATAGAACGACAATTACTATACTTATTACTCTTATTATTATCAATGTAACTTATATTATTAGCCATATTGTGCTTATATGATCGATAGAACGACTATTACTATACTTATTACTCTTATTATTATCAATCTAACTCATATTATTAGCCTTATTATGCTTATATGATCGATAGAACGACAATTACTATACTTATTGCACCCACTGTTATCAATCTAACTCAGATTATTAGCCATATTATGCCTATATGATCGATAGAACGACAATTACTATACTCATTACTCTTATTATTATCAATCTAACTCATGTTATTAGCCATATTATGCTTATATGATCGATAGAACCACAATTACTGTACTTGTTACACTCACTGTTATCAATCTAACTCATATTATTAGCCACATTATGCTTATATGATCGATAGAACGACAATTACTATACTTACTGCACTCACTGTTATCAATCTAACTCAGATTATTAGCCATATTATGCTTATATGATCGATAGAACGACAATTACTATACTCATTACTCTTATTATTATCAATCTAACTCATATTATTAGCCATATTATGCTTATATGATCCATAGAACGACAATTACTTCACTTCTTACTCTTATTATTACCAATCTAACTTATATTATTAGCCATATTGTGCTTATATGATCGATAGAACGACTATTACTATACTTATTACTCTTATTATTATCAATCTAACTCATATTATTAGCCACATTATGCTTATATGATCGATAGAACGACAATTACTATACTCATTACTCTTATTATTATCAATCTAACTCATATTATTAGCCTTATTATGCTTATATGATTGATAGAACGACAATTACTATACTCATTACTCTTATAATTATCAATCTAACCCATACTATTAGCCATATTCTGCTTATATGATCGATAATACGACAATTACTATACTCATTACTCTTATTATTATCAATCTAACTCATATTATTAACCATATTATGCAGATATGATCGATAGTACGACAATTACTATACTTATTACTCTTATTATTATCAATCTAACCCATATTATTAGCCATATTATGGTTATATGACCGATAGAACGAAAATTACTATACTTATTACTCTTATCATTATCAATCTAACTCATATTATTAGCCATATTGTGCTTATATGATCGATAGAACGACAATTACTGTACTTACTACACTCACTGTTATCAATGTAACTCATATTGTTAGCCACATTATGCTTATATGATCGATAGAACGACAATTACTATACTTATTGCACTCACTGTTATCAATCTAACTCAGATTATTAGGCATATTATGCTTATATGATCGATAGAACGACAATTACTATACTCATTACTCTTATTATTTTCAATCTAACTCATATTATTAGCCGTATTATGCTTATATGATCGATAGAACGACAATTACTACACTCATTACTCTTATTATTATCAATCTAACTCATATTATTAGCCATACTATGGTTATATGACCGATAGAACGACAATTACTATTCTCATTACTCTTATAATTATCAATCTAACCCATACTATTAGCCATATTATGCTTATATGCTCGATAATACGACAATTACTATACTCATTACTCTTATTATTATCAATCTAACTCATATTATTAACCATATTATGCAGATATGATCGATAGAACGACAATTACTATACTTATTACTCTTATTATTATCAATCTAACTCATGTTATTAGCCATATTACGCTTATATGATCGATAGAACGACAATTACTATACTTATTGCACCCACTGTTATCAATCTAACTCAGATTATTAGCCATATTATGCCTATATGATCGATAGAACGACAATTACTATACTCATTACTCTTATTATTATCAATCTAACTCATATTATTAGCCATGTTGTGCTTATATGATCGATAGAGCGACAATTACTATACTTATTACACTCACTATTATCAATCTAACTCAGATTATTAGGCATATTATGCTTATATGATCGATAGAACGACAATTACTATACTCATAACTCTTATTATTATCAATCTAACTCATATTATTAGCAATATTATGCTTATATGATCGATAGAACGACAATTACTGTACTTATTACTCTTATTATTATCAATCTAGCTCATATTATTAGCCATATTATGCAGATATGATCGAGAGTACGGCAATTACTATACTTATTACACTCACTATTATCAATCTAACTCATATCATTAGCCATATTGTGCTTATATGATCGATAGGACGACAATTACTATACTTATTACACTCACTATTATCAATCTAACTCATATTATTAGCCATATTACGCAGATATGATCGATAGAACGACAATTACTATACTTATTACTCTTATTATTTTCAATCTAACTCATATTATTAGCCATATTATGCTTATATGATTGATAGAACGACAATTACTACACTCATTACTCTTATTATTATCAATCTAACTCATATTATTAGCCATATTATGGTTATATGACCGATAGAACGACAATTACTATACTCATTACTCTTATAATTATCAATCTAACCCATACTATTAGCCATATTATGCTTATATGATCGATAATACGACAATTACTATACTCATTACTCTTATTATTATCAATCTAACTCATATTATTAACCATATTATGCAGATATGATCGATAGAACGACAATTACTATACTTATTACTCTTATTATTATCAATCTAACTCATATTATTAGCCATATTATGCTTATATGATCGATAGAACGACGATTACTATACTCATTACTCTTATTATAATCAATCTAACTCATATTATTAACCATATTATGCAGATATGATCGATAGAACGACAATTACTATACTTATTACTCTCATTATTATCAATCTAACTCATATTATTAACCATATTATGCAGATATGATCGATAGAACGACAATTACTATACTTATTACTCTTATTATTATCAATGTAACTTATATTATTAGCCATATTGTGCTTATATGATCGATAGAACGACTATTACTATACTTATTACTCTTATTATTATCAATGTAACTTATATTATTAGCCATATTGTGCTTATATGATCGATAGAACGACTATTACTATACTTCTTACTCTTATTATTATCAATCTAACTTATATTATTAGCCATATTGTGCTTATATGATCGATAGAAATACTATTACTATACTTATTACTCTTATTATTATCAATCTAACTCATATTATTAGCCTTATTATGCTTATATGATCGATAGAACGACAATTACTATACTTATTACTCTTATTATTATCAATGTAACTTATATTATTAGCCATATTGTGCTTATATGATCGATAGAACGACTATTACTATACTTATTACTCTTATTATTATCAATCTAACTCATATTATTAGCCTTATTATGCTTATATGATCGATAGAACGACAATTACTATACTTATTGCACCCACTGTTATCAATCTAACTCTGATTATTAGCCATATTATGCCTATATGATCGATAGAACGACAATTACTATACTCATTACTCTTATTATTATCAATCTAACTCATGTTATTAGCCATATTATGCTTATATGATCGATAGAACCACAATTACTGTACTTGTTACACTCACTGTTATCAATCTAACTCATATTATTAGCCACATTATGCTTATATGATCGATAGAACGACAATTACTATACTTATTGCACTCACTGTTATCAATCTAACTCAGATTATCAGCCATATTATGCTTATATGATCGATAGAACGACAATTACTATACTCATTACTCTTATTATTATCAATCTAACTCATGTTATTAGCCATATTATGCTTATATGATCGATAGAACCACAATTACTGTACTTGTTACACTCACTGTTATCAATCTAACTCATATTATTAGCCACATTATGCTTATATGATCGATAGAACCACAATTACTATACTTATTGCACTCACTGTTATCAATCTAACTCAGATTATTAGCCATATTATGCTTATATGATCGATAATACGACAATTACTATACTCATTACTCTTATTATTATCAATCTAACTCATATTATTAGCCATATTGTGCTTATATGATCGATAGAGCGACAATTACTATACTTATTACACTCACTATTATCAATCTAACTCATATTAATAGCCACATTATGCTTATATGATCGATAGAACGACAATTACTATACTCATTACTCTTATTATTATCAATCTAACTCATATTATTAGCCATATTATGCTTATATGATCGATAGAACGACAATTACTATACTCATTACTCTTATTATAATCAATCTAACTCATATTATTAACCATATTATGCAGATATGATTGATAGAACGACAATTACTATACTTATTACTCTTATTATTATCAATCTAACTCATATTATTAACCATATTATGTAGATATGATCGATAGAACGACAATTACTATACTTATTACTCTTATTGTTATCAATCTAACTCATATTATTAGCCACATTATGCTTATATGATCGATAGAACGACAATTACTATACTTATTACTCTTATTATTATCAATCTAACTCATATTATTAGCCATATTATGCTTATATGATCCATAGAACGACAATTACTTCACTTCTTACTCTTATTATTATCAATCTAACTTATATTATTAGCCATATTACGCAGATATGATCGATAGAACGACAATTACTATACTCATTACTCCTATTATTATCAATCTAACTCATATTATTAACCATATTATGCAGATATGATCGATAGTACGACAATTACTATACTTATTACTCTTATTATTATCAATCTAACCCATATTATTAGCCATATTATGGTTATATGACCGATAGAACGACAATTACTATACTTATTACTCTTATTAATATCAATCTAACTCATATTATTAGCCATATTGTGCTTATATGATCGATAGAACGACAATTACTGTACTTATTACACTCACTGTTATCAATGTAACTCATATTATTAGCCACATTATGCTTATATGATCGATAGAACGACAATTACTATACTTATTGCACCCACTGTTATCAATCTAACTCAGATTATTAGGCATATTATGCTTATATGATCGATAGAACGACAATTACTATACTGATTACTCTTATTATTATCAATCTAACTCATATTATTAGCAATATTATGCTTATATGATCGATAGAACGACAATTACTATACTTATTACTCTTATTATTATCAATGTAACTTATATTATTAGCCATATTGTGCTTATATGATCGATAGAACGACTATTACTATACTTATTACTCTTATTATTATCAATCTAACTCATATTATTAGCCTTATTATGCTTATATGATCGATAGAACGACAATTACTATACTTATTGCACCCACTGTTATCAATCTAACTCAGATTATTAGCCATATTATGCCTATATGATCGATAGAACGACAATTACTATACTCATTACTCTTATTATTATCAATCTAACTCATGTTATTAGCCATATTATGCTTATATGATCGATAGAACCACAATTACTGTACTTGTTACACTCACTGTTATCAATCTAACTCATATTATTAGCCACATTATGCTTATATGATCGATAGAACGACAATTACTATACTTACTGCACTCACTGTTATCAATCTAACTCAGATTATTAGCCATATTATGCTTATATGATCGATAGAACGACAATTACTATACTCATTACTCTTATTATTATCAATCTAACTCATATTATTAGCCATATTATGCTTATATGATCCATAGAACGACAATTACTTCACTTCTTACTCTTATTATTACCAATCTAACTTATATTATTAGCCATATTGTGCTTATATGATCGATAGAACGACTATTACTATACTTATTACTCTTATTATTATCAATCTAACTCATATTATTAGCCACATTATGCTTATATGATCGATAGAACGACAATTACTATACTCATTACTCTTATTATTATCAATCTAACTCATATTATTAGCCTTATTATGCTTATATGATTGATAGAACGACAATTACTATACTCATTACTCTTATAATTATCAATCTAACCCATACTATTAGCCATATTCTGCTTATATGATCGATAATACGACAATTACTATACTCATTACTCTTATTATTATCAATCTAACTCATATTATTAACCATATTATGCAGATATGATCGATAGTACGACAATTACTATACTTATTACTCTTATTATTATCAATCTAACCCATATTATTAGCCATATTATGGTTATATGACCGATAGAACGAAAATTACTATACTTATTACTCTTATCATTATCAATCTAACTCATATTATTAGCCATATTGTGCTTATATGATCGATAGAACGACAATTACTGTACTTACTACACTCACTGTTATCAATGTAACTCATATTGTTAGCCACATTATGCTTATATGATCGATAGAACGACAATTACTATACTTATTGCACTCACTGTTATCAATCTAACTCAGATTATTAGGCATATTATGCTTATATGATCGATAGAACGACAATTACTATACTCATTACTCTTATTATTTTCAATCTAACTCATATTATTAGCCGTATTATGCTTATATGATCGATAGAACGACAATTACTACACTCATTACTCTTATTATTATCAATCTAACTCATATTATTAGCCATACTATGGTTATATGACCGATAGAACGACAATTACTATTCTCATTACTCTTATAATTATCAATCTAACCCATACTATTAGCCATATTATGCTTATATGCTCGATAATACGACAATTACTATACTCATTACTCTTATTATTATCAATCTAACTCATATTATTAACCATATTATGCAGATATGATCGATAGAACGACAATTACTATACTTATTACTCTTATTATTATCAATCTAACTCATGTTATTAGCCATATTACGCTTATATGATCGATAGAACGACAATTACTATACTTATTGCACCCACTGTTATCAATCTAACTCAGATTATTAGCCATATTATGCCTATATGATCGATAGAACGACAATTACTATACTCATTACTCTTATTATTATCAATCTAACTCATATTATTAGCCATGTTGTGCTTATATGATCGATAGAGCGACAATTACTATACTTATTACACTCACTATTATCAATCTAACTCAGATTATTAGGCATATTATGCTTATATGATCGATAGAACGACAATTACTATACTCATAACTCTTATTATTATCAATCTAACTCATATTATTAGCAATATTATGCTTATATGATCGATAGAACGACAATTACTGTACTTATTACTCTTATTATTATCAATCTAGCTCATATTATTAGCCATATTATGCAGATATGATCGAGAGTACGGCAATTACTATACTTATTACACTCACTATTATCAATCTAACTCATATCATTAGCCATATTGTGCTTATATGATCGATAGGACGACAATTACTATACTTATTACACTCACTATTATCAATCTAACTCATATTATTAGCCATATTACGCAGATATGATCGATAGAACGACAATTACTATACTTATTACTCTTATTATTTTCAATCTAACTCATATTATTAGCCATATTATGCTTATATGATTGATAGAACGACAATTACTACACTCATTACTCTTATTATTATCAATCTAACTCATATTATTAGCCATATTATGGTTATATGACCGATAGAACGACAATTACTATACTCATTACTCTTATAATTATCAATCTAACCCATACTATTAGCCATATTATGCTTATATGATCGATAATACGACAATTACTATACTCATTACTCTTATTATTATCAATCTAACTCATATTATTAACCATATTATGCAGATATGATCGATAGAACGACAATTACTATACTTATTACTCTTATTATTATCAATCTAACTCATATTATTAGCCATATTATGCTTATATGATCGATAGAACGACGATTACTATACTCATTACTCTTATTATAATCAATCTAACTCATATTATTAACCATATTATGCAGATATGATCGATAGAACGACAATTACTATACTTATTACTCTCATTATTATCAATCTAACTCATATTATTAACCATATTATGCAGATATGATCGATAGAACGACAATTACTATACTTATTACTCTTATTATTATCAATGTAACTTATATTATTAGCCATATTGTGCTTATATGATCGATAGAACGACTATTACTATACTTATTACTCTTATTATTATCAATCTAACTCATATTATTAGCCTTATTATGCTTATATGATCGATAGAACGACAATTACTATACTTATTGCACCCACTGTTATCAATCTAACTCTGATTATTAGCCATATTATGCCTATATGATCGATAGAACGACAATTACTATACTCATTACTCTTATTATTATCAATCTAACTCATGTTATTAGCCATATTATGCTTATATGATCGATAGAACCACAATTACTGTACTTGTTACACTCACTGTTATCAATCTAACTCATATTATTAGCCACATTATGCTTATATGATCGATAGAACGACAATTACTATACTTATTGCACTCACTGTTATCAATCTAACTCAGATTATCAGCCATATTATGCTTATATGATCGATAGAACGACAATTACTATACTCATTACTCTTATTATTATCAATCTAACTCATGTTATTAGCCATATTATGCTTATATGATCGATAGAACCACAATTACTGTACTTGTTACACTCACTGTTATCAATCTAACTCATATTATTAGCCACATTATGCTTATATGATCGATAGAACCACAATTACTATACTTATTGCACTCACTGTTATCAATCTAACTCAGATTATTAGCCATATTATGCTTATATGATCGATAATACGACAATTACTATACTCATTACTCTTATTATTATCAATCTAACTCATATTATTAACCATATTATGCAGATATGATCGATAGAACGACAATTACTATACTTATTACTCTTATTATTATCAATCTAACTCATATTATTAGCCATATTATGCTTATATGATCGATAGAACGACGATTACTATACTCATTACTCTTATTATAATCAATCTAACTCATATTATTAACCATATTATGCAGATATGATCGATAGAACGACAATTACTATACTTATTTCTCTCATTATTATCAATCTAACTCATATTATTAACCATATTATGCAGATATGATCGATAGAACGACAATTACTATACTTATTACTCTTATTATTATCAATCTAACTCATATTATTAGCCACATTATGCTTATATGATCGATAGAACGACAATTACTATACTTATTACTCTTATTATTATCAATGTAACTTATATTATTAGCCATATTGTGCTTATATGATCGATAGAACGACTATTACTATACTTCTTACTCTTATTATTATCAATCTAACTTATATTATTAGCCATATTGTGCTTATATGATCGATAGAAATACTATTACTATACTTATTACTCTTATTATTATCAATCTAACTCATATTATTAGCCTTATTATGCTTATATGATCGATAGAACGACAATTACTATACTTATTACTCTTATTATTATCAATGTAACTTATATTATTAGCCATATTGTGCTTATATGATCGATAGAACGACTATTACCGTACTTATTACTCTTATTATTATCAATCTAACTCATATTATTAGCCTTATTATGCTTATATGATCGATAGAACGACAATTACTATACTTATTGCACCCACTGTTATCAATCTAACTCAGATTATTAGCCATATTATGCCTATATGATCGATAGAACGACAATTACTATACTCATTACTCTTATTATTATCAATCTAACTCATGTTATTAGCCATATTATGCTTATATGATCGATAGAACCACAATTACTGTACTTGTTACACTCACTGTTATCAATCTAACTCATATTATTAGCCACATTATGCTTATATGATCGATAGAACCACAATTACTATACTTATTGCACTCACTGTTATCAATCTAACTCAGATTATTAGCCATATTATGCTTATATGATAGATAGAACGACAATTACTATACTCATTACTCTTATTATTATCAATCTAACTCATATTATTAGCCATATTATGCTTATATGATCGATAGAACGACAATTACTATACTCATTACTCTTATTATAATCAATCTAACTCATATTATTAACCATATTATGCAGATATGATCGATAGAACGACAATTACTATACTTATTACTCTTATTATTATCAATCTAACTCATATTATTAACCATATTATGTAGATATGATCGATAGAACGACAATTACTATACTTATTACTCTTACTATTATCAATCTAACCCATATTATTAGCCACATTATGCTTATATGATCGATAGAACGACAATTACTATACTTATTACTCCTATTATTATCAATCTGACTCATATTATTAGCCATATTGTGCTTATATGATCGATAGAACGACAACTACTGTACTTATTACACTCACTGTTATCAATCTAACTCATATTATTAGCCACATTATGCTTATATGATCGATAGAACGACAATTACTATACTTATTGCACTCACTGTAATCAATCTAACTCAGATTATTAGCCATATTATGCTTATATGATCGATAGAACGACAATTACTATACTCATTACTCATATTATTATCAATCTAACGCATATTATTAGCCATATTATGCTTATATGATCGATAGAACGACAATTACTATACTTATTACTCCTATTATTATCAATCTAACTCATATTATTAGTAATATTATGCTTATATGATCGTTAGAATGACAATTACTATACTCATTACTCTTATTATTATCAATCTAACTCATATTATTAGCCATATTGTGCTTATATGATCGATAGAGCGACAATTACTATACTTATTACACTCACTATTATCAATCTAACCCATATTATTAGCCATATTATGGTTATATGACCGATAGAACGACAATTACTATACTTATTACTCTTATTATTATCAATCTGACTCATATTATTAGCCATATTATGCTTATATGATCGATAGTACGACAATTACTATACTCATTACTCTTATTATTATCAATCTAACTCATATTATTAGCCGTATTATGCTTATATGATCGATAGAGCGGCAATTACTATACTTATTACTCCTATTATTATCAATCTAACTCATATTATTAGCCGTATTATGCTTATATGATCGATAGAGCGGCAATTACTATACTTATTACTCCTATTATTATCAATCTAACTCATATTATTAGTAATATTATGCTTATATGATCGTTAGAATGACAATTACTATACTCATTACTCTAATTATTATCAATCTAACTCATATTATTAGCCATATTGTGCTTATATGATCGATAGAGCGACAATTACTATACTCATTACTCTTATTATTATCAATCTAACTCATATTATTAGCCGTATTATGCTTATATGATCGATAGAACGGCAATTACTATACTTATTACTCTTATTATTATCAATCTAACTCATATCATTAGCCATATGGTGCTTATATGATCGATAGAACGACAATTACTATACTTATTTCTCTCATTATTATCAATCTAACTCATATTATTAACCATATTATGCAGATATGATCGATAGAACGTCAATTACTATACTTATTACTCTTATTATTATCAATCTAACTCATATTATTAGCCACATTATGCTTATATGATCGATAGAACGACAATTACTATACTTATTACTCTTATTATTATCAATGTAACTTATATTATTAGCCATATTGTGCTTATATTATCGATAGAACGACTATTACTATACTTCTTACTCTTATTATTATCAATCTAACTTATATTATTAGCCATATTGTGCTTATATGATCGATAGAAATACTATTACTATACTTATTACTCTTATTATTATCAATCTAACTCATATTATTAGCCTTATTATGCTTATATGATCGATAGAACGACAATTACTATACTTATTACTCTTATTATTATCAATGTAACTTATATTATTAGCCATATTGTGCTTATATGATCGATAGAACGACTATTACCGTACTTATTACTCTTATTATTATCAATCTAACTCATATTATTAGCCTTATTATGCTTATATGATCGATAGAACGACAATTACTATACTTATTGCACCCACTGTTATCAATCTAACTCAGATTATTAGCCATATTATGCCTATATGATCGATAGAACGACAATTACTATACTCATTACTCTTATTATTATCAATCTAACTCATGTTATTAGCCATATTATGCTTATATGATCGATAGAACCACAATTACTGTACTTGTCCACTCACTGTTATCAATCTAACTCATATTATTAGCCACATTATGCTTATATGATCGATAGAACCACAATTACTATACTTATTGCACTCACTGTTATCAATCTAACTCAGATTATTAGCCATATTATGCTTATATGATAGATAGAACGACAATTACTATACTCATTACTCTTATTATTATCAATCTAACTCATATTATTAGCCATATTATGCTTATATGATCGATAGAACGACAATTACTATACTCATTACTCTTATTATAATCAATCTAACTCATATTATTAACCATATTATGCAGATATGATCGATAGAACGACAATTACTATACTTATTACTCTTATTATTATCAATCTAACTCATATTATTAACCATATTATGTAGATATGATCGATAGAACGACAATTACTATACTTATTACTCTTACTATTATCAATCTAACCCATATTATTAGCCACATTATGCTTATATGATCGATAGAACGACAATTACTATACTTATTACTCCTATTATTATCAATCTGACTCATATTATTAGCCATATTGTGCTTATATGATCGATAGAACGACAACTACTGTACTTATTACACTCACTGTTATCAATCTAACTCATATTATTAGCCACATTATGCTTATATGATCGATAGAACGACAATTACTATACTTATTGCACTCACTGTAATCAATCTAACTCAGATTATTAGCCATATTATGCTTATATGATCGATAGAACGACAATTACTATACTCATTACTCATATTATTATCAATCTAACGCATATTATTAGCCATATTATGCTTATATGATCGATAGAACGACAATTACTATACTTATTACTCCTATTATTATCAATCTAACTCATATTATTAGTAATATTATGCTTATATGATCGTTAGAATGACAATTACTATACTCATTACTCTTATTATTATCAATCTAACTCATATTATTAGCCATATTGTGCTTATATGATCGATAGAGCGACAATTACTATACTTATTACACTCACTATTATCAATCTAACCCATATTATTAGCCATATTATGGTTATATGACCGATAGAACGACAATTACTATACTTATTACTCTTATTATTATCAATCTGACTCATATTATTAGCCATATTATGCTTATATGATCGATAGTACGACAATTACTATACTCATTACTCTTATTATTATCAATCTAACTCATATTATTAGCCGTATTATGCTTATATGATCGATAGAGCGGCAATTACTATACTTATTACTCCTATTATTATCAATCTAACTCATATTATTAGCCGTATTATGCTTATATGATCGATAGAGCGGCAATTACTATACTTATTACTCCTATTATTATCAATCTAACTCATATTATTAGTAATATTATGCTTATATGATCGTTAGAATGACAATTACTATACTCATTACTCTAATTATTATCAATCTAACTCATATTATTAGCCATATTGTGCTTATATGATCGATAGAGCGACAATTACTATACTCATTACTCTTATTATTATCAATCTAACTCATATTATTAGCCGTATTATGCTTATATGATCGACAGAACGGCAATTACTATACTTATTACTCTTATTATTATCAATCTAACTCATATCATTAGCCATATGGTGCTTATATGATCGATAGAACGACAATTACTATACTTATTACACTCACTATTATCAATCTAACTCATATTATTAGCCATATTACGCAGATATGATCGATAGAACGACAATTACTATACTTATTACTCTTATTATTATCAATCTAACTCATATTATTAGCCATATTATGCTTATATGATTGATAGAACGACAATTACTATACTCATTACTCTTATTATTATCAATCTAACCCATATTATTAGCCATATTATGCTTATATGATCGATAGAACGACAATTACTATACTTCTTACTCTTATTATTATCAATCTAACTTATATTATTAGCCATATTGTGCTTATATGATCGATAGAAATACTATTACTATACTTATTACTCTTATTATTATCAATCTAACTCATATTATTAGCCTTATTATGCTTATATGATCGATAGAACGACAATTACTATACTTATTACTCTTATTATTATCAATGTAACTTATATTATTAGCCATATTGTGCTTATATGATCGATAGAACGACTATTACCGTACTTATTACTCTTATTATTATCAATCTAACTCATATTATTAGCCTTATTATGCTTATATGATCGATAGAACGACAATTACTATACTTATTGCACCCACTGTTATCAATCTAACTCAGATTATTAGCCATATTATGCCTATATGATCGATAGAACGACAATTACTATACTCATTACTCTTATTATTATCAATCTAACTCATGTTATTAGCCATATTATGCTTATATGATCGATAGAACCACAATTACTGTACTTGTCCACTCACTGTTATCAATCTAACTCATATTATTAGCCACATTATGCTTATATGATCGATAGAACCACAATTACTATACTTATTGCACTCACTGTTATCAATCTAACTCAGATTATTAGCCATATTATGCTTATATGATAGATAGAACGACAATTACTATACTCATTACTCTTATTATTATCAATCTAACTCATATTATTAGCCATATTATGCTTATATGATCGATAGAACGACAATTACTATACTCATTACTCTTATTATAATCAATCTAACTCATATTATTAACCATATTATGCAGATATGATCGATAGAACGACAATTACTATACTTATTACTCTTATTATTATCAATCTAACTCATATTATTAACCATATTATGTAGATATGATCGATAGAACGACAATTACTATACTTATTACTCTTACTATTATCAATCTAACCCATATTATTAGCCACATTATGCTTATATGATCGATAGAACGACAATTACTATACTTATTACTCCTATTATTATCAATCTGACTCATATTATTAGCCATATTGTGCTTATATGATCGATAGAACGACAACTACTGTACTTATTACACTCACTGTTATCAATCTAACTCATATTATTAGCCACATTATGCTTATATGATCGATAGAACGACAATTACTATACTTATTGCACTCACTGTAATCAATCTAACTCAGATTATTAGCCATATTATGCTTATATGATCGATAGAACGACAATTACTATACTCATTACTCATATTATTATCAATCTAACGCATATTATTAGCCATATTATGCTTATATGATCGATAGAACGACAATTACTATACTTATTACTCCTATTATTATCAATCTAACTCATATTATTAGTAATATTATGCTTATATGATCGTTAGAATGACAATTACTATACTCATTACTCTTATTATTATCAATCTAACTCATATTATTAGCCATATTGTGCTTATATGATCGATAGAGCGACAATTACTATACTTATTACACTCACTATTATCAATCTAACCCATATTATTAGCCATATTATGGTTATATGACCGATAGAACGACAATTACTATACTTATTACTCTTATTATTATCAATCTGACTCATATTATTAGCCATATTATGCTTATATGATCGATAGTACGACAATTACTATACTCATTACTCTTATTATTATCAATCTAACTCATATTATTAGCCGTATTATGCTTATATGATCGATAGAGCGGCAATTACTATACTTATTACTCCTATTATTATCAATCTAACTCATATTATTAGCCGTATTATGCTTATATGATCGATAGAGCGGCAATTACTATACTTATTACTCCTATTATTATCAATCTAACTCATATTATTAGTAATATTATGCTTATATGATCGTTAGAATGACAATTACTATACTCATTACTCTAATTATTATCAATCTAACTCATATTATTAGCCATATTGTGCTTATATGATCGATAGAGCGACAATTACTATACTCATTACTCTTATTATTATCAATCTAACTCATATTATTAGCCGTATTATGCTTATATGATCGACAGAACGGCAATTACTATACTTATTACTCTTATTATTATCAATCTAACTCATATCATTAGCCATATGGTGCTTATATGATCGATAGAACGACAATTACTATACTTATTACACTCACTATTATCAATCTAACTCATATTATTAGCCATATTACGCAGATATGATCGATAGAACGACAATTACTATACTTATTACTCTTATTATTATCAATCTAACTCATATTATTAGCCATATTATGCTTATATGATTGATAGAACGACAATTACTATACTCATTACTCTTATTATTATCAATCTAACCCATATTATTAGCCATATTATGCTTATATGATCGATAGAACGACAATTACTATACTTCTTACTCTTATTATTATCAATCTAACTTATATTATTAGCCATATTGTGCTTATATGATCGATAGAACGACAATTACTATACTTGTTACTCCTATTATTATCAATCTAACTCATATTATTAGCCATATTGTGCTTATATGATCGATAGAGCGACAATTACTATACTTATTACACTCACTATTATCAATCTAACCCATATTATTAGCCATATTATGGTTATATGACCGATAGAACGACAATTACTATACTTATTACTCTTATTATTATCAATCTGACTCATATTATTAGCCATATTATGCTTATATGATCGATAGTACGACAATTATTATACTCATTACTCTTATTATTATCAATCTAACTCATATTATTAGCCGTATTATGCTTATATGATCGATAGAGCGGCAATTACTATACTTATTACTCCTATTATTATCAATCTAACCCATATTATTAGCCGTATTATGCTTATATGATCGATAGAGCGGCAATTACTATACTTATTACTCCTATTATTATCAATCTAACTCATATTATTAGTAATATTATGCTTATATGATCGTTAGAATGACAATTACTATACTCATTACTCTAATTATTATCAATCTAACTCATATTATTAGCCATATTGTGCTTATATGATCGATAGAGCGACAATTACTATACTCATTACTCTTATTATTATCAATCTAACTCATATTATTAGCCACATTATGCTCATATGATCGATAGAACGACAATTACTATACTCATTACTCTTATTATTATCAATCTAACGCATATTATTAGCCATATTATGCTTATATGATCGATAGAACGACAATTACTATACTTATTACTCCTATTATTATCAATCTAACTCATATTATTAGTAATATTATGCTTATATGATCGTTAGAATGACAATTACTATACTCATTACTCTTATTATTATCAATCTAACTCATATTATTACCCATATTGTGCTTATATGATCGATAGAACGACAATTACTATACTTATTACACTCACTATTATCAATCTAACTCATATTATTAGCCATATTACGCAGATATGATCGATAGAACGACAATTACTATACTCATTACTCTTATTATTATCAATCTAACTCATATTATTAGCCATATTATGCTTATGTGATCGATAGTACGACAATTACTATACTCATTATTCTTATTATTACCAATCTAACTCATATTATTAACCATATTATGCAGATATGATCGATAGAACGACAATTACTATACTTATTACTCTTATTATTATCAATCTAACTCATATTATTAACCATATTATGTAGATATGATCGATAGAACGACAATTACTATACTTATTACTCTTATTATTATCAATCTGACTCATATTATTAGCCATATTATGCTTATATGATCGATAGTACGACAATTACTATACTCATTACTCTTATTATTATCAATCTAACTCATATTATTAGCCGTATTATGCTTATATGATCGATAGAGCGGCAATTACTATACTTATTACTCCTATTATTATCAATCTAACTCATATTATTAGCCGTATTATGCTTATATGATCGATAGAGCGGCAATTACTATACTTATTACTCCTATTATTATCAATCTAACTCATATTATTAGTAATATTATGCTTATATGATCGTTAGAATGACAATTACTATACTCATTACTCTAATTATTATCAATCTAACTCATATTATTAGCCATATTGTGCTTATATGATCGATAGAGCGACAATTACTATACTCATTACTCTTATTATTATCAATCTAACTCATATTATTAGCCGTATTATGCTTATATGATCGACAGAACGGCAATTACTATACTTATTACTCTTATTATTATCAATCTAACTCATATCATTAGCCATATGGTGCTTATATGATCGATAGAACGACAATTACTATACTTATTACACTCACTATTATCAATCTAACTCATATTATTAGCCATATTACGCAGATATGATCGATAGAACGACAATTACTATACTTATTACTCTTATTATTATCAATCTAACTCATATTATTAGCCATATTATGCTTATATGATTGATAGAACGACAATTACTATACTCATTACTCTTATTATTATCAATCTAACCCATATTATTAGCCATATTATGCTTATATGATCGATAGAACGACAATTACTATACTTCTTACTCTTATTATTATCAATCTAACTTATATTATTAGCCATATTGTGCTTATATGATCGATAGAACGACAATTACTATACTTGTTACTCCTATTATTATCAATCTAACTCATATTATTAGCCATATTGTGCTTATATGATCGATAGAGCGACAATTACTATACTTATTACACTCACTATTATCAATCTAACCCATATTATTAGCCATATTATGGTTATATGACCGATAGAACGACAATTACTATACTTATTACTCTTATTATTATCAATCTGACTCATATTATTAGCCATATTATGCTTATATGATCGATAGTACGACAATTACTATACTCATTACTCTTATTATTATCAATCTAACTCATATTATTAGCCGTATTATGCTTATATGATCGATAGAGCGGCAATTACTATACTTATTACTCCTATTATTATCAATCTAACTCATATTATTAGTAATATTATGCTTATATGATCGTTAGAATGACAATTACTATACTCATTACTCTAATTATTATCAATCTAACTCATATTATTAGCCATATTGTGCTTATATGATCGATAGAGCGACAATTACTATACTCATTACTCTTATTATTATCAATCTAACTCATATTATTAGCCGTATTATGCTTATATGATCGACAGAACGGCAATTACTATACTTATTACTCTTATTATTATCAATCTAACTCATATCATTAGCCATATGGTGCTTATATGATCGATAGAACGACAATTACTATACTTATTACACTCACTATTATCAATCTAACTCATATTATTAGCCATATTACGCAGATATGATCGATAGAACGACAATTACTATACTTATTACTCTTATTATTATCAATCTAACTCATATTATTAGCCATATTATGCTTATATGATTGATAGAACGACAATTACTATACTCATTACTCTTATTATTATCAATCTAACCCATATTATTAGCCATATTATGCTTATATGATCGATAGAACGACAATTACTATACTTCTTACTCTTATTATTATCAATCTAACTTATATTATTAGCCATATTGTGCTTATATGATCGATAGAACGACAATTACTATACTTGTTACTCCTATTATTATCAATCTAACTCATATTATTAGCCATATTGTGCTTATATGATCGATAGAGCGACAATTACTATACTTATTACACTCACTATTATCAATCTAACCCATATTATTAGCCATATTATGGTTATATGACCGATAGAACGACAATTACTATACTTATTACTCTTATTATTATCAATCTGACTCATATTATTAGCCATATTATGCTTATATGATCGATAGTACGACAATTACTATACTCATTACTCTTATTATTATCAATCTAACTCATATTATTAGCCGTATTATGCTTATATGATCGATAGAGCGGCAATTACTATACTTATTACTCCTATTATTATCAATCTAACCCATATTATTAGCCGTATTATGCTTATATGATCGATAGAGCGGCAATTACTATACTTATTACTCCTATTATTATCAATCTAACTCATATTATTAGTAATATTATGCTTATATGATCGTTAGAATGACAATTACTATACTCATTACTCTAATTATTATCAATCTAACTCATATTATTAGCCATATTGTGCTTATATGATCGATAGAGCGACAATTACTATACTCATTACTCTTATTATTATCAATCTAACTCATATTATTAGCCACATTATGCTCATATGATCGATAGAACGACAATTACTATACTCATTACTCTTATTATTATCAATCTAACGCATATTATTAGCCATATTATGCTTATATGATCGATAGAACGACAATTACTATACTTATTACTCCTATTATTATCAATCTAACTCATATTATTAGTAATATTATGCTTATATGATCGTTAGAATGACAATTACTATACTCATTACTCTTATTATTATCAATCTAACTCATATTATTACCCATATTGTGCTTATATGATCGATAGAACGACAATTACTATACTTATTACACTCACTATTATCAATCTAACTCATATTATTAGCCATATTACGCAGATATGATCGATAGAACGACAATTACTATACTCATTACTCTTATTATTATCAATCTAACTCATATTATTAGCCATATTATGCTTATGTGATCGATAGTACGACAATTACTATACTCATTATTCTTATTATTATCAATCTAACTCATATTATTAACCATATTATGCAGATATGATCGATAGAACGACAATTACTATACTTATTACTCTTATTATTATCAATCTAACTCATATTATTAACCATATTATGTAGATATGATCGATAGAACGACAATTACTATACTTATTACTCTTATTATTATCAATCTGACTCATATTATTAGCCATATTATGCTTATATGATCGATAGTACGACAATTACTATACTCATTACTCTTATTATTATCAATCTAACTCATATTATTAGCCGTATTATGCTTATATGATCGATAGAGCGGCAATTACTATACTTATTACTCCTATTATTATCAATCTAACTCATATTATTAGCCGTATTATGCTTATATGATCGATAGAGCGGCAATTACTATACTTATTACTCCTATTATTATCAATCTAACTCATATTATTAGTAATATTATGCTTATATGATCGTTAGAATGACAATTACTATACTCATTACTCTAATTATTATCAATCTAACTCATATTATTAGCCATATTGTGCTTATATGATCGATAGAGCGACAATTACTATACTCATTACTCTTATTATTATCAATCTAACTCATATTATTAGCCGTATTATGCTTATATGATCGATAGAACGGCAATTACTATACTTATTACTCTTATTATTATCAATCTAACTCATATTATTAGCTATATTATGGTTATATGATCGATATAACGACAATTACTGTACTTATTACTCTTATTATTATCAATCTAGCTCATATTATTAGCCATATTATGCAGATATGATCGAGAGTACGACAATTACTATACTTATTACACTCACTATTATCAATCTAACTCATATCATTAGCCATATGGTGCTTATATGATCGATAGAACGACAATTACTATACTTATTACACTCACTATTATCAATCTAACTCATATTATTAGCCATATTACGCAGATATGATCGATAGAACGACAATTACTATACTTATTACTCTTATTATTATCAATCTAACTCATATTATTAGCCATATTATGCTTATATGATTGATAGAACGACAATTACTATACTCATTACTCTTATTATTATCAATCTAACCCATATTATTAGCCATATTATGCTTATATGATCGATAGAACGACAATTACTATACTTCTTACTCTTATTATTATCAATCTAACTTATATTATTAGCCATATTGTGCTTATATGATCGATAGAACGACAATTACTATACTTGTTACTCCTATTATTATCAATCTAACTCATATTATTAGCCATATTGTGCTTATATGATCGATAGAGCGACAATTACTATACTTATTACACTCACTATTATCAATCTAACCCATATTATTAGCCATATTATGGTTATATGACCGATAGAACGACAATTACTATACTTATTACTCTTATTATTATCAATCTGACTCATATTATTAGCCATATTATGCTTATATGATCGATAGTACGACAATTACTATACTCATTACTCTTATTATTATCAATCTAACTCATATTATTAGCCGTATTATGCTTATATGATCGATAGAGCGGCAATTACTATACTTATTACTCCTATTATTATCAATCTAACTCATATTATTAGCCGTATTATGCTTATATGATCGATAGAGCGGCAATTACTATACTTATTACTCCTATTATTATCAATCTAACTCATATTATTAGTAATATTATGCTTATATGATCGTTAGAATGACAATTACTATACTCATTACTCTTATTATTATCAATCTAACTCATATTATTACCCATATTGTGCTTATATGATCGATAGAACGACAATTACTATACTTATTACACTCACTATTATCAATCTAACTCATATTATTAGCCGTATTATGCTTATATGATCGATAGAGCGGCAATTACTATACTTATTACTCCTATTATTATCAATCTAACTCATATTATTAGCCGTATTATGCTTATATGATCGATAGAGCGGCAATTACTATACTTATTACTCCTATTATTATCAATCTAACTCATATTATTAGCCATATTATGCTTATATGATCGATAGAACGACAATTACTATCCTCATTACTCTTATTATAATCAATCTAACTCATATTATTAACCATATTATGCAGATATGATCGATAGAACGACAATTACTAGTACTTATTACTCTTATTATTATCAATCTAACTCATGTTATTAGCCATATTGTGCTTATATGATCGATAGAACGACAATTACTATACTCATTACTCTTATTATTTTCAATCTAACTCATATTATTAACCGTATTATGCTTATATGATCGATAGAACGACAATTACTACACTCATTACTCTTATTTTTATCAATCTAACTCATATTATTAGCCATATTATGGTTATATGACCGATAGAACGACAATTACTATACTCATTACTCTTATAATTATCAATCCAACCCATACTATTAGCCATATTATGCTTATATGATCGATAATACGACAATTACTATACTCATTACTCTTATTATTATCAATCTAATTCATATTATTAACCATATTATGCAGATATGATCGATAGAACGACAATTACTATACTTATTACTCTTATTATTATCAATCTAACTCATGTTGTTAGCCATATTATGCTTATATGATCGATAGAACGACAATTACTACACTCATTACTCTTATTATTATCAATCTAACTCATATTATTAGCCATATTATGGTTATATGACCGATAGAACGACAATTACTATAGTCATTACTCTTATAATTATCAATCTAACCAATACTATTAGCCATATTATGCTTATATGATCGATAATACGACAATTACTATACTCATTACTCTTATTATTATCAATCTAACTCATATTATTAACCATATTATGCAGATATGATCGATAGAACGACAATTACTATACTTATTACTCTTATTATTATCAATCTAATTCATATTATTAGCCACATTATGCTTATATGATCGATAGAACGACAATTACTATACTTATTACTCTTATTATTATCAATCTAACTCATATTATTAGCCATATTATGCTTATATGATCCATAGAACGACAATTACTTCACTTCTTACTCTTATTATTATCAATCTAACTTATATTATTAGCCATATTGTGCTTATATGATCGACAGAACGACTATTACTATACTTATTACTCTTATTATTATCAATCTAACTCATATTATTAGCCACATTATGCTTATATGATCGATAGAACGACAATTACTATACTCATTACTCTTATTATTATCAATCTAACTCATATTATTAGCCTTATTATGCTTATATGATTGATAGAACGACAATTACTATACTCATTACTCTTATAATTATCAATCTAACCCATACTATTAGCCATATTATGCTTATATGATCGATAATACGACAATTACTATACTCATTACTCCTATTATTATCAATCTAACTCATATTATTAGCCATATTATGCTTATATGATCGATAGAACGACAATTACTATACTCATTACTCTTATTATTATCAATCTAACTCATATTATTAGCCATATTATGCTTATATGATCGATAGAACGACAATTACTGTACTTGTTACACTCACTGTTATCAATCTAACTCATATTATTAGCCACATTATGCTTATATGATCGATAGAACGACAATTACTATACTTATTGCACTCACTGTTATCAATCTAACTCAGATTATTAGCCATATTATGCTTATATGATCGATAGAACGACAATTACTATACTCATTACTCTAATTATTATCAATCTAACTCATATTATTAGCCATATTATGCTTATATGATCGATAGAACGACAATTACTATACTCATTACTCTTATAATAATCAATCTAACTCATATTATTAACCATATTATGCAGATATGATCGATAGAACGACAATTACTATACTTATTACTCTTATTATGATCAATCTAACTCATATTATTAACCATATTATGCAGATATGATCGATAGAACGACAATTACTATACTTATTACTCTTATTATTATCTATCTAACTCATATTATTAGCCACATTATGCTTATATGATCGATAGAACGACAATTACTATACTTATTACTCTTATTATTATCAATATAACTCATATTATTAGCCATATTATGCTTATATGATCCATAGAACGACAATTACTATACTTCTTACTCTTATTATTATCAATCTAACTTATATTATTAGCCATATTGTGCTTATATGATCGATAGAACGACTATTACTATACTTATTACTCTTATTATTATCAATCTAATTCATATTATTAGCCACATTATGCTTATATGATCGATAGAACGACAATTACTGTACTTATTACTCTTATTATTATCAATCTAACTCATGTTATTAGCCATATTATGCTTATATGATCGATAGAACGACAATTACTATACTTATTGCACCCACTGTTATCAATCTAACTCAGATTATTAGCCATATTATGCCTATATGATCGATAGAACGACAATTACTATACTCATTACTCTTATTATTATCAATCTAACTCATATTATTAGCCATATTGTGCTTATATGATCGATAGAGCGACAATTACTATACTTATTACACTCACTATTATCAATCTAACTCATATTAATAGCCACATTATGCTTATATGATCGATAGAACGACAATTACTATACTCATTACTCTTATTATTATCAATCTAACTCATATTATTAGCCATATTATGCTTATATGATCGATAGAACGACAATTACTATACTCATTACTCTAATTATTATCAATCTAACTCATATTATTAGCCATATTATGCTTATATGATCGATAGAACGACAATTACTATACTCATTACTCTTATAATAATCAATCTAACTCATATTATTAACCATATTATGCAGATATGATCGATAGAACGACAATTACTATACTTATTACTCTTATTATGATCAATCTAACTCATATTATTAACCATATTATGCAGATATGATCGATAGAACGACAATTACTATACTTATTACTCTTATTATTATCTATCTAACTCATATTATTAGCCACATTATGCTTATATGATCGATAGAACGACAATTACTATACTTATTACTCTTATTATTATCAATCTAACTCATATTATTAGCCATATTATGCTTATATGATCCATAGAACGACAATTACTATACTTCTTACTCTTATTATTATCAATCTAACTTATATTATTAGCCATATTGTGCTTATATGATCGATAGAACGACTATTACTATACTTATTACTCTTATTATTATCAATCTAATTCATATTATTAGCCACATTATGCTTATATGATCGATAGAACGACAATTACTGTACTTATTACTCTTATTATTATCAATCTAACTCATGTTATTAGCCATATTATGCTTATATGATCGATAGAACGACAATTACTATACTTATTGCACCCACTGTTATCAATCTAACTCAGATTATTAGCCATATTATGCCTATATCATCGATAGAACGACAATTACTATACTCATTACTCTTATTATTATCAATCTAACTCATATTATTAGCCATATTGTGTAGATATGATCGATAGAACGACAATTACTATACTTATTACTCTTATTATTATCAATCTAACTCATATTATTAGCCACATTATGCTTATAGGATCGATAGAACGACAATTACTATACTCATTACTCTTATTATTATCAATCTAACTCATATTATTAACCATATTATGTAGATATGATCGATAGAACGACAATTACTATACTTATTACTCTTATTATTATCAATCTAACTCATATTATTAGCCACATTATGCTTATATGATCGATAGAACGACAATTACTATACTTATTACTCTTATTATTATCAATCTAACTCATATTATTAGCCATATTATGCTTATATGATCCATAGAACGACAATTACTTCACTTCTTACTCTTATTATTATCAATCTAACTTATATTATTAGCCATATTGTGCTTATATGATCGACAGAACGACTATTACTATACTTATTACTCTTATTATTATCAATCTAACTCATATTATTAGCCACATTATGCTTATATGATCGATAGAACGACAATTACTATACTCATTACTCTTATTATTATCAATCTAACTCATATTATTAGCCTTATTATGCTTATATGATTGATAGAACGACAATTACTATACTCATTACTCTTATAATTATCAATCTAACCCATACTATTAGCCATATTATGCTTATATGATCGATAATACGACAATTACTATACTCATTACTCCTATTATTATCAATCTAACTCATATTATTAGCCATATTATGCTTATATGATCGATAGAACGACAATTACTATACTCATTACTCTTATTATTATCAATCTAACTCATATTATTAGCCATATTATGCTTATATGATCGATAGAACGACAATTACTGTACTTGTTACACTCACTGTTATTAATCTAACTCATATTATTAGCCACATTATGCTTATATGATCGATAGAACGACAATTACTATACTTATTGCACTCACTGTTATCAATCTAACTCAGATTATTAGCCATATTATGCTTATATGATCGATAGAACGACAATTACTATACTCATTACTCTAATTATTATCAATCTAACTCATATTATTAGCCATATTATGCTTATATGATCGATAGAACGACAATTACTATACTCATTACTCTTATAATAATCAATCTAACTCATATTATTAACCATATTATGCAGATATGATCGATAGAACGACAATTACTATACTTATTACTCTTATTATTATCAATCTAACTCATATTATTAACCATATTATGCAGATATGATCGATAGAACGACAATTACTATACTTATTACTCTTATTATTATCTATCTAACTCATATTATTAGCCACATTATGCTTATATGATCGAT
This sequence comes from Megachile rotundata, assembly GCF_050947335.1. Lineage (NCBI taxonomy): Eukaryota > Metazoa > Arthropoda > Insecta > Hymenoptera > Megachilidae > Megachile > Megachile rotundata. The sequence goes on along the minus strand of NW_027473386.1, from coordinate 655,864 downwards.
AGAACGACAATTACTATACTTATTACTCTTATTATTATCAATCTAACTCATATTATTAGCCATATTATGCTTATATGATCCATAGAACGACAATTACTATACTTCTTACTCTTATTATTATCAATCTAACTTATATTATTAGCCATATTGTGCTTATATGATCGATAGAACGACTATTACTATACTTATTACTCTTATTATTATCAATCTAATTCATATTATTAGCCACATTATGCTTATATGATCGATAGAACGACAATTACTGTACTTATTACTCTTATTATTATCAATCTAACTCATGTTATTAGCCATATTATGCTTATATGATCGATAGAACGACAATTACTATACTTATTGCACCCACTGTTATCAATCTAACTCAGATTATTAGCCATATTATGCCTATATGATCGATAGAACGACAATTACTATACTGATTACTCTTATTATTATCAATCTAACTCATATTATTAGCCATATTGTGCTTATATGATCGATAGAGCGACAATTACTATACTTATTACACTCACTATTATCAATCTAACTCATATTAATAGCCACATTATGCTTATATGATCGATAGAACGACAATTACTATACTCATTACTCTTATTATTATCAATCTAACTCATATTATTAGCCATATTATGCTTATATGATCGATAGAACGACAATTACTATACTCATTACTCTTATTATAATCAATCTAACTCATATTATTAACCATATTATGCAGATATGATTGATAGAACGACAATTACTATACTTATTACTCTTATTATTATCAATCTAACTCATATTATTAACCATATTATGTAGATATGATCGATAGAACGACAATTACTATACTTATTACTCTTATTATTATCAATCTAACTCATATTATTAGCCACATTATGCTTATATGATCGATAGAACGACAATTACTATACTTATTACTCTTATTATTATCAATCTAACTCATATTATTAGCCATATTATGCTTATATGATCCATAGAACGACAATTACTTCACTTCTTACTCTTATTATTATCAATCTAACTTATATTATTAGCCATATTACGCAGATATGATCGATAGAACGACAATTACTATACTCATTACTCCTATTATTATCAATCTAACTCATATTATTAACCATATTATGCAGATATGATCGATAGTACGACAATTACTATACTTATTACTCTTATTATTATCAATCTAACCCATATTATTAGCCATATTATGGTTATATGACCGATAGAACGACAATTACTATACTTATTACTCTTATTAATATCAATCTAACTCATATTATTAGCCATATTGTGCTTATATGATCGATAGAACGACAATTACTGTACTTATTACACTCACTGTTATCAATGTAACTCATATTATTAGCCACATTATGCTTATATGATCGATAGAACGACAATTACTATACTTATTGCACTCACTGTTATCAATCTAACTCAGATTATTAGGCATATTATGCAGATATGATCGATAGAACGACAATTACTATACTTCTTACTCTTATTATTATCAATCTAACTTATATTATTAGCCATATTGTGCTTATATGATCGATAGAACGACTATTACTATACTTATTACTCTTATTATTATCAATCTAATTCATATTATTAGCGACATTATGCTTATATGATCGATAGAACGACAATTACTGTACTTATTACTCTTATTATTATCAATCTAACTCATGTTATTAGCCATATTATGCTTATATGATCGATAGAACGACAATTACTATACTTATTGCACCCACTGTTATCAATCTAACTCAGATTATTAGGCATATTATGCTTATATGATCGATAGAACGACAATTACTATACTGATTACTCTTATTATTATCAATCTAACTCATATTATTAGCAATATTATGCTTATATGATCGATAGAACGACAATTACTATACTTATTACTCTTATTATTATCAATGTAACTTATATTATTAGCCATATTGTGCTTATATGATCGATAGAACGACTATTACTATACTTATTACTCTTATTATTATCAATCTAACTCATATTATTAGCCTTATTATGCTTATATGATCGATAGAACGACAATTACTATACTTATTGCACCCACTGTTATCAATCTAACTCAGATTATTAGCCATATTATGCCTATATGATCGATAGAACGACAATTACTATACTCATTACTCTTATTATTATCAATCTAACTCATGTTATTAGCCATATTATGCTTATATGATCGATAGAACCACAATTACTGTACTTGTTACACTCACTGTTATCAATCTAACTCATATTATTAGCCACATTATGCTTATATGATCGATAGAACGACAATTACTATACTTACTGCACTCACTGTTATCAATCTAACTCAGATTATTAGCCATATTATGCTTATATGATCGATAGAACGACAATTACTATACTCATTACTCTTATTATTATCAATCTAACTCATATTATTAGCCATATTATGCTTATATGATCCATAGAACGACAATTACTTCACTTCTTACTCTTATTATTATCAATCTAACTTATATTATTAGCCATATTGTGCTTATATGATCGATAGAACGACTATTACTATACTTATTACTCTTATTATTATCAATCTAACTCATATTATTAGCCACATTATGCTTATATGATCGATAGAACGACAATTACTATACTCATTACTCTTATTATTATCAATCTAACTCATATTATTAGCCTTATTATGCTTATATGATTGATAGAACGACAATTACTATACTCATTACTCTTATAATTATCAATCTAACCCATACTATTAGCCATATTCTGCTTATATGATCGATAATACGACAATTACTATACTCATTACTCTTATTATTATCAATCTAACTCATATTATTAACCATATTATGCAGATATGATCGATAGTACGACAATTACTATACTTATTACTCTTATTATTATCAATCTAACCCATATTATTAGCCATATTATGGTTATATGACCGATAGAACGAAAATTACTATACTTATTACTCTTATCATTATCAATCTAACTCATATTATTAGCCATATTGTGCTTATATGATCGATAGAACGACAATTACTGTACTTAATACACTCACTGTTATCAATGTAACTCATATTGTTAGCCACATTATGCTTATATGATCGATAGAACGACAATTACTATACTTATTACTCTTATTATTATCAATCTAACTCATGTTATTAGCCATATTACGCTTATATGATCGATAGAACGACAATTACTATACTTATTGCACCCACTGTTATCAACCTAACTCAGATTATTAGCCATATTATGCCTATATGATCGATAGAACGACAATTACTATACTCATTACTCTTATTATTATCAATCTAACTCATATTATTAGCCATGTTGTGCTTATATGATCGATAGAGCGACAATTACTATACTTATTACACTCACTATTATCAATCTAACTCATATTATTAGCCACATTATGCTTATATGATCGATAGAACGACAATTACTATACTTATTGCACTCACTGTTATCAATCTAACTCAGATTATTAGGCATATTATGCTTATATGATCGATAGAACGACAATTACTATACTCATCACTCTTATTATTATCAATCTAACTCATATTATTAGCAATATTATGCTTATATGATCGATAGAACGACAATTACTGTACTTATTACTCTTATTATTATCAATCTAGCTCATATTATTAGCCATATTATGCAGATATGATCGAGAGTACGGCAATTACTATACTTATTACACTCACTATTATCAATCTAACTCATATCATTAGCCATATTGTGCTTATATGATCGATAGGACGACAATTACTATACTTATTACACTCACTATTATCAATCTAACTCATATTATTAGCCATATTACGCAGATATGATCGATAGAACGACAATTACTATACTTATTACTCTTATTATTTTCAATCTAACTCATATTATTAGCCATATTATGCTTATATGATTGATAGAACGACAATTACTACACTCATTACTCTTATTATTATCAATCTAACTCATATTATTAGCCATATTATGGTTATATGACCGATAGAACGACAATTACTATACTCATTACTCTTATAATTATCAATCTAACCCATACTATTAGCCATATTATGCTTATATGATCGATAATACGACAATTACTATACTCATTACTCTTATTATTATCAATCTAACTCATATTATTAACCATATTATGCAGATATGATCGATAGAACGACAATTACTATACTTATTACTCTTATTATTATCAATCTAACTCATATTATTAGCCATATTATGCTTATATGATCGATAGAACGACGATTACTATACTCATTACTCTTATTATAATCAATCTAACTCATATTATTAACCATATTATGCAGATATGATCGATAGAACGACAATTACTATACTTATTACTCTCATTATTATCAATCTAACTCATATTATTAACCATATTATGCAGATATGATCGATAGAACGACAATTACTATACTTATTACTCTTATTATTATCAATCTAACTCATATTATTAGCCACATTATGCTTATATGATCGATAGAACGAGAATTACTATACTTATTACTCTTATTATTATCAATGTAACTTATATTATTAGCCATATTGTGCTTATATGATCGATAGAACGACTATTACTATACTTCTTACTCTTATTATTATCAATCTAACTTATATTATTAGCCATATTGTGCTTATATGATCGATAGAAATACTATTACTATACTTATTACTCTTATTATTATCAATCTAACTCATATTATTAGCCTTATTATGCTTATATGATCGATAGAACGACAATTACTATACTTATTACTCTTATTATTATCAATGTAACTTATATTATTAGCCATATTGTGCTTATATGATCGATAGAACGACTATTACTATACTTATTACTCTTATTATTATCAATCTAACTCATATTATTAGCCTTATTATGCTTATATGATCGATAGAACGACAATTACTATACTTATTGCACCCACTGTTATCAATCTAACTCTGATTATTAGCCATATTATGCCTATATGATCGATAGAAAGACAATTACTATACTCATTACTCTTATTATTATCAATCTAACTCATGTTATTAGCCATATTATGCTTATATGATCGATAGAACCACAATTACTGTACTTGTTACACTCACTGTTATCAATCTAACTCATATTATTAGCCACATTATGCTTATATGATCGATAGAACGACAATTACTATACTTATTGCACTCACTGTTATCAATCTAACTCAGATTATCAGCCATATTATGCTTATATGATCGATAGAACGACAATTACTATACTCATTACTCTTATTATTATCAATCTAACTCATGTTATTAGCCATATTATGCTTATATGATCGATAGAACCACAATTACTGTACTTGTTACACTCACTGTTATCAATCTAACTCATATTATTAGCCACATTATGCTTATATGATCGATAGAACCACAATTACTATACTTATTGCACTCACTGTTATCAATCTAACTCAGATTATTAGCCATATTATGCTTATACGATCGATAGAACGACAATTACTATACTCATTACTCTTATTATTATCAATCTAACTCATATTATTAGCCATATTATGCTTATATGATCGATAGAACGACAATTACTATACTTATTACTCCTATTATTATCAATCTGACTCATATTATTAGCCATATTGTGCTTATATGATCGATAGAACGACAACTACTGTACTTATTACACTCACTGTTATCAATCTAACTCATATTATTAGCCACATTATGCTTATATGATCGATAGAACGACAATTACTATACTTATTGCACTCACTGTAATCAATCTAACCCATATTATTAGCCATATTATGGTTATATGACCGATAGAACGACAATTACTATACTTATTACTCTTATTATTATCAATCTGACTCATATTATTAGCCATATTATGCTTATATGATCGATAGTACGACAATTACTATACTCATTACTCTTATTATTATCAATCTAACTCATATTATTAGCCGTATTATGCTTATATGATCGATAGAGCGGCAATTACTATACTTATTACTCCTATTATTATCAATCTAACTCATATTATTAGCCGTATTATGCTTATATGATCGATAGAGCGGCAATTACTATACTTATTACTCCTATTATTATCAATCTAACTCATATTATTAGTAATATTATGCTTATATGATCGTTAGAATGACAATTACTATACTCATTACTCTAATTATTATCAATCTAACTCATATTATTAGCCATATTGTGCTTATATGATCGATAGAGCGACAATTACTATACTCATTACTCTTATTATTATCAATCTAACTCATATTATTAGCCATATTATGCTTATATGATTGATAGAACGACAATTACTATACTCATTACTCTTATTATTATCAATCTAACCCATATTATTAGCCATATTATGCTTATATGATCGATAGAACGACAATTACTATACTTCTTACTCTTATTATTATCAATCTAACTTATATTATTAGCCATATTGTGCTTATATGATCGATAGAACGACAATTACTATACTTGTTACTCCTATTATTATCAATCTAACTCATATTATTAGCCATATTGTGCTTATATGATCGATAGAGCGACAATTACTATACTTATTACACTCACTATTATCAATCTAACTCATATTATTAGCTATATTATGGTTATATGATCGATATAACGACAATTACTGTACTTATTACTCTTATTATTATCAATCTAGCTCATATTATTAGCCATATTATGCAGATATGATCGAGAGTACGACAATTACTATACTTATTACACTCACTATTATCAATCTAACTCATATCATTAGCCATATGGTGCTTATATGATCGATAGAACGACAATTACTATACTTATTACACTCACTATTATCAATCTAACTCATATTATTAGCCATATTACGCAGATATGATCGATAGAACGACAATTACTATACTTATTACTCTTATTATTATCAATCTAACTCATATTATTAGCCATATTATGCTTATATGATTGATAGAACGACAATTACTATACTCATTACTCTTATTATTATCAATCTAACCCATATTATTAGCCATATTATGCTTATATGATCGATAGAACGACAATTACTATACTTCTTACTCTTATTATTATCAATCTAACTTATATTATTAGCCATATTGTGCTTATATGATCGATAGAACGACAATTACTATACTTGTTACTCCTATTATTATCAATCTAACTTATATTATTAGCCATATTGTGCTTATATGATCGATAGAACGACTATTACTATACTTATTACTCTTATTATTATCAATCTAACTCATATTATTAGCCACATTATGCTTATATGATCGATAGAACGACAATTACTATACTCATTACTCTTATTATTATCAATCTAACTCATATTATTAGCCTTATTATGCTTATATGATTGATAGAACGACAATTACTATACTCATTACTCTTATAATTATCAATCTAACCCATACTATTAGCCATATTCTGCTTATATGATCGATAATACGACAATTACTATACTCATTACTCTTATTATTATCAATCTAACTCATATTATTAACCATATTATGCAGATATGATCGATAGTACGACAATTACTATACTTATTACTCTTATTATTATCAATCTAACCCATATTATTAGCCATATTATGGTTATATGACCGATAGAACGAAAATTACTATACTTATTACTCTTATCATTATCAATCTAACTCATATTATTAGCCATATTGTGCTTATATGATCGATAGAACGACAATTACTGTACTTACTACACTCACTGTTATCAATGTAACTCATATTGTTAGCCACATTATGCTTATATGATCGATAGAACGACAATTACTATACTTATTGCACTCACTGTTATCAATCTAACTCAGATTATTAGGCATATTATGCTTATATGATCGATAGAACGACAATTACTATACTCATTACTCTTATTATTTTCAATCTAACTCATATTATTAGCCGTATTATGCTTATATGATCGATAGAACGACAATTACTACACTCATTACTCTTATTATTATCAATCTAACTCATATTATTAGCCATACTATGGTTATATGACCGATAGAACGACAATTACTATTCTCATTACTCTTATAATTATCAATCTAACCCATACTATTAGCCATATTATGCTTATATGCTCGATAATACGACAATTACTATACTCATTACTCTTATTATTATCAATCTAACTCATATTATTAACCATATTATGCAGATATGATCGATAGAACGACAATTACTATACTTATTACTCTTATTATTATCAATCTAACTCATGTTATTAGCCATATTACGCTTATATGATCGATAGAACGACAATTACTATACTTATTGCACCCACTGTTATCAACCTAACTCAGATTATTAGCCATATTATGCCTATATGATCGATAGAACGACAATTACTATACTCATTACTCTTATTATTATCAATCTAACTCATATTATTAGCCATGTTGTGCTTATATGATCGATAGAGCGACAATTACTATACTTATTACACTCACTATTATCAATCTAACTCATATTATTAGCCACATTATGCTTATATGATCGATAGAACGACAATTACTATACTTATTGCACTCACTGTTATCAATCTAACTCAGATTATTAGGCATATTATGCTTATATGATCGATAGAACGACAATTACTATACTCATCACTCTTATTATTATCAATCTAACTCATATTATTAGCAATATTATGCTTATATGATCGATAGAACGACAATTACTGTACTTATTACTCTTATTATTATCAATCTAGCTCATATTATTAGCCATATTATGCAGATATGATCGAGAGTACGGCAATTACTATACTTATTACACTCACTATTATCAATCTAACTCATATCATTAGCCATATTGTGCTTATATGATCGATAGGACGACAATTACTATACTTATTACACTCACTATTATCAATCTAACTCATATTATTAGCCATATTACGCAGATATGATCGATAGAACGACAATTACTATACTTATTACTCTTATTATTTTCAATCTAACTCATATTATTAGCCATATTATGCTTATATGATTGATAGAACGACAATTACTACACTCATTACTCTTATTATTATCAATCTAACTCATATTATTAGCCATATTATGGTTATATGACCGATAGAACGACAATTACTATACTCATTACTCTTATAATTATCAATCTAACCCATACTATTAGCCATATTATGCTTATATGATCGATAATACGACAATTACTATACTCATTACTCTTATTATTATCAATCTAACTCATATTATTAACCATATTATGCAGATATGATCGATAGAACGACAATTACTATACTTATTACTCTTATTATTATCAATCTAACTCATATTATTAGCCACATTATGCTTATATGATCGATAGAACGAGAATTACTATACTTATTACTCTTATTATTATCAATGTAACTTATATTATTAGCCATATTGTGCTTATATGATCGATAGAACGACTATTACTATACTTCTTACTCTTATTATTATCAATCTAACTTATATTATTAGCCATATTGTGCTTATATGATCGATAGAAATACTATTACTATACTTATTACTCTTATTATTATCAATCTAACTCATATTATTAGCCTTATTATGCTTATATGATCGATAGAACGACAATTACTATACTTATTACTCTTATTATTATCAATGTAACTTATATTATTAGCCATATTGTGCTTATATGATCGATAGAACGACTATTACTATACTTATTACTCTTATTATTATCAATCTAACTCATATTATTAGCCTTATTATGCTTATATGATCGATAGAACGACAATTACTATACTTATTGCACCCACTGTTATCAATCTAACTCTGATTATTAGCCATATTATGCCTATATGATCGATAGAAAGACAATTACTATACTCATTACTCTTATTATTATCAATCTAACTCATGTTATTAGCCATATTATGCTTATATGATCGATAGAACCACAATTACTGTACTTGTTACACTCACTGTTATCAATCTAACTCATATTATTAGCCACATTATGCTTATATGATCGATAGAACGACAATTACTATACTTATTGCACTCACTGTTATCAATCTAACTCAGATTATCAGCCATATTATGCTTATATGATCGATAGAACGACAATTACTATACTCATTACTCTTATTATTATCAATCTAACTCATGTTATTAGCCATATTATGCTTATATGATCGATAGAACCACAATCACTGTACTTGTTACACTCACTGTTATCAATCTAACTCATATTATTAGCCACATTATGCTTATATGATCGATAGAACCACAATTACTATACTTATTGCACTCACTGTTATCAATCTAACTCAGATTATTAGCCATATTATGCTTATACGATCGATAGAACGACAATTACTATACTCATTACTCTTATTATTATCAATCTAACTCATATTATTAGCCATATTATGCTTATATGATCGATAGAACGACAATTACTATACTTATTACTCCTATTATTATCAATCTGACTCATATTATTAGCCATATTGTGCTTATATGATCGATAGAACGACAACTACTGTACTTATTACACTCACTGTTATCAATCTAACTCATATTATTAGCCACATTATGCTTATATGATCGATAGAACGACAATTACTATACTTATTGCACTCACTGTAATCAATCTAACCCATATTATTAGCCATATTATGGTTATATGACCGATAGAACGACAATTACTATACTTATTACTCTTATTATTATCAATCTGACTCATATTATTAGCCATATTATGCTTATATGATCGATAGTACGACAATTACTATACTCATTACTCTTATTATTATCAATCTAACTCATATTATTAGCCGTATTATGCTTATATGATCGATAGAGCGGCAATTACTATACTTATTACTCCTATTATTATCAATCTAACTCATATTATTAGCCGTATTATGCTTATATGATCGATAGAGCGGCAATTACTATACTTATTACTCCTATTATTATCAATCTAACTCATATTATTAGTAATATTATGCTTATATGATCGTTAGAATGACAATTACTATACTCATTACTCTAATTATTATCAATCTAACTCATATTATTAGCCATATTGTGCTTATATGATCGATAGAGCGACAATTACTATACTCATTACTCTTATTATTATCAATCTAACTCATATTATTAGCCATATTATGCTTATATGATTGATAGAACGACAATTACTATACTCATTACTCTTATTATTATCAATCTAACCCATATTATTAGCCATATTATGCTTATATGATCGATAGAACGACAATTACTATACTTCTTACTCTTATTATTATCAATCTAACTTATATTATTAGCCATATTGTGCTTATATGATCGATAGAACGACAATTACTATACTTGTTACTCCTATTATTATCAATCTAACTCATATTATTAGCCATATTGTGCTTATATGATCGATAGAGCGACAATTACTATACTTATTACACTCACTATTATCAATCTAACTCATATTATTAGCTATATTATGGTTATATGATCGATATAACGACAATTACTGTACTTATTACTCTTATTATTATCAATCTAGCTCATATTATTAGCCATATTATGCAGATATGATCGAGAGTACGACAATTACTATACTTATTACACTCACTATTATCAATCTAACTCATATCATTAGCCATATGGTGCTTATATGATCGATAGAACGACAATTACTATACTTATTACACTCACTATTATCAATCTAACTCATATTATTAGCCATATTACGCAGATATGATCGATAGAACGACAATTACTATACTTATTACTCTTATTATTATCAATCTAACTCATATTATTAGCCATATTATGCTTATATGATTGATAGAACGACAATTACTATACTCATTACTCTTATTATTATCAATCTAACCCATATTATTAGCCATATTATGCTTATATGATCGATAGAACGACAATTACTATACTTCTTACTCTTATTATTATCAATCTAACTTATATTATTAGCCATATTGTGCTTATATGATCGATAGAACGACAATTACTATACTTGTTACTCCTATTATTATCAATCTAACTCATATTATTAGCCATATTGTGCTTATATGATCGATAGAGCGACAATTACTATACTTATTACACTCACTATTATCAATCTAACCCATATTATTAGCCATATTATGGTTATATGACCGATAGAACGACAATTACTATACTTATTACTCTTATTATTATCAATCTGACTCATATTATTAGCCATATTATGCTTATATGATCGATAGTACGACAATTACTATACTCATTACTCTTATTATTATCAATCTAACTCATATTATTAGCCGTATTATGCTTATATGATCGATAGAGCGGCAATTACTATACTTATTACTCCTATTATTATCAATCTAACCCATATTATTAGCCATATTATGCTTATATGATCGATAGAACGACAATTACTATACTTCTTACTCTTATTATTATCAATCTAACTTATATTATTAGCCATATTGTGCTTATATGATCGATAGAACGACAATTACTATACTTGTTACTCCTATTATTATCAATCTAACTCATATTATTAGCCATATTGTGCTTATATGATCGATAGAGCGACAATTACTATACTTATTACACTCACTATTATCAATCTAACTCATATTATTAGCTATATTATGGTTATATGATCGATATAACGACAATTACTGTACTTATTACTCTTATTATTATCAATCTAGCTCATATTATTAGCCATATTATGCAGATATGATCGAGAGTACGACAATTACTATACTTATTACACTCACTATTATCAATCTAACTCATATCATTAGCCATATGGTGCTTATATGATCGATAGAACGACAATTACTATACTTATTACACTCACTATTATCAATCTAACTCATATTATTAGCCATATTACGCAGATATGATCGATAGAACGACAATTACTATACTTATTACTCTTATTATTATCAATCTAACTCATATTATTAGCCATATTATGCTTATATGATTGATAGAACGACAATTACTATACTCATTACTCTTATTATTATCAATCTAACCCATATTATTAGCCATATTATGCTTATATGATCGATAGAACGACAATTACTATACTTCTTACTCTTATTATTATCAATCTAACTTATATTATTAGCCATATTGTGCTTATATGATCGATAGAACGACAATTACTATACTTGTTACTCCTATTATTATCAATCTAACTCATATTATTAGCCATATTGTGCTTATATGATCGATAGAGCGACAATTACTATACTTATTACACTCACTATTATCAATCTAACCCATATTATTAGCCATACTATGGTTATATGACCGATAGAACGACAATTACTATACTTATTACTCTTATTATTATCAATCTGACTCATATTATTAGCCATATTATGCTTATATGATCGATAGTACGACAATTACTATACTCATTACTCTTATTATTATCAATCTAACTCATATTATTAGCCGTATTATGCTTATATGATCGATAGAGCGGCAATTACTATACTTATTACTCCTATTATTATCAATCTAACTCATATTATTAGCCGTATTATGCTTATATGATCGATAGAGCGGCAATTACTATACTTATTACTCCTATTATTATCAATCTAACTCATATTATTAGTAATATTATGCTTATATGATCGTTAGAATGACAATTACTATACTCATTACTCTAATTATTATCAATCTAACTCATATTATTAGCCATATTGTGCTTATATGATCGATAGAGCGACAATTACTATACTCATTACTCTTATTATTATCAATCTAACTCATATTATTAGCCACATTATGCTTATATGATCGATAGAACGACAATTACTATACTTATTGCACTCACTGTAATCAATCTAACTCAGATTATTAGCCATATTATGCGTATATGATCGATAGAACGACAATTACTATACTCATTACTCTTATTATTATCAATCTAACGCATATTATTAGCCATATTATGCTTATATGATCGATAGAACGACAATTACTATACTTATTACTCCTATTATTATCAATCTAACTCATATTATTAGTAATATTATGCTTATATGATCGTTAGAATGACAATTACTATACTCATTACTCTTATTATAATCAATCTAACTCATATTATTAACCATATTATGCAGATATGATTGATAGAACGACAATTACTATACTTATTACTCTTATTATTGTCAATCTAACTCATATTATTAACCATATTATGTAGATATGATCGATAGAACGACAATTACTATACTTATTACTCTTATTATTATCAATCTAACTCATATTATTAGCCACATTATGCTTATATGATCGATAGAACGACAATTACTATACTTATTACTCCTATTATTATCAATCTAACTCATATTATTAGCCGTATTATGCTTATATGATCGATAGAGCGGCAATTACTATACTTATTACTCCTATTATTATCAATCTAACTCATATTATTAGCCATATTATGCTTATATGATCGATAGAACGACAATTACTATACTCATTACTCTTATTATTATCAATCTAACTCATATTATTAGCCATATTATGCTTATATGATCGATAGAACGACAATTACTATACTCATTACTCTTATTATAATCAATCTAACTCATATTATTAACCATATTATGCAGATATGATTGATAGAACGACAATTACTATACTTATTACTCTTATTATTGTCAATCTAACTCATATTATTAACCATATTATGTAGATATGATCGATAGAACGACAATTACTATACTTATTACTCTTATTATTATCAATCTAACTCATATTATTAGCCACATTATGCTTATATGATCGACAGAACGGCAATTACTATACTTATTACTCTTATTATTATCAATCTAACTCATATTATTAGCCATATTATGCTTATATGATCCATAGAACGACAATTACTTCACTTCTTACTCTTATTATTATCAATCTAACTTATATTATTAGCCATATTGTGCTTATATGATCGACAGAACGACTATTACTATACTCATTACTCTTATTATTATCAATCTAACTCATATTATTAGCCACATTATGCTTATATGATCGATAGAACGACAATTACTATACTCATTACTCTTATTATTATCAATCTAACTCATATTATTAGCCTTATTATGCTTATATGATTGATAGAACGACAATTACTATACTCATTACTCTTATAATTATCAATCTAACCCATACTATTAGCCATATTATGCTTATATGATCGATAATACGACAATTACTATACTCATTACTCCCATTATTATCAATCTAACTCATATTATTAGCCATATTATGCTTATATGATCGATAGAACGACAATTACTATACTCATTACTCTTATTATTATCAATCTAACTCATATTATTAGCCATATTATGCTTATATGATCGATAGAACGACAATTACTGTACTTGTTACACTCACTGTTATCAATCTAACTCATATTATTAGCCACATTATGCTTATATGATCGATAGAACGACAATTACTATACTTATTGCACTCACTGTTATCAATCTAACTCAGATTATTAGCCATATTATGCTTATATGATCGATAGAACGACAATTACTATACTCATTACTCTAATTATTATCAATCTAACTCATATTATTAGCCATATTATGCTTATATGATCCATAGAACGACAATTACTATACTTATTACTCTTATTATTATCAATCTAACTCATATTATTAGCCATATTATGCTTATATGATCGATAGAACGACAATTACTATACTCATTACTCTTATTATTGTCAATCTAACTCATATTATTAACCATATTATGTAGATATGATCGATAGAACGACAATTACTATACTTATTACTCTTATTATTATCAATCTAACTCATATTATTAGCCACATTATGCTTATATGATCGATAGAACGACAATTACTATACTTATTACTCTTATTATTATCAATCTAACTCATATTATTAGCCATATTATGCTTATATGATCCATAGAACGACAATTACTTCACTTCTTACTCTTATTATTATCAATCTAACTTATATTATTAGCCATATTGTGCTTATATGATCGACAGAACGACTATTACTATACTCATTACTCTTATTATTATCAATCTAACTCATATTATTAGCCACATTATGCTTATATGATCGATAGAACGACAATTACTATACTCATTACTCTTATTATTATCAATCTAACTCATATTATTAGCCTTATTATGCTTATATGATTGATAGAACGACAATTACTATACTCATTACTCTTATAATTATCAATCTAACCCATACTATTAGCCATATTATGCTTATATGATCGATAATACGACAATTACTATACTCATTACTCCCATTATTATCAATCTAACTCATATTATTAGCCATATTATGCTTATATGATCGATAGAACGACAATTACTATACTCATTACTCTTATTATTATCAATCTAACTCATATTATTAGCCATATTATGCTTATATGATCGATAGAACGACAATTACTGTACTTGTTACACTCACTGTTATCAATCTAACTCATATTATTAGCCACATTATGCTTATATGATCGATAGAACGACAATTACTATACTTATTGCACTCACTGTTATCAATCTAACTCAGATTATTAGCCATATTATGCTTATATGATCGATAGAACGACAATTACTATACTCATTACTCTAATTATTATCAATCTAACTCATATTATTAGCCATATTATGCTTATATGATCCATAGAACGACAATTACTATACTTATTACTCTTATTATTATCAATCTAACTCATATTATTAGCCATATTATGCTTATATGATCGATAGAACGACAATTACTATACTCATTACTCTTATTATTATCAATCTAACTCATATTATTAGCCATATTATGCTTATATGATCGATAGAACGACAATTACTGTACTTGTTACACTCACTGTTATCAATCTAACTCATATTATTAGCCACATTATGCTTATATGATCGATAGAACGACAATTACTATACTTATTGCACTCACTGTTATCAATCTAACTCAGATTATTAGCCATATTATGCTTATATGATCGATAGAACGACAATTACTATACTCATTACTCTAATTATTATCAATCTAACTCATATTATTAGCCATATTATGCTTATATGATCGATAGAACGACAATTACTATACTCATTACTCTTATAATAATCAATCTAACTCATATTATTAACCATATTATGCAGATATGACCGATAGAACGACAATTACTATACTTATTACTCTTATTATTATCAATCTGACTCATATTATTAGCCATATTATGCTTATATGATCGATAGTACGACAATTACTATACTCATTACTCTTATTATTATCAATCTAACTCATATTATTAGCCGTATTATGCTTATATGATCGATAGAGCGGCAATTACTATACTTATTACTCCTATTATTATCAATCTAACTCATATTATTAGCCGTATTATGCTTATATGATCGATAGAGCGGCAATTACTATACTTATTACTCCTATTATTATCAATCTAACTCATATTATTAGTAATATTATGCTTATATGATCGTTAGAATGACAATTACTATACTCATTACTCTAATTATTATCAATCTAACTGCATATTATTAGCCATATTGTGCTTATATGATCGATAGAGCGACAATTACTATACTCATTACTCTTATTATTATCAATCTAACTCATATTATTAGCCACATTATGCTTATATGATCGATAGAACGACAATTACTATACTTATTGCACTCACTGTAATCAATCTAACTCAGATTATTAGCCATATTATGCGTATATGATCGATAGAACGACAATTACTATACTCATTACTCTTATTATTATCAATCTAACGCATATTATTAGCCATATTATGCTTATATGATCGATAGAACGACAATTACTATACTTATTACTCCTATTATTATCAATCTAACTCATATTATTAGTAATATTATGCTTATATGATCGTTAGAATGACAATTACTATACTCATTACTCTTATTATAATCAATCTAACTCATATTATTAACCATATTATGCAGATATGATTGATAGAACGACAATTACT
Source organism: Megachile rotundata (assembly GCF_050947335.1). Lineage (NCBI taxonomy): Eukaryota > Metazoa > Arthropoda > Insecta > Hymenoptera > Megachilidae > Megachile > Megachile rotundata. The sequence continues at coordinate 637,671 of NW_027473386.1, read as the reverse complement.
ATACTTATTACTCTTATTATTGTCAATCTAACTCATATTATTAACCATATTATGTAGATATGATCGATAGAACGACAATTACTATACTTATTACTCTTATTATTATCAATCTAACTCATATTATTAGCCACATTATGCTTATATGATCGATAGAACGACAATTACTATACTTATTACTCCTATTATTATCAATCTAACTCATATTATTAGCCGTATTATGCTTATATGATCGATAGAGCGGCAATTACTATACTTATTACTCCTATTATTATCAATCTAACTCATATTATTAGCCATATTATGCTTATATGATCGATAGAACGACAATTACTATACTCATTACTCTTATTATTATCAATCTAACTCATATTATTAGCCATATTATGCTTATATGATCGATAGAACGACAATTACTATACTCATTACTCTTATTATAATCAATCTAACTCATATTATTAACCATATTATGCAGATATGATTGATAGAACGACAATTACTATACTTATTACTCTTATTATTGTCAATCTAACTCATATTATTAACCATATTATGTAGATATGATCGATAGAACGACAATTACTATACTTATTACTCTTATTATTATCAATCTAACTCATATTATTAGCCACATTATGCTTATATGATCGATAGAACGACAATTACTATACTTATTACTCTTATTATTATCAATCTAACTCATATTATTAGCCATATTATGCTTATATGATCCATAGAACGACAATTACTTCACTTCTTACTCTTATTATTATCAATCTAACTTATATTATTAGCCATATTGTGCTTATATGATCGACAGAACGACTATTACTATACTTATTACACTTATTATTATCAATCTAACTCATATTATTAGCCACATTATGCTTATATGATCGATAGAACGACAATTACTATACTCATTACTCTTATTATTATCAATCTAACTCATATTATTAGCCTTATTATGCTTATATGATTGATAGAACGACAATTACTATACTCATTACTCTTATAATTATCAATCTAACCCATACTATTAGCCATATTATGCTTATATGATCGATAATACGACAATTACTATACTCATTACTCCTATTATTATCAATCTAACTCATATTATTAGCCATATTATGCTTATATGATCGATAGAACGACAATTACTATACTCATTACTCTTATTATTATCAATCTAACTCATATTATTAGCCATATTATGCTTATATGATCGATAGAACGACAATTACTGTACTTGTCACACTCACTGTTATCAATCTAACTCATATTATTAGCCACATTATGCTTATATGATCGATAGAACGACAATTACTATACTTATTGCACTCACTGTTATCAATCTAACTCAGATTATTAGCCATATTATGCTTATATGATCGATAGAACGACAATTACTATACTCATTACTCTAATTATTATCAATCTAACTCATATTATTAGCCATATTATGCTTATATGATCGATAGAACGACAATTACTATACTCATTACTCTTATAATAATCAATCTAACTCATATTATTAGCCATATTATGCTTATATGATCCATAGAACGACAATTACTATACTTATTACTCTTATTATTATCAATCTAACTTATATTATTAGCCATATTGTGCTTATATGATCGACAGAACGACTATTACTATACTTATTACTCTTATTATTATCAATCTAACTCATATTATTAGCCACATTATGCTTATATGATCGATAGAACGACAATTACTATACTCATTACTCTTATTATTATCAATCTAACTCATATTATTAGCCTTATTATGCTTATATGATTGATAGAACGACAATTACTATACTCATTACTCTTATAATTATCAATCTAACCCATACTATTAGCCATATTATGCTTATATGATCGATAATACGACAATTACTATACTCATTACTCCTATTATTATCAATCTAACTCATATTATTAGCCATATTATGCTTATATGATCGATAGAACGACAATTACTATACTCATTACTCTTATTATTATCAATCTAACTCATATTATTAGCCATATTATGCAGATATGATTGATAGAACGACAATTACTATACTTATTACTCTTATTATTGTCAATCTAACTCATATTATTAACCATATTATGTAGATATGATCGATAGAACGACAATTACTATACTTATTACTCTTATTATTATCAATCTAACTCATATTATTAGCCACATTATGCTTATATGATCGATAGAACGACAATTACTATACTTATTACTCTTATTATTATCAATCTAACTCATATTATTAGCCATATTATGCTTATATGATCCATAGAACGACAATTACTTCACTTCTTACTCTTATTATTATCAATCTAACTTATATTATTAGCCATATTTTGCTTATATGATCGACAGAACGACTATTACTATACTTATTACTCTTATTATTATCAATCTAACTCATATTATTAGCCACATTATGCTTATATGATCGATAGAACGACAATTACTATACTCATTACTCTTATTATTATCAATCTAACTCATATTATTAGCCTTATTATGCTTATATGATTGATAGAACGACAATTACTATACTCATTACTCTTATAATTATCAATCTAACCCATACTATTAGCCATATTATGCTTATATGATCGATAATACGACAATTACTATACTCATTACTCCTATTATTATCAATCTAACTCATATTATTAACCATATTATGCAGATATGATCGATAGAACGACAATTACTATACTTATTACTCTTATTATTATCAATCTAACTCATATTATTAACCATATTATGCAGATATGATCGATAGAACGACAATTACTATACTTATTACTCTTATTATTATCTATCTAACTCATATTATTAGCCACATTATGCTTATATGATCGATAGAACGACAATTACTATACTTATTACTCTTATTATTATCAATCTAACTCATATTATTAGCCATATTATGCTTATATGATCCATAGAACGACAATTACTGTACTTATTACTCTTATTATTATCAATCTAACTCATATTATTAGCCATATTATGCTTATATGATCGATAGAACGACAATTACTATACTCATTACTCTTGTTATAATCAATCTAACTCATATTATTAACCATATTATGCAGATATGATTGATAGAACGACAATTACTATACTTATTACTCTTATTATTATCAATCTAACTCATATTATTAACCATATTATGTAGATATGATCGATAGAGCGACAATTACTATACTTATTACTCTTATTATTATCAATCTAACTCATATTATTAGCCACATTATGCTTATATGATCGATAGAACGACAATTACTATACTTATTACTCTTATTATTATCAATCTAACTCATATTATTAGCCATATTATGCTTATATGATCCATAGAACGACAATTACTTCACTTCTTACTCTTATTATTATCAATCTAACTTATATTATTAGCCATATTACGCAGATATGATCGATAGAACGACAATTACTATACTTATTACTCTTATTATTATCAATCTAACTCATATTATTAGCCACATTATGCTTATATGATCGATAGAACGACAATTACTATACTCATTACTCTTATTATTATCAATCTAACTCATATTATTAGCCATATTATGGTTATATGACCGATAGAACGACAATTACTATAATCATTACTCTTATAATTATCAATCTAACCCATACTATTAGCCATATTATGCATATATGATCGATAATACGACAATTACTATACTCATTACTCCTATTATTATCAATCTAACTCATATTATTAACCATATTATGCAGATATGATCGATAGTACGACAATTACTATACTTATTACTCTTATTATTATCAATCTAACCCATATTATTAGCCATATTATGGTTATATGACCGATAGAACGACAATTACTATACTTATTACTCTTATTAATATCAATCTAACTCATATTATTAGCCATATTGTGCTTATATGATCGATAGAACGACAATTACTGTACTTATTACACTCACTGTTATCAATGTAACTCATATTATTAGCCACATTATGCTTATATGATCGATAGAACGACAATTACTATACTTATTGCACTCACTGTTATCAATCTAACTCAGATTATTAGGCATATTATGCAGATATGATCGATAGAACGACAATTACTGTACTTATTACTCTTATTATTATCAATCTAACTCATGTTATTAGCCATATTATGCTTATATGATCGATAGAACGACAATTACTATACTTATTGCACCCACTGTTATCAATCTAACTCAGATTATTAGGCATATTATGCTTATATGATCGATAGAACGACAATTACTATACTCATTACTCTTATTATTATCAATCTAACTCATATTATTAGCAATATTATGCTTATATGATCGATAGAACGACAATTACTATACTTATTACTCTTATTATTATCAATGTAACTTATATTATTAGCCACATTGTGCTTATATGATCGATAGAACGACTATTACTATACTTATTACTCTTATTATTATCAATCTAACTCATATTATTAGCCTTATTATGCTTATATGATCGATAGAACGACAATTACTATACTTATTGCACCCACTGTTATCAATCTAACTCAGATTATTAGCCATATTATGCCTATATGATCGATAGAACGACAATTACTATACTCATTACTCTTATTATTATCAATCTAACTCATGTTATTAGCCATATTATGCTTATATGATCGATAGAACCACAATTACTGTACTTGTTACACTCACTGTTATCAATCTAACTCATATTATTAGCCACATTATGCTTATATGATCGATAGAACGACAATTACTGTACTTATTACTCTTATTATTATCAATCTAACTCATGTTATTAGCCATATTACGCTTATATGATCGATAGAACGACAATTACTATACTTATTGCACCCACTGTTATCAATCTAACTCAGATTATTAGCCATATTATGCCTATATGATCGATAGAACGACAATTGCTATACTCATTACTCTTATTATTATCAATCTAACTCATATTATTAGCCATATTGTGCTTATATGATCGATAGAGCGACAATTACTATACTTATTACACTCACTATTATCAATCTAACTCATATTATTAGCCACATTATGCTTATATGATCGATAGAACGACAATTACTATACTTATTGCACTCACTGTTATCAATCTAACTCAGATTATTAGGCATATTATGCTTATATGATCGATAGAACGACAATTACTATACTCATTACTCTTATTATTATCAATCTAACTCATATTATTAGCAATATTATGCTTATATGATCGATAGAACGACAATTACTGTACTTATTACTCTTATTATTATCAATCTAGCTCATATTATTAGCCATATTATGCAGATATGATCGAGAGTACGGCAATTACTATACTTATTACACTCACTATTATCAATCTAACTCATATCATTAGCCATATTGTGCTTATATGATCGATAGGACGACAATTACTATACTTATTACACTCACTATTATCAATCTAACTCATATTATTAGCCATATTACGCAGATATGATCGATAGAACGACAATTACTATACTTATTACTCTTATTATTTTCAATCTAACTCATATTATTAGCCATATTATGCTTATATGATTGATAGAACGACAATTACTACACTCATTACTCTTATTATTATCAATCTAACTCATATTATTAGCCATATTATGGTTATATGACCGATAGAACGACAATTACTATACTCATTACTCTTATAATTATCAATCTAACCCATACTATTAGCCATATTATGCTTATATGATCGATAATACGACAATTACTATACTCATTACTCTTATTATTATCAATCTAACTCATATTATTAACCATATTATGCAGATATGATCGATAGGACGACAATTACTATACTTATTACTCTTATTATTATCAATCTAACTCATATTATTAGCCATATTATGCTTATATGATCGATAGAACGACGATTACTATACTCATTACTCTTATTATAATCAATCTAACTCATATTATTAACCATATTATGCAGATATGATCGATAGAACGACAATTACTATACTTATTACTCTCATTATTAACAATCTAACTCATATTATTAACCATATTATGCAGATATGATCGATAGAACGACAATTACTATACTTATTACTCTTATTATTATCAATCTAACTCATATTATTAGCCACATTATGCTTATATGATCGATAGAACGACAATTACTATACTTATTACTCTTATTATTATCAATGTAACTTATATTATTAGCCATATTGTGCTTATATGATCGATAGAACGACTATTACTATACTTCTTACTCTTATTATTATCAATCTAACTTATATTATTAGCCATATTGTGCTTATATGATCGATAGAAATACTATTACTATACTTATTACTCTTATTATTATCAATCTAACTCATATTATTAGCCTTATTATGCTTATATGATCGATAGAACGACAATTACTATACTTATTACTCTTATTATTATCAATGTAACTTATATTATTAGCCATATTGTGCTTATATGATCGATAGAACGACAATTACTATACTCATTACTCTTATTATAATCAATCTAACTCATATTATTAACCATATTATGCAGATATGATCGATAGAACGACAATTACTATACTTATTACTCTTATTATTATCAATCTAACTCATATTATTAACCATATTATGTAGATATGATCGATAGAACGACAATTACTATACTTATTACTCTTACTATTATCAATCTAACCCATATTATTAGCCACATTATGCTTATATGATCGATAGAACGACAATTACTATACTTATTACTCCTATTATTATCAATCTGACTCATATTATTAGCCATATTGTGCTTATATGATCGACAGAACGACAACTACTGTACTTATTACACTCACTGTTATCAATCTAACTCATATTATTAGCCACATTATGCTTATATGATCGATAGAACGACAATTACTATACTTATTGCACTCACTGTAATCAATCTAACTCAGATTATTAGCCATATTATGCTTATATGATCGATAGAACGACAATTACTATACTCATTACTCATATTATTATCAATCTAACGCATATTATTAGCCATATTATGCTTATATGATCGATAGAACGACAATTACTATACTTATTACTCCTATTATTATCAATCTAACTCATATTATTAGTAATATTATGCTTATATGATCGTTAGAATGACAATTACTATACTCATTACTCTTATTATTATCAATCTAACTCATATTATTAGCCATATTGTGCTTATATGATCGATAGAGCGACAATTACTATACTTATTACACTCACTATTATCAATCTAACCCATATTATTAGCCATATTATGGTTATATGACCGATAGAACGACAATTACTATACTTATTACTCTTATTATTATCAATCTGACTCATATTATTAGCCATATTATGCTTATATGATCGATAGTACGACAATTACTATACTCATTACTCATATTATTATCAATCTAACTCATATTATTAGCCGTATTATGCTTATATGATCGATAGAGCGGCAATTACTATACTTATTACTCCTATTATTATCAATCTAACTCATATTATTAGCCGTATTATGCTTATATGATCGATAGAGCGGCAATTACTATACTTATTACTCCTATTATTATCAATCTAACTCATATTATTAGTAATATTATGCTTATATGATCGTTAGAATGACAATTACTATACTCATTACTCTAATTATTATCAATCTAACTCATATTATTAGCCATATTGTGCTTATATGATCGATAGAGCGACAATTACTATACTCATTACTCTTATTATTATCAATCTAACTCATATTATTAGCCATATTACGCAGATATGATCGATAGAACGACAATTACTATACTTATTACTCTTATTATTATCAATCTAACTCATATTATTAGCCATATTATGCTTATATGATTGATAGAACGACAATTACTATACTTATTACTCTTATTATTATCAATCTAACTCATATTATTAACCATATTATGCAGATATGATCGATAGAACGACAATTACTATACTTATTACTCTTATTATTATCTATCTAACTCATATTATTAGCCACATTATGCTTATATGATCGATAGAACGACAATTACTATACTTATTACTCTTATTATTATCAATCTAACTCATATTATTAGCCATATTATGCTTATATGATCCATAGAACGACAATTACTATACTTCTTACTCTTATTATTATCAATCTAACTTATATTATTAGCCATATTGTGCTTATATGATCGATAGAACGACTATTACTATACTTATTACTCTTATTATTATCAATCTAATTCATATTATTAGCCACATTATGCTTATATGATCGATAGAACGACAATTACTATACTTATTACTCTTATTATTATCAATCTAATTCATATTATTAGCCACATTATGCTTATATGATCGATAGAACGACAATTACTGTACTTATTACTCTTATTATTATCAATCTAACTCATATTATTAGCCATATTATGCTTATATGATCGATAGAACGACAATTACTATACTCATTACTCTTGTTATAATCAATCTAACTCATATTATTAACCATATTATGCAGATATGATCGATAGAACGACAATTACTATACTTATTACTCTTATTATTATCAATCTAACTTATATTATTAGCCATATTGTGCTTATATGATCGATAGAACGACTATTACTATACTTATTACTCTTATTATTATCAATCTAATTCATATTATTAGCCACATTATGCTTATATGATCGATAGAACGACAATTACTGTACTTATTACTCTTATTATTATCAATCTAACTCATGTTATTAGCCATATTATGCTTATATGATCGATAGAGCGACAATTACTATACTTATTACACTCACTATTATCAATCTAACTCATATTATTAGCCACATTATGCTTATATGATCGATAGAACGAGAATTACTATACTTATTGCACTCACTGTTATCAATCTAACTCAGATTATTAGGCATATTATGCTTATATGATCGATAGAACGACAATTACTATACTCATTACTCTTATTATTATCAATCTAACTCATATTATTAGCAATATTATGCTTATATGATCGATAGAACGACAATTACTGTACTTATTACTCTTATTATTATCAATCTAGCTCATATTATTAGCCATATTATGCAGATATGATCGAGAGTACGGCAATTACTATACTTATTACACTCACTATTATCAATCTAACTCATATCATTAGCCATATTGTGCTTATATGATCGATAGGACGACAATTACTATACTTATTACACTCACTATTATCAATCTAACTCATATTATTAGCCATATTACGCAGATATGATCGATAGAACGACAATTACTATACTTATTACTCTTATTATTTTCAATCTAACTCATATTATTAGCCATATTATGCTTATATGATTGATAGAACGACAATTACTACACTCATTACTCTTATTATTATCAATCTAACTCATATTATTAGCCATATTATGGTTATATGACCGATAGAACGACAATTACTATACTCATTACTCTTATAATTATCAATCTAACCCATACTATTAGCCATATTATGCTTATATGATCGATAATACGACAATTACTATACTCATTACTCTTATTATTATCAATCTAACTCATATTATTAACCATATTATGCAGATATGATCGATAGAACGACAATTACTATACTTATTACTCTTATTATTATCAATCTAACTCATATTATTAGCCATATTATGCTTATATGATCGACAGAACGACGATTACTATACTCATTACTCTTATTATAATCAATCTAACTCATATTATTAACCATATTATGCAGATATGATCGATAGAACGACAATTACTATACTTATTACTCTCATTATTATCAATCTAACTCATATTATTAACCATATTATGCAGATATGATCGATAGAACGACAATTACTATACTTATTACTCTTATTATTATCAATCTAACTCATATTATTAGCCACATTATGCTTATATGATCGATAGAACGACAATTACTATACTTATTACTCTTATTATTATCAATGTAACTTATATTATTAGCCATATTGTGCTTATATGATCGATAGAACGACTATTACTATACTTCTTACTCTTATTATTATCAATCTAACTTATATTATTAGCCATATTGTGCTTATATGATCGATAGAAATACTATTACTATACTTATTACTCTTATTATTATCAATCTAACTCATATTATTAGCCTTATTATGCTTATATGATCGATAGAACGACAATTACTATACTTATTACTCTTATTATTATCAATGTAACTTATATTATTAGCCATATTGTGCTTATATGATCGATAGAACGACAATTACTATACTCATTACTCTTATTATAATCAATCTAACTCATATTATTAACCATATTATGCAGATATGATCGATAGAACGACAATTACTATACTTATTACTCTTATTATTATCAATCTAACTCATATTATTAACCATATTATGTAGATATGATCGATAGAACGACAATTACTATACTTATTACTCTTACTATTATCAATCTAACCCATATTATTAGCCACATTATGCTTATATGATCGATAGAACGACAATTACTATACTTATTACTCCTATTATTATCAATCTAACTCATATTATTAGCCATATTGTGCTTATATGATCGATAGAACGACAACTACTGTACTTATTACACTCACTGTTATCAATCTAACTCATATTATTAGCCACATTATGCTTATATGATCGATAGAACGACAATTACTATACTTATTGCACTCACTGTAATCAATCTAACTCAGATTATTAGCCATATTATGCTTATATGATCGATAGAACGACAATTACTATACTCATTACTCATATTATTATCAATCTAACGCATATTATTAGCCATATTATGCTTATATGATCGATAGAACGACAATTACTATACTTATTACTCCTATTATTATCAATCTAACTCATATTATTAGTAATATTATGCTTATATGATCGTTAGAATGACAATTACTATACTCATTACTCTTATTATTATCAATCTAACTCATATTATTAGCCATATTGTGCTTATATGATCGATAGAGCGACAATTACTATACTTATTACACTCACTATTATCAATCTAACCCATATTATTAGCCATATTATGGTTATATGACCGATAGAACGACAATTACTATACTTATTACTCTTATTATTATCAATCTGACTCATATTATTAGCCATATTATGCTTATATGATCGATAGTACGACAATTACTATACTCATTACTCTTATTATTATCAATCTAACTCATATTATTAGCCGTATTATGCTTATATGATCGATAGAGCGGCAATTACTATACTTATTACTCCTATTATTATCAATCTAACTCATATTATTAGCCGTATTATGCTTATATGATCGATAGAGCGGCAATTACTATACTTATTACTCTTATTATTATCAATCTAACTCATATTATTAGTAATATTATGCTTATATGATCGTTAGAATGACAATTACTATACTCATTACTCTAATTATTATCAATCTAACTCATATTATTAGCCATATTGTGCTTATATGATCGATAGAGCGACAATTGCTATACTCATTACTCTTATTATTATCAATCTAACTCATATTATTAGCCATATTACGCAGATATGATCGATAGAACGACAATTACTATACTTATTACTCTTATTATTATCAATCTAACTCATATTATTAGCCATATTATGCTTATATGATTGATAGAACGACAATTACTATACTTATTACTCTTATTATTATCAATCTAACTCATATTATTAACCATATTATGCAGATATGATCGATAGAACGACAATTACTATACTTATTACTCTTATTATTATCTATCTAACTCATATTATTAGCCACATTATGCTTATATGATCGATAGAACGACAATTACTATACTTATTACTCTTATTATTATCAATCTAACTCATATTATTAGCCATATTATGCTTATATGATCCATAGAACGACAATTACTATACTTCTTACTCTTATTATTATCAATCTAACTTATATTATTAGCCATATTGTGCTTATATGATCGATAGAACGACTATTACTATACTTATTACTCTTATTATTATCAATCTAATTCATATTATTAGCCACATTATGCTTATATGATCGATAGAACGACAATTACTATACTTATTACTCTTATTATTATCAATCTAATTCATATTATTAGCCACATTATGCTTATATGATCGATAGAACGACAATTACTGTACTTATTACTCTTATTATTATCAATCTAACTCATATTATTAGCCATATTATGCTTATATGATCGATAGAACGACAATTACTATACTCATTACTCTTGTTATAATCAATCTAACTCATATTATTAACCATATTATGCAGATATGATTGATAGAACGACAATTACTATACTTATTACTCTTATTATTATCAATCTAACTCATATTATTAACCATATTATGTAGATATGATCGATAGAACGACAATTACTATACTTATTACTCTTATTATTATCAATCTAACTCATATTATTAGCCACATTATGCTTATATGATCGATAGAACGACAATTACTATACTTATTACTCTTATTATTATCAATCTAACTCATATTATTAGCCATATTATGCTTATATGATCCATAGAACGACAATTACTTCACTTCTTACTCTTATTATTATCAATCTAACTTATATTATTAGCCATATTACGCAGATATGATCGATAGAACGACAATTACTATACTTATTACTCTTATTATTATCAATCTAACTCATATTATTAGCCACATTATGCTTATATGATCGATAGAACGACAATTACTATACTCATTACTCTTATTATTATCAATCTAACTCATATTATTAGCCATATTATGGTTATATGACCGATAGAACGACAATTACTATAATCATTTCTCTTATAATTATCAATCTAACCCATACTATTAGCCATATTATGCATATATGATCGATAATACGACAATTACTATACTCATTACTCCTATTATTATCAATCTAACTCATATTATTAACCATATTATGAAGATATGATCGATAGTACGACAATTACTATACTTATTACTCTTATTATTATCAATCTAACCCATATTATTAGCCATATTATGGTTATATGACCGATAGAACGACAATTACTATACTTATTACTCTTATTAATATCAATCTAACTCATATTATTAGCCATATTGTGCTTATATGATCGATAGAACGACAATTACTGTACTTATTACACTCACTGTTATCAATGTAACTCATATTATTAGCCACATTATGCTTATATGATCGATAGAACGACAATTACTATACTTATTGCACTCACTGTTATCAATCTAACTCAGATTATTAGGCATATTATGCAGATATGATCGATAGAACGACAATTACTATAGTTCTTACTCTTATTATTATCAATCTAACTTATATTATTAGCCATATTGTGCTTATATGATCGATAGAACGACTATTACTATACTTATTACTCTTATTATTATCAATCTAACTCATATTATTAGCCATATTGTGCTTATATGATCGATAGAGCGACAATTACTATACTTATTACACTCACTATTATCAATCTAACCCATATTATTAGCCATATTATGGTTATATGACCGATAGAACGACAATTACTATACTTATTACTCTTATTATTATCAATCTGACTCATATTATTAGCCATATTATGCTTATATGATCGATAGAGCGGCAATTACTATACTTATTACTCCTATTATTATCAATCTAACTCATATTATTAGTAATATTATGCTTATATGATCGTTAGAATGACAATTACTATACTCATTACTCTAATTATTATCAATCTAACTCATATTATTACCCATATTGTGCTTATATGATCGATAGAACGACAATTACTATACTTATTACACTCACTATTATCAATCTAACTCATATTATTAGCCATATTACGCAGATATGATCGATAGAACGACAATTACTATACTCATTACTCTTATTATTATCAATCTAACTCATATTATTAGCCATATTATGCTTATGTGATCGATAGTACGACAATTACTATACTCATTATTCTTATTATTATCAATCTAACTCATATTATTAACCATATTATGCAGATATGATCGATAGAACGACAATTACTATACTTATTACTCTTATTATTATCAATCTAACTCATATTATTAACCATATTATGTAGATATGATCGATAGAACGACAATTACTATACTTATTACTCTTATTATTATCAATCTGACTCATATTATTAGCCATATTATGCTTATATGATCGATAGTACGACAATTACTATACTCATTACTCTTATTATTATCAATCTAACTCATATTATTAGCCGTATTATGCTTATATGATCGATAGAGCGGCAATTACTATACTTATTACTCCTATTATTATCAATCTAACTCATATTATTAGTAATATTATGCTTATATGATCGTTAGAATGACAATTACTATACTCATTACTCTAATTATTATCAATCTAACTCATATTATTAGCCATATTGTGCTTATATGATCGATAGAGCGACAATTACTATACTCATTACTCTTATTATTATCAATCTAACTCATATTATTAGCCGTATTATGCTTATATGATCGATAGAACGGCAATTACTATACTTATTACTCTTATTATTATCAATCTAACTCATATTATTAGCTATATTATGGTTATATGATCGATATAACGACAATTACTGTACTTATTACTCTTATTATTATCAATCTAGCTCATATTATTAGCCATATTATGCAGATATGATCGAGAGTGCGACAATTACTATACTTATTACACTCACTATTATCAATCTAACTCATATCATTAGCCATATGGTGCTTATATGATCGATAGAACGACAATTACTATACTTATTACACTCACTATTATCAATCTAACTCATATTATTAGCCATATTACGCAGATATGATCGATAGAACGACAATTACTATACTTATTACTCTTATTATTATCAATCTAACTCATATTATTAGCCATATTATGCTTATATGATTGATAGAACGACAGTTACTATACTCATTACTCTTATTATTATCAATCTAACCCATATTATTAGCCATATTATGCTTATATGATCGATAGAACGACAATTACTATACTTCTTACTTTTATTATTATCAATCTAACTTATATTATTAGCCATATTGTGCTTATATGATCGATAGAACGACAATTACTATACTTGTTACTCCTATTATTATCAATCTAACTCATATTATTAGCCATATTGTGCTTATATGATCGATAGAGCGACAATTACTATACTTATTACACTCACTATTATCAATCTAACCCATATTATTAGCCATATTATGGTTATATGACCGATAGAACGACAATTACTATACTTATTACTCTTATTATTATCAATCTGACTCATATTATTAGCCATATTATGCTTATATGATCGATAGTACGACAATTACTATACTCATTACTCTTATTATTATCAATCTAACTCATATTATTAGCCGTATTATGCTTATATGATCGATAGAGCGGCAATTACTATACTTATTACTCCTATTATTATCAATCTAACTCATATTATTAGCCGTATTATGCTTATATGATCGATAGAGCGGCAATTACTATACTTATTACTCCTATTATTATCAATCTAACTCATATTATTAGTAATATTATGCTTATATGATCGTTAGAATGACAATTACTATACTCATTACTCTAATTATTATCAATCTAACTCATATTATTAGCCATATTGTGCTTATATGATCGATAGAGCGACAATTACTATACTCATTACTCTTATTATTATCAATCTAACTCATATTATTAGCCACATTATGCTTATATGATCGATAGAACGACAATTACTATACTTATTGCACTCACTGTAATCAATCTAACTCAGATTATTAGCCATATTATGCGTATATGATCGATAGAACGACAATTACTATACTCATTACTCTTATTATTATCAATCTAACGCATATTATTAGCCATATTATGCTTATATGATCGATAGAACGACAATTACTATACTTATTACTCCTATTATTATCAATCTAACTCATATTATTAGTAATATTATGCTTATATGATCGTTAGAATGACAATTACTATACTCATTACTCTTATTATTATCAATCTAACTCATATTATTACCCATATTGTGCTTATATGATCGATAGAACGACAATTACTATACTTATTACACTCACTATTATCAATCTAACTCATATTATTAGCCATATTACGCAGATATGATCGATAGAACGACAATTACTATACTCATTACTCTTATTATTATCAATCTAACTCATATTATTAGCCATATTATGCTTATGTGATCGATAGTACGACAATTACTATACTCATTATTCTTATTATGATCAATCTAACTCATATTATTAACCATATTATGCAGATATGATCGATAGAACGACAATTACTATACTTATTACTCTTATTATTATCAATCTAACTCATATTATTAACCATATTATGTAGATATGATCGATAGAACGACAATTACTATACTTATTACTCTTATTATTATCAATCTAACTCATATTATTAGCCACATTATGCTCATATGATCGATAGAACGACAATTACTATACTTATTACTCTTATTCTTATCATTCTAACTCATATTATTAGCCATATTATGCTTATATGATCCATAGAACGACAATTACTATACTCATTACTCTTATAATTATCAATCTAACCCATACTATTAGCCATATTATGCTTATATGATCGATAATACGACAATTACTATACTCATTACTCCTATTATTATCAATCTAACTCATATTATTAGCCATATTATGCTTATATGATCGATAGAACGACAATTACTATACTCATTACTCTTATTATTATCAATCTAACTCATATTATTAGCCATATTATGCTTATATGATCGATAGAACGACAATTACTATACTCATTACTCTTATTATAATCAATCTAACTCATATTATTAACCATATTATGCAGATATGATTGATAGAACGACAATTACTATACTTATTACTCTTATTATTGTCAATCTAACTCATATTATTAACCATATTATGTAGATATGATCGATAGAACGACAATTACTATACTTATTACTCTTATTATTATCAATCTAACTCATATTATTAGCCACATTATGCTTATATGATCGATAGAACGACAATTACTATACTTATTACTCTTATTATTATCAATCTAACTCATATTATTAGCCATATTATGCTTATATGATCCATAGAACGACAATTACTTCACTTCTTACTCTTATTATTATCAATCTAACTTATATTATTAGCCATATTGTGCTTATATGATCGACAGAACGACTATTACTATACTTATTACTCTTATTATTATCAATCTAACTCATATTATTAGCCACATTATGCTTATATGATCGATAGAACGACAATTACTATACTCATTACTCTTATTATTATCAATCTAACTCATATTATTAGCCTTATTATGCTTATATGATTGATAGAACGACAATTACTATACTCATTACTCTTATAATTATCAATCTAACCCATACTATTAGCCATATTATGCTTATATGATCGATAATACGACAATTACTATACTCATTACTCCTATTATTATCAATCTAACTCATATTATTAACCATATTATGCAGATATGATCGATAGAACGACAATTACTATACTTATTACTCTTATTATTATCAATCTAACTCATATTATTAACCATATTATGCAGATATGATCGATAGAACGACAATTACTATACTTATTACTCTTATTATTATCTATCTAACTCATATTATTAGCCACATTATGCTTATATGATCGATAGAACGACAATTACTATACTTATTACTCTTATTATTATCAATCTAACTCATATTATTAGCCATATTATGCTTATATGATCCATAGAACGACAATTACTGTACTTATTACTCTTATTATTATCAATCTAACTCATATTATTAGCCATATTATGCTTATATGATCGATAGAACGACAATTACTATACTCATTACTCTTGTTATAATCAATCTAACTCATATTATTAACCATATTATGCAGATATGATTGATAGAACGACAATTACTATACTTATTACTCTTATTATTATCAATCTAACTCATATTATTAACCATATTATGTAGATATGATCGATAGAGCGACAATTACTATACTTATTACTCTTATTATTATCAATCTAACTCATATTATTAGCCACATTATGCTTATATGATCGATAGAACGACAATTACTATACTTATTACTCTTATTATTATCAATCTAACTCATATTATTAGCCATATTATGCTTATATGATCCATAGAACGACAATTACTTCACTTCTTACTCTTATTATTATCAATCTAACTTATATTATTAGCCATATTACGCAGATATGATCGATAGAACGACAATTACTATACTTATTACTCTTATTATTATCAATCTAACTCATATTATTAGCCACATTATGCTTATATGATCGATAGAACGACAATTACTATACTCATTACTCTTATTATTATCAATCTAACTCATATTATTAGCCATATTATGGTTATATGACCGATAGAACGACAATTACTATAATCATTACTCTTATAATTATCAATCTAACCCATACTATTAGCCATATTATGCATATATGATCGATAATACGACAATTACTATACTCATTACTCCTATTATTATCAATCTAACTCATATTATTAACCATATTATGCAGATATGATCGATAGTACGACAATTACTATACTTATTACTCTTATTATTATCAATCTAACCCATATTATTAGCCATATTATGGTTATATGACCGATAGAACGACAATTACTATACTTATTACTCTTATTAATATCAATCTAACTCATATTATTAGCCATATTGTGCTTATATGATCGATAGAACGACAATTACTGTACTTATTACACTCACTGTTATCAATGTAACTCATATTATTAGCCACATTATGCTTATATGATCGATAGAACGACAATTACTATACTTATTGCACTCACTGTTATCAATCTAACTCAGATTATTAGGCATATTATGCAGATATGATCGATAGAACGACAATTACTATACTTCTTACTCTTATTATTATCAATCTAACTTATATTATTAGCCATATTGTGCTTATATGATCGATAGAACGACTATTACTATACTTATTACTCTTATTATTATCAATCTAATTCATATTATTAGCCACATTATGCTTATATGATCGATAGAACGACAATTACTGTACTTATTACTCTTATTATTATCAATCTAACTCATGTTATTAGCCATATTATGCTTATATGATCGATAGAACGACAATTACTATACTTATTGCACCCACTGTTATCAATCTAACTCAGATTATTAGGCATATTATGCTTATATGATCGATAGAACGACAATTACTATACTCATTACTCTTATTATTATCAATCTAACTCATATTATTAGCAATATTATGCTTATATGATCGATAGAACGACAATTACTATACTTATTACTCTTATTATTATCAATGTAACTTATATTATTAGCCACATTGTGCTTATATGATCGATAGAACGACTATTACTATACTTATTACTCTTATTATTATCAATCTAACTCATATTATTAGCCTTATTATGCTTATATGATCGATAGAACGACAATTACTATACTTATTGCACCCACTGTTATCAATCTAACTCAGATTATTAGCCATATTATGCCTATATGATCGATAGAACGACAATTACTATACTCATTACTCTTATTATTATCAATCTAACTCATGTTATTAGCCATATTATGCTTATATGATCGATAGAACCACAATTACTGTACTTGTTACACTCACTGTTATCAATCTAACTCATATTATTAGCCACATTATGCTTATATGATCGATAGAACGACAATTACTGTACTTATTACTCTTATTATTATCAATCTAACTCATGTTATTAGCCATATTACGCTTATATGATCGATAGAACGACAATTACTATACTTATTGCACCCACTGTTATCAATCTAACTCAGATTATTAGCCATATTATGCCTATATGATCGATAGAACGACAATTGCTATACTCATTACTCTTATTATTATCAATCTAACTCATATTATTAGCCATATTGTGCTTATATGATCGATAGAGCGACAATTACTATACTTATTACACTCACTATTATCAATCTAACTCATATTATTAGCCACATTATGCTTATATGATCGATAGAACGACAATTACTATACTTATTGCACTCACTGTTATCAATCTAACTCAGATTATTAGGCATATTATGCTTATATGATCGATAGAACGACAATTACTATACTCATTACTCTTATTATTATCAATCTAACTCATATTATTAGCAATATTATGCTTATATGATCGATAGAACGACAATTACTGTACTTATTACTCTTATTATTATCAATCTAGCTCATATTATTAGCCATATTATGCAGATATGATCGAGAGTACGGCAATTACTATACTTATTACACTCACTATTATCAATCTAACTCATATCATTAGCCATATTGTGCTTATATGATCGATAGGACGACAATTACTATACTTATTACACTCACTATTATCAATCTAACTCATATTATTAGCCATATTACGCAGATATGATCGATAGAACGACAATTACTATACTTATTACTCTTATTATTTTCAATCTAACTCATATTATTAGCCATATTATGCTTATATGATTGATAAAACGACAATTACTACACTCATTACTCTTATTATTATCAATCTAACTCATATTATTAGCCATATTATGGTTATATGACCGATAGAACGACAATTACTATACTCATTACTCTTATAATTATCAATCTAACCCATACTATTAGCCATATTATGCTTATATGATCGATAATGCGACAATTACTATACTCATTACTCTTATTATTATCAATCTAACTCATATTATTAACCATATTATGCTTATATGATCCATAGAACGACAATTACTTCACTTCTTACTCTTATTATTATCAATCTAACTTATATTATTAGCCATATTGTGCTTATATGATCGACAGAACGACTATTACTATACTTATTACTCTTATTATTATCAATCTAACTCATATTATTAGCCACATTATGCTTATATGATCGATAGAACGACAATTACTATACTCATTACTCTTATTATTATCAATCTAACTCATATTATTAGCCTTATTATGCTTATATGATTGATAGAACGACAATTACTATACTCATTACTCTTATAATTATCAATCTAACCCATACTATTAGCCATATTATGCTTATATGATCGATAATACGACAATTACTATACTCATTACTCCTATTATTATCAATCTAACTCATATTATTAACCATATTATGCAGATATGATCGATAGAACGACAATTACTATACTTATTACTCTTATTATTATCAATCTAACTCATATTATTAACCATATTATGCAGATATGATCGATAGAACGACAATTACTATACTTATTACTCTTATTATTATCTATCTAACTCATATTATTAGCCACATTATGCTTATATGATCGATAGAACGACAATTACTATACTTATTACTCTTATTATTATCAATCTAACTCATATTATTAGCCATATTATGCTTATATGATCCATAGAACGACAATTACTGTACTTATTACTCTTATTATTATCAATCTAACTCATATTATTAGCCATATTATGCTTATATGATCGATAGAACGACAATTACTATACTCATTACTCTTGTTATAATCAATCTAACTCATATTATTAACCATATTATGCAGATATGATTGATAGAACGACAATTACTATACTTATTACTCTTATTATTATCAATCTAACTCATATTATTAACCATATTATGTAGATATGATCGATAGAGCGACAATTACTATACTTATTACTCTTATTATTATCAATCTAACTCATATTATTAGCCACATTATGCTTATATGATCGATAGAACGACAATTACTATACTTATTACTCTTATTATTATCAATCTAACTCATATTATTAGCCATATTATGCTTATATGATCCATAGAACGACAATTACTTCACTTCTTACTCTTATTATTATCAATCTAACTTATATTATTAGCCATATTACGCAGATATGATCGATAGAACGACAATTACTATACTTATTACTCTTATTATTATCAATCTAACTCATATTATTAGCCACATTATGCTTATATGATCGATAGAACGACAATTACTATACTCATTACTCTTATTATTATCAATCTAACTCATATTATTAGCCATATTATGGTTATATGACCGATAGAACGACAATTACTATAATCATTACTCTTATAATTATCAATCTAACCCATACTATTAGCCATATTATGCATATATGATCGATAATACGACAATTACTATACTCATTACTCCTATTATTATCAATCTAACTCATATTATTAACCATATTATGCAGATATGATCGATAGTACGACAATTACTATACTTATTACTCTTATTATTATCAATCTAACCCATATTATTAGCCATATTATGGTTATATGACCGATAGAACGACAATTACTATACTTATTACTCTTATTAATATCAATCTAACTCATATTATTAGCCATATTGTGCTTATATGATCGATAGAACGACAATTACTGTACTTATTACACTCACTGTTATCAATGTAACTCATATTATTAGCCACATTATGCTTATATGATCGATAGAACGACAATTACTATACTTATTGCACTCACTGTTATCAATCTAACTCAGATTATTAGGCATATTATGCAGATATGATCGATAGAACGACAATTACTATACTTCTTACTCTTATTATTATCAATCTAACTTATATTATTAGCCATATTGTGCTTATATGATCGATAGAACGACTATTACTATACTTATTACTCTTATTATTATCAATCTAATTCATATTATTAGCCACATTATGCTTATATGATCGATAGAACGACAATTACTGTACTTATTACTCTTATTATTATCAATCTAACTCATGTTATTAGCCATATTATGCTTATATGATCGATAGAACGACAATTACTATACTTATTGCACCCACTGTTATCAATCTAACTCAGATTATTAGGCATATTATGCTTATATGATCGATAGAACGACAATTACTATACTCATTACTCTTATTATTATCAATCTAACTCATATTATTAGCAATATTATGCTTATATGATCGATAGAACGACAATTACTATACTTATTACTCTTATTATTATCAATGTAACTTATATTATTAGCCACATTGTGCTTATATGATCGATAGAACGACTATTACTATACTTATTACTCTTATTATTATCAATCTAACTCATATTATTAGCCTTATTATGCTTATATGATCGATAGAACGACAATTACTATACTTATTGCACCCACTGTTATCAATCTAACTCAGATTATTAGCCATATTATGCCTATATGATCGATAGAACGACAATTACTATACTCATTACTCTTATTATTATCAATCTAACTCATGTTATTAGCCATATTATGCTTATATGATCGATAGAACCACAATTACTGTACTTGTTACACTCACTGTTATCAATCTAACTCATATTATTAGCCACATTATGCTTATATGATCGATAGAACGACAATTACTGTACTTATTACTCTTATTATTATCAATCTAACTCATGTTATTAGCCATATTACGCTTATATGATCGATAGAACGACAATTACTATACTTATTGCACCCACTGTTATCAATCTAACTCAGATTATTAGCCATATTATGCCTATATGATCGATAGAACGACAATTGCTATACTCATTACTCTTATTATTATCAATCTAACTCATATTATTAGCCATATTGTGCTTATATGATCGATAGAGCGACAATTACTATACTTATTACACTCACTATTATCAATCTAACTCATATTATTAGCCACATTATGCTTATATGATCGATAGAACGACAATTACTATACTTATTGCACTCACTGTTATCAATCTAACTCAGATTATTAGGCATATTATGCTTATATGATCGATAGAACGACAATTACTATACTCATTACTCTTATTATTATCAATCTAACTCATATTATTAGCAATATTATGCTTATATGATCGATAGAACGACAATTACTGTACTTATTACTCTTATTATTATCAATCTAGCTCATATTATTAGCCATATTATGCAGATATGATCGAGAGTACGGCAATTACTATACTTATTACACTCACTATTATCAATCTAACTCATATCATTAGCCATATTGTGCTTATATGATCGATAGGACGACAATTACTATACTTATTACACTCACTATTATCAATCTAACTCATATTATTAGCCATATTACGCAGATATGATCGATAGAACGACAATTACTATACTTATTACTCTTATTATTTTCAATCTAACTCATATTATTAGCCATATTATGCTTATATGATTGATAAAACGACAATTACTACACTCATTACTCTTATTATTATCAATCTAACTCATATTATTAGCCATATTATGGTTATATGACCGATAGAACGACAATTACTATACTCATTACTCTTATAATTATCAATCTAACCCATACTATTAGCCATATTATGCTTATATGATCGATAATGCGACAATTACTATACTCATTACTCTTATTATTATCAATCTAACTCATATTATTAACCATATTATGCAGATATGATCGATAGGACGACAATTACTATACTTATTACTCTTATTATTATCAATCTAACTCATATTATTAGCCATATTATGCTTATATGATCGATAGAACGACGATTACTATACTCATTACTCTTATTATAATCAATCTAACTCATATTATTAACCATATTATGCAGATATGATCGATAGAACGACAATTACTATACTTATTACTCTCATTATTAACAATCTAACTCATATTATTAACCATATTATGCAGATATGATCGATAGAACGACAATTACTATACTTATTACTCTTATTATTATCAATCTAACTCATATTATTAGCCACATTATGCTTATATGATCGATAGAACGACAATTACTATACTTATTACTCTTATTATTATCAATGTAACTTATATTATTAGCCATATTGTGCTTATATGATCGATAGAACGACTATTACTATACTTCTTACTCTTATTATTATCAATCTAACTTATATTATTAGCCATATTGTGCTTATATGATCGATAGAAATACTATTACTATACTTATTACTCTTATTATTATCAATCTAACTCATATTATTAGCCTTATTATGCTTATATGATCGATAGAACGACAATTACTATACTTATTACTCTTATTATTATCAATGTAACTTATATTATTAGCCATATTGTGCTTATATGATCGATAGAACGACAATTACTATACTCATTACTCTTATTATAATCAATCTAACTCATATTATTAACCATATTATGCAGATATGATCGATAGAACGACAATTACTATACTTATTACTCTTATTATTATCAATCTAACTCATATTATTAACCATATTATGTAGATATGATCGATAGAACGACAATTACTATACTTATTACTCTTACTATTATCAATCTAACCCATATTATTAGCCACATTATGCTTATATGATCGATAGAACGACAATTACTATACTTATTACTCCTATTATTATCAATCTGACTCATATTATTAGCCATATTGTGCTTATATGATCGACAGAACGACAACTACTGTACTTATTACACTCACTGTTATCAATCTAACTCATATTATTAGCCACATTATGCTTATATGATCGATAGAACGACAATTACTATACTTATTGCACTCACTGTAATCAATCTAACTCAGATTATTAGCCATATTATGCTTATATGATCGATAGAACGACAATTACTATACTCATTACTCATATTATTATCAATCTAACGCATATTATTAGCCATATTATGCTTATATGATCGATAGAACGACAATTACTATACTTATTACTCCTATTATTATCAATCTAACTCATATTATTAGTAATATTATGCTTATATGATCGTTAGAATGACAATTACTATACTCATTACTCTTATTATTATCAATCTAACTCATATTATTAGCCATATTGTGCTTATATGATCGATAGAGCGACAATTACTATACTTATTACACTCACTATTATCAATCTAACCCATATTATTAGCCATATTATGGTTATATGACCGATAGAACGACAATTACTATACTTATTACTCTTATTATTATCAATCTGACTCATATTATTAGCCATATTATGCTTATATGATCGATAGTACGACAATTACTATACTCATTACTCATATTATTATCAATCTAACTCATATTATTAGCCGTATTATGCTTATATGATCGATAGAGCGGCAATTACTATACTTATTACTCCTATTATTATCAATCTAACTCATATTATTAGCCGTATTATGCTTATATGATCGATAGAGCGGCAATTACTATACTTATTACTCCTATTATTATCAATCTAACTCATATTATTAGTAATATTATGCTTATATGATCGTTAGAATGACAATTACTATACTCATTACTCTAATTATTATCAATCTAACTCATATTATTAGCCATATTGTGCTTATATGATCGATAGAGCGACAATTACTATACTCATTACTCTTATTATTATCAATCTAACTCATATTATTAGCCATATTACGCAGATATGATCGATAGAACGACAATTACTATACTTATTACTCTTATTATTATCAATCTAACTCATATTATTAGCCATATTATGCTTATATGATTGATAGAACGACAATTACTATACTTATTACTCTTATTATTATCAATCTAACTCATATTATTAACCATATTATGCAGATATGATCGATAGAACGACAATTACTATACTTATTACTCTTATTATTATCTATCTAACTCATATTATTAGCCACATTATGCTTATATGATCGATAGAACGACAATTACTATACTTATTACTCTTATTATTATCAATCTAATTCATATTATTAGCCACATTATGCTTATATGATCGATAGAACGACAATTACTATACTTATTGCACCCACTGTTATCAATCTAACTCAGATTATTAGCCATATTATGCCTATATGATCGATAGAACGACAATTACTATACTCATTACTCTTATTATTATCAATCTAACTCATGTTATTAGCCATATTATGCTTATATGATCGATAGAACCACAATTACTGTACTTGTTACACTCACTGTTATCAATCTAACTCATATTATTAGCCACATTATGCTTATATGATCGATAGAACGACAATTACTGTACTTATTACTCTTATTATTATCAATCTAACTCATGTTATTAGCCATATTACGCTTATATGATCGATAGAACGACAATTACTATACTTATTGCAACCACTGTTATCAATCTAACTCAGATTATTAGCCATATTATGCCTATATGATCGATAGAACGACAATTGCTATACTCATTACTCTTATTATTATCAATCTAACTCATATTATTAGCCATATTGTGCTTATATGATCGATAGAGCGACAATTACTATACTTATTACACTCACTATTATCAATCTAACTCATATTATTAGCCACATTATGCTTATATGATCGATAGAACGACAATTACTATACTTATTGCACTCACTGTTATCAATCTAACTCAGATTATTAGGCATATTATGCTTATATGATCGATAGAACGACAATTACTATACTCATTACTCTTATTATTATCAATCTAACTCATATTATTAGCAATATTATGCTTATATGATCGATAGAACGACAATTACTGTACTTATTACTCTTATTATTATCAATCTAGCTCATATTATTAGCCATATTATGCAGATATGATCGAGAGTACGGCAATTACTATACTTATTACACTCACTATTATCAATCTAACTCATATCATTAGCCATATTGTGCTTATATGATCGATAGGACGACAATTACTATACTTATTACACTCACTATTATCAATCTAACTCATATTATTAGCCATATTACGCAGATATGATCGATAGAACGACAATTACTATACTTATTACTCTTATTATTTTCAATCTAACTCATATTATTAGCCATATTATGCTTATATGATTGATAGAACGACAATTACTACACTCATTACTCT
Source organism: Megachile rotundata (assembly GCF_050947335.1). NCBI lineage: Eukaryota > Metazoa > Arthropoda > Insecta > Hymenoptera > Megachilidae > Megachile > Megachile rotundata. The sequence continues at coordinate 609,437 of NW_027473386.1, read as the reverse complement.
TATTATTATCAATCTAACTCATATTATTAGCCATATTATGGTTATATGACCGATAGAACGACAATTACTATACTCATTACTCTTATAATTATCAATCTAACCCATACTATTAGCCATATTATGCTTATATGATCGATAATACGACAATTACTATACTCATTACTCTTATTATTATCAATCTAACTCATATTATTAACCATATTATGCAGATATGATCGATAGAACGACAATTACTATACTTATTACTCTTATTATTATCAATCTAACTCATATTATTAGCCATATTATGCTTATATGATCGACAGAACGACGATTACTATACTCATTACTCTTATTATAATCAATCTAACTCATATTATTAACCATACTATGCAGATATGATCGATAGAACGACAATTACTATACTTATTACTCTCATTATTATCAATCTAACTCATATTATTAACCATATTATGCAGATATGATCGATAGAACGACAATTACTATACTTATTACTCTTATTATTATCAATCTAACTCATATTATTAGCCACATTATGCTTATATGATCGATAGAACGACAATTACTATACTTATTACTCTTATTATTATCAATGTAACTTATATTATTAGCCATATTGTGCTTATATGATCGATAGAACGACTATTACTATACTTCTTACTCTTATTATTATCAATCTAACTTATATTATTAGCCATATTGTGCTTATATGATCGATAGAAATACTATTACTATACTTATTACTCTTATTATTATCAATCTAACTCATATTATTAGCCTTATTATGCTTATATGATCGATAGAACGACAATTACTATACTTATTACTCTTATTATTATCAATGTAACTTATATTATTAGCCATATTGTGCTTATATGATCGATAGAACGACAATTACTATACTCATTACTCTTATTATAATCAATCTAACTCATATTATTAACCATATTATGCAGATATGATCGATAGAACGACAATTACTATACTTATTACTCTTATTATTATCAATCTAACTCATATTATTAACCATATTATGTAGATATGATCGATAGAACGACAATTACTATACTTATTACTCTTACTATTATCAATCTAACCCATATTATTAGCCACATTATGCTTATATGATCGATAGAACGACAATTACTATACTTATTACTCCTATTATTATCAATCTGACTCATATTATTAGCCATATTGTGCTTATATGATCGATAGAACGACAACTACTGTACTTATTACACTCACTGTTATCAATCTAACTCATATTATTAGCCACATTATGCTTATATGATCGATAGAACGACAATTACTATACTTATTGCACTCACTGTAATCAATCTAACTCAGATTATTAGCCATATTATGCTTATATGATCGATAGAACGACAATTACTATACTCATTACTCATATTATTATCAATCTAACGCATATTATTAGCCATATTATGCTTATATGATCGATAGAACGACAATTACTATACTTATTACTCCTATTATTATCAATCTAACTCATATTATTAGTAATATTATGCTTATATGATCGTTAGAATGACAATTACTATACACATTACTCTTATTATTATCAATCTAACTCATATTATTAGCCATATTGTGCTTATATGATCGATAGAGCGACAATTACTATACTTATTACACTCACTATTATCAATCTAACCCATATTATTAGCCATATTATGGTTATATGACCGATAGAACGACAATTACTATACTTATTACTCTTATTATTATCAATCTGACTCATATTATTAGCCATATTATGCTTATATGATCGATAGTACGACAATTACTATACTCATTACTCTTATTATTATCAATCTAACTCATATTATTAGCCGTATTATGCTTATATGATCGATAGAGCGGCAATTACTATACTTATTACTCCTATTATTATCAATCTAACTCATATTATTAGCCGTATTATGCTTATATGATCGATAGAGCGGCAATTACTATACTTATTACTCCTATTATTATCAATCTAACTCATATTATTAGTAATATTATGCTTATATGATCGTTAGAATGACAATTACTATACTCATTACTCTAATTATTATCAATCTAACTCATATTATTAGCCATATTGTGCTTATATGATCGATAGAGCGACAATTACTATACTCATTACTCTTATTATTATCAATCTAACTCATATTATTAGCCATATTACGCAGATATGATCGATAGAACGACAATTACTATACTTATTACTCTTATTATTATCAATCTAACTCATATTATTAGCCATATTATGCTTATATGATTGATAGAACGACAATTACTATACTTATTACTCTTATTATTATCAATCTAACTCATATTATTAACCATATTATGCAGATATGATCGATAGAACGACAATTACTATACTTATTACTCTTATTATTATCTATCTAACTCATATTATTAGCCACATTATGCTTATATGATCGATAGAACGACAATTACTATACTTATTACTCTTATTATTATCAATCTAACTCATATTATTAGCCATATTATGCTTATATGATCCATAGAACGACAATTACTATACTTCTTACTCTTATTATTATCAATCTAACTTATATTATTAGCCATATTGTGCTTATATGATCGATAGAACGACTATTACTATACTTATTACTCTTATTATTATCAATCTAATTCATATTATTAGCCACATTATGCTTATATGATCGATAGAACGACAATTACTATACTTATTACTCTTATTATTATCAATCTAATTCATATTATTAGCCACATTATGCTTATATGATCGATAGAACGACAATTACTGTACTTATTACTCTTATTATTATCAATCTAACTCATATTATTAGCCATATTATGCTTATATGATCGATAGAACGACAATTACTATACTCATTACTCTTGTTATAATCAATCTAACTCATATTATTAACCATATTATGCAGATATGATTGATAGAACGACAATTACTATACTTATTACTCTTATTATTATCAATCTAACTCATATTATTAACCATATTATGTAGATATGATCGATAGAACGACAATTACTATACTTATTACTCTTATTATTATCAATCTAACTCATATTATTAGCCACATTATGCTTATATGATCGATAGAACGACAATTACTATACTTATTACTCTTATTATTATCAATCTAACTCATATTATTAGCCATATTATGCTTATATGATCCATAGAACGACAATTACTTCACTTCTTACTCTTATTATTATCAATCTAACTTATATTATTAGCCATATTACGCAGATATGATCGATAGAACGACAATTACTATACTTATTACTCTTATTATTATCAATCTAACTCATATTATTAGCCACATTATGCTTATATGATCGATAGAACGACAATTACTATACTCATTACTCTTATTATTATCAATCTAACTCATATTATTAGCCATATTATGGTTATATGACCGATAGAACGACAATTACTATAATCATTTCTCTTATAATTATCAATCTAACCCATACTATTAGCCATATTATGCATATATGATCGATAATACGACAATTACTATACTCATTACTCCTATTATTATCAATCTAACTCATATTATTAACCATATTATGAAGATATGATCGATAGTACGACAATTACTATACTTATTACTCTTATTATTATCAATCTAACCCATATTATTAGCCATATTATGGTTATATGACCGATAGAACGACAATTACTATACTTATTACTCTTATTAATATCAATCTAACTCATATTATTAGCCATATTGTGCTTATATGATCGATAGAACGACAATTACTGTACTTATTACACTCACTGTTATCAATGTAACTCATATTATTAGCCACATTATGCTTATATGATCGATAGAACGACAATTACTATACTTATTGCACTCACTGTTATCAATCTAACTCAGATTATTAGGCATATTATGCAGATATGATCGATAGAACGACAATTACTATACTTCTTACTCTTATTATTATCAATCTAACTTATATTATTAGCCATATTGTGCTTATATGATCGATAGAACGACTATTACTATACTTATTACTCTTATTATTATCAATCTAATTCATATTATTAGCCATATTGTGCTTATATGATCGATAGAACGACTATTACTATACTTATTACTCTTATTATTATCAATCTAACTCATATTATTAGCCTTATTATGCTTATATGATCGATAGAACGACAATTACTATACTTATTGCACCCACTGTTATCAATCTAACTCAGATTATTAGCCATATTATGCCTATATGATCGATAGAACGACAATTACTATACTCATTACTCTTATTATTATCAATCTAACTCATGTTATTAGCCATATTATGCTTATATGATCGATAGAACCACAATTACTGTACTTGTTACACTCACTGTTATCAATCTAACTCATATTATTAGCCACATTATGCTTATATGATCGATAGAACGACAATTACTGTACTTATTACTCTTATTATTATCAATCTAACTCATGTTATTAGCCATATTACGCTTATATGATCGATAGAACGACAATTACTATACTTATTGCACCCACTGTTATCAATCTAACTCAGATTATTAGCCATATTATGCCTATATGATCGATAGAACGACAATTGCTATACTCATTACTCTTATTATTATCAATCTAACTCATATTATTAGCCATATTGTGCTTATATGATCGATAGAGCGACAATTACTATACTTATTACACTCACTATTATCAATCTAACTCATATTATTAGCCACATTATGCTTATATGATCGATAGAACGACAATTACTATACTTATTGCACTCACTGTTATCAATCTAACTCAGATTATTAGGCATATTATGCTTATATGATCGATAGAACGACAATTACTATACTCATTACTCTTATTATTATCAATCTAACTCATATTATTAGCAATATTATGCTTATATGATCGATAGAACGACAATTACTGTACTTATTACTCTTATTATTATCAATCTAGCTCATATTATTAGCCATATTATGCAGATATGATCGAGAGTACGGCAATTACTATACTTATTACACTCACTATTATCAATCTAACTCATATCATTAGCCATATTGTGCTTATATGATCGATAGGACGACAATTACTATACTTATTACACTCACTATTATCAATCTAACTCATATTATTAGCCATATTACGCAGATATGATCGATAGAACGACAATTACTATACTTATTACTCTTATTATTTTCAATCTAACTCATATTATTAGCCATATTATGCTTATATGATTGATAGAACGACAATTACTACACTCATTACTCTTATTATTATCAATCTAACTCATATTATTAGCCATATTATGGTTATATGACCGATAGAACGACAATTACTATACTCATTACTCTTATTATTATCAATCTAACTCATATTATTAACCATATTATGCAGATATGATCGATAGAACGACAATTACTATACTTATTACTCTTATTATTATCAATCTAACTCATATTATTAGCCATATTATGCTTATATGATCGATAGAACGACGATTACTATACTCATTACTCTTATTATAATCAATCTAACTCATATTATTAACCATATTATGCAGATATGATCGATAGAACGACAATTACTATACTTATTACTCTCATTATTATCAATCTAACTCATATTATTAACCATATTATGCAGATATGATCGATAGAACGACAATTACTATACTTATTACTCTTATTATTATCAATCTAACTCATATTATTAGCCACATTATGCTTATATGATCGATAGAACGACAATTACTATACTTATTACTCTTATTATTATCAATGTAACTTATATTATTAGCCATATTGTGCTTATATGATCGATAGAACGACTATTACTATACTTCTTACTCTTATTATTATCAATCTAACTTATATTATTAACCATATTGTGCTTATATGATCGATAGAAATACTATTACTATACTTATTACTCTTATTATTATCAATCTAACTCATATTATTAGCCTTATTATGCTTATATGATCGATAGAACGACAATTACTATACTTATTACTCTTATTATTATCAATGTAACTTATATTATTAGCCATATTGTGCTTATATGATCGATAGAACGACAATTACTATACTCATTTCTCTTATTATAATCAATCTAACTCATATTATTAACCATATTATGCAGATATGATCGATAGAACGACAATTACTATACTTATTACTCTTATTATTATCAATCTAACTCATATTATTAACCATATTATGTAGATATGATCGATAGAACGACAATTACTATACTTATTACTCTTACTATTATCAATCTAACCCATATTATTAGCCACATTATGCTTATATGATCGATAGAACGACAATTACTATACTTATTACTCCTATTATTATCAATCTGACTCATATTATTAGCCATATTGTGCTTATATGATCGATAGAACGACAACTACTGTACTTATTACACTCACTGTTATCAATCTAACTCATATTATTAGCCACATTATGCTTATATGATCGATAGAACGACAATTACTATACTTATTGCACTCACTGTAATCAATCTAACTCAGATTATTAGCCATATTATGCTTATATGATCGATAGAACGACAATTACTATACTCATTACTCATATTATTATCAATCTAACGTATATTATTAGCCATATTATGCTTATATGATCGATAGAACGACAATTACTATACTTATTACTCCTATTATTATCAATCTAACTCATATTATTAGTAATATTATGCTTATATGATCGTTAGAATGACAATTACTATACTCATTACTCTTATTATTATCAATCTAACTCATATTATTAGCCATATTGTGCTTATATGATCGATAGAGCGACAATTACCATACTTATTACACTCACTATTATCAATCTAACCCATATTATTAGCCATATTATGGTTATATGACCGATAGAACGACAATTACTATACTTATTACTCTTATTATTATCAATCTGACTCATATTATTAGCCATATTATGCTTATATGATCGATAGTACGACAATTACTATACTCATTACTCTTATTATTATCAATCTAACTCATATTATTAGCCGTATTATGCTTATATGATCGATAGAGCGGCAATTACTATACTTATTACTCCTATTATTATCAATCTAACTCATATTATTAGCCGTATTATGCTTATATGATCGATAGAGCGGCAATTACTATACTTATTACTCCTATTATTATCAATCTAACTCATATTATTAGTAATATTATGCTTATATGATCGTTAGAATGACAATTACTATACTCATTACTCTAATTATTATCAATCTAACTCATATTATTAGCCATATTGTGCTTATATGATCGATAGAGCGACAATTACTATACTCATTACTCTTATTATTATCAATCTAACTCATATTATTAGCCATATTACGCAGATATGATCGATAGAACGACAATTACTATACCTATTACTCTTATTATTATCAATCTAACTCATATTATTAGCCATATTATGCTTATATGATTGATAGAACGACAATTACTATACTCATTACTCTTATTATTATCAATCTAACCCATATTATTAGCCATATTATGCTTATATGATCGATAGAACGACAATTACTATACTTCTTACTCTTATTATTATCAATCTAACTTATATTATTAGCCATATTGTGCTTATATGATCGATAGAACGACAATTACTATACTTGTTACTCCTATTATTATCAATCTAACTCATATTATTTGCCATATTGTGCTTATATGATCGATAGAGCGACAATTACTATACTTATTACACTCACTATTATCAATCTAACCCATATTATTAGCCATATTATGGTTATATGACCGATAGAACGACAATTACTATACTTATTACTCTTATTATTATCAATCTGACTCATATTATTAGCCATATTATGCTTATATGATCGATAGAGCGGCAATTACTATACTTATTACTCTTATTATTATCAATCTAACTCATATTATTAGCCATATTGTGCTTATATGATCGATAGAACGACAATTACTGTACTTATTACACTCACTGTTATCAATGTAACTCATATTATTAGCCACATTATGCTTATATGATCGATAGAACGACAATTACTATACTTATTGCACTCACTGTTATCAATCTAACTCAGATTATTAGGCATATTATGCAGATATGATCGATAGAACGACAATTACTATACTTCTTACTCTTATTATTATCAATCTAACTTATATTATTAGCCATATTGTGCTTATATGATCGATAGAACGACTATTACTATACTTATTACTCTTATTATTATCAATCTAATTCATATTATTAGCCATATTGTGCTTATATGATCGATAGAACGACTATTACTATACTTATTACTCTTATTATTATCAATCTAACTCATATTATTAGCCTTATTATGCTTATATGATCGATAGAACGACAATTACTATACTTATTGCACCCACTGTTATCAATCTAACTCAGATTATTAGCCATATTATGCCTATATGATCGATAGAACGACAATTACTATACTCATTACTCTTATTATTATCAATCTAACTCATGTTATTAGCCATATTATGCTTATATGATCGATAGAACCACAATTACTGTACTTGTTACACTCACTGTTATCAATCTAACTCATATTATTAGCCACATTATGCTTATATGATCGATAGAACGACAATTACTGTACTTATTACTCTTATTATTATCAATCTAACTCATGTTATTAGCCATATTACGCTTATATGATCGATAGAACGACAATTACTATACTTATTGCACCCACTGTTATCAATCTAACTCAGATTATTAGCCATATTATGCCTATATGATCGATAGAACGACAATTGCTATACTCATTACTCTTATTATTATCAATCTAACTCATATTATTAGCCATATTGTGCTTATATGATCGATAGAGCGACAATTACTATACTTATTACACTCACTATTATCAATCTAACTCATATTATTAGCCACATTATGCTTATATGATCGATAGAACGACAATTACTATACTTATTGCACTCACTGTTATCAATCTAACTCAGATTATTAGGCATATTATGCTTATATGATCGATAGAACGACAATTACTATACTCATTACTCTTATTATTATCAATCTAACTCATATTATTAGCAATATTATGCTTATATGATCGATAGAACGACAATTACTGTACTTATTACTCTTATTATTATCAATCTAGCTCATATTATTAGCCATATTATGCAGATATGATCGAGAGTACGGCAATTACTATACTTATTACACTCACTATTATCAATCTAACTCATATCATTAGCCATATTGTGCTTATATGATCGATAGGACGACAATTACTATACTTATTACACTCACTATTATCAATCTAACTCATATTATTAGCCATATTACGCAGATATGATCGATAGAACGACAATTACTATACTTATTACTCTTATTATTTTCAATCTAACTCATATTATTAGCCATATTATGCTTATATGATTGATAGAACGACAATTACTACACTCATTACTCTTATTATTATCAATCTAACTCATATTATTAGCCATATTATGGTTATATGACCGATAGAACGACAATTACTATACTCATTACTCTTATTATTATCAATCTAACTCATATTATTAACCATATTATGCAGATATGATCGATAGAACGACAATTACTATACTTATTACTCTTATTATTATCAATCTAACTCATATTATTAGCCATATTATGCTTATATGATCGACAGAACGACGATTACTATACTCATTACTCTTATTATAATCAATCTAACTCATATTATTAACCATATTATGCAGATATGATCGATAGAACGACAATTACTATACTTATTACTCTCATTATTATCAATCTAACTCATATTATTAACCATATTATGCAGATATGATCGATAGAACGACAATTACTATACTTATTACTCTTATTATTATCAATCTAACTCATATTATTAGCCACATTATGCTTATATGATCGATAGAACGACAATTACTATACTTATTACTCTTATTATTATCAATGTAACTTATATTATTAGCCATATTGTGCTTATATGATCGATAGAACGACTATTACTATACTTCTTACTCTTATTATTATCAATCTAACTTATATTATTAGCCATATTGTGCTTATATGATCGATAGAAATACTATTACTATACTTATTACTCTTATTATTATCAATCTAACTCATATTATTAGCCTTATTATGCTTATATGATCGATAGAACGACAATTACTATACTTATTACTCTTATTATTATCAATGTAACTTATATTATTAGCCATATTGTGCTTATATGATCGATAGAACGACAATTACTATACTCATTTCTCTTATTATAATCAATCTAACTCATATTATTAACCATATTATGCAGATATGATCGATAGAACGACAATTACTATACTTATTACTCTTATTATTATCAATCTAACTCATATTATTAACCATATTATGTAGATATGATCGATAGAACGACAATTACTATACTTATTACTCTTACTATTATCAATCTAACCCATATTATTAGCCACATTATGCTTATATGATCGATAGAACGACAATTACTATACTTATTACTCCTATTATTATCAATCTGACTCATATTATTAGCCATATTGTGCTTATATGATCGATAGAACGACAACTACTGTACTTATTACACTCACTGTTATCAATCTAACTCATATTATTAGCCACATTATGCTTATATGATCGATAGAACGACAATTACTATACTTATTGCACTCACTGTAATCAATCTAACTCAGATTATTAGCCATATTATGCTTATATGATCGATAGAACGACAATTACTATACTCATTACTCATATTATTATCAATCTAACGTATATTATTAGCCATATTATGCTTATATGATCGATAGAACGACAATTACTATACTTATTACTCCTATTATTATCAATCTAACTCATATTATTAGTAATATTATGCTTATATGATCGTTAGAATGACAATTACTATACTCATTACTCTTATTATTATCAATCTAACTCATATTATTAGCCATATTGTGCTTATATGATCGATAGAGCGACAATTACCATACTTATTACACTCACTATTATCAATCTAACCCATATTATTAGCCATATTATGGTTATATGACCGATAGAACGACAATTACTATACTTATTACTCTTATTATTATCAATCTGACTCATATTATTAGCCATATTATGCTTATATGATCGATAGTACGACAATTACTATACTCATTACTCTTATTATTATCAATCTAACTCATATTATTAGCCGTATTATGCTTATATGATCGATAGAGCGGCAATTACTATACTTATTACTCCTATTATTATCAATCTAACTCATATTATTAGCCGTATTATGCTTATATGATCGATAGAGCGGCAATTACTATACTTATTACTCCTATTATTATCAATCTAACTCATATTATTAGTAATATTATGCTTATATGATCGTTAGAATGACAATTACTATACTCATTACTCTAATTATTATCAATCTAACTCATATTATTAGCCATATTGTGCTTATATGATCGATAGAGCGACAATTACTATACTCATTACTCTTATTATTATCAATCTAACTCATATTATTAGCCATATTACGCAGATATGATCGATAGAACGACAATTACTATACTTATTACTCTTATTATTATCAATCTAACTCATATTATTAGCCATATTATGCTTATATGATTGATAGAACGACAATTACTATACTCATTACTCTTATTATTATCAATCTAACCCATATTATTAGCCATATTATGCTTATATGATCGATAGAACGACAATTACTATACTTCTTACTCTTATTATTATCAATCTAACTTATATTATTAGCCATATTGTGCTTATATGATCGATAGAACGACAATTACTATACTTGTTACTCCTATTATTATCAATCTAACTCATATTATTAGCCATATTGTGCTTATATGATCGATAGAGCGACAATTACTATACTTATTACACTCACTATTATCAATCTAACCCATATTATTAGCCATATTATGGTTATATGACCGATAGAACGACAATTACTATACTTATTACTCTTATTATTATCAATCTGACTCATATTATTAGCCATATTATGCTTATATGATCGATAGAGCGGCAATTACTATACTTATTACTCCTATTATTATCAATCTAACTCATATTATTAGTAATATTATGCTTATATGATCGTTAGAATGACAATTACTATACTCATTACTCTAATTATTATCAATCTAACTCATATTATTACCCATATTGTGCTTATATGATCGATAGAACGACAATTACTATACTTATTACACTCACTATTATCAATCTAACTCATATTATTAGCCATATTACGCAGATATGATCGATAGAACGACAATTACTATACTCATTACTCTTATTATTATCAATCTAACTCATATTATTAGCCATATTATGCTTATGTGATCGATAGTACGACAATTACTATACTCATTATTCTTATTATTATCAATCTAACTCATATTATTAACCATATTATGCAGATATGATCGATAGAACGACAATTACTATACTTATTACTCTTATTATTATCAATCTAACTCATATTATTAACCATATTATGTAGATATGATCGATAGAACGACAATTACTATACTTATTACTCTTATTATTATCAATCTGACTCATATTATTAGCCATATTATGCTTATATGATCGATAGTACGACAATTACTATACTCATTACTCTTATTATTATCAATCTAACTCATATTATTAGCCGTATTATGCTTATATGATCGATAGAGCGGCAATTACTATACTTATTACTCCTATTATTATCAATCTAACTCATATTATTAGTAATATTATGCTTATATGATCGTTAGAATGACAATTACTATACTCATTACTCTAATTATTATCAATCTAACTCATATTATTAGCCATATTGTGCTTATATGATCGATAGAGCGACAATTACTATACTCATTACTCTTATTATTATCAATCTAACTCATATTATTAGCCGTATTATGCTTATATGATCGATAGAACGGCAATTACTATACTTATTACTCTTATTATTATCAATCTAACTCATATTATTAGCTATATTATGGTTATATGATCGATATAACGACAATTACTGTACTTATTACTCTTATTATTATCAATCTAGCTCATATTATTAGCCATATTATGCAGATATGATCGAGAGTACGACAATTACTATACTTATTACACTCACTATTATCAATCTAACTCATATCATTAGCCATATGGTGCTTATATGATCGATAGAACGACAATTACTATACTTATTACACTCACTATTATCAATCTAACTCATATTATTAGCCATATTACGCAGATATGATCGATAGAACGACAATTACTATACTTATTACTCTTATTATTATCAATCTAACTCATATTATTAGCCATATTATGCTTATATGATTGATAGAACGACAATTACTATACTCATTACTCTTATTATTATCAATCTAACCCATATTATTAGCCATATTATGCTTATATGATCGATAGAACGACAATTACTATACTTCTTACTTTTATTATTATCAATCTAACTTATATTATTAGCCATATTGTGCTTATATGATCGATAGAACGACAATTACTATACTTGTTACTCCTATTATTATCAATCTAACTCATATTATTAGCCATATTGTGCTTATATGATCGATAGAGCGACAATTACTATACTTATTACACTCACTATTATCAATCTAACCCATATTATTAGCCATATTATGGTTATATGACCGATAGAACGACAATTACTATACTTATTACTCTTATTATTATCAATCTGACTCATATTATTAGCCATATTATGCTTATATGATCGATAGTACGACAATTACTATACTCATTACTCTTATTATTATCAATCTAACTCATATTATTAGCCGTATTATGCTTATATGATCGATAGAGCGGCAATTACTATACTTATTACACCTATTATTATCAATCTAACTCATATTATTAGCCGTATTATGCTTATATGATCGATAGAGCGGCAATTACTATACTTATTACTCCTATTATTATCAATCTAACTCATATTATTAGTAATATTATGCTTATATGATCGTTAGAATGACAATTACTATACTCATTACTCTAATTATTATCAATCTAACTCATATTATTAGCCATATTGTGCTTATATGATCGATAGAGCGACAATTACTATACTCATTACTCTTATTATTATCAATCTAACTCATATTATTAGCCACATTATGCTTATATGATCGATAGAACGACAATTACTATACTTATTGCACTCACTGTAATCAATCTAACTCAGATTATTAGCCATATTATGCGTATATGATCGATAGAACGACAATTACTATACTCATTACTCTTATTATTATCAATCTAACGCATATTATTAGCCATATTATGCTTATATGATCGATAGAACGACAATTACTATACTTATTACTCCTATTATTATCAATCTAACTCATATTATTAGTAATATTATGCTTATATGATCGTTAGAATGACAATTACTATACTCATTACTCTTATTATTATCAATCTAACTCATATTATTACCCATATTGTGCTTATATGATCGATAGAACGACAATTACTATACTTATTACACTCACTATTATCAATCAAACTCATATTATTAGCCATATTACGCAGATATGATCGATAGAACGACAATTACTATACTCATTACTCTTATTATTATCAATCTAACTCATATTATTAGCCATATTATGCTTATGTGATCGATAGTACGACAATTACTATACTCATTATTCTTATTATGATCAATCTAACTCATATTATTAACCATATTATGCAGATATGATCGATAGAACGACAATTACTATACTTATTACTCTTATTATTATCAATCTAACTCATATTATTAACCATATTATGTAGATATGATCGATAGAACGACAATTACTATACTTATTACTCTTATTATTATCAATCTAACTCATATTATTAGCCACATTATGCTCATATGATCGATAGAACGACAATTACTATACTTATTACTCTTATTCTTATCAATCTAACTCATATTATTAGCCATATTATGCTTATATGATCCATAGAACGACAATTACTATACTCATTACTCTTATTATTATCAATCTAACTCATATTATTAGCAATATTATGCTTATATGATCGATAGAACGACAATTACTGTACTTATTACTCTTATTATTATCAATCTAGCTCATATTATTAGCCATATTATGCAGATATGATCGAGAGTACGGCAATTACTTTACTTATTACACTCACTATTATCAATCTAACTCATATTATTAGCCATATTACGCAGATATGATCGATAGAACGACAATTACTATACTTATTACTCTTATTATTATCAATCTAACTCATATTATTAGCCATATTATGCTTATATGATTGATAGAACGACAATTACTACACTCATTACTCTTATTATTATCAATCTAACTCATATTATTAGCCATATTATTGTTATATGACCGATAGAACGACAATTACTATACTCATTACTCCTATTATTATCAATCTAACTCATATTATTAGCCGTATTATGCTTATATGATCGATAGAACGACAATTACTATACTTATTACTCTTATTTTTATCAATCTAACTCATATTATTAGCCATATTATGCTTATATGATCCATAGAACGACAATTACTTCACTTCTTACTCTTATTATTATCAATCTAACTTATATTATTAGCCATATTGTGCTTATATGATCGATAGAACGACTATTACTATACTTATTACTCTTATTATTATCAATCTAACTCATATTATTAGCCACATTATGCTTATATGATCGATAGAACGACAATTACTATACTCATTACTCTTATTATTATCAATCTAACTCATATTATTCGCCATATTATGCTTATATGATCGATAGAATGACAATTACTATACTCATTACTCTTATTATAATCAATCTAACTCATATTATTAACCATATTATGCAGATATGATTGATAGAACGACAATTACTATACTTATTACTCTTATTATTATCAATCTAACTCATATTATTAACCATATTATGTAGATATGATCGATAGAACGACAATTACTATACTTATTACTCTTATTATTATCAATCTAACTCATATTATTAGCCACATTATGCTTATATGATCGATAGAACGACAATTACTATACTTATTACTCTTATTATTATCAATCTAACTCATATTATTAGCCATATTATGCTTATATGATCCATAGAACGACAATTACTTCACTTCTTACTCTTATTATTATCAATCTAACTTATATTATTAGCCATATTGTGCTTATATGATCGATAGAACGACTATTACTATACTTATTACTCTTATTATTATCAATCTAACACATATTATTAGCCACATTATGCTTATATGATCGATAGAACGACAATTACTATACTCATTACTCTTATTATTATCAATCTAACTCATATTATTAGCCTTATTATGCTTATATGATTGATAGAACGATAATTACTATACTCATTACTCTTATAATTATCAATCTAACCCATACTATTAGCCATATTATGCTTATATGATCGATAATACGACAATTACTATACTCATTACTCTTATTATTATCAATCTAACTCATATTATTCGCCATATTATGCTTATATGATCGATAGAATGACAATTACTATACTCATTACTCTTATTATAATCAATCTAACTCATATTATTAACCATATTATGCAGATATGATTGATAGAACGACAATTACTATACTTATTACTCTTATTATTATCAATCTAACTCATATTATTAACCATATTATGTAGATATGATCGATAGAACGACAATTACTATACTTATTACTCTTATTATTATCAATCTAACTCATATTATTAGCCACATTATGCTTATATGATCGATAGAACGACAATTACTATACTTATTACTCTTATTATTATCAATCTAACTCATATTATTAGCCATATTATGCTTATATGATCCATAGAACGACAATTACTTCACTTCTTACTCTTATTATTATCAATCTAACTTATATTATTAGCCATATTGTGCTTATATGATCGATAGAACGACTATTACTATACTTATTACTCTTATTATTATCAATCTAACACATATTATTAGCCACATTATGCTTATATGATCGATAGAACGACAATTACTATACTCATTACTCTTATTATTATCAATCTAACTCATATTGTTAGCCTTATTATGCTTATATGATTGATAGAACGATAATTACTATACTCATTACTCTTATAATTATCAATCTAACCCATACTATTAGCCATATTATGCTTATATGATCGATAATACGACAATTACTATACTCATTACTCTTATTATTATCAATCTAACTCATATTATTAACCATATTATGCAGATATGATCGATAGTACGACAATTACTATACTTATTACTCTTATTATTATCAATCTAACTTATATTATTAGCCATATTGTGCTTATATGATCGATAGAACGACTATTACTATACTTATTACTCTTATTATTATCAATCTAACACATATTATTAGCCACATTATGCTTATATGATCGATAGAACGACAATTACTATACTCATTACTCTTATTATTATCAATCTAACTCATATTATTAGCCTTATTATGCTTATATGATTGATAGAACGACAATTACTATACTCATTACTCTTATAATTATCAATCTAACCCATACTATTAGCCATATTATGCTTATATGATCGATAATACGACAATTACTATACTCATTACTCTTATTATTATCAATCTAACTCATATTATTAACCATATTATGCAGATATGATCGATAGTACGACAATTACTATACTTATTACTCTTATTATTATCAATCTAACCCATATTATTAGCCATATTATGGTTATATGACCGATAGAACGACAATTACTATACTTATTACTCTTATTATTATCAATCTAACTCATATTATTAGCCATATTGTGCTTATATGATCGATAGAACGACAATTACTGTACTTATTACACTCACTGTTATCAATGTAACTCATATTATTAGCCACATTATGCTTATATGATCGATAGAACGACAATTACTATACTTATTGCACTCACTGTTATCAATCTAACTCAGATTATTAGGCATATTATGCTTATATGATCGATAGAACGACAATTACTATACTCATTTCTCTTATTATTTTCAATCTAACTCATATTATTAGCCGTATTATGCTTATATGATCGATAGAACGACAATTACTACACTCATTACTCTTATTGTTATCAATCTAACTCATATTATTAGCCATATTATGGTTATATGACCGATAGAACGACAATTACTATACTCATTACTCTTATCATTATCAATCTAACCCATACTATTAGCCATATTATGCTTATATGATCCATAATACGACAATTACTATACTCATTACTCTTATTATTATCAATCTAACTCATATTATTAACCATATTATGCAGATATGATCGATAGAACGACAATTACTATACTTATTACTCTTATTATTATCAATCTAACTCATATTATTAGCCATATTATGCTTATATGATCGATAGAACGACAATTACTATACTCATTACTCTTATTATAATCAATCTAACTCATATTATTAACCATATTATGCAGATATGATCGATAGAACGACAATTACTATACTTATTACTCTTATTATTATCAATCTAACTCATATTATTAACCATATTATGCAGATATGATCGATAGAACGACAATTACTATACTTATTACTCTTATTATTATCAATCTAACTCATATTATTAGCCACATTATGCTTATATGATCGATAGAACGACAATTACTATACTTATTACTCTTATTATTATCAATCTAACTCATATTATTAGCCATATTATGCTTATATGATCGATAGAACGACAATTACTATACTTATTACTCTTATTATTATCAATCTAACTCATATTATTAACCATATTATGCAGATATGATCGATAGAACGACAATTACTATACTCATTACTCTTATTATAATCAATCTAACTCATATTATTAACCATATTATGCAGATATGATCGATAGAACGACAATTACTATACTTATTACTCTTATTATTATCAATCTAACTCATATTATTAACCATATTATGCAGATATGATCGATAGAACGACAATTACCATATTTATTACTCTTATTATTATCAATCTAACTCATATTATTAGCCACATTATGCTTATATGATCGATAGAACGACAATTACTATACTTATTACTCTTATTATTATCAATCTAACTCATATTATTAGCCATATTATGCTTATATGATCGATAGAACGACAATTACTATACTTATTACTCTTATTATTATCAATCTAACTCATATTATTAGCCATATTATGCTTATATGATTGATAGAACGACAATTACTACACTCATTACTCTTATTATTATCAATCTAACTCATATTATTAACCATATTATGCAGATATGATCGATAGAACGACAATTACTATACTCATTACTCTTATTATTATCAATCTAACTCATATTATTAGCCGTATTATGCTTATATGATCGATAGAACGGCAATTACCATACTTATTACTCTTATTATTATCAATCTAACTCATATTATTAGCCATATTATGCTTATATGATCGATAGAACGACAATTACTATACTCATTACTCTTATTATTATCAATCTAACTCATATTATTAACCATATTATGCTTATATGATTGATAGAACGACAATTACTACACTCATTACTCTTATTATTATCAATCTAACTCATATTATTAGCCATATTATGGTTATATGACCGATAGAACGACAATTACTATACTCATTACTCTTATAATTATCAATCTAACCCATACTATTAGCCATATTATGCTTATATGATCGATAATACGACAATTACTATACTCATTACTCTTATTATTATCAATCTAACTCATATGATTAACCATATTATGCAGATATGATCGATAGTACGACAATTACTATACTTATTACTCTTATTATTATCAATCTAACTCATATTATTAGCCATATTATGCTTATATGATCCATAGAACGACAATTACTATACTTCTTACTCTTATTATTATCAATCTAACTCATATTATTAGCCACATTATGCTTATATGATCGATAGAACGACAATTACTATACTTATTACTCTTATTATTATCAATCTAACTCATATTATTAGCCATATTATGCTTATATGATCCATAGAACGACAATTACTTCACTTCTTACTCTTATTATTATCAATCTAACTTATATTATTAGCCATATTGTGCTTATATGATCGATAGAACGACTATTACTATACTTATTACTCTTATTATTATCAATCTAACTCATATTATTAGCCACATTATGCTTATATGATCGATAGAACGACAATTACTATACTCATTCCTCTTATTATTATCAATCTAACTCATATTATTAGCCTTATTATGCTTATATGATTGATAGAACGACAATTACTATACTCATTACTCTTATAATTATCAATCTAACCCATACTATTAGCCATATTATGCTTATATGATCGATAATACGACAATTACTATACTCATTACTCTTATTATTATCAATCTAACTCATATTATTAACCATATTATGCAGATATGATCGATAGTACGACAATTACTATACTTATTACTCTTATTATTATCAATCTAACCCATATTATTAGCCATATTATGGTTATATGACCGATAGAACGACAATTACTATACTTATTACTCTTATTATTATCAATCTAACTCATATTATTAGCCATATTGTGCTTATATGATCGATAGAACGACAATTACTGTACTTATTACACTCACTGTTATCAATGTAACTCATATTATTAGCCACATTATGCTTATATGATCGATAGAACGACAATTACTATACTTATTGCACTCACTGTTATCAATCTAACTCAGATTATTAGGCATATTATGCTTATATGATCGATAGAACGACAATTACTATACTCATTTCTCTTATTATTTTCAATCTAACTCATATTATTAGCCGTATTATGCTTATATGATCGATAGAACGACAATTACTACTTTCATTACTCTTATTATTATCAATCTAACTCATATTATTAGCCATATTATGGTTATATGACCGATAGAACGACAATTACTATACTCATTACTCTTATCATTATCAATCTAACCCATACTATTAGCCATATTATGCTTATATGATCGATAATACGACAATTACTATACTCATTACTCTTATTATTATCAATCTAACTCATATTATTAACCATATTATGCAGATATGATCGATAGAACGACAATTACTATACTTATTACTCTTATTATTATCAATCTAACTCATATTATTAGCCATATTATGCTTATATGATCGATAGAACGACAATTACTATACTCATTACTCTTATTATAATCAATCTAACTCATATTATTAACCATATTATGCAGATATGATCGATAGAACGACAATTACTATACTTATTACTCTTATTATTATCAATCTAACTCATATTATTAACCATATTATGCAGATATGATCGATAGAACGACAATTACTATACTTATTACTCTTATTATTATCAATCTAACTCATATTATTAGCCACATTATGCTTATATGATCGATAGAACGACAATTACTATACTTATTACTCTTATTATTATCAATCTAACTCATATTATTAGCCATATTATGCTTATATGATCGATAGAACGACAATTACTATACTTATTACTCTTATTATTATCAATCTAACTCATATTATTAACCATATTATGCAGATATGATCGATAGAACGACAATTACTATACTCATTACTCTTATTATAATCAATCTAACTCATATTATTAACCATATTATGCAGATATGATCGATAGAACGACAATTACTATACTTATTACTCTTATTATTATCAATCTAACTCATATTATTAACCATATTATGCAGATATGATCGATAGAACGACAATTACCATACTTATTACTCTTATTATTATCAATCTAACTCATATTATTAGCCACATTATGCTTATATGATCGATAGAACGACAATTACTATACTTATTACTCTTATTATTATCAATCTAACTCATATTATTAGCCATATTATGCTTATATGATCGATAGAACGACAATTACTATACTTATTACTCTTATTATTATCAATCTAACTCATATTATTAGCCATATTATGCTTATATGATTGATAGAACGACAATTACTACACTCATTACTCTTATTATTATCAATCTAACTCATATTATTAGCCATATTATGCAGATATGATCGATAGAACGACAATTACTATACTTATTGCACTCACTGTTATCAATCTAACTCAGATTATTAGCCATATTATGCTTATATGATCGATAGAACGACAATTACTATACTCATTACTCTTATTATTATCAATCTAACTCATATTATTAACCATATTATGCTTATATGATTGATAGAACGACAATTACTACACTCATTACTCTTATTATTATCAATCTAACTCATATTATTAGCCATATTATGGTTATATGACCGATAGAACGACAATTACTATACTCATTACTCTTATAATTATCAATCTAACCCATACTATTAGCCATATTATGCTTATATGATCGATAATACGACAATTACTATACTCATTACTCTTATTATTATCAATCTAACTCATATGATTAACCATATTATGCAGATATGATCGATAGTACGACAATTACTATACTTATTACTCTTATTATTATCAATCTAACTCATATTATTAGCCATATTATGCTTATATGATCCATAGAACGACAATTACTATACTTCTTACTCTTATTATTATCAATCTAACTTATATTATTAGCCATATTATGCTTATATGATCGATAGAACGACAATTACTATACTCATTACTCTTATTATTATCAATCTAACTCATATTATTAGCCGTATTATGCTTATATGATCGATAGAACGGCAATTACCATACTTATTA
The DNA here is from genome assembly GCF_050947335.1 of Megachile rotundata. NCBI lineage: Eukaryota > Metazoa > Arthropoda > Insecta > Hymenoptera > Megachilidae > Megachile > Megachile rotundata. Next base: position 586,367 of record NW_027473386.1, on the reverse strand, counting down.
CTCTTATTATTATCAATCTAACTCATATTATTAGCCATATTATGCTTATATGATCGATAGAACGACAATTACTATACTTATTGCACTCACTGTTATCAATCTAACTCAGATTATTAGCCATATTATGCTTATATGATCGATAGAACGACAATTACTATACTCATTACTCTTATTATTATCAATCTAACTCATATTATTAACCATATTATGCTTATATGATTGATAGAACGACAATTACTACACTCATTACTCTTATTATTATCAATCTAACTCATATTATTAGCCATATTATGGTTATATGACCGATAGAACGACAATTACTATACTCATTACTCTTATAATTATCAATCTAACCCATACTATTAGCCATATTATGCTTATATGATCGATAATACGACAATTACTATACTCATTACTCTTATTATTATCAATCTAACTCATATGATTAACCATATTATGCAGATATGATCGATAGTACGACAATTACTATACTTATTACTCTTATTATTATCAATCTAACTCATATTATTAGCCATATTATGCTTATATGATCCATAGAACGACAATTACTATACTTCTTACTCTTATTATTATCAATCTAACTTATATTATTAGCCATATTGTGCTTATATGATCGATAGAACGACTATTACTATACTTATTACTCTTATTATTATCAATCTAATTCATATTATTAGCCACATTATGCTTATATTATCGATAGAACGACAATTACTATACTTATTACTCTTATTATTATCAATCTAACTCATATTATTAGCCATATTGTGCTTATATGATCGATAGAACGACAATTACTGTACTTATTACACTCACTGTTATCAATGTAACTCATATTATTAGCCACATTATGCTTATATGATCGATAGAACGACAATTACTATACTTATTGCACTCACTGTTATCAATCTAACTCAGATTATTAGGCATATTATGCTTATATGATCGATAGAACGACAATTACTATACTCATTTCTCTTATTATTTTCAATCTAACTCATATTATTAGCCGTATTATGCTTATATGATCGATAGAACGACAATTACTACACTCATTACTCTTATTATTATCAATCTAACTCATATTATTAGCCATATTATGCTTATATGATCGATAGAACGACAATTACTATACTCATTACTCTTATTATAATCAATCTAACTCATATTATTAACCATATTATGCAGATATGATCGATAGAACGACAATTACTATACTTATTACTCTTATTATTACCAATCTAACTCATATTATTAACCATATTATGCAGATATGATCGATAGAACGACAATTACTATACTTATTACTCTTATTATTATCAATCTAACTCATATTATTAGCCACATTATGCTTATATGATCGATAGAACGACAATTACTATACTTATTGCACTCACTGTTATCAATCTAACTCAGATTATTAGCCATATTATGCTTATATGATCGATAGAACGACAATTACTATACTCATTACTCTTATTATTATCAATCTAACTCATATTATTAACCATATTATGCTTATATGATTGATAGAACGACAATTACTACACTCATTACTCTTATTATTATCAATCTAACTCATATTATTAGCCATATTATGGTTATATGACCGATAGAACGACAATTACTATACTCATTACTCTTATAATTATCAATCTAACCCATACTATTAGCCATATTATGCTTATATGATCGATAATACGACAATTACTATACTCATTACTCTTATTATTATCAATCTAACTCATATGATTAACCATATTATGCAGATATGATCGATAGTACGACAATTACTATACTTATTACTCTTATTATTATCAATCTAACTCATATTATTAGCCATATTATGCTTATATGATCCATAGAACGACAATTACTATACTTCTTACTCTTATTATTATCAATCTAACTTATATTATTAGCCATATTGTGCTTATATGATCGATAGAACGACTATTACTATACTTATTACTCTTATTATTATCAATCTAATTCATATTATTAGCCACATTATGCTTATATTATCGATAGAACGACAATTACTATACTTATTACTCTTATTATTATCAATCTAACTCATATTATTAGCCATATTGTGCTTATATGATCGATAGAACGACAATTACTGTACTTATTACACTCACTGTTATCAATGTAACTCATATTATTAGCCACATTATGCTTATATGATCGATAGAACGACAATTACTATACTTATTGCACTCACTGTTATCAATCTAACTCAGATTATTAGGCATATTATGCTTATATGATCGATAGAACGACAATTACTATACTCATTTCTCTTATTATTTTCAATCTAACTCATATTATTAGCCGTATTATGCTTATATGATCGATAGAACGACAATTACTACACTCATTACTCTTATTATTATCAATCTAACTCATATTATTAGCCATATTATGCTTATATGATCGATAGAACGACAATTACTATACTCATTACTCTTATTATAATCAATCTAACTCATATTATTAACCATATTATGCAGATATGATCGATAGAACGACAATTACTATACTTATTACTCTTATTATTACCAATCTAACTCATATTATTAACCATATTATGCAGATATGATCGATAGAACGACAATTACTATACTTATTACTCTTATTATTATCAATCTAACTCATATTATTAGCCACATTATGCTTATATGATCGATAGAACGACAACTACTATACTTATTACTCTTATTATTATCAATCTAACTCATATTATTAGCCATATTATGCTTATATGATCGATAGAACGACAATTACTATACTTATTACTCTTATTATTATCAATCTAACTCATATTATTAACCATATTATGCAGATATGATCGATAGAACGACACTTACTATACTCATGACTCTTATTATAATCAATCTAACTCACATTATTAACCATATTATGCAGATATGATCGATAGAACGACAATTACTATACTTATTACTCTTATTATTATCAATCTAACTCATATTATTAACCATATTATGCAGATATGATCGATAGAACGACAATTACCATACTTATTACTCTTATTATTATCAATCTAACTCATATTATTAGCCACATTATGCTTATATGATCGATAGAACGACAATTACTATACTTATTACTCTTATTATTATCAATCTAACTCATATTATTAGCCATATTATGCTTATATGATCGATAGAACGACAATTACTATACTTATTAGTCTTATTATTATCAATCTAACTCATATTATTAGCCATATTATGCTTATATGATTGATAGAACGACAATTACTACACTCATTACTCTTATTATTATCAATCTAACTCATATTATTAACCATATTATGCAGATATGATCGATAGAACGACAATTACTATACTCATTACTCTTATTATTATCAATCTAACTCATATTATTAGCCGTATTATGCTTATATGATCGATAGAACGGCAATTACCATACTTATTACTCTTATTATTATCAATCTAACTCATATTATTAGCCATATTATGCTTATATGATCGATAGAACGACAATTACTATACTTATTGCACTCACTGTTATCAATCTAACTCAGATTATTAGCCATATTATGCTTATATGATCGATAGAACGACAATTACTATACTCATTACTCTTATTATTATCAATCTAACTCATATTATTAACCATATTATGCTTATATGATTGATAGAACGACAATTACTACACTCATTACTCTTATTATTATCAATCTAACTCATATTATTAGCCATATTATGGTTATATGACCGATAGAACGACAATTACTATACTCATTACTCTTATAATTATCAATCTAACCCATACTATTAGCCATATTATGCTTATATGATCGATAATACGACAATTACTATACTCATTACTCTTATTATTATCAGTCTAACTCATATTATTAACCATATTATGCAGATATGATCGATAGTACGACAATTACTATACTTATTACTCTTATTATTATCAATCTAACTCATATTATTAGGCATATTATGCTTATATGATCGATAGAACGACAATTACTATACTCATTACTCTTATTATAATCAATCTAACTCATATTATTAACCATATTATGCAGATATGATCGATAGAACGACAATTACTATACTTATTACTCTTATTATTATCAATCTAACTCATATTATTAACCATATTATGCAGATATGATCGATAGATCGACAATTACTATACTTATTACTCTTATTATTATCAATCTAACTCATATTATTAGCCACATTATGCTTATATGATCGATAGAACGACAATTACTATACTTATTACTCTTATTATTATCAATCTAACTCATATTATTAGCCATATTATGCTTATATGATCCATAGAACGACAATTACTATACTTCTTACTCTTATTATTATCAATCTAACTTATATTATTAGCCATATTGTGCTTATATGATCGATAGAACGACTATTACTATACTTATTACTCTTATTATTATCAATCTAATTCATATTATTAGCCACATTATGCTTATATTATCGATAGAACGACAATTACTATACTTATTACTCTTATTATTATCAATCTAACTCATATTAATAGCCTTATTATGCTTATATGATCGATAGAACGACAATTACTATACTTATTGCACTCACTGTTATCAATCTAACTCAGATTATTAGCCATATTATGCTTATATGATCGACAGAACGACAATTACTATACTCATTACTCTCATTATAATCAATCTAACTCATATTATTAGCCATATTGTGCTTATATGATCGATAGAGCGGCAATTACTATACTTATTACACTCACTATTATCAATCTAACTCATATTATTAGCCACATTATGCTTATATGATCGATAGAACGACAATTACTATACTTATTGCACTCACTGTTATCAATCTAACTCAGATTATTAGCCATATTATGCTTATATGATCGATAGAACGACAATTACTATACTCATTACTCTTATTATTATCAATCTAACTCATGTTATTAGCCATATTATGCTTATATGATCGATAGAACCACAATTACTGTACTTGTTACACTCACTGTTATCAATCTAACTCATATTATTAGAAACATTATGCTTATATGATCGATAGAACGACAATTACTATACTTATTGCACTCACTGTTATCAATCTAACTCAGATTATTAGCCATATTATGCTTATATGATCGATAGAACGACAATTACTATACTCATTACTCTTATTATTATCAATCTAACTCATATTATTAGCCATATTATGCTTATATGATCGATAGAACGACAATTACTATACTCATTACTCTTATTATAATCAATCTAACTCATATTATTAACCATATTATGCAGATATGATTGACAGAACGACAATTACTATACTTATTACTCTTATTATTATCAATCTAACTCATATTATTAACCATATTATGTAGATATGATCGATAGAACGACAATTACTATACTTATTACTCTTATTATTATCAATCTAACTCATATTATTAGCCACATTATGCTTATATGATCGATAGAACGACAATTACTATACTTATTACTCTTATTATTATCAATCTAACTCATATTATTAGCCATATTATGCTTATATGATCCATAGAACGACAATTACTTCACTTCTTACTCTTATTATTATCAATCTAACTTATATTATTAGCCATATTGTGCTTATATGATCGATAGAACGACTATTACTATACTTATTACTCTTATTATTATCAATCTAACTCATATTATTAGCCACATTATGCTTATATGATCGATAGAACGACAATTACTATACTCATTACTCTTATTATTATCAATCTTACTCATATTATTAGCCTTATTATGCTTATATGATTGATAGAACGACAATTACTATACTCATTACTCTTATAATTATCAATCTAACCCATACTATTAGCCATATTATGCTTATATGATCGATAATACGACAATTACTATACTCATTACTCTTATTATTATCAATCTAACTCATATTATTAACCATATTATGCAGATATGATCGATAGTACGACAATTACTATACTTATTACTCTTATTATTATCAATCTAACCCATATTATTAGCCATATTATGGTTATATGACCGATAGAACGACAATTACTATACTTATTACTCTTATTATTATCAATCTAACTCATATTATTAGCCATATTGTGCTTATATGATCGATAGAACGACAATTACTGTACTTATTACACTCACTGTTATCAATGTAACTCATATTATTAGCCACATTATGCTTATATGATCCATAGAACGACAATTACTATACTTATTGCACTCACTGTTATCAATCTAACTCAGATTATTAGGCATATTATGCTTATATGATCGATAGAACGACAATTACTATACTCATTACTCTTATTATTTTCAATCTAACTCATTTTATTAGCCGTATTATGCTTATATGATCGATAGAACGACAATTACTACGCTCATTACTCTTATTATTATCAATCTAACTCATACTATTAGCCATATTATGGTTATATGACCGATAGAACGACAATTACTATACTCATTACTCTTATAATTATCAATCTAACCCATACTATTAGACATATTATGCTTATATGATCGATAATACGACGATTACTATACTCATTACTCTTATTATTATCAATCTAACTCATATTATTAACCATATTATGCAGATATGATCGATAGAACGACAATTACTATACTTATTACTCTTATTATTATCAATCTAACTCATATTATTAGCCATATTATGCTTATATGATCGATAGAACGACAATTACTATACTCATTACTCTTATTATAATCAATCTAACTCATATTATTAACCATATTATGCAGATATGATCGATAGAACGACAATTACTATACTTATTACTCTTATTATTATCAATCTAACTCATGTTATTAGCCATATTATGCTTATATGATCGATAGAACGACAATTACTATACTCATTACTCTTATTATTTTCAATCTAACTCATATTATTAGCCATATTATGCGGATATGATCGAGAGTACGACAATTACTATACTTATTACACTCACTATTATCAATCTAACTCATATCATTAGCCATATTGTGCTTATATGATCGATAGAACGACAATTACTATACTTATTACACTCACTATTATCAATCTAACCCATATTATTAGCATTATTACGCAGATATGATCGATAGAACGACAATTACTATACTTATTACGCTTATTATTATCAATCTAACTCATATTATTAACCATATTATGCTTATATGATTGATAGAACGACAATTACTACACTCATTACTCTTATTATTATCAATCTAACTCATATTATTAGCCATATTATGGTTATATGACCGATAGAACGACAATTACTATACTCATTACTCTTATAATTATCAATCTAACCCATACTATTAGCCATATTATGCTTATATGATCGATAGAACGACAATTACTATACTCATTACTCTTATTATTTTCAATCTAACTCATATTATTAGCCATATTATGCGGATATGATCGAGAGTACGACAATTACTATACTTATTACACTCACTATTATCAATCTAACTCATATCATTAGCCATATTGTGCTTATATGATCGATAGAACGACAATTACTATACTTATTACACTCACTATTATCAATCTAACCCATATTATTAGCATTATTACGCAGATATGATCGATAGAACGACAATTACTATACTTATTACGCTTATTATTATCAATCTAACTCATATTATTAGCCACATTATGCTTATATGATCGATAGAACGACAATTACTATACTTCTTACTCTTATTGTTATCAATCTAACTTACATTATTAGCCATATTGTGCTTATATGATCGATAGAACGACTATTACTATACTTATTACTCTTATTATTATCAATCTAATTCATATTATTAGCCACATTATGCTTATATTATCGATAGAACGACAATTACTATACTTATTACTCTTATTATTATCAATCTAACTCATATTGATAGCCTTATTATGCTTATATGATCGATAGAACGACAATTACTATACTTATTGCACTCACTGTTATGAATCTAACTCAGATTATTAGCCATATTATGCTTATATGATCGATAGAACGACAATTACTATACTCATTACTCTTATTATTATCAATCTAACTCATGTTATTAGTCATATTATGCTTATATGATCGATAGTACCACAATTACTGTACTTGTTACACTCACTGTTATCAATCTAACTCATATTATTAGCCACATTATGCTTATATGATCGATAGAACGACAATTACTATACTTATTGCACTCACTGTTATCAATCTAACTCAGATTATTAGCCATATTATGCTTATATGATCGATAGAACGACAATTACTATACTGATTCCTCTTATTATTATCAATCTAACTCATATTATTAGCCATATTATGCTTATATGATCGATAGAACGACAATTACTATACTCATTACTCTTATTATAATCAATCTAACTCATATTATTAACCATATTATGCAGATATGATTGATAGAACGACAATTACTATACTTATTACTCTTATTATTATCAATCTAACTCATATTATTAACCATATTATGTAGATATGATCGATAGAACGACAATTACTATACTTATTACTCTTATTATTATCAATCTAACTCATATTATTAGCCACATTATGCTTATATGATCGATAGAACGACAATTACTATACTTATTACTCTTATTATTATCAATCTAACTCATATTATTAGCCATATTATGCTTATATGATCCATAGAACGACAATTACTTCACTTCTTACTCTTATTATTATCAATCTAACTTTTATTATTAGCCATATTGTGCTTATATGATCGATAGAACGACTATTACTATACTTATTACTCTTATTATTATCAATCTAACTCATATTATTAGCCACATTATGCTTATATGATCGATAGAACGACAATTACTATACTCATTACTCTTATTATTATCAATCTTACTCATATTATTAGCCTTATTATGCTTATATGATTGATAGAACGACAATTACTATACTCATTACTCTTATAATTATCAATCTAACCCATACTATTAGCCATATTATGCTTATATGATCGATAATACGACAATTACTATACTCATTACTCTTATTATTATCAATCTAACTCATATTATTAACCATATTATGCAGATATGATCGATAGTACGACAATTACTATACTTATTACTCTTATTATTATCAATCTAACCCATATTATTAGCCATATTATGGTTATATGACCGATAGAACGACAATTACTATACTTATTACTCTTATTATTATCAATCTAACTCATATTATTAGCCATATTGTGCTTATATGATCGATAGAACGACAATTACTATACTCATTTCTCTTATTATTTTCAATCTAACTCATATTATTAGCCGTATTATGCTTATATGATCGATAGAACGACAATTACTACACTCATTACTCTTATTATTATCCATCTAACTCATATTATTAGCCATATTATGGTTATATGACCGATAGAACGACAATTACTATACTCATTACTCTTATAATTATCAATCTAACCCATACTATTAGCCATATTATGCTTATATCAGCGATAATACGACAATTACTATACTCATTACTCTTATTATTATCAATCTAACTCATATTATTAACCATATTATGCAGATATGATCGATAGAACGACAATTACTATACTTATTACTCTTATTATTATCAATCTAACTCATATTATTAGCCATATTATGCTTATATGATCCATAGAACGACAATTACTATACTTCTTACTCTTATTATTATCAATCTAACTTATATTATTAGCCGCATTGTGCTTATATGATCGATAGAACGACAATTACTATACTTATTACTCTTATTATTATCAATCTAATTCATATTATTAGCCACATAATGCTTATATGATCGATAGAACGACAATTACTGTACTTATTACTCTTATTATTATCAATCTAACTCATGTTATTAGCCATATTATGCTTATGTGATCGATAGAACGACAATTACTATACTTATTGCACCCACTGTTATCAATCTAACTCAGATTATTAGCCATATTATGCCTATATGATCGATAGAACGACAATAACTATGCTCATTACTCTTATTATTATCAATCTAACTCATATTATTAGCCATATTGTGCTTATATGATCGATAGAGCGACAATTACTATACTTATTACACTCACTATTATCAATCTAACTCATATTATTAGCCACATTATGCTTATATGATCGATAGAACGACAATTACTATACTTATTGCACTCACTGTTATCAATCTAACTCAGATTATTAGGCATATTATGCTTATATGATCGATAGAACGACAATTACTATACTCATTACTCTTATTATTATCAATCTAACTCATATTATTAGCAATATTATGCTTATATGATCGATAGAACGACAATTACTGTACTTATTACTCTTATTATTATCAATCTAGCTCATATTATTAGCCATATTATGCAGATATGATCGAGAGTACGGCAATTACTTTACTTATTACACTCACTATTATCAATCTAACTCATATTATTAGCCATATTACGCAGATATGATCGATAGAACGACAATTACTATACTTATTACTCTTATTATTATCAATCTAACTCATATTATTAGCCATATTATGCTTATATGATTGATAGAACGACAATTACTATACTTATTCCTCTTATTATTATCAATCTAACTCATATTATTAGCCATATTATGCTTATATGATCGATAGAACGACAATTACTATACTTATTGCACTCACTGTTATCAATCTAACTCAGATTATTAGGCATATTATGCTTATATGATCGATAGAACGACAATTGCTATACTCATTACTCTTATTACTATCAATCTAACTCATATTATTAGCAATATTATGCTTATATGATCGATAGAACGACAATTACTGTACTTATTACTCTTATTATTATCAATCTAGCTCATATTATTAGCCATATTATGCAGATATGATCGAGAGTACGACAATTACTATACTTATTACACTCACTATTATCAATCTAACTCATATCATTAGCCATATTGTGCTTATATGATCGATAGAACGACAATTACTATACTTATTACACTCACTATTATCAATCTAACTCATATTATTAGCCATATTACGCAGATATGATCGATAGAACGACAATTACTATACTTATTACTCTTATTATTATCAATCTAACCCATATTATTAGCCATATTATGCTTATATGATCGATAGAACGACAATTACTATACTCATTACTCTTATTATAATCAATCTAACTCATATTATTAACCATATTATGCAGATATGATCGATAGAACGACAATTACTATACTTATTACTCTCATTATTATCAATCTAACTCATATTATTAACCATATTATGCAGATATGATCGATAGAACGACAATTACTATACTTATTACTCTTATTATTATCAATCTAACTCATATTATTAGCCACATTATGCTTATATGATCGATAGAACGACAATTACTATACTTATTACTCCTATTATTATCAATGTAACTTATATTATTAGCCATATTGTGCTTATATGATCGATAGAACGACTATTACTATACTTCTTACTCTTATTATTATCAATCTAACTTATATTATTAGCCATATTGTGCTTATATGATCGATAGAAATACTATTACTATACTTATTACTCTTATTATTATCAATCTAACTCATATTATTAGCCTTATTATGCTTATATGATCGATAGAACGACAATTACTATACTTATTACTCTTATTATTATCAATGTAACTTATATTATTAGCCATATTGTGCTTATATGATCGATAGATCGACTATTACTATACTTATTACTCTTATTATTATCAATCTAACTCATATTATTAGCCTTATTATGCTTATATGATCGATAGAACGACAATTACTATACTTATTGCACCCACTGTTATCAATCTAACTCAGATTATTAGCCATATTATGCCTATATGATCGATAGAACGACAATTACTATACTCATTACTCTTATTATTATCAATCTAAATCATATTATTAGCCATATTGTGCTTATATGATCGATAGAGCGACAATTACTATACTTATTACACTCACTATTATCAACCTAACTCATATTATTAGCCACATTATGCTTATATGATCGATAGAACGACAATTACTATACTTATTGCACTCACTGTTATCAATCTAACTCAGATTATTAGGCATATTATGCTTATATGATCGATAGAACGACAATTACTATACTCATTACTCTTATTATTATCAATCTAACTCATATTATTAGCAATATTATGCTTATATGATCGATAGAACGACAATTACTGTACTTATTACTCTTATTATTATCAATCTAGCTCATATTATTAGCCATATTATGCAGATATGATCGAGAGTACGGCAATTACTATACTTATTACACTCACTATTATCAATCCAACTCATATCATTAGCCATATTGTGCTTATATGATCGATAGGACGACAATTACTATATTTATTACACTCACTATTATCAATCTAACTCATATTATTAGCCTTATTATGCTTATATGATCGATAGAACGACAATTACTATACTTATTACTCTTATTATTATCAATGTAACTTATATTATTAGCCATATTGTGCTTATATGATTGATAGAACGACAATTACTACACTCATTACTCTTATTATTATCAATCTAACTCATATTATTAGCCATATTATGGTTATATGACCGATAGAACGACAATTACTATACTCATTACTCTTATTATTATCAATCTAACTCATATTATTAGCCGTATTATGCTTATATGATCGATAGAACGGCAATTACCATACTTATTACTCTTATTATTATCAATCTAACTCATATTATTAGCCATATTATGGTTATATGACCGATAGAACGACAATTACTATACTTATTACTCTTATTATTATCAATCTAACTCATATTATTAGCCACATTATGCTTATATGATCGATAGAACGACAATTACTATACTTATTACTCTTATTATTATCAATGTAACTTATATTATTAGCCATATTGTGCTTATATGATCGATAGAACGACTATTACTATACGTCTTACTCTTATTATTATCAATCTAACTTATATTATTAGCCATATTGTGCTTATATGATCGATAGAAATACTATTACTATACTTATTACTCTTATTATTATCAATCTAACTCATATTATTAGCCTTATTATGCTTATATGATCGATAGAACGACAATTACTATACTTATTGCACCCACTGTTATCAATCTAACTCAGATTATTAGCCATATTATGCCTATATGATCGATAGAACGACAATTACTATACTCATTACTCTTATTATTATCAATCTAACTCATATTATTAGCCATATTGTGCTTATATGATCGATAGAGCGACAATTACTATACTTATTACACTCACTATTATCAATCTAACTCATATTATTAGCCACATTATGCTTATATGATCGATAGAACGGCAATTACTATACTTATTGCACTCACAGTTATCAATCTAACTCAGATTATTAGGCATATTATGCTTATATGATCGATAGAACGACAATTACTATACTCATTACTCTTATTATTATCAATCTAACTCATATTATTAGCCATATTATGGTTATATGACCGATAGAACGACAATTACTATACTCATTACTCTTATTATTATCAATCTAACTCATATTATTTGCCATATTGTGCTTATATGATCGATAGAGCAACAATTACTATACTTATTACACTCACTATTATCAATCTAACCCATATTATTAGCCATATTATGGTTATATGACCGATAGAACGACAATTACTATACTTATTACTCTTATTATTATCAATCTAACTCATATTATTAGCCATATTGTGCTTATATGATCGATAGAACCACAATTACTGTACTTATTACACTCACTGTTATCAATCTAACTCATATTATTAGCCACATTATGCTTATATGATCGATAGAACGACAATTACTATACTTATTGCACTCACTGTTATCAATCTAACTCAGATTATTAGGCATATTATGCTTATATGATCGATAGAACGACAATTACTATACTCATTTCTCTTATTATTATCAATCTAACTCATATTATTAGCAATATTATGCTTATATGATCGATAGAACGACAATTACTGTACTTATTACTCTTATTATTATCAATCTAGCTCATATTATTAGCCATATTATGCGGATATGATCGAGACTACGACAATTACTATACTTATTACACTCACTATTATCAATCTAACTCATATCATTAGCCTTATTGTGCTTATATGATCGATAGAACGACAATTACTATACTTATTACACTCACTATTATCAATCTAACCCATATTATTAGCCATATTACGCAGATATGATCGATAGAACGACAATTACTATACTTATTACGCTTATTATTATCAATCTAACTCATATTATTAGCCACATTATGCTTATATGATCGATAGAACGACAATTACTATACTTCTTTCTCTTATTATTATCAATCTAACTCATATTATTAGCCACCTTATGCTTATATGATCGATAGAGCGACAATTACTTTACTTATTACACGCACTATTATCAATCTAACTCATATTATTAGCCACATTATGCTTATATGATCGATAGAACGACAATTACTATTCTCATTACTCTTATTATTATCAATCTAACTAATATTATTAGCCATATTACGCTTATATGATCGATAGTACGACAATTACTATACTCATTTCTCTTATTATTATCAATCTAGCTCATATTATTAGCCATATTATGCAGATATGATCGAGAGTACGACAATTACTATACTTATTACAATTATTATTATCAATCTAAATCATATTATTAACCATATTATGCAGATATGGTCGATAGAACGACAATTACTATACTTATTACTCTTATTATTATCAATCTAACTCATATCATTAGCCATATTGTGCTTATATGATCGATAGAACGACAATTACTATACTTATTACACTCACTATTATCAATCTAACCAATATTATTAGCCATATTACGCAGATATGATCGATAGAACGACAATTACTATACTTATTACGCTTATTATTATCAATCTAACTCATATTATTAGCCACATTATGCTTATATGATCGATAGAACGACAATTACTATACTTCTTACTCTTATTATTATCAATCTAACTCATATTATTAGCCACCTTATGCTTATATGATCGATAGAGCGACAATTACTTTACTTATTACACGCACTATTATCAATCTAACTCATATTATTAGCCACATTATGCTTATATGATCGATTCAACGACAATTACTATTCTCATTACTCTTATTATTATCAATCTAACTAATATTATTAGCCATATTATGCTTATATGATCGATAGTACGACAATTACTATACTCATTTCTCTTATTATAATCAATCTAGCTCATATTATTAGCCATATTATGCAGATATGATCGAGAGTACGACAATTACTATACTTATTACAATTATTATTATCAATCTAAATCATATTATTAACCATATTATGCAGATATGGTCGATAGAACGACAATTACTATACTTATTACTCTTATTATTATCAATCTAACTCATATTATTTGCCTTATTATGCTTATATGATCGATAGAACGACAATTACTATACTTATTACACTCACTATTGTCAATCTAACCCATATTATTAGCCACATTATGCTTATATGATCGATAGAACGACAATTACTATACTTATTGCACTCACTGTTATCAATCTAACTCATATTATTAGCCATATTATGCTTATATGATTGATAGAACGACAATTACTATACTCATTACTCTTATTATTATCAATCTAACTCATATTACTAGCCATATTATGGTTATATGACCGATAGAACGACAATTACTATACCCATTACTCTTATTATTATCAATCTAACTCACATTATTAGCCGTATTATGCTTATATGATCGATAGAACGGCAATTACCATACTTATTACTCTTATTATTATCAATCTAACTCTTATTATTAGCCACATTATGCTTATATGATCGATAGAACGACAATTACTATACTTATTACGCTTATTATTATCAATCTAACTCATATTATTAGCCACATTATGCTTATATGATCGATAGAACGACAATTACTATACTTATTGCACTCACTGTTATCAATCTAACTCAGATTATTAGGCATATTATGCTTATATGATCGATAGAACGACAATTGCTATACTCATTACTCTTATTACTATCAATCTAACTCATATTATTAGCAATATTATGCTTATATGATCGATAGAACGACAATTACTGTACTTATTACTCTTATTATTATCAATCTAGCTCATATTATTAGCCATATTATGCAGATATGATCGAGAGTACGACAATTACTATACTTATTACACTCACTATTATCAATCTAACTCATATCATTAGCCATATTGTGCTTATATGATCGATAGAACGACAATTACTATACTTATTACACTCACTATTATCAATCTAACTCATATTATTAGCCATATTACGCAGATATGATCGATAGAACGACAATTACTATACTTATTACTCTTATTATTATCAATCTAACCCATATTATTAGCCATATTATGCTTATATGATCGATAGTACGACAATTACTATACTCATTTCTCTTATTATTATCAATCTAGCTCATATTATTAGCCATATTATGCAGATATGATCGAGAGTACGACAATTACTATACTTATTACAATTATTATTATCAATCTAAATCATATTATTAACCATATTATGCAGATATGGTCGATAGAACGACAATTACTATACTTATTACTCTTATTATTATCAATCTAACTCATATCATTAGCCATATTGTGCTTATATGATCGATAGAACGACAATTACTATACTTATTACACTCACTATTATCAATCTAACCAATATTATTAGCCATATTACGCAGATATGATCGATAGAACGACAATTACTATACTTATTACGCTTATTATTATCAATCTAACTCATATTATTAGCCACATTATGCTTATATGATCGATAGAACGACAATTACTATACTTCTTACTCTTATTATTATCAATCTAACTCATATTATTAGCCACCTTATGCTTATATGATCGATAGAGCGACAATTACTTTACTTATTACACGCACTATTATCAATCTAACTCATATTATTAGCCACATTATGCTTATATGATCGATTCAACGACAATTACGATTCTCATTACTCTTATTATTATCAATCTAACTAATATTATTAGCCATATTATGCTTATATGATCGATAGTACGACAATTACTATACTCATTTCTCTTATTATAATCAATCTAGCTCATATTATTAGCCATATTATGCAGATATGATCGAGAGTACGACAATTACTATACTTATTACAATTATTATTATCAATCTAAATCATATTATTAACCATATTATGCAGATATGGTCGATAGAACGACAATTACTATACTTATTACTCTTATTATTATCAATCTAACTCATATTATTTGCCTTATTATGCTTATATGATCGATAGAACGACAATTACTATACTTATTACACTCACTATTGTCAATCTAACCCATATTATTAGCCACATTATGCTTATATGATCGATAGAACGACAATTACTATACTTATTGCACTCACTGTTATCAATCTAACTCATATTATTAGCCATATTATGCTTATATGATTGATAGAACGACAATTACTATACTCATTACTCTTATTATTATCAATCTAACTCATATTACTAGCCATATTATGGTTATATGACCGATAGAACGACAATTACTATACCCATTACTCTTATTATTATCAATCTAACTCACATTATTAGCCGTATTATGCTTATATGATCGATAGAACGGCAATTACCATACTTATTACTCTTATTATTATCAATCTAACTCTTATTATTAGCCACATTATGCTTATATGATCGATAGAACGACAATTACTATACTTATTACGCTTATTATTATCAATCTAACTCATATTATTAGCCACATTATGCTTATATGATCGATAGAACGACAATTACTATACTTATTGCACTCACTGTTATCAATCTAACTCAGATTATTAGGCATATTATGCTTATATGATCGATAGAACGACAATTGCTATACTCATTACTCTTATTACTATCAATCTAACTCATATTATTAGCAATATTATGCTTATATGATCGATAGAACGACAATTACTGTACTTATTACTCTTATTATTATCAATCTAGCTCATATTATTAGCCATATTATGCAGATATGATCGAGAGTACGACAATTACTATACTTATTACACTCACTATTATCAATCTAACTCATATCATTAGCCATATTGTGCTTATATGATCGATAGAACGACAATTACTATACTTATTACACTCACTATTATCAATCTAACTCATATTATTAGCCATATTACGCAGATATGATCGATAGAACGACAATTACTATACTTATTACTCTTATTATTATCAATCTAACCCATATTATTAGCCATATTATGCTTATATGATCGATAGAACGACAATTACTATACTCATTACTCTTATTATAATCAATCTAACTCATATTATTAACCATATTATGCAGATATGATCGATAGAACGACAATTACTATACTTATTACTCTCATTATTATCAATCTAACTCATATTATTAACCATATTATGCAGATATGATCGATAGAACGACAATTACTATACTTATTACTCTTATTATTATCAATCTAACTCATATTATTAGCCACATTATGCTTATATGATCGATCGAACGACAATTACTATACTTATTACTCTTATTATTATCAATGTAACTTATATTATTAGCCATATTGTGCTTATATGATTGATAGAACGACAATTACTACACTCATTACTCTTATTATTATCAATCTAACTCATATTATTAGCCATATTATGGTTATATGATCGATAGAACGACAATTACTATACTTATTACTCTTATTATTATCAACCTAACTCATATTATTAGCCATATTATGCTTATATGATTGATAGAACGACAATTACTACACTTATTACTCTTATTATTATCAATGTAACTTATATTATTAGCCATATTGTGCTTATATGATCGATAGAACGACAATTACTATACTTATTACACTCACTATTGTCAATCTAACCCATATTATTAGCCACATTATGCTTATATGATCGATAGAACGACAATTACTATACTTATTGCACTCACTGTTATCAATCTAACTCATATTATTAGCCATATTATGCTTATATGATTGATAGAACGACAATTACTATACTCATTACTCTTATTATTATCAATCTAACTCATATTACTAGCCATATTATGGTTATATGACCGATAGAACGACAATTACTATACCCATTACTCTTATTATTATCAATCTAACTCACATTATTAGCCGTATTATGCTTATATGATCGATAGAACGGCAATTACCATACTTATTACTCTTATTATTATCAATCTAACTCTTATTATTAGCCACATTATGCTTATATGATCGATAGAACGACAATTACTATACTTATTACGCTTATTATTATCAATCTAACTCATATTATTAGCCACATTATGCTTATATGATCGATAGAACGACAATTACTATACTTATTGCACTCACTGTTATCAATCTAACTCAGATTATTAGGCATATTATGCTTATATGATCGATAGAACGACAATTGCTATACTCATTACTCTTATTACTATCAATCTAACTCATATTATTAGCAATATTATGCTTATATGATCGATAGAACGACAATTACTGTACTTATTACTCTTATTATTATCAATCTAGCTCATATTATTAGCCATATTATGCAGATATGATCGAGAGTACGACAATTACTATACTTATTACACTCACTATTATCAATCTAACTCATATCATTAGCCATATTGTGCTTATATGATCGATAGAACGACAATTACTATACTTATTACACTCACTATTATCAATCTAACTCATATTATTAGCCATATTACGCAGATATGATCGATAGAACGACAATTACTGTACTTATTACTCTTATTATTATCAATCTAGCTCATATTATTAGCCATATTATGCAGATATGATCGAGAGTACGACAATTACTATACTTATTACACTCACTATTATCAATCTAACTCATATCATTAGCCATATTGTGCTTATATGATCGATAGAACGACAATTACTATACTTATTACACTCACTATTATCAATCTAACTCATATTATTAGCCATATTACGCAGATATGATCGATAGAACGACAATTACTATACTTATTACTCTTATTATTATCAATCTAACCCATATTATTAGCCATATTATGCTTATATGATCGATAGAACGACAATTGCTATACTCATTACTCTTATTATAATCAATCTAACTCATATTATTAACCATATTATGCAGATATGATCGATAGAACGACAATTACTATACTTATTACTCTCATTATTATCAATCTAACTCATATTATTAACCATATTATGCAGATATGATCGATAGAACGACAATTACTATACTTATTACTCTTATTATTATCAATCTAACTCATATTATTAGCCACATTATGCTTATATGATCGATCGAACGACAATTACTATACTTATTACTCTTATTATTATCAATGTAACTTATATTATTAGCCATATTGTGCTTATATGATTGATAGAACGACAATTACTACACTCATTACTCTTATTATTATCAATCTAACTCATATTATTAGCCATATTATGGTTATATGATCGATAGAACGACAATTACTATACTTATTACTCTTATTATTATCAACCTAACTCATATTATTAGCCATATTATGCTTATATGATTGATAGAACGACAATTACTACACTTATTACTCTTATTATTATCAATGTAACTTATATTATTAGCCATATTGTGCTTATATGATCGATAGAACGACAATTACTATACTTATTACACTCACTATTGTCAATCTAACCCATATTATTAGCCACATTATGCTTATATGATCGATAGAACGACAATTACTATACTTATTGCACTCACTGTTATCAATCTAACTCATATTATTAGCCATATTATGCTTATATGATTGATAGAACGACAATTACTATACTCATTACTCTTATTATTATCAATCTAACTCATATTACTAGCCATATTATGGTTATATGACCGATAGAACGACAATTACTATACCCATTACTCTTATTATTATCAATCTAACTCACATTATTAGCCGTATTATGCTTATATGATCGATAGAACGGCAATTACCATACTTATTACTCTTATTATTATCAATCTAACTCTTATTATTAGCCACATTATGCTTATATGATCGATAGAACGACAATTACTATACTTATTACGCTTATTATTATCAATCTAACTCATATTATTAGCCACATTATGCTTATATGATCGATAGAACGACAATTACTATACTTATTGCACTCACTGTTATCAATCTAACTCAGATTATTAGGCATATTATGCTTATATGATCGATAGAACGACAATTGCTATACTCATTACTCTTATTACTATCAATCTAACTCATATTATTAGCAATATTATGCTTATATGATCGATAGAACGACAATTACTGTACTTATTACTCTTATTATTATCAATCTAGCTCATATTATTAGCCATATTATGCAGATATGATCGAGAGTACGACAATTACTATACTTATTACACTCACTATTATCAATCTAACTCATATCATTAGCCATATTGTGCTTATATGATCGATAGAACGACAATTACTATACTTATTACACTCACTATTATCAATCTAACTCATATTATTAGCCATATTACGCAGATATGATCGATAGAACGACAATTACTATACTTATTACTCTTATTATTATCAATCTAACCCATATTATTAGCCATATTATGCTTATATGATCGATAGAACGACAATTACTATACTCATTACTCTTATTATAATCAATCTAACTCATATTATTAACCATATTATGCAGATATGATCGATAGAACGACAATTACTATACTTATTACTCTCATTATTATCAATCTAACTCATATTATTAACCATATTATGCAGATATGATCGATAGAACGACAATTACTATACTTATTACTCTTATTATTATCAATCTAACTCATATTATTAGCCACATTATGCTTATATGATCGATCGAACGACAATTACTATACTTATTACTCTTATTATTATCAATGTAACTTATATTATTAGCCATATTGTGCTTATATGATTGATAGAACGACAATTACTACACTCATTACTCTTATTATTATCAATCTAACTCATATTATTAGCCATATTATGGTTATATGATCGATAGAACGACAATTACTATACTTATTACTCTTATTATTATCAACCTAACTCATATTATTAGCCATATTATGCTTATATGATTGATAGAACGACAATTACTACACTTATTACTCTTATTATTATCAATGTAACTTATATTATTAGCCATATTGTGCTTATATGATCGATAAAACGACTATTACTATACTTATTACACTCACTATTATCAATCTAACTCATATTATTAGCCACATTATGCTTATATGATCGATAGAACGACAATTACTATACTTATTGCACTCACAGTTATCAATCTAACTCAGATTATTAGGCATATTATGCTTATATGATCGATAGAACGACAATTACTATACTCATTACTCTTATTATTATCAATCTAACTCATATTATTAGCCATATTATGGTTATATGACCGATAGAACGACAATTACTATACTCATTACTCTTATTATTATCAATCTAACTCATATTATTAGCCGTATTATGCTTATATGATCGATAGAACGGCAATTACCATACTTATTACTCTTATTATTATCAATCTAACTCATATTATTAACCATATTATGCAGATATGATCGATAGAACGACAATTACTATACTTATTACTCTCATTATTATCAATCTAACTCATATTATTAACCATATTATGCAGATATGATCGATAGAACGACAATTACTATACTTATTACTCTTATTATTATCAACCTAACTCATATTATTAGCCATATTATGCTTATATGATTGATAGAACGACAATTACTACACTCATTACTCTTATTATTATCAATCTAACTCATATTATTAGCCATATTATGGTTATATGACCGATAGAACGACAATTACTATACTTATTACTCTTATTATTATCAATCTAACTCATATTATTAGCCACATTATGCTTATATGATCGATAGAACGACAATTACTATACTTATTACTCTTATTATTATCAATGTAACTTATATTATTAGCCATATTGTGCTTATATGATCGATAGAACGACTATTACTATACTTCTTACTCTTATTATTATCAATCTAACTTATATTATTAGCCATATTGTGCTTATATGATCGATAGAAATACTATTACTATACTTATTACTCTTATTATTATCAATCTAACTCATATTATTAGCCTTATTATGCTTATATGATCGATAGAACGACAATTACTATACTTATTGCACCCACTGTTATCAATCTAACTCAGATTATTAGCCATATTATGCCTATATGATCGATAGAACGACAATTACTATACTCATTACTCTTATTATTATCAATCTAACTCATATTATTAGCCATATTGTGCTTATATGATCGATAGAGCGACAATTACTATACTTATTACACTCACTATTATCAATCTAACTCATATTATTAGCCACATTATGCTTATATGATCGATAGAACGACAATTACTATACTTATTGCACTCACAGTTATCAATCTAACTCAGATTATTAGGCATATTATGCTTATATGATCGATAGAACGACAATTACTATACTCATTACTCTTATTATTATCAATCTAACTCATATTATTAGCCATATTATGGTTATATGACCGATAGAACGACAATTACTATACTCATTACTCTTATTATTATCAATCTAACTCATATTATTTGCCATATTGTGCTTATATGATCGATAGAGCAACAATTACTATACTTATTACACTCACTATTATCAATCTAACCCATATTATTAGCCATATTATGGTTATATGACCGATAGAACGACAATTACTATACTTATTACTCTTATTATTATCAATCTAACTCATATTATTAGCCATATTGTGCTTATATGATCGATAGAACCACAATTACTGTACTTATTACACTCACTGTTATCAATCTAACTCATATTATTAGCCACATTATGCTTATATGATCGATAGAACGACAATTACTATACTTATTGCACTCACTGTTATCAATCTAACTCAGATTATTAGGCATATTATGCTTATATGATCGATAGAACGACAATTACTATACTCATTTCTCTTATTATTATCAATCTAACTCATATTATTAGCAATATTATGCTTATATGATCGATAGAACGACAATTACTGTACTTACTACTCTTATTATTATCAATCTAGCTCATATTATTAGCCATATTATGCGGATATGATCGAGACTACGACAATTACTATACTTATTACACTCACTATTATCAATCTAACTCATATCATTAGCCATATTGTGCTTATATGATCGATAGAACGACAATTACTATACTTATTACACTCACTATTATCAATCTAACCCATATTATTAGCCATATTACGCAGATATGATCGATAGAACGACAATTACTATACTTATTACGCTTATTATTATCAATCTAACTCATATTATTAGCCACATTATGCTTATATGATCGATAGAACGACAATTACTATACTTCTTTCTCTTATTATTATCAATCTAACTCATATTATTAGCCACCTTATGCTTATATGATCGATAGAGCGACAATTACTTTACTTATTACACGCACTATTATCAATCTAACTCATATTATTAGCCACATTATGCTTATATGATCGATAGAACGACAATTACTATTCTCATTACTCTTATTATTATCAATCTAACTAATATTATTAGCCATATTATGCTTATATGATCGATAGTACGACAATTACTATACTCATTTCTCTTATTATTATCAATCTAGCTCATATTATTAGCCATATTATGCAGATATGATCGAGAGTACGACAATTACTATACTTATTACAATTATTATTATCAATCTAAATCATATTATTAACCATATTATGCAGATATGGTCGATAGAACGACAATTACTATACTTATTACTCTTATTATTATCAATCTAACTCATATTATTTGCCTTATTATGCTTATATGATCGATAGAACGACAATTACTATACTTATTACACTCACTATTGTCAATCTAACCCATATTATTAGCCACATTATGCTTATATGATCGATAGAACGACAATTACTATACTTATTGCACTCACTGTTATCAATCTAACTCAGATTATTAGGCATATTATGCTTATATGATCGATAGAACGACAATTACTATACTCATTACTCTTATTATTATCAATCTAACTCATATTACTAGCCATATTATGGTTATATGACCGATAGAACGACAATTACTATACCCATTACTCTTATTATTATCAATCTAACTCATATTATTAGCCGTATTATGCTTATATGATCGATAGAACGGCAATTACCATACTTATTACTCTTATTATTATCAATCTAACTCTTATTATTAGCCACATTATGCTTATATGATCGATAGAACGACAATTACTATACTTATTACGCTTATTATTATCAATCTAACTCATATTATTAGCCACATTATGCTTATATGATCGATAGAACGACAATTACTATACTTCTTTCTCTTATTATTATCAATCTAACTCATATTATTAGCCACCTTATGCTTATATGATCGATAGAGCGACAATTACTTTACTTATTACACGCACTATTATCAATCTAACTCATATTATTAGCCACATTATGCTTATATGATCGATAGAACGACAATTACTATTCTC
Organism: Megachile rotundata; assembly: GCF_050947335.1. Lineage (NCBI taxonomy): Eukaryota > Metazoa > Arthropoda > Insecta > Hymenoptera > Megachilidae > Megachile > Megachile rotundata. The sequence continues at coordinate 560,392 of NW_027473386.1, read as the reverse complement.
ATTACTCTTATTATTATCAATCTAACTAATATTATTAGCCATATTATGCTTATATGATCGATAGTACGACAATTACTATACTCATTTCTCTTATTATTATCAATCTAGCTCATATTATTAGCCATATTATGCAGATATGATCGAGAGTACGACAATTACTATACTTATTACAATTATAATTATCAATCTAAATCATATTATTAACCATATTATGCAGATATGGTCGATAGAACGACAATTACTATACTTATTACTCTTATTATTATCAATCTAACTCATATTATTTGCCTTATTATGCTTATATGATCGATAGAACGACAATTACTATACTTATTACACTCACTATTGTCAATCTAACCCATATTATTAGCCACATTATGCTTATATGATCGATAGAACGACAATTACTATACTTATTGCACTCACTGTTATCAATCTAACTCAGATTATTAGGCATATTATGCTTATATGATCGATAGAACGACAATTACTATACTCATTACTCTTATTATTATCAATCTAACTCATATTACTAGCCATATTACGGTTATATGACCGATAGAACGACAATTACTATACCCATTACTCTTATTATTATCAATCTAACTCATATTATTAGCCGTATTATGCTTATATGATCGATAGAACGACAATTACTATACTCATTACTCTTATTATTATCAATCTAACTCATATTATTAGCCATATTATGCTTATATGATCGATAGAACGACAATTACTATACTTATTGCACTCACTGTTATCAATCTAACTCAGATTATTAGCCATATTATGCTTATATGACCGATAGAACGACAATTACTATACTCATTACTCTTATTATTATCAATCTAACTCATATTATTAGCCATATTGTGCTTATATGATCGATAGAGCGACAATTACTATACTTATTACACTCAGTATTATCAATCTAACCCATATTATTAGCCATATTATGGTTATATGACCGATAGAACGACAATTACTATAATTATTACTCTTATTATTATCAATCTAACTCATATTATTAGCCATATTGTGCTTATATGATCGATAGAACGACAATTACTGTACTTATTACACTCACTGTTATCAATCTAACTCATATTATTAGCCACATTATGCTTATATGATCGATAGAACGACAATTACTATACTTATTGCACTCACTGTTATCAATCTAACTCAGATTATTAGGCATATTATGCTTATATGATCGATAGAACGACAATTACTATACTCATTTCTCTTATTATTATCAATCTAACTCATATTATTAGCAATATTATGCTTATATGATCGATAGAACGACAATTACTGTACTTATTACTCTTATTATTATCAATGTAACTCATATTATTAGCCACCTTATGCTTATATGATCGATAGAGCGACAATTACTATACTTATTACACGCACTATTATCAATCTAACTCATATTATTAGCCACATTATGCTTATATGATCGATAGACCGATAATTACTATTCTCATTACTCTTATTATTATCAATCTAACTAATATTATTAGCCATATTATGCTTATATGATCGATAGAACGACAATTACTATTCTCATTACTCTTATTATTATCAATCTAACTAATATTATTAGCCATATTATGCTTATATGATCGATAGAACGACAATTACTATTCTCATTACTCTTATTATTATTAATCTAACTAATATTATTAGCCACATTATGCTTATATGATCGATAGAACGACAATTACTATACTTATTGCACTCACTGTTATCAATCTAACTCATATTATTAGCCATATTACGCAGATATGATCGATAGAACGACAATTACTATACTCATTACTCTTATTATTATCAATCTAACCCATATTATTAGCCATATTATGCTTATATGATCGATAGAACGACAATTACTATACTTCTTACTCTTATTATTATCAATCTAACTCATATTATTAGCCGTATTATGCTTATATGATCGATAGAACGGCAATTACCATACTTATTACTCTTATTATTATCAATCTAACTCATATTATTAGCCACATTATGCTTATATGATCGATAGAACGACAATTACTATACTCATTACTCTTATTATTATCAATCTAACTCATATTACTAGCCATATTATGGTTATATGACCGATAGAACGACAATTACTATACTCATTACTCTTATTATTATCAATCTAACTCATATTATTAGCCGTATTATGCTTATATGATCGATAGAACGGCAATTACCATACTTATTACTCTTATTATTATCAATCTAACTCATATTATTAGCCACCTTATGCTTATATGATCGATAGAACGACAATTACTATACTTATTACTCTTATTATTATCAATCTAACTCATATTATTAGCCATATTATGCTTATATGATCGATAGAACGACAATTACTATACTTATTGCACTCACTGTTATCAATCTAACTCAGATTATTAGCCATATTATGCTTATATGACCGATAGAACGACAATTACTATACTCATTACTCTTATTATTATCAATCTAACTCATATTATTAGCCATATTGTGCTTATATGATCGATAGAGCGACAATTACTATACTTATTACACTCACTATTATCAATCTAACCCATATTATTAGCCATATTATGGTTATATGACCGATAGAACGACAATTACTATACTTATTACTCTTATTATTATCAATCTGACTCATATTATTAGTAATATTATGCTTATATGATCGTTAGAATGACAATTACTATACTCATTACTCTTATTATTATCAATCTAACTCATATTATTAGCCATATTGTGCTTATATGATCGATAGAACGACAATTACTGTACTTATTACACTCACTGTTATCAATCTAACTCATATTATTAGCCACATTATGCTTATATAATCGATAGAACGACAATTACTATACTTATTGCACTCACTGTAATCAATCTAACTCAGATTATTAGCCATATTATGCTTATATGATCGATAGAACGACAATTACTATACTCATTACTCTTATTATTATCAATCTAACTCATATTATTAGCCATATTATGCTTATATGATCGATAGTACGACAATTACTATACTCATTACTCTTATTATTATCAATCTAACTCATATTATTAGCCGTATTATGCTTATATGATCGATAGAGCGGCAATTACTATACTTATTACTCCTATTATTATCAATCTAACACATATTATTAGTAATATTATGCTTATATGATCGTTAGAATGACAATTACTATACTCATTACTCTAATTATTATCAATCTAACTCATATTATTAGCCATATTGTGCTTATATGATCGATAGAGCGACAATTACTATACTCATTACTCTTATTATTATCAATCTAACTCATATTATTAGCCGTATTATGCTTATATGATCGATAGAACGGCAATTACTATACTTATTACTCTTATTATTATCAATCTAACTCATATTATTAGCTATATTATGGTTATATGATCGATATAACGACAATTACTGTACTTATTACTCTTATTATTATCAATCTAGCTCATATTATTAGTCATATTATGCAGATATGATCGAGAGTACGACAATTACTATACTTATTACACTCACTATTATCAATCTAACTCATATCATTAGCCATATTGTGCTTATATGATCGATAGAACGACAATTACTATACTTCTTACACTCACTATTATCAATCTAACTCATATTATTAGCCATATTACGCAGATATGATCGATAGAACGACAATTACTATACTTATTACTCTTATTATTATCAATCTAACTCATATTATTAGCCATATTATGCTTATATGATTGATAGAACAACAATTACTATACTCATTACTCTTATTATTATCAATCTAACCCATATTATTAGCCATATTATGCTTATATGATCGATAGAACGACAATTACTATACTTCTTACTCTTATTATTATCAATCTAACTTATATTATTAGCCATATTGTGCTTATATGATCGATAGAACGACAATTACTATACTTGTTACTCTTATTATTATCAATCTAACTCATATTATTAGCCACGTTATGCTTATGTGATCGATAGTACGACAATTACTATACTCATTATTCTTATTATTATCAATCTAACTCATATTATTAACCATATTATGCAGATATGATCGATAGAACGACAATTACTATCCTTATTACTCTTATTATTATCAATCTAACTCATATTATTAGCCATGTTATGCTTATATGATCGATAGTACGACAATTACTATACTCATTACTCTTATTATTATCAATCTAACTAATATTATTAACCATATTATGCAGATATGATCGATAGAACGACAATTACTATACTTATTACTCTTATTATTATCAATCTAACCCATATTATTAGCCACATTATGCTTATATGATCGATAGAACGACAATTACTATACTTATTGCACTCACTGTTATCAATCTAACTCAGATTATTAGGCATATTATGCTTATATGATCGATAGAACGAGAATTACTATACTTATTACTCTTATTATTATCAATCTGACTCATATTATTAGTAATATTATGCTTATATGATCGTTAGAATGACAATTACTATACTCATTACTCTTATTATTATCAATCTAACTCATATTATTAGCCATATTGTGCTTATATGATCGATAGAACGACAATTACTGTACTTATTACACTCACTGTTATCAATCTAACTCATATTATTAGCCACATTATGCTTATATAATCGATAGAACGACAATTACTATACTTATTGCACTCACTGTAATCAATCTAACTCAGATTATTAGCCATATTATGCTTATATGATCGATAGAACGACAATTACTATACTCATTACTCTTATTATTATCAATCTAACTCATATTATTAGCCATATTATGCTTATATGATCGATAGTACGACAATTACTATACTCATTACTCTTATTATTATCAATCTAACTCATATTATTAGCCGTATTATGCTTATATGATCGATAGAGCGGCAATTACTATACTTATTACTCCTATTATTATCAATCTAACACATATTATTAGTAATATTATGCTTATATGATCGTTAGAATGACAATTACTATACTCATTACTCTAATTATTATCAATCTAACTCATATTATTAGCCATATTGTGCTTATATGATCGATAGAGCGACAATTACTATACTCATTACTCTTATTATTATCAATCTAACTCATATTATTAGCCGTATTATGCTTATATGATCGATAGAACGGCAATTACTATACTTATTACTCTTATTATTATCAATCTAACTCATATTATTAGCTATATTATGGTTATATGATCGATATAACGACAATTACTGTACTTATTACTCTTATTATTATCAATCTAGCTCATATTATTAGTCATATTATGCAGATATGATCGAGAGTACGACAATTACTATACTTATTACACTCACTATTATCAATCTAACTCATATCATTAGCCATATTGTGCTTATATGATCGATAGAACGACAATTACTATACTTCTTACACTCACTATTATCAATCTAACTCATATTATTAGCCATATTACGCAGATATGATCGATAGAACGACAATTACTATACTTATTACTCTTATTATTATCAATCTAACTCATATTATTAGCCATATTATGCTTATATGATTGATAGAACAACAATTACTATACTCATTACTCTTATTATTATCAATCTAACCCATATTATTAGCCATATTATGCTTATATGATCGATAGAACGACAATTACTATACTTCTTACTCTTATTATTATCAATCTAACTTATATTATTAGCCATATTGTGCTTATATGATCGATAGAACGACAATTACTATACTTGTTACTCTTATTATTATCAATCTAACTCATATTATTAGCCACGTTATGCTTATGTGATCGATAGTACGACAATTACTATACTCATTATTCTTATTATTATCAATCTAACTCATATTATTAACCATATTATGCAGATATGATCGATAGAACGACAATTACTATCCTTATTACTCTTATTATTATCAATCTAACTCATATTATTAGCCATGTTATGCTTATATGATCGATAGTACGACAATTACTATACTCATTACTCTTATTATTATCAATCTAACTAATATTATTAACCATATTATGCAGATATGATCGATAGAACGACAATTACTATACTTATTACTCTTATTATTATCAATCTAACCCATATTATTAGCCACATTATGCTTATATGATCGATAGAACGACAATTACTATACTTATTGCACTCACTGTTATCAATCTAACTCAGATTATTAGGCATATTATGCTTATATGATCGATAGAACGAGAATTACTATACTCATTACTCTTATTATTATCAATCTAACTCATATTACTAGCCATATTATGGTTATATGACCGATAGAACGACAATTACTATACTCATTACTCTTATTATTATCAATCTAACTCATATTATTAGCCGTATTATGCTTATATGATCGATAGAACGGCAATTACCATACTTATTACTCTTATTATTATCAATCTAACTCATATTATTAGCCACATTATGCTTATATGATCGATAGAACGACAATTACTATACTTATTACTCTTATTATTATCAATCTAACTCATATTATTAGCCATATTATGCTTATATGATCGATAGAACGACAATTACTATACTTATTGCACTCACTGTTATCAATCTAACTCAGATTATTAGCCATATTATGCTTATATGACCGATAGAACGACAATTACTATACTCATTACTCTTATTATTATCAATCTAACTCATATTATTAGCCATATTGTGCTTATATGATCGATAGAGCGACAATTACTATACTTATTACACTCAGTATTATCAATCTAACCCATATTATTAGCCATATTATGGTTATATGACCGATAGAACGACAATTACTATACTTATTACTCTTATTATTATCAATCTAACTCATATTATTAGCCATATTGTGCTTATATGATCGATAGAACGACAATTACTGTACTTATTACACTCACTGTTATCAATCTAACTCAGATTATTAGGCATAATATGCTTATATGATCGATAGAACGACAATTACTATACTCATTTCTCTTATTATTATCAATCTAACTCATATTATTAGCAATATTATGCTTATATGATCGATAGAACGACAATTACTGTACTTATTACTCTTATTACTATCAATCTAGCTCATATTATTAGCCATATTATGCGGATATGATCGAGAGTACGACAATTACTATACTTCTTACTCTTATTATTATCAATCTAACTGATATTATTAGCCACCTTATGCTTATATGATCGATAGAGCGACAATTACTATACTTATTACACGCACTATTATCAATCTAACTCATATTATTAGCCACATTATGCTTATATGATCGATAGAACGACAATTACTATACTTCTTACTCTTATTATTATCAATCTAACTCATATTATTAGCCACCTTATGCTTATATGATCGATAGAGCGACAATTACTATACTTATTACACGCACTATTATCAATCTAACTCATATTATTAGCCACATTATGCTTATATGATCGATAGAACGACAATTACTATTCTCATTACTCTTATTATTATCAATCTAACTAATATTATTAGCCATATTATGCTTATATGATCGATAGAACGACAATTACTATTCTCATTACTCTTATTATTATCAATCTAACTAATATTATTAGCCATATTATGCTTATATGATCGATAGAACGACAATTACTATTCTCATTACTCTTATTATTATCAATCTAACTAATATTATTAGCCACATTATGCTTATATGATCGATAGAACGACAATTACTATACTTATTGCACTCACTGTTATCAATCTAACTCATATTATTAGCCATATTACGCAGATATGATCGATAGAACGACAATTACTATACTCATTACTCTTATTATTATCAATCTAACCCATATTATTAGCCATATTATGCTTATATGATCGATAGAACGACAATTACTATACTTCTTACTCTTATTATTATCAATCTAACTTATATTATTAGCCATATTGTGCTTATATGATCGATAGAACGACAATTACTATACTTATTACTCATATTATTATCAATCTAACTCATATTATTAGCCACGTTATGCTTATGTGATCGATAGTACGACAATTACTATACTCATTATTCTTATTATTATCAATCTAACTCATATTGTTAACCATATTACGCAGATATGATCGATAGAACGACAATTACTATACTTATTACACGCATTATTATCAATCTATCTCATATTATTAGCCACATTATGCTTATATGATCGATAGAACGACAATTACTATACTTCTTACTCTTATTATTATCAATGTAACTCATATTATTAGCCACCTTATGCTTATATGATCGATAGAGCGACAATTACTATACTTATTACACGCACTATTATCAATCTAACTCATATTATTAGCCACATTATGCTTATATGATCGATAGACCGATAATTACTATTCTCATTACTCTTATTATTATCAATCTAACTAATATTATTAGCCATATTATGCTTATATGATCGATAGAACGTCAATTACTATTCTCATTACTCTTATTATTATCAATCTAACTAATATTATTAGCCATATTATGCTTATATGATCGATAGAACGACAATTACTATTCTCATTACTCTTATTATTATCAATCTAACTAATATTATTAGCCACATTATGCTTATATGATCGATAGAACGACAATTACTATACTTATTGCACTCACTGTTATCAATCTAACTCATATTATTAGCCATATTACGCAGATATGATCGATAGAACGACAATTACTATACTCATTACTCTTATTATTATCAATCTAACCCATATTATTAGCCATATTATGCTTATATGATCGATAGAACGACAATTACTATACATCTTACTCTTATTATTATCAATCTAACTCATATTATTAGCCGTATTATGCTTATATGATCGATAGAACGGCAATTACCATACTTATTACTCTTATTATTATCAATCTAACTCATATTATTAGCCACATTATGCTTATATGATCGATAGAACGACAATTACTATACTCATTACTCTTATTATTATCAATCTAACTCATATTACTAGCCATATTATGGTTATATGACCGATAGAACGACAATTACTATACTCATTACTCTTATTATTATCAATCTAACTCATATTATTAGCCGTATTATGCTTATATGATCGATAGAACGGCAATTACCATACTTATTACTCTTATTATTATCAATCTAACTCATATTATTAGCCACCTTATGCTTATATGATCGATAGAACGACAATTACTATACTTATTACTCTTATTATTATCAATCTAACTCATATTATTAGCCATATTATGCTTATATGATCGATAGAACGACAATTACTATACTTATTGCACTCACTGTTATCAATCTAACTCAGATTATTAGCCATATTATGCTTATATGACCGATAGAACGACAATTACTATACTCATTACTCTTATTATTATCAATCTAACTCATATTATTAGCCATATTGTGCTTATATGATCGATAGAGCGACAATTACTATACTTATTACACTCACTATTATCAATCTAACCCATATTATTAGCCATATTATGGTTATATGACCGATAGAACGACAATTACTATACTTATTACTCTTATTATTATCAATCTGACTCATATTATTAGTAATATTATGCTTATATGATCGTTAGAATGACAATTACTATACTCATTACTCTTATTATTATCAATCTAACTCATATTATTAGCCATATTGTGCTTATATGATCGATAGAACGACAATTACTGTACTTATTACACTCACTGTTATCAATCTAACTCATATTATTAGCCACATTATGCTTATATAATCGATAGAACGACAATTACTATACTTATTGCACTCACTGTAATCAATCTAACTCAGATTATTAGCCATATTATGCTTATATGATCGATAGAACGACAATTACTATACTCATTACTCTTATTATTATCAATCTAACTCATATTATTAGCCATATTATGCTTATATGATCGATAGTACGACAATTACTATACTCATTACTCTTATTATTATCAATCTAACTCATATTATTAGCCGTATTATGCTTATATGATCGATAGAGCGGCAATTACTATACTTATTACTCCTATTATTATCAATCTAACTCATATTATTAGTAATATTATGCTTATATGATCGTTAGAATGACAATTACTATACTCATTACTCTAATTATTATCAATCTAACTCATATTATTAGCCATATTGTGCTTATATGATCGATAGAGCGACAATTACTATACTCATTACTCTTATTATTATCAATCTAACTCATATTATTAGCCGTATTATGCTTATATGATCGATAGAACGGCAATTACTATACTTATTACTCTTATTATTATCAATCTAACTCATATTATTAGCTATATTATGGTTATATGATCGATATAACGACAATTACTGTACTTATTACTCTTATTATTATCAATCTAGCTCATATTATTAGTCATATTATGCAGATATGATCGAGAGTACGACAATTACTATACTTATTACACTCACTATTATCAATCTAACTCATATCATTAGCCATATTGTGCTTATATGATCGATAGAACGACAATTACTATACTTCTTACACTCACTATTATCAATCTAACTCATATTATTAGCCATATTACGCAGATATGATCGATAGAACGACAATTACTATACTTATTACTCTTATTATTATCAATCTAACTCATATTATTAGCCATATTATGCTTATATGATTGATAGAACAACAATTACTATACTCATTACTCTTATTATTATCAATCTAACCCATATTATTAGCCATATTATGCTTATATGATCGATAGAACGACAATTACTATACTTCTTACTCTTATTATTATCAATCTAACTTATATTATTAGCCATATTGTGCTTATATGATCGATAGAACGACAATTACTATACTTGTTACTCTTATTATTATCAATCTAACTCATATTATTAGCCACGTTATGCTTATGTGATCGATAGTACGACAATTACTATACTCATTATTCTTATTATTATCAATCTAACTCATATTATTAACCATATTATGCAGATATGATCGATAGAACGACAATTACTATCCTTATTACTCTTATTATTATCAATCTAACTCATATTATTAGCCATGTTATGCTTATATGATCGATAGTACGACAATTACTATACTCATTACTCTTATTATTATCAATCTAACTAATATTATTAACCATATTATGCAGATATGATCGATAGAACGACAATTACTATACTTATTACTCTTATTATTATCAATCTAACCCATATTATTAGCCACATTATGCTTATATGATCGATAGAACGACAATTACTATACTTATTGCACTCACTGTTATCAATCTAACTCAGATTATTAGGCATATTATGCTTATATGATCGATAGAACGAGAATTACTATACTCATTACTCTTATTATTATCAATCTAACTCATATTACTAGCCATATTATGGTTATATGACCGATAGAACGACAATTACTATACTCATTACTCTTATTATTATCAATCTAACTCATATTATTAGCCGTATTATGCTTATATGATCGATAGAACGGCAATTACCATACTTATTACTCTTATTATTATCAATCTAACTCATATTATTAGCCACATTATGCTTATATGATCGATAGAACGACAATTACTATACTTATTACTCTTATTATTATCAATCTAACTCATATTATTAGCCATATTATGCTTATATGATCGATAGAACGACAATTACTATACTTATTGCACTCACTGTTATCAATCTAACTCAGATTATTAGCCATATTATGCTTATATGACCGATAGAACGACAATTACTATACTCATTACTCTTATTATTATCAATCTAACTCATATTATTAGCCATATTGTGCTTATATGATCGATAGAGCGACAATTACTATACTTATTACACTCAGTATTATCAATCTAACCCATATTATTAGCCATATTATGGTTATATGACCGATAGAACGACAATTACTATACTTATTACTCTTATTATTATCAATCTAACTCATATTATTAGCCATATTGTGCTTATATGATCGATAGAACAACAATTACTGTACTTATTACACTCACTGTTATCAATCTAACTCAGATTATTAGGCATAATATGCTTATATGATCGATAGAACGACAATTACTATACTCATTTCTCTTATTATTATCAATCTAACTCATATTATTAGCAATATTATGCTTATATGATCGATAGAACGACAATTACTGTACTTATTACTCTTATTACTATCAATCTAGCTCATATTATTAGCCATATTATGCGGATATGATCGAGAGTACGACAATTACTATACTTCTTACTCTTATTATTATCAATCTAACTGATATTATTAGCCACCTTATGCTTATATGATCGATAGAGCGACAATTACTATACTTATTACACGCACTATTATCAATCTAACTCATATTATTAGCCACATTATGCTTATATGATCGATAGAACGACAATTACTATACTTCTTACTCTTATTATTATCAATCTAACTCATATTATTAGCCACCTTATGCTTATATGATCGATAGAGCGACAATTACTATACTTATTACACGCACTATTATCAATCTAACTCATATTATTAGCCACATTATGCTTATATGATCGATAGAACGACAATTACTATTCTCATTACTCTTATTATTATCAATCTAACTAATATTATTAGCCATATTATGCTTATATGATCGATAGTACGACAATTACTATACTCATTTCTCTTATTATTATCAATCTAGCTCATATTATTAGCCATATTATGCAGATATGATCGAGAGTACGACAATTACTATACTTATTACAATTATTACTATCAATCTAAATCATATTATTAACCATATTATGCAGATATGGTCGATAGAACGACAATTACTATACTTATTACTCTTATTATTATCAATCTAACTCATATTATTTGCCTTATTATGCTTATATGATCGATAGAACGACAATTACTATACTTATTACACTCACTATTGTCAATCTAACTCATATTATTAGCCACATTATGCTTATATGATCGATAGAACGACAATTACTATTCTCATTACTCTTATTATTATCAATCTAACTAATATTATTAGCCATATTATGCTTATATGATCGATAGAACGACAATTACTATTCTCATTACTCTTATTATTATCAATCTAACTAATATTATTAGCCACATTATGCTTATATGATCGATAGAACGACAATTACTATACTTATTGCACTCACTGTTATCAATCTAACTCATATTATTAGCCATATTACGCAGATATGATCGATAGAACGACAATTACTATACTTCTTACTCTTATTATTATCAATCTAACTTATATTATTAGCCATATTGTGCTTATATGATCGATAGAACGACAATTACTATACTTATTACTCTTATTATTATCAATCTAACTCATATTATTAGCCACGTTATGCTTATGTGATCGATAGTACGACAATTACTATACTCATTATTCTTATTATTATCAATCTAACTCATATTATTAACCATATTATGCAGATATGATCGATAGAACGACAATTACTATCCTTATTACTCTTATTATTATCAATCTAACTCATATTATTAGCCATGTTATGCTTATATGATCGATAGTACGACAATTACTATACTCATTACTCTTATTATTATCAATCTAACTAATATTATTAACCATATTATGCAGATATGATCGATAGAACGACAATTACTATACTTATTACTCTTATTATTATCAATCTAACCCATATTATTAGCCACATTATGCTTATATGATCGATAGAACGACAATTACTATACTTATTACTCTTATTATTATCAATCTAACTCATATTATTAGCCATATTGTGCTTATATGATCGATAGAGCGACAATTACTATACTTATTACACTCACTATTATCAATCTAACTCATATTATTAGCCACATTATGCTTATATGATCGATAGAACGACAATTACTATACTCATTACTCTTATTATTATCAATCTAACGCATATTATAAGCCATATTATGCTTATATGATCGATAGAACGACAATTACTATACTTATTGCACTCACAGTTATCAATCTAACTCAGATTATTAGGCATATTATGCTTATATGATCGATAGAACGACAATTACTATACTCATTACTCTTATTATTATCAATCTAACTCATATTATTAGCCATATTGTGCTTATATGATCGATAGAGCGACAATTACTATACTTATTACACTCACTATTATCAATCTAACTCATATTATTAGCCACATTATGCTTATATGATCGATAGAACGACAATTACTATACTTATTGCACTCACAGTTATCAATCTAACTCAGATTATTAGGCATATTATGCTTATATGATCGATAGAACGACAATTACTATACTCATTACTCTTATTATTATCAATCTAACTCATATTATTAGCCATATTATGGTTATATGACCGATAGAACGACAATTACTAAACTCATTACTCTTATTATTATCAATCTAACTCATATTATTAGCCGTATTATGCTTATATGATCGATAGAACGGCAATTACCATACTTATTACTCTTATTATTATCAACCTAACTCATATTATTAGCCATATTATGCTTATATGATTGATAGAACGACAATTACTACACTCATTACTCTTATTATTATCAATCTAACTCATATTATTAGCCATATTATGGTTATATGACCGATAGAACGACAATTACTATACTCATTACTCTTATTATTATCAATCTAACTCATATTATTAGCCTTATTATGCTTATATGATCGATAGAACGACAATTACTATACTTATTACTCTTATTATTATCAATGTAACTTATATTATTAGCCATATTGTGCTTATATGATCGATAGAACGACTATTACTATACTTATTACTCTTATTATTATCAATCTAACTCATATTATTAGCCTTATTATGCTTATATGATCGATAGAACGACAATTACTATACTTATTGCACCCACTGTTATCAATCTAACTCAGATTATTAGCCATATTATGCCTATATGATCGATAGAACGACAATTACTATACTCATTACTCTTATTATTATCAATCTAACTCATATTATTAGCCATATTGTGCTTATATGATCGATAGAGCGACAATTACTATACTTATTACACTCACTATTATCAATCTAACTCATATTATTAGCCACATTATGCTTATATGATCGATAGAACGACAATTACTATACTTATTGCACTCACAGTTATCAATCTAACTCAGATTATTAGGCATATTATGCTTATATGATCGATAGAACGACAATTACTATACTCATTACTCTTATTATTATCAATCTAACTCATATTATTAGCCATATTATGGTTATATGACCGATAGAACGACAATTACTATACTCATTACTCTTATTATTATCAATCTAACTCATATTATTAGCCATATTGTGCTTATATGATCGATAGAGCAACAATTACTATACTTATTACACTCACTATTATCAATCTAACCCATATTATTAGCCATATTATGGTTATATGACCGATAGAACGACAATTACTATACTTATTACTCTTATTATTATCAATCTAACTCATATTATTAGCCATATTGTGCTTATATGATCGATAGAACCACAATTACTGTACTTATTACACTCACTGTTATCAATTTAACTCATATTATTAGCCACATTATGCTTATATGATCGATAGAACGACAATTACTATACTTATTGCACTCACTGTTATCAATCTAACTCAGATTATTAGGCATATTATGCTTATATGATCGATAGAACGACAATTACTATACTCATTTCTCTTATTATTATCAATCTAACTCATATTATTAGCAATATTATGCTTATATGATCGATAGAACGACAATTACTGTACTTATTACTCTTATTATTATCAATCTAGCTCATATTATTAGCCATATTATGCGGATATGATCGAGAGTACGACAATTACTATACTTATTACACTCACTATTATCAATCTAACTCATATCATTAGCCATATTGTGCTTATATGATCGATAGAACGACAATTACTATACTTATTACACTCACTATTATCAATCTAACCCATATTATTAGCCATATTACGCAGATATGATCGATAGAACGACAATTACTATACTTATTACGCTTATTATTATCAATCTAACTCATATTATTAGCCACATTATGCTTATATGATCGATAGAACGACAATTACTATACTTCTTACTCTTATTATTATCAATCTAACTCATATTATTAGCCACCTTATGCTTATATGATCGATAGAGCGACAATTACTTTACTTATTACACGCACTATTATCAATCTAACTCATATTATTAGCCACATTATGCTTATATGATCGATAGAACGACAATTACTATTCTCATTACTCTTATTATTATCAATCTAACTAATATTATTAGCCATATTATGCTTATATGATCGATAGTACGACAATTACTATACTCATTTCTCTTATTATTATCAATCTAGCTCATATTATTAGCCATATTATGCAGATATGATCGAGAGTACGACAATTACTATACTTATTACAATTATTATTATCAATCTAAATCATATTATTAACCATATTATGCAGATATGGTCGATAGAACGACAATTACTATACTTATTGCACTCACTGTTATCAATCTAACTCATATTATTAGCCATATTACGCAGATATGATCGATAGAACGACAATTACTATACTTCTTACTCTTATTATTATCAATCTAACTTATATTATTAGCCATATTGTGCTTATATGATCGATAGAACGACAATTACTATACTTATTACTCTTATTATTATCAATCTAACTCATATTATTAGCCACGTTATGCTTATGTGATCGATAGTACGACAATTACTATACTCATTATTCTTATTATTATCAATCTAACTCATATTATTAACCATATTATGCAGATATGATCGATAGAACGACAATTACTATCCTTATTACTCTTATTATTATCAATCTAACTCATATTATTAGCCATGTTATGCTTATATGATCGATAGTACGACAATTACTATACTTATTACTCTTATTATTATCAATCTAACTAATATTATTAACCATATTATGCAGATATGATCGATAGAACGACAATTACTATACTTATTACTCTTATTATTATCAATCTAACCCATATTATTAGCCACATTATGCTTATATGATCGATAGAACGACAATTACTATACTTATTACTCTTATTATTATCAATCTGACTCATATTATTAGCCATATTGTGCTTATATGATCGATAGAACGACAACTACTGTACTTATTACACTCACTGTTATCAATCTAACTCATATTATTAGCCACATTATGCTTATATGATCGATAGAACGACAATTACTATACTTATTGCACTCACTGTAATCAATCTAACTCAGATTATTAGCCATATTATGCTTATATGATCGATAGAACGACAATTACTATACTCATTACTCTTATTATTATCAATCTAACGCATATTATTAGCCATATTATGCTTATATGATCGATAGAACGACAATTACTATACTTATTGCACTCACAGTTATCAATCTAACTCAGATTATTAGGCATATTATGCTTATATGATCGATAGAACGACAATTACTATACTCATTACTCTTATTATTATCAATCTAACTCATATTATTAGCCATATTGTGCTTATATGATCGATAGAGCGACAATTACTATACTTATTACACTCACTATTATCAATCTAACTCATATTATTAGCCACATTATGCTTATATGATCGAAAGAACGACAATTACTATACTTATTGCACTCACAGTTATCAATCTAACTCAGATTATTAGGCATATTATGCTTATATGATCGATAGAACGACAATTACTATACTCATTACTCTTATTATTATCAATCTAACTCATATTATTAGCCATATTATGGTTATATGACCGATAGAACGACAATTACTATACTCATTACTCTTATTATTATCAATCTAACTCATATTATTAGCCGTATTATGCTTATATGATCGATAGAACGGCAATTACCATACTTATTACTCTTATTATTATCAACCTAACTCATATTATTAGCCATATTATGCTTATATGATTGATAGAACGACAATTACTACACTCATTACTCTTATTATTATCAATCTAACTCATATTATTAGCCATATTATGGTTATATGACCGATAGAACGACAATTACTATACTCATTACTCTTATTATTATCAATCTAACTCATATTATTAGTCGTATTATGCTTATATGATCGATAGAACGGCAATTACCATACTTATTACTCTTATTATTATCAATCTAACTCATATTATTAGCCATATTATGGTTATATGACCGATAGAACGACAATTACTATACTTATTACTCTTATTATTATCAATCTAACTCATATTATTAGCCACATTATGCTTATATGATCGATAGAACGACTATTACTATACTTCTTACTCTTATTATTATCAATCTAACTTATATTATTAGCCATATTGTGCTTATATGATCGATAGAAATACTATTACTATACTTATTACTCTTATTATTATCAATCTAACTCATATTATTAGCCTTATTATGCTTATATGATCGATAGAACGACAATTACTATACTTATTACTCTTATTATTATCAATGTAACTTATATTATTAGCCATATTGTGCTTATATGATCGATAGAACGACTATTACTATACTTATTACTCTTATTATTATCAATCTAACTCATATCATTAGCCATATTGTGCTTATATGATCGATAGAACGACAATTACTATACTTATTACACTCACTATTATCAATCTAACCCATATTATTAGCCATATTACGCAGATATGATCGATAGAACGACAATTACTATACTTATTACGCTTATTATTATCAATCTAACTCATATTATTAGCCACATTAGGCTTATATGATCGATAGAACGACAATTACTATACTTCTTACTCTTATTATTATCAATCTAACTCATATTATTAGCCACCTTATGCTTATATGATCGATAGAGCGACAATTACTTTACTTATTACACGCACTATTATCAATCTAACTCATATTATTAGCCACATTATGCTTATATGATCGATAGAACGACAATTACTATTCTCATTACTCTTATTATTATCAATCTAACTAATATTATTAGCCATATTATGCTTATATGATCGATAGTACGACAATTACTATACTCATTTCTCTTATTATTATCAATCTAGCTCATATTATTAGCCATATTATGCAGATATGATCGAGAGTACGACAATTACTATACTTATTACAATTAATATTATCAATCTAAATCATATTATTAACCATATTATGCAGATATGGTCGATAGAACGACAATTACTATACTTATTACTCTTATTATTATCAATCTAACTCATATCATTAGCCATATTGTGCTTATATGATCGATAGAACGACAATTACTATACTTATTACACTCACTATTATCAATCTAACCCATATTATTAGCCATATTACGCAGATATGATCGATAGAACGACAATCACTATACTTATTACGCTTATTATTATCAATCTAACTCATATTATTAGCCACATTATGCTTATATGATCAATAGAACGACAATTACTATACTTCTTACTCTTATTATTATCAATCTAACTCATATTATTAGCCACCTTATGCTTATATGATCGATAGAGCGACAATTACTTTACTTATTACACGCACTATTATCAATCTAACTCATATTATTAGCCACATTATGCTTATATGATCGATAGAACGACAATTACTATTCTCATTACTCTTATTATTATCAATCTAACTAATATTATTAGCCATATTATGCTTATATGATCGATAGTACGACAATTACTATACTCATTTCTCTTATTATTATCAATCTAGCTCATATTATTAGCCATATTATGCAGATATGATCGAGAGTACGACAATTACTATACTTAGTACAATTATTATTATCAATCTAAATCATATTATTAACCATATTATGCTTATATGATCGATAGAACGACAATTACTATACTTATTGCACTCACAGTTATCAATCTAACTCAGATTATTAGGCATATTATGCTTATATGATCGATAGAACGACAATTACTATACTCATTACTCTTATTATTATCAATCTAACTCATATTATTAGCCATATTATGGTTATATGACCGATAGAACGACAATTACTATACTCATTACTCTTATTATTATCAATCTAACTAATATTATTAACCATATTATGCAGATATGATAGATAGAACGACAATTACTATACTTATTACTCTTATTATTATCAATCTAACCCATATTATTAGCCACATTATGCTTATATGATCGATAGAACGACAATTACTATACTTATTACTCTTATTATTATCAATCTAACTCATATTATTAGCCATATTGTGCTTATATGATCGATAGAGCGACAATTACTATACTTATTACACTCACTATTATCAATCTAACTCATATTATTAGCCACATTATGCTTATATGATCGATAGAACGACAATTACTATACTCATTACTCTTATTATTATCAATCTAACGCATATTATAAGCCATATTATGCTTATATGATCGATAGAACGACAATTACTATACTTATTGCACTCACAGTTATCAATCTAACTCAGATTATTAGGCATATTATGCTTATATGATCGATAGAACGACAATTACTATACTCATTACTCTTATTATTATCAATCTAACTCATATTATTAGCCATATTGTGCTTATATGATCGATAGAGCGACAATTACTATACTTATTACACTCACTATTATCAATCTAACTCATATTATTAGCCACATTATGCTTATATGATCGATAGAACGACAATTACTATACTTATTGCACTCACAGTTATCAATCTAACTCAGATTATTAGGCATATTATGCTTATATGATCGATAGAACGACAATTACTATACTCATTACTCTTATTATTATCAATCTAACTCATATTATTAGCCATATTATGGTTATATGACCGATAGAACGACAATTACTAAACTCATTACTCTTATTATTATCAATCTAACTCATATTATTAGCCGTATTATGCTTATATGATCGATAGAACGGCAATTACCATACTTATTACTCTTATTATTATCAACCTAACTCATATTATTAGCCATATTATGCTTATATGATTGATAGAACGACAATTACTACACTCATTACTCTTATTATTATCAATCTAACTCATATTATTAGCCATATTATGGTTATATGACCGATAGAACGACAATTACTATACTCATTACTCTTATTATTATCAATCTAACTCATATTATTAGCCTTATTATGCTTATATGATCGATAGAACGACAATTACTATACTTATTACTCTTATTATTATCAATGTAACTTATATTATTAGCCATATTGTGCTTATATGATCGATAGAACGACTATTACTATACTTATTACTCTTATTATTATCAATCTAACTCATATTATTAGCCTTATTATGCTTATATGATCGATAGAACGACAATTACTATACTTATTGCACCCACTGTTATCAATCTAACTCAGATTATTAGCCATATTATGCCTATATGATCGATAGAACGACAATTACTATACTCATTACTCTTATTATTATCAATCTAACTCATATTATTAGCCATATTGTGCTTATATGATCGATAGAGCGACAATTACTATACTTATTACACTCACTATTATCAATCTAACTCATATTATTAGCCACATTATGCTTATATGATCGATAGAACGACAATTACTATACTTATTGCACTCACAGTTATCAATCTAACTCAGATTATTAGGCATATTATGCTTATATGATCGACAGAACGACAATTACTATACTCATTACTCTTATTATTATCAATCTAACTCATATTATTAGCCATATTATGGTTATATGACCGATAGAACGACAATTACTATACTCATTACTCTTATTATTATCAATCTAACTCATATTATTAGCCATATTGTGCTTATATGATCGATAGAGCAACAATTACTATACTTATTACACTCACTATTATCAATCTAACCCATATTATTAGCCATATTATGGTTATATGACCGATAGAACGACAATTACTATACTTATTACTCTTATTATTATCAATCTAACTCATATTATTAGCCATATTGTGCTTATATGATCGATAGAACCACAATTACTGTACTTATTACACTCACTGTTATCAATCTAACTCATATTATTAGCCACATTATGCTTATATGATCGACAGAACGACAATTACTATACTTATTGCACTCACTGTTATCAATCTAACTCAGATTATTAGGCATATTATGCTTATATGATCGATAGAACGACAATTACTATACTCATTTCTCTTATTATTATCAATCTAACTCATATTATTAGCAATATTATGCTTATATGATCGATAGAACGACAATTACTGTACTTATTACTCTTATTATTATCAATCTAGCTCATATTATTAGCCATATTATGCGGATATGATCGAGAGTACGACAATTACTATACTTATTACACTCACTATTATCAATCTAACTCATATCATTAGCCATATTGTGCTTATATGATCGATAGAACGACAATTACTATACTTATTACACTCACTATTATCAATCTAACCCATATTATTAGCCATATTACGCAGATATGATCGATAGAACGACAATTACTATACTTATTACGCTTATTATTATCAATCTAACTCATATTATTAGCCACATTATGCTTATATGATCGATAGAACGACAATTACTATACTTCTTACTCTTATTATTATCAATCTAACTCATATTATTAGCCACCTTATGCTTATATGATCGATAGAGCGACAATTACTTTACTTATTACACGCACTATTATCAATCTAACTCATATTATTAGCCACATTATGCTTATATGATCGATAGAACGACAATTACTATTCTCATTACTCTTATTATTATCAATCTAACTAATATTATTAGCCATATTATGCTTATATGATCGATAGTACGACAATTACTATCCTTATTACTCTTATTATTATCAATCTAACTCATATTATTAGCCATGTTATGCTTATATGATCGATAGTACGACAATTACTATACTTATTACTCTTATTATTATCAATCTAACTAATATTATTAACCATATTATGCAGATATGATCGATAGAACGACAATTACTATACTTATTACTCTTATTATTATCAATCTAACCCATATTATTAGCCACATTATGCTTATATGATCGATAGAACGACAATTACTATACTTATTACTCTTATTATTATCAATCTGACTCATATTATTAGCCATATTGTGCTTATATGATCGATAGAACGACAACTACTGTACTTATTACACTCACTGTTATCAATCTAACTCATATTATTAGCCACATTATGCTTATATGATCGATAGAACGACAATTACTATACTTATTGCACTCACTGTAATCAATCTAACTCAGATTATTAGCCATATTATGCTTATATGATCGATAGAACGACAATTACTATACTCATTACTCTTATTATTATCAATCTAACGCATATTATTAGCCATATTATGCTTATATGATCGATAGAACGACAATTACTATACTTATTGCACTCACAGTTATCAATCTAACTCAGATTATTAGGCATATTATGCTTATATGATCGATAGAACGACAATTACTATACTCATTACTCTTATTATTATCAATCTAACTCATATTATTAGCCATATTGTGCTTATATGATCGATAGAGCGACAATTACTATACTTATTACACTCACTATTATCAATCTAACTCATATTATTAGCCACATTATGCTTATATGATCGATAGAACGACAATTACTATACTTATTGCACTCACAGTTATCAATCTAACTCAGATTATTAGGCATATTATGCTTATATGATCGATAGAACGACAATTACTATACTCATTACTCTTATTATTATCAATCTAACTCATATTATTAGCCATATTATGGTTATATGACCGATAGAACGACAATTACTATACTCATTACTCTTATTATTATCAATCTAACTCATATTATTAGCCGTATTATGCTTATATGATCGATAGAACGGCAATTACCATACTTATTACTCTTATTATTATCAACCTAACTCATATTATTAGCCATATTATGCTTATATGATTGATAGAACGACAATTACTACACTCATTACTCTTATTATTATCAATCTAACTCATATTATTAGCCATATTATGGTTATATGACCGATAGAACGACAATTACTATACTCATTACTCTTATTATTATCAATCTAACTCATATTATTAGTCGTATTATGCTTATATGATCGATAGAACGGCAATTACCATACTTATTACTCTTATTATTATCAATCTAACTCATATTATTAGCCATATTATGGTTATATGACCGATAGAACGACAATTACTATACTTATTACTCTTATTATTATCAATCTAACTCATATTATTAGCCACATTATGCTTATATGATCGATAGAACGACAATTACTATACTTATTACTCTTATTATTATCAATGTAACTTATATTATTAGCCATATTGTGCTTATATGATCGATAGAACGACTATTACTATACTTCTTACTCTTATTATTATCAATCTAACTTATATTATTAGCCATATTGTGCTTATATGATCGATAGAAATACTATTACTATACTTATTACTCTTATTATTATCAATCTAACTCATATTATTAGCCTTATTATGCTTATATGATCGATAGAACGACAATTACTATACTTATTACTCTTATTATTATCAATGTAACTTATATTATTAGCCATATTGTGCTTATATGATCGATAGAACGACTATTACTATACTTATTACTCTTATTATTATCAATCTAACTCATATTATTAGCAATATTATGCTTATATGATCGATAGAACGACAATTACTGTACTTATTACTCTTATTATTATCAATCTAGCTCATATTATTAGCCATATTATGCGGATATGATCGAGAGTACGACAATTACTATACTTATTACACTCACTATTATCAATCTAACTCATATCATTAGCCATATTGTGCTTATATGATCGATAGAACGACAATTACTATACTTATTACACTCACTATTATCAATCTAACCCATATTATTAGCCATATTACGCAGATATGATCGATAGAACGACAATTACTATACTTATTACGCTTATTATTATCAATCTAACTCATATTATTAGCCACATTATGCTTATATGATCGATAGAACGACAATTACTATACTTCTTACTCTTATTATTATCAATCTAACTCATATTATTAGCCACCTTATGCTTATATGATCGATAGAGCGACAATTACTTTACTTATTACACGCACTATTATCAATCTAACTCATATTATTAGCCACATTATGCTTATATGATCGATAGAACGACAATTACTATTCTCATTACTCTTATTATTATCAATCTAACTAATATTATTAGCCATATTATGCTTATATGATCGATAGTACGACAATTACTATACTCATTTCTCTTATTATTATCAATCTAGCTCATATTATTAGCCATATTATGCAGATATGATCGAGAGTACGACAATTACTATACTTATTACACTTATTATTATCAATCTAACTCATATTATTAGCCACCTTATGCTTATATGATCGATAGAGCGACAATTACTTTACTTATTACACGCACTATTATCAATCTAACTCATATTATTAGCCACATTATGCTTATATGATCGATAGAACGACAATTACTATTCTCATTACTCTTATTATTATCAATCTAACTAATATTATTAGCCATATTATGCTTATATGATCGATAGTACGACAATTACTATACTCATTTCTCTTATTATTATCAATCTAGCTCATATTATTAGCCATATTATGCAGATATGATCGAGAGTACGACAATTACTATACTTATTACAATTATTATTATCAATCTAAATCATATTATTAACCATATTATGCAGATATGGTCGATAGAACGACAATTACTATACTTATTACTCTTATTATTATCAATCTAACTCATATCATTAGCAATATTGTGCTTATATGATCGATAGAACGACAATTACTATACTTATTACACTCACTATTATCAATCTAACCCATATTATTAGCCATATTACGCAGATATGATCGATAGAACGACAATTACTATACTTATTACGCTTATTATTATCAATCTAACTCATATTATTAGCCACATTATGCTTATATGATCGATAGACGGACAATTACTATACTTCTTACTCTTATTATTATCAATCTAACTCATATTATTAGCCACCTTATGCTTATATGATCGATAGAGCGACAATTACTTTACTTATTACACGCACTATTATCAATCTAACTCATATTATTAGCCACATTATGCTTATATGATCGATAGAACGACAATTACTATTCTCATTACTCTTATTATTATCAATCTAACTAATATTATTAGCCATATTATGCTTATATGATCGATAGAACGACATTTACTATTCTCATTACTCTTATTATTATCAATCTAACTAATATTATTAGCCACATTATGCTTATATGATCGATAGAACGACTATTACAATACTTCTTACTCTGATTATTATCAATCTAACTTATATTATTAGCCATATTGTGCTTATATGATCGATAGAAATACTATTACTATACTTATTACTCTTATTATTATCAATCTAACTCATATTATTAGCTTTATTATGCTTATATGATCGATAGAACGACAATTACTATACTTATTACTCTTATTATTATCAATGTAACTTATATTATTAGCCATATTGTGCTTATATGATCGATAGAACGACTATTACTATACTTATTACTCTTATTATTATCAATCTAACTCATATTATTAGCCTTATTATGCTTATATGATCGATAGAACGACAATTACTATACTTATTGCACCCACTGTTATCAATCTAACTCAGATTATTAGCCATATTATGCCTATATGATCGATAGAACGACAATTACTCTACTCATTACTCTTATTATTATCAATCTAACTCATATTATTAGCCATATTGTGCTTATATGATCGATAGAGCGACAATTACTATACTTATTACACTCACTATTATCAATCTAACCCATATTATTAGCCACATTATGCTTATATGATCGATAGAACGACAATTACTATACTTATTGCACTCACTGTTATCAATCTAACTCAGATTATTAGGCATATTATGCTTATATGATCGATAGAACGACAATTACTATACTCATTACTCTTATTATTATCAATCTAACTCATATTACTAGCCATATTATGGTTATATGACCGATAGAACGACAATTACTATACCCATTACTCTTATTATTATCAATCTAACTCATATTATTAGCCGTATTATGCTTATATGATCGATAGAACGGCAATTACCATACTTATTACTCTTATTATTATCAATCTAACTCATATTATTAGCCACATTATGCTTATATGATCGATAGAACGACAATTACTATACTTATTACTCTTATTATTATCAATCTAACTCATATTATTAGCCATATTATGCTTATATGATCGATAGAACGACAATTACTATACTTATTGCACTCACTGTTATCAATCTAACTCAGATTATTAGCCATATTATGCTTATATGACCGATAGAACGACAATTACTATACTCATTACTCTTATTATTATCAATCTAACTCATATTATTAGCCACATTATGCTTATATGATCGATAGAACGACAATTACTATACTTATTGCACTCACTGTTATCAATCTAACTCAGATTATTAGGCATATTGTGCTTATATGATCGATAGAACGACAATTACTATACTCATTTCTCTTATTATTATCAATCTAACTCATATTATTAGCAATATTATGCTTATATGATCGATAGAACGACAATTACTGTACTTATTACTCTTATTATTATCAATCTAGCTCATATTATTAGCCATATTATGCGGATATGATCGAGAGTACGACAATTACTATACTTATTACACTCACTATTATCAATCTAACTCATATCATTAGCCATATTGTGCTTATATGATCGATAGAACGACAATTACTATACTTATTACACTCACTATTATCAATCTAACCCATATTATTAGCCATATTACGCAGATATGATCGATAGAACGACAATTACTATACTTATTACACGCACTATTATCAATCTAACTCATATTATTAGCCACATTATGCTTATATGATCGATAGAACGACAATTACTATACTTCTTACTCTTATTATTATCAATCTAACTCATATTATTAGCCACCTTATGCTTATATGATCGATAGAGCGACAATTACTATACTTATTACACGCACTATTATCAATCTAACTCATATTATTAGCCACATTATGCTTATATGATCGATAGAACGACAATTACTATTCTCATTACTCTTATTATTATCAATCTAACTAATATTATTAGCCATATTATGCTTATATGATCGATAGAACGACAATTACTATTCTCATTACTCTTATTATTATCAATCTAACTAATATTATTAGCCATATTATGCTTATATGATCGATAGAACGACAATTACTATTCTCATTACTCTTATTATTATCAATCTAACTAATATTATTAGCCACATTATGCTTATATGATCGATAGAACGACAATTACTATACTTATTGCACTCACTGTTATCAATCTAACTCATATTATTAGCCATATTACGCAGATATGATCGATAGAACGACAATTACTATACTCATTACTCTTATTATTATCAATCTAACCCATATTATTAGCCATATTATGCTTATATGATCGATAGAACGACAATTACTATACTCATTACTCTTATTATTATCAATCTAACGCATATTATTAGCCATATTATGCTTATATGATCGATAGAACGACAATTACTATACTTATTACTCCTATTATTATCAATCTAACTCATATTATTAGTAATATTATGCTTATATGATCGTTAGAATGACAATTACTATACTCATTACTCTTATTATTATCAATCTAACTCATATTATTAGCCATATTGTGCTTATATGATCGATAGAGCGACAATTACTATACTTATTACACTCACTATTATCAATCTAACCCATATTATTAGCCATATTATGGTTATATGACCGATAGAACGACAATTACTATACTTATTACTCTTATTATTATCAATCTGACTCATATTATTAGTAATATTATGCTTATATGATCGTTAGAATGACAATTACTATACTCATTACTCTTATTATTATCAATCTAACTCATATTATTAGCCATATTGTGCTTATATGATCGATAGAACGACAATTACTATTCTCATTACTCTTATTATTATCAATCTAACTAATATTATTAGCCATATTATGCTTATATGATCGACAGTACGACAATTACTATACTCATTTCTCTTATTATTATCAATCTAGCTCATATTATTAGCCATATTATGCAGATATGATCGAGAGTACGACAATTACTATACTTATTACAATTATTATTATCAATCTAAATCATATTATTAACCATATTATGCAGATATGGTCGATAGAACGACAATTACTATACCTATTACTCTTATTATTATCAATCTAACTCATATTATTTGCCTTATTATGCTTATATGATCGATAGAACGACAATTACTATACTTATTACACTCACTATTGTCAATCTAACTCATATTATTAGCCACATTATGCTTATATGATCGATAGAACGACAATTACTATTCTCATTACTCTTATTATTATCAATCTAACTAATATTATTAGCCATATTATGCTTATATGATCGACAGTACGACAATTACTATACTCATTTCTCTTATTATTATCAATCTAGCTCATATTATTAGCCATATTATGCAGATATGATCGAGAGTACGACAATTACTATACTTATTACAATTATTATTATCAATCTAAATCATATTATTAACCATATTATGCAGATATGGTCGATAGAACGACAATTACTATACCTATTACTCTTATTATTATCAATCTAACTCATATTATTAGCCACATTATGCTTATATGATCGATAGAACGACAATTACTATTCTCATTACTCTTATTATTATCAATCTAACTAATATTATTAGCCATATTATGCTTATATGATCGATAGAACGACATTTACTATTCTCATTACTCTTATTATTATCAATCTAACTAATATTATTAGCCACATTATGCTTATATGATCGATAGAACGACTATTACAATACTTCTTACTCTGATTATTATCAATCTAACTTATATTATTAGCCATATTGTGCTTATATGATCGATAGAAATACTATTACTACACTTATTACTCTTATTATTATCAATCTAACTCATATTATTAGCTTTATTATGCTTATATGATCGATAGAACGACAATTACTATACTTATTACTCTTATTATTATCAATGTAACTTATATTATTAGCCATATTGTGCTTATATGATCGATAGAACGACTATTACTATACTTATTACTCTTATTATTATCAATCTAACTCATATTATTAGCCTTATTATGCTTATATGATCGATAGAACGACAATTACTATACTTATTGCACCCACTGTTATCAATCTAACTCAGATTATTAGCCATATTATGCCTATATGATCGATAGAACGACAATTACTCTACTCATTACTCTTATTATTATCAATCTAACTCATATTATTAGCCATATTGTGCTTATATGATCGATAGAGCGACAATTACTATACTTATTACACTCACTATTATCAATCTAACCCATATTATTAGCCACATTATGCTTATATGATCGATAGAACGACAATTACTATACTTATTGCACTCACTGTTATCAATCTAACTCAGATTATTAGGCATATTATGCTTATATGATCGATAGAACGACAATTACTATACTCATTACTCTTATTATTATCAATCTAACTCATATTACTAGCCATATTATGGTTATATGACCGATAGAACGACAATTACTATACCCATTACTCTTATTATTATCAATCTAACTCATATTATTAGCCGTATTATGCTTATATGATCGATAGAACGACAATTACTATACTTATTGCACTCACTGTTATCAATCTAACTCAGATTATTAGCCATATTATGCTTATATGACCGATAGAACGACAATTACTATACTCATTACTCTTATTATTATCAATCTAACTCATATTATTAGCCACATTATGCTTATATGATCGATAGAACGACAATTACTATACTTATTGCACTCACTGTTATCAATCTAACTCAGATTATTAGGCATATTGTGCTTATATGATCGATAGAACGACAATTACTATACTCATTTCTCTTATTATTATCAATCTAACTCATATTATTAGCAATATTATGCTTATATGATCGATAGAACGACAATTACTGTACTTATTACTCTTATTATTATCAATCTAGCTCATATTATTAGCCATATTATGCGGATATGATCGAGAGTACGACAATTACTATACTTATTACACTCACTATTATCAATCTAACTCATATCATTAGCCATATTGTGCTTATATGATCGATAGAACGACAATTACTATACTTATTACACTCACTATTATCAATCTAACCCATATTATTAGCCATATTACGCAGATATGATCGATAGAACGACAATTACTATACTTATTACACGCACTATTATCAATCTAACTCATATTATTAGCCACATTATGCTTATATGATCGATAGAACGACAATTACTATACTTCTTACTCTTATTATTATCAATCTAACTCATATTATTAGCCACCTTATGCTTATATGATCGATAGAGCGACAATTACTATACTTATTACACGCACTATTATCAATCTAACTCATATTATTAGCCACATTATGCTTATATGATCGATAGAACGACAATTACTATTCTCATTACTCTTATTATTATCAATCTAACTAATATTATTAGCCATATTATGCTTATATGATCGATAGAACGACAATTACTATTCTCATTACTCTTATTATTATCAATCTAACTAATATTATTAGCCATATTATGCTTATATGATCGATAGAACGACAATTACTATTCTCATTACTCTTATTATTATCAATCTAACTAATATTATTAGCCACATTATGCTTATATGATCGATAGAACGACAATTACTATACTTATTGCACTCACTGTTATCAATCTAACTCATATTATTAGCCATATTACGCAGATATGATCGATAGAACGACAATTACTATACTCATTACTCTTATTATTATCAATCTAACCCATATTATTAGCCATATTATGCTTATATGATCGATAGAACGACAATTACTATACTCATTACTCTTATTATTATCAATCTAACGCATATTATTAGCCATATTATGCTTATATGATCGATAGAACGACAATTACTATACTTATTACTCCTATTATTATCAATCTAACTCATATTATTAGTAATATTATGCTTATATGATCGTTAGAATGACAATTACTATACTCATTACTCTTATTATTATCAATCTAACTCATATTATTAGCCATATTGTGCTTATATGATCGATAGAGCGACAATTACTATACTTATTACACTCACTATTATCAATCTAACCCATATTATTAGCCATATTATGGTTATATGACCGATAGAACGACAATTACTATACTTATTACTCTTATTATTATCAATCTGACTCATATTATTAGTAATATTATGCTTATATGATCGTTAGAATGACAATTACTATACTCATTACTCTTATTATTATCAATCTAACTCATATTATTAGCCATATTGTGCTTATATGATCGATAGAACGACAATTACTATTCTCATTACTCTTATTATTATCAATCTAACTAATATTATTAGCCATATTATGCTTATATGATCGACAGTACGACAATTACTATACTCATTTCTCTTATTATTATCAATCTAGCTCATATTATTAGCCATATTATGCAGATATGATCGAGAGTACGACAATTACTATACTTATTACAATTATTATTATCAATCTAAATCATATTATTAACCATATTATGCAGATATGGTCGATAGAACGACAATTACTATACCTATTACTCTTATTATTATCAATCTAACTCATATTATTTGCCTTATTATGCTTATATGATCGATAGAACGACAATTACTATACTTATTACACTCACTATTGTCAATCTAACTCATATTATTAGCCACATTATGCTTATATGATCGATAGAACGACAATTACTATTCTCATTACTCTTATTATTATCAATCTAACTAATATTATTAGCCATATTATGCTTATATGATCGATAGAACGACATTTACTATTCTCATTACTCTTATTATTATCAATCTAACTAATATTATTAGCCACATTATGCTTATATGATCGATAGAACGACTATTACAATACTTCTTACTCTGATTATTATCAATCTAACTTATATTATTAGCCATATTGTGCTTATATGATCGATAGAAATACTATTACTATACTTATTACTCTTATTATTATCAATCTAACTCATATTATTAGCTTTATTATGCTTATATGATCGATAGAACGACAATTACTATACTTATTACTCTTATTATTATCAATGTAACTTATATTATTAGCCATATTGTGCTTATATGATCGATAGAACGACTATTACTATACTTATTACTCTTATTATTATCAATCTAACTCATATTATTAGCCATATTGTGCTTATATGATCGATAGAGCGACAATTACTATACTTATTACACTCACTATTATCAATCTAACCCATATTATTAGCCACATTATGCTTATATGATCGATAGAACGACAATTACTATACTTATTGCACCCACTGTTATCAATCTAACTCAGATTATTAGCCATATTATGCCTATATGATCGATAGAACGACAATTACTATACTCATTACTCTTATTATTATCAATCTAACTCATATTATTAGCCATATTGTGCTTATATGATCGATAGAGCGACAATTACTATACTTATTACACTCACTATTATCAATCTAACCCATATTATTAGCCACATTATGCTTATATGATCGATAGAACGACAATTACTATACTTATTGCACTCACTGTTATCAATCTAACTCATATTACTAGCCATATTATGGTTATATGACCGATAGAACGACAATTACTATACCCATTACTCTTATTATTATCAATCTAACTCATATTATTAGCCGTATTATGCTTATATGATCGATAGAACGGCAATTACCATACTTATTACTCTTATTATTATCAATCTAACTCATATTATTAGCCACATTATGCTTATATGATCGATAGAACGACAATTACTATACTTATTACTCTTATTATTATCAATCTAACTCATATTATTAGCCATATTATGCTTATATGATCGGTAGAACGACAATTACTATACTTATTGCACTCACTGTTATCAATCTAACTCAGATTATTAGCCATATTATGCTTATATGACCGATAGAACGACAATTACTATACTCATTACTCTTATTATTATCAATCTAACTCATATTATTAGCCACATTATGCTTATATGATCGATAGAACGACAATTACTATACTTATTGCACTCACTGTTATCAATCTAACTCAGATTATTAGGCATATTATGCTTATATGATCGATAGAACGACAATTACTATACTCATTTCTCTTATTATTATCAATCTAACTCATATTATTAGCAATATTATGCTTATATGATCGATAGAACGACAATTACTGTACTCATTTCTCTTATTATTATCAATCTAGCTCATATTATTAGCCATATTATGCAGATATGATCGAGAGTACGACAATTACTATACTTATTACAATTATTATTATCAATCTAAATCATATTATTAACCATATTATGCAGATATGGTCGATAGAACGACAATTACTATACCTATTACTCTTATTATTATCAATCTAACTCATATTATTTGCCTTATTATGCTTATATGATCGATAGAACGACAATTACTATACTTATTACACTCACTATTGTCAATCTAACTCATATTATTAGCCACATTATGCTTATATGATCGATAGAACGACAATTACTATTCTCATTACTCTTATTATTATCAATCTAACTAATATTATTAGCCATATTATGCTTATATGATCGATAGAACGACATTTACTATTCTCATTACTCTTATTATTATCAATCTAACTAATATTATTAGCCACATTATGCTTATATGATCGATAGAACGACTATTACAATACTTCTTACTCTGATTATTATCAATCTAACTTATATTATTAGCCATATTGTGCTTATATGATCGATAGAAATACTATTACTATACTTATTACTCTTATTATTATCAATCTAACTCATATTATTAGCTTTATTATGCTTATATGATCGATAGAACGACAATTACTATACTTATTACTCTTATTATTATCAATGTAACTTATATTATTAGCCATATTGTGCTTATATGATCGATAGAACGACTATTACTATACTTATTACTCTTATTATTATCAATCTAACTCATATTATTAGCCTTATTATGCTTATATGATCGATAGAACGACAATTACTATACTTATTGCACCCACTGTTATCAATCTAACTCAGATTATTAGCCATATTATGCCTATATGATCGATAGAACGACAATTACTATACTCATTACTCTTATTATTATCAATCTAACTCATATTATTAGCCATATTGTGCTTATATGATCGATAGAACGACAATTACTATACTTATTGCACTCACTGTTATCAATCTAACTCAGATTATTAGCCATATTATGCTTATATGACCGATAGAACGACAATTACTATACTCATTACTCTTATTATTATCAATCTAACTCATATTATTAGCCACATTATGCTTATATGATCGATAGAACGACAATTACTATACTTATTGCACTCACTGTTATCAATCTAACTCAGATTATTAGGCATATTATGCTTATATGATCGATAGAACGACAATTACTATACTCATTTCTCTTATTATTATCAATCTAACTCATATTATTAGCAATATTATGCTTATATGATCGATAGAACGACAATTACTGTACTTATTACTCTTATTATTATCAATCTAGCTCATATTATTAGCCATATTATGCGGATATGATCGAGAGTACGACAATTACTATACTTATTACACTCACTATTATCAATCTAACTCATATCATTAGCCATATTGTGCTTATATGATCGATAGAACGACAATTACTATACTTATTACACTCACTATTATCAATCTAACCCATATTATTAGCCATATTACGCAGATATGATCGATAGAACGACAATTACTATACTTATTACACGCACTATTATCAATCTAACTCATATTATTAGCCACATTATGCTTATATGATCGATAGAACGACAATTACTATACTTCTTACTCTTATTATTATCAATCTAACTCATATTATTAGCCACCTTATGCTTATATGATCGATAGAGCGACAATTACTATACTTATTACACGCACTATTATCAATCTAACTCATATTATTAGCCACATTATGCTTATATGATCGATAGAACGACAATTACTATTCTCATTACTCTTATTATTATCAATCTAACTAATATTATTAGCCATATTATGCTTATATGATCGATAGAACGACAATTACTATTCTCATTACTCTTATTATTATCAATCTAACTAATATTATTAACCATATTATGCAGATATGATCGATAGAACGACAATTACTATCCTTATTACTCTTATTATTATCAATCTAACTCATATTATTAGCCATGTTATGCTTATATGATCGATAGTACGACAATTACTATACTCATTACTCTTATTATTATCAATCTAACTAATATTATTAACCATATTATGCAGATATGATCGATAGAACGACAATTACTATACTTATTACTCTTATTATTATCAATCTAACCCATATTATTAGCCACATTATGCTTATATGATCGATAGAACGACAATTACTATACTTATTACTCTTATTATTATCAATCTGACTCATATTATTAGCCATATTGTGCTTATATGATCGATAGAACGACAACTACTGTACTTATTACACTCACTGTTATCAATCTAACTCATATTATTAGCCACATTATGCTTATATGATCGATAGAACGACAATTACTATACTTATTGCACTCACTGTAATCAATCTAACTCAGATTATTAGCCATATTATGCTTATATGATCGATAGAACGACAATTACTATACTCATTACTCTTATTATTATCAATCTAACGCATATTATTAGCCATATTATGCTTATATGATCGATAGAACGACAATTACTATACTTATTACTCCTATTATTATCAATCTAACTCATATTATTAGTAATATTATGCTTATATGATCGTTAGAATGACAATTACTATACTCATTACTCTTATTATTATCAATCTAACTCATATTATTAGCCATATTGTGCTTATATGATCGATAGAGCGACAATTACTATACTTATTACACTCACTATTATCAATCTAACCCATATTATTAGCCATATTATGGTTATATGACCGATAGAACGACAATTACTATACTTATTACTCTTATTATTATCAATCTGACTCATATTATTAGTAATATTATGCTTATATGATCGTTAGAATGACAATTACTATACTCATTACTCTTATTATTATCAATCTAACTCATATTATTAGCCATATTGTGCTTATATGATCAATAGAACGACAATTACTGTACTTATTACACTCACTGTTATCAATCTAACTCATATTATTAGCCACATTATGCTTATATAATCGATAGAACGACAATTACTATACTTATTGCACTCACTGTAATCAATCTAACTCAGATTATTAGCCATATTATGCTTATATGATCGATAGAACGACAATTACTATACTCATTACTCTTATTATTATCAATCTAACTCATATTATTAGCCATATTATGCTTATATGATCGATAGTACGACAATTACTATACTCATTACTCTTATTATTATCAATCTAACTCATATTATTAGCCGTATTATGCTTATATGATCGATAGAGCGGCAATTACTATACTTATTACTCCTATTATTATCAATCTAACTCATATTATTAGTAATATTATGCTTATATGATCGTTAGAATGACAATTACTATACTCATTACTCTAATTATTATCAATCTAACTCATATTATTAGCCATATTGTGCTTATATGATCGATAGAGCGACAATTACTATACTCATTACTCTTATTATTATCAATCTAACTCATATTATTAGCCGTATTATGCTTATATGATCGATAGAACGGCAATTACTATACTTATTACTCTTATTATTATCAATCTAACTCATATTATTAGCTATATTATGGTTATATGATCGATATAACGACAATTACTGTACTTGTTACTCTTATTATTATCAATCTAACTCATATTATTAGCCACGTTATGCTTATGTGATCGATAGTACGACAATTACTATACTCAATATTCTTATTATTATCAATCTAACTCATATTATTAACCATATTACGCAGATATGATCGATAGAACGACAATTACTATACTTATTACTCTTATTATTATCAATCTAACTCATATTATTAGCCATATTATGCTTATATGATTGATAGAACGACAATTACTATACTCATTACTCTTATTATTATCAATCTAACCCATATTATTAGCCATATTATGCTTATATGATCGATAGAACGACAATTACTATACTTATTACTCTTATTATTATCAATCTAACTCATATTATTAGCCATATTATGCTTATATGATTGATAGAACGACAATTACTATACTCATTACTCTTATTATTATCAATCTAACCCATATTATTAGCCATATTATGCTTATATGATCGATAGAACGACAATTACTATACTTCTTACTCTTATTATTATCAATCTAACTTATATTATTAGCCATATTGTGCTTATATGATCGATAGAACGACAATTACTATACTTGTTACTCTTATTATTATCAATCTAACTCATATTATTAGCCACGTTATGCTTATGTGATCGATAGTACGACAATTACTATACTCATTATTCTTATTATTATCAATCTAACTCATATTATTAACCATATTATGCAGATATGATCGATAGAACGACAATTACTATCCTTATTACTCTTATTATTATCAATCTAACTCATATTATTAGCCATGTTATGCTTATATGATCGATAGTACGACAATTACTATACTCACTACTCTTATTATTATCAATCTAACTAATATTATTAACCATATTATGCAGATATGATCGATAGAACGACAATTACTATACTTATTACTCTTATTATTATCAATCTAACCCATATTATTAGCCACATTATGCTTATATGATCGATAGAACGACAATTACTATACTTATTGCACTCACTGTTATCAATCTAACTCATATTATTAGCCACATTATGCTTATATAATCGATAGAACGACAATTACTATACTTATTGCACTCACTGTAATCAATCTATCTCAGATTATTAGCCATATTATGCTTATATGATCGATAGAACGACAATTACTATACTCATTACTCTTATTATTATCAATCTAACTCATATTATTAGCCATATTATGCTTATATGATCGATAGTACGACAATTACTATACTCATTACTCTTATTATTATCAATCTAACTCATATTATTAGCCGTATTATGCTTATATGATCGATAGAGCGGCAATTACTATACTTATTACTCCTATTATTATCAATCTAACTCATATTATTAGTAATATTATGCTTATATGATCGTTAGAATGACAATTACTATAATCATTACTCTAATTATTATCAATCTAACTCATATTATTAGCCATATTGTGCTTATATGATCGATAGAGCGACAATTACTATACTCATTACTCTTATTATTATCAATCTAACTCATATTATTAGCCGTATTATGCTTATATGATCGATAGAACGGCAATTACTATACTTATTACTCTTATTATTATCAATCTAACTCATATTATTAGCTATATTATGGTTATATGATCGATATAACGACAATTACTGTACTTATTACTCTTATTATTATCAATCTAGCTCATATTATTAGTCATATTATGCAGATATGATCGAGAGTACGACAATTACTATACTTATTACACTCACTATTATCAATCTAACTCATATCATTAGCCATATTGTGCTTATATGATCGATAGAACGACAATTACTATACTTATTACACTCACTATTATCAATCTAACTCATATTATTAGCCATATTACGCAGATATGATCGATAGAACGACAATTACTATACTTATTACTCTTATTATTATCAATCTAACTCATATTATTAGCCATATTATGCTTATATGATTGATAGAACGACAATTACTATACTTATTACTCTTATTATTATCAATCTAACTCATATTATTAGCCATATTATGCTTATATGATTGATAGAACGACAATTACTATACTCATTACTCTTATTATTATCAATCTAACCCATATTATTAGCCATATTATGCTTATATGATCGATAGAACGACAATTACTATACTTCTTACTCTTATTATTATCAATCTAACTTATATTATTAGCCATATTGTGCTTATATGATCGATAGAACGACAATTACTATACTTGTTACTCTTATTATTATCAATCTAACTCATATTATTAGCCACGTTATGCTTATGTGATCGATAGTACGACAATTACTATACTCATTATTCTTATTATTATCAATCTAACTCATATTATTAACCATATTATGCAGATATGATCGATAGAACGACAATTACTATCCTTATTACTCTTATTATTATCAATCTAACTCATATTATTAGCCATGTTATGCTTATATGATCGATAGTACGACAATTACTATACTCACTACTCTTATTATTATCAATCTAACTAATATTATTAACCATATTATGCAGATATGATCGATAGAACGACAATTACTATACTTATTACTCTTATTATTATCAATCTAACCCATATTATTAGCCACATTATGCTTATATGATCGATAGAACGACAATTACTATACTTATTGCACTCACTGTTATCAATCTAACTCAGATTATTAGGCATATTATGCTTATATGATCGATAGAACGACAATTACTATACTCATTACTCTTATTATTATCAATCTAACTCATATTACTAGCCATATTATGGTTATATGACCGATAGAACGACAATTACTATACTCATTACTCTTATTATTATCAATCTAACTCATATTATTAGCCGTATTATGCTTATATGATCGATAGAACGGCAATTACCATACTTATTACTCTTATTATTATCAATCTAACTCATATTATTAGCCACATTATGCTTATATGATCGATAGAACGACAATTACTATACTTATTACTCTTATTATTATCAATCTGACTCATATTATTAGTAATATTATGCTTATATGATCGTTAGAATGACAATTACTATACTCATTACTCTTATTATTATCAATCTAACTCATATTATTAGCCATATTGTGCTTATATGATCGATAGAACGACAATTACTGTACTTATTACACTCACTGTTATCAATCTAACTCATATTATTAGCCACATTATGCTTATATAATCGATAGAACGACAATTACTATACTTACTGCACTCACTGTAATCAATCTAACTCAGATTATTAGCCATATTATGCTTATATGATCGATAGAACGACAATTACTATACTCATTACTCTTATTATTATCAATCTAACTCATATTATTAGCCATATTATGCTTATATGATCGATAGTACGACAATTACTATACTCATTACTCTTATTATTATCAATCTAACTCATATTATTAGCCGTATTATGCTTATATGATCGATAGAGCGGCAATTACTATACTTATTACTCCTATTATTATCAATCTAACTCATATTATTAGTAATATTATGCTTATATGATCGTTAGAATGACAATTACTATACTCATTACTCTAATTATTATCAATCTAACTCATATTATTAGCCATATTGTGCTTATATGATCGATAGAGCGACAATTACTATACTCATTACTCTTATTATTATCAATCTAACTCATATTATTAGCCGTATTATGCTTATATGATCGATAGAACGGCAATTACTATACTTATTACTCTTATTATTATCAATCTAACTCATATTATTAGCTATATTATGGTTATATGATCGATATAACGACAATTACTGTACTTATTACTCTTATTATTATCAATCTAGCTCATATTATTAGTCATATTATGCAGATATGATCGAGAGTACGACAATTACTATACTTATTACACTCACTATTATCAATCTAACTCATATCATTAGCCATATTGTGCTTATATGATCGATAGAACGACAATTACTATACTTATTACACTCACTATTATCAATCTAACTCATATTATTAGCCATATTACGCAGATATGATCGATAGAACGACAATTACTATACTTATTACTCTTATTATTATCAATCTAACTCATATTATTAGCCATATTATGCTTATATGATTGATAGAACGACAATTACTATACTCATTACTCTTATTATTATCAATCTAACCCATATTATTAGCCATATTATGCTTATATGATCGATAGAACGACAATTACTATACTTCTTACTCTTATTATTATCAATCTAACTTATATTATTAGCCATATTGTGCTTATATGATCGATAGAACGACAATTACTATACTTGTTACTCTTATTATTATCAATCTAACTCATATTATTAGCCACATTATGCTTATATGATCGATAGAACGACAATTACTATTCTCATTACTCTTATTATTATCAATCTAACTAATATTATTAGCCACATTATGCTTATATGATCGATAGAACGACTATTACAATACTTCTTACTCTGATTATTATCAATCTAACTTATATTATTAGCCATATTGTGCTTATATGATCGATAGAAATACTATTACTATACTTATTACTCTTATTATTATCAATCTAACTCATATTATTAGCTTTATTATGCTTATATGATCGATAGAACGACAATTACTATACTTATTACTCTTATTATTATCAATGTAACTTATATTATTAGCCATATTGTGCTTATATGATCGATAGAACGACTATTACTATACTTATTACTCTTATTATTATCAATCTAACTCATATTATTAGCCTTATTATGCTTATATGATCGATAGAACGACAATTACTATACTTATTGCACCCACTGTTATCAATCTAACTCAGATTATTAGCCATATTATGCCTATATGATCGATAGAACGACAATTACTATACTCATTACTCTTATTATTATCAATCTAACTCATATTATTAGCCATATTGTGCTTATATGATCGATAGAGCGACAATTACTATACTTATTACACTCACTATTATCAATCTAACCCATATTATTAGCCACATTATGCTTATATGATCGATAGAACGACAATTACTATACTTATTGCACTCACTGTTATCAATCTAACTCAGATTATTAGGCATATTATGCTTATATGATCGATAGAGCGACAATTACTATACTCATTACTCTTATTATTATCAATCTAACTCATATTACTAGCCATATTATGGTTATATGACCGATAGAACGACAATTACTATACCCATTACTCTTATTATTATCAA
The DNA here is from genome assembly GCF_050947335.1 of Megachile rotundata. Lineage (NCBI taxonomy): Eukaryota > Metazoa > Arthropoda > Insecta > Hymenoptera > Megachilidae > Megachile > Megachile rotundata. Next base: position 516,714 of record NW_027473386.1, on the reverse strand, counting down.
TCTAACTCATATTATTAGCCGTATTATGCTTATATGATCGATAGAACGGCAATTACCATACTTATTACTCTTATTATTATCAATCTAACTCATATTATTAGCCACATTATGCTTATATGATCGATAGAACGACAATTACTATACTTATTACTCTTATTATTATCAATCTAACTCATATTATTAGCCATATTATGCTTATATGATCGATAGAACGACAATTACTATACTTATTGCACTCACTGTTATCAATCTAACTCAGATTATTAGCCATATTATGCTTATATGACCGATAGAACGACAATTACTATACTCATTACTCTTATTATTATCAATCTAACTCATATTATTAGCCACATTATGCTTATATGATCGATAGAACGACAATTACTATACTTATTGCACTCACTGTTATCAATCTAACTCAGATTATTAGGCATATTATGCTTATATGATCGATAGAACGACAATTACTATACTCATTTCTCTTATTATTATCAATCTAACTCATATTATTAGCAATATTATGCTTATATGATCGATAGAACGACAATTACTGTACTTATTACTCTTATTATTATCAATCTAGCTCATATTATTAGCCATATTATGCGGATATGATCGAGAGTACGACAATTACTATACTTATTACACTCACTATTATCAATCTAACCCATATTATTAGCCATATTACGCAGATATGATCGATAGAACGACAATTACTATACTTATTACACGCACTATTATCAATCTAACTCATATTATTAGCCACATTATGCTTATATGATCGATAGAACGACAATTACTATACTTCTTACTCTTATTATTATCAATCTAACTCATATTATTAGCTACCTTATGCTTATATGATCGATAGAGCGACAATTACTATACTTATTACACGCACTATTATCAATCTAACTCATATTATTAGCCACATTATGCTTATATGATCGATAGAACGACAATTACTATTCTCATTACTCTTATTATTATCAATCTAACTAATATTATTAGCCATATTATGCTTATATGATCGATAGAACGACAATTACTATTCTCATTACTCTTATTATTATCAATCTAACTAATATTATTAGCCATATTATGCTTATATGATCGATAGAACGACAATTACTATTCTCATTACTCTTATTATTATCAATCTAACTAATATTATTAGCCACATTATGCTTGTATGATCGATAGAACGACAATTACTATACTTATTGCACTCACTGTTATCAATCTAACTCATATTATTAGCCATATTACGCAGATATGATCGATAGAACGACAATTACTATACTCATTACTCTTATTATTATCAATCTAACCCATATTATTAGCCATATTATGCTTATATGATCGATAGAACGACAATTACTATACGTCTTACTCTTATTATTATCAATCTAACTTATATTATTAGCCATATTGTGCTTATATGATCGATAGAACGACAATTACTATACTTATTACTCTTATTATTATCAATCTAACTCATATTATTAGCCACGTTATGCTTATGTGATGGATAGTACGACAATTACTATACTCATTATTCTTATTATTATCAATCTAACTCATATTATTAACCATATTATGCAGATATGATCGATAGAACGACAATTACTATCCTTATTACTCTTATTATTATCAATCTAACTCATATTATTAGCCATGTTATGCTTATATGATCGATAGTACGACAATTACTATACTCATTACTCTTATTATTATCAATCTAACTCATATTATTAGCCGTATTATGCTTATATGATCGATAGAACGGCAATTACTATACTTATTACTCTTATTATTATCAATCTAACTCATATTATTAGCTATATTATGGTTATATGATCGATATAACGACAATTACTGTACTTATTACTCTTATTATTATCAATCTAGCTCATATTATTAGTCATATTATGCAGATATGATCGAGAGTACGACAATTACTATACTTATTACACTCACTATTATCAATCTAACTCATATTATTAGCCATATTACGCAGATATGATCGATAGAACGACAATTACTATACTTATTACTCTTATTATTATCAATCTAACTCATATTATTAGCCATATTATGCTTATATGATTGATAGAACGACAATTACTATACTCATTACTCTTATTATTATCAATCTAACCCATATTATTAGCCATATTATGCTTATATGATCGATAGAACGACAATTACTATACTTCTTACTCTTATTATTATCAATCTAACTTATATTATTAGCCATATTGTGCTTATATGATCGATAGAACGACAATTACTATACTTGTTACTCTTATTATTATCAATCTAACTCATATTATTAGCCACATTATGCTTATATGATCGATAGAACGACAATTACTATTCTCATTACTCTTATTATTATCAATCTAACTAATAGTATTAGCCATATTATGCTTATATGATCGATAGAACGACATTTACTATTCTCATTACTCTTATTATTATCAATCTAACTAATATTATTAGCCACATTATGCTTATATGATCGATAGAACGACTATTACAATACTTCTTACTCTGATTATTATCAATCTAACTTATATTATTAGCCATATTGTGCTTATATGATCGATAGAAATACTATTACTATACTTATTACTCTTATTATTATCAATCTAACTCATATTATTAGCTTTATTATGCTTATATGATCGATAGAACGACAATTACTATACTTATTACTCTTATTATTATCAATGTAACTTATATTATTAGCCATATTGTGCTTATATGATCGATAGAACGACTATTACTATACTTATTACTCTTATTATTATCAATCTAACTCATATTATTAGCCTTATTATGCTTATATGATCGATAGAACGACAATTACTATACTTATTGCACCCACTGTTATCAATCTAACTCAGATTATTAGCCATATTATGCCTATATGATCGATAGAACGACAATTACTATACTCATTACTCTTATTATTATCAATCTAACTCATATTATGAGCCATATTGTGCTTATATGATCGATAGAGCGACAATTACTATACTTATTACACTCACTATTATCAATCTAACCCATATTATTAGGCATATTATGCTTATATGATCGATAGAGCGACAATTACTATACTCGTTACTCTTATTATTATCAATCTAACTCATATTACTAGCCATATTATGGTTATATGACCGATAGAACGACAATTACTATACCCATTACTCTTATTATTATCAATCTAACTCATATTATTAGCCGTATTATGCTTATATGATCGATAGAACGGCAATTACCATACTTATTACTCTTATTATTATCAATCTAACTCATATTATTAGCCACATTATGCTTATATGATCGATAGAACGACAATTACTATACTTATTACTCTTATTATTATCAATCTAACTCATATTATTAGCCATATTATGCTTATATGATCGATAGAACGACAATTACTATACTTATTGCACTCACTGTTATCAATCTAACTCAGATTATTAGCCATATTATGCTTATATGACCGATAGAACGACAATTACTATACTCATTACTCTTATTATTATCAATCTAACTCATATTATTAGCCACATTATGCTTATATGATCGATAGAACGACAATTACTATACTTATTGCACTCACTGTTATCAATCTAACTCATATTATTAGCCATATTACGCAGATATGATCGATAGAACGACAATTACTATACTCATTACTCTTATTATTATCAATCTAACCCATATTATTAGCCATATTATGCTTATATGATCGATAGAACGACAATTACTATACGTCTTACTCTTATTATTATCAATCTAACTTATATTATTAGCCATATTGTGCTTATATGATCGATAGAACGACAATTACTATACTTATTACTCTTATTATTATCAATCTAACTCATATTATTAGCCACGTTATGCTTATGTGATCGATAGTACGACAATTACTATACTCATTATTCTTATTATTATCAATCTAACTCATATTATTAACCATATTATGCAGATATGATCGATAGAACGACAATTACTATCCTTATTACTCTTATTATTATCAATCTAACTCATATTATTAGCCATGTTATGCTTATATGATCGATAGTACGACAATTACTATACTCATTACTCTTATTATTATCAATCTAACTAATATTATTAACCATATTATGCAGATATGATCGATAGAACGGCAATTACCATACTTATTACTCTTATTATTATCAATCTAACTCATATTATTAGCCACATTATGCTTATATGATCGATAGAACGACAATTACTATACTTATTACTCTTATTATTATCAATCTGACTCATATTATTAGTAATATTATGCTTATATGATCGTTAGAATGACAATTACTATACTCATTACTCTTATTATTATCAATCTAACTCATATTATTAGCCATATTGTGCTTATATGATCGATAGAACGACAATTACTGTACTTATTACACTCACTGTTATCAATCTAACTTATATTATTAGCCACATTATGCTTATATAATCGATAGAACGACAATTACTATACTTATTGCACTCACTGTAATCAATCTAACTCAGATTATTAGCCATATTATGCTTATATGATCGATAGAACGACAATTACTATACTCATTACTCTTATTATTATCAATCTAACTCATATTATTAGCCATATTATGCTTATATGATCGATAGTACGACAATTACTATACTCATTACTCTTATTATTATCAATCTAACTCATATTATTAGCCGTATTATGCTTATATGATCGATAGAGCGGCAATTACTATACTTATTACTCCTATTATTATCAATCTAACTCATATTATTAGTAATATTATGCTTATATGATCGTTAGAATGACAATTACTATACTCATTACTCTTATTATTATCAATCTAACTAATATTATTAACCATATTATGCAGATATGATCGATAGAACGGCAATTACCATACTTATTACTCTTATTATTATCAATCTAACTCATATTATTAGCCACATTATGCTTATATGATCGATAGAACGGCAATTACTATACTTATTACTCTTATTATTATCAATCTAACTCATATTATTAGCTATATTATGGTTATATGATCGATATAACGACAATTACTGTACTTATTACTCTTATTATTATCAATCTAGCTCATATTATTAGTCATATTATGCAGATATGATCGAGAGTACGACAATTACTATACTTATTACACTCACTATTATCAATCTAACTCATATCATTAGCCATATTGTGCTTATATGATCGATAGAACGACAATTACTATACTTATTACACTCACTATTATCAATCTAACTCATATTATTAGCCATATTACGCAGATATGATCGATAGAACGACAATTACTATACTTATTACTCTTATTATTATCAATCTAACTCATATTATTAGCCATATTATGCTTATATGATTGATAGAACGACAATTACTATACTCATTACTCTTATTATTATCAATCTAACCCATATTATTAGCCATATTATGCTTATATGATCGATAGAACGACAATTACTATACTTCTTACTCTTATTATTATCAATCTAACTTATATTATTAGCCATATTGTGCTTATATGATCGATAGAACGACAATTACTATACTTGTTACTCTTATTATTATCAATCTAACTCATATTATTAGCCACATTATGCTTATATGATCGATAGAACGACAATTACTATTCTCATTACTCTTATTATTATCAATCTAACTAATATTATTAGCCATATTATGCTTATATGATCGATAGAACGACATTTACTATTCTCATTACTCTTATTATTATCAATCTAACTAATATTATTAGCCACATTATGCTTATATGATCGATAGAACGACTATTACAATACTTCTTACTCTGATTATTATCAATCTAACTTATATTATTAGCCATATTGTGCTTATATGATCGATAGAAATACTATTACTATACTTATTACTCTTATTATTATCAATCTAACTCATATTATTAGCTTTATTATGCTTATATGATCGATAGAACGACAATTACTATACTTATTACTCTTATTATTATCAATGTAACTTATATTATTAGCCATATTGTGCTTATATGATCGATAGAACGACTATTACTATACTTATTACTCTTATTATTATCAATCTAACTCATATTATTAGCCTTATTATGCTTATATGATCGATAGAACGACAATTACTATACTTATTGCACCCACTGTTATCAATCTAACTCAGATTATTAGCCATATTATGCCTATATGATCGATAGAACGACAATTACTATACTCATTACTCTTATTATTATCAATCTAACTCATATTATTAGCCATATTGTGCTTATATGATCGATAGAGCGACAATTACTATACTTATTACACTCACTATTATCAATCTAACCCATATTATTAGCCACATTATGCTTATATGATCGATAGAACGACAATTACTATACTTATTGCACTCACTGTTATCAATCTAACTCAGATTATTAGGCATATTATGCTTATATGATCGATAGAGCGACAATTACTATACTCATTACTCTTATTATTATCAATCTAACTCATATTACTAGCCATATTATGGTTATATGACCGATAGAACGACAATTACTATACCCATTACTCTTATTATTATCAATATAACTCATATTATTAGCCGTATTATGCTTATATGATCGATAGAACGGCAATTACCATACTTATTACTCTTATTATTATCAATCTAACTCATATTATTAGCCACATTATGCTTATATGATCGATAGAACGACAATTACTATACTTATTACTCTTATTATTATCAATCTAACTCATATTATTAGCCATATTATGCTTATATGATCGATAGAACGACAATTACTATACTTATTGCACTCACTGTTATCAATCTAACTCAGATTATTAGCCATATTATGCTTATATGACCGATAGAACGACAATTACTATACTCATTACTCTTATTATTATCAATCTAACTCATATTATTAGCCACATTATGCTTATATGATCGATAGAACGACAATTACTATACTTATTGCACTCACTGTTATCAATCTAACTCAGATTATTAGGCATATTATGCTTATATGATCGATAGAACGACAATTACTATACTCATTTCTCTTATTATTATCAATCTAACTCATATTATTAGCAATATTATGCTTATATGATCGATAGAACGACAATTACTGTACTTATTACTCTTATTATTATCAATCTAGCTCATATTATTAGCCATATTATGCGGATATGATCGAGAGTACGACAATTACTATACTTATTACACTCACTATTATCAATCTAACCCATATTATTAGCCATATTACGCAGATATGATCGATAGAACGACAATTACTATACTTATTACACGCACTATTATCAATCTAACTCATATTATTAGCCACATTATGCTTATATGATCGATAGAACGACAATTACTATACTTCTTACTCTTATTATTATCAATCTAACTCATATTATTAGCTACCTTATGCTTATATGATCGATAGAGCGACAATTACTATACTTATTACACGCACTATTATCAATCTAACTCATATTATTAGCCACATTATGCTTATATGATCGATAGAACGACAATTACTATTCTCATTACTCTTATTATTATCAATCTAACTAATATTATTAGCCATATTATGCTTATATGATCGATAGAACGACAATTACTATTCTCATTACTCTTATTATTATCAATCTAACTAATATTATTAGCCATATTATGCTTATATGATCGATAGAACGACAATTACTATTCTCATTACTCTTATTATTATCAATCTAACTAATATTATTAGCCACATTATGCTTATATGATCGATAGAACGACAATTACTATACTTATTGCACTCACTGTTATCAATCTAACTCATATTATTAGCCATATTACGCAGATATGATCGATAGAACGACAATTACTATACTCATTACTCTTATTATTATCAATCTAACCCATATTATTAGCCATATTATGCTTATATGATCGATAGAACGACAATTACTATACGTCTTACTCTTATTATTATCAATCTAACTTATATTATTAGCCATATTGTGCTTATATGATCGATAGAACGACAATTACTATACTTATTACTCTTATTATTATCAATCTAACTCATATTATTAGCCACGTTATGCTTATGTGATGGATAGTACGACAATTACTATACTCATTATTCTTATTATTATCAATCTAACTCATATTATTAACCATATTATGCAGATATGATCGATAGAACGACAATTACTATCCTTATTACTCTTATTATTATCAATCTAACTCATATTATTAGCCATGTTATGCTTATATGATCGATAGTACGACAATTACTATACTCATTACTCTTATTATTATCAATCTAACTCATATTATTAGCCGTATTATGCTTATATGATCGATAGAACGGCAATTACTATACTTATTACTCTTATTATTATCAATCTAACTCATATTATTAGCTATATTATGGTTATATGATCGATATAACGACAATTACTGTACTTATTACTCTTATTATTATCAATCTAGCTCATATTATTAGTCATATTATGCAGATATGATCGAGAGTACGACAATTACTATACTTATTACACTCACTATTATCAATCTAACTCATATCATTAGCCATATTGTGCTTATATGATCGATAGAACGACAATTACTATACTTATTACACTCACTATTATCAATCTAACTCATATTATTAGCCATATTACGCAGATATGATCGATAGAACGACAATTACTATACTTATTACTCTTATTATTATCAATCTAACTCATATTATTAGCCATATTATGCTTATATGATTGATAGAACGACAATTACTATACTCATTACTCTTATTATTATCAATCTAACCCATATTATTAGCCATATTATGCTTATATGATCGATAGAACGACAATTACTATACTTCTTACTCTTATTATTATCAATCTAACTTATATTATTAGCCATATTGTGCTTATATGATCGATAGAACGACAATTACTATACTTGTTACTCTTATTATTATCAATCTAACTCATATTATTAGCCACATTATGCTTATATGATCGATAGAACGACAATTACTATTCTCATTACTCTTATTATTATCAATCTAACTAATATTATTAGCCATATTATGCTTATATGATCGATAGAACGACATTTACTATTCTCATTACTCTTATTATTATCAATCTAACTAATATTATTAGCCACATTATGCTTATATGATCGATAGAACGACTATTACAATACTTCTTACTCTGATTATTATCAATCTAACTTATATTATTAGCCATATTGTGCTTATATGATCGATAGAAATACTATTACTATACTTATTACTCTTATTATTATCAATCTAACTCATATTATTAGCTTTATTATGCTTATATGATCGATAGAACGACAATTACTATACTTATTACTCTTATTATTATCAATGTAACTTATATTATTAGCCATATTGTGCTTATATGATCGATAGAACGACTATTACTATACTTATTACTCTTATTATTATCAATCTAACTCATATTATTAGCCTTATTATGCTTATATGATCGATAGAACGACAATTACTATACTTATTGCACCCACTGTTATCAATCTAACTCAGATTATTAGCCATATTATGCCTATATGATCGATAGAACGACAATTACTATACTCATTACTCTTATTATTATCAATCTAACTCATATTATGAGCCATATTGTGCTTATATGATCGATAGAGCGACAATTACTATACTTATTACACTCACTATTATCAATCTAACCCATATTATTAGGCATATTATGCTTATATGATCGATAGAGCGACAATTACTATACTCATTACTCTTATTATTATCAATCTAACTCATATTACTAGCCATATTATGGTTATATGACCGATAGAACGACAATTACTATACCCATTACTCTTATTATTATCAATCTAACTCATATTATTAGCCGTATTATGCTTATATGATCGATAGAACGGCAATTACCATACTTATTACTCTTATTATTATCAATCTAACTCATATTATTAGCCACATTATGCTTATATGATCGATAGAACGACAATTACTATACTTATTACTCTTATTATTATCAATCTAACTCATATTATTAGCCATATTATGCTTATATGATCGATAGAACGACAATTACTATACTTATTGCACTCACTGTTATCAATCTAACTCAGATTATTAGCCATATTATGCTTATATGACCGATAGAACGACAATTACTATACTCATTACTCTTATTATTATCAATCTAACTCATATTATTAGGAACATTATGCTTATATGATCGATAGAACGACAATTACTATACTTATTGCACTCACTGTTATCAATCTAACTCATATTATTAGCCATATTACGCAGATATGATCGATAGAACGACAATTACTATACTCATTACTCTTATTATTATCAATCTAACCCATATTATTAGCCATATTATGCTTATATGATCGATAGAACGACAATTACTATACGTCTTACTCTTATTATTATCAATCTAACTTATATTATTAGCCATATTGTGCTTATATGATCGATAGAACGACAATTACTATACTTATTACTCTTATTATTATCAATCTAACTCATATTATTAGCCACGTTATGCTTATGTGATCGATAGTACGACAATTACTATACTCATTATTCTTATTATTATCAATCTAACTCATATTATTAACCATATTATGCAGATATGATCGATAGAACGACAATTACTATCCTTATTACTCTTATTATTATCAATCTAACTCATATTATTAGCCATGTTATGCTTATATGATCGATAGTACGACAATTACTATACTCATTACTCTTATTATTATCAATCTAACTAATATTATTAACCATATTATGCAGATATGATCGATAGAACGACAATTACTATACTTATTACTCTTATTATTATCAATCTAACCCATATTATTAGCCACATTATGCTTATATGATCGATAGAACGACAATTACTATACTTATTACTCTTATTATTATCAATCTGACTCATATTATTAGCCATATTGTGCTTATATGATCGATAGAACGACAACTACTGTACTTATTACACTCACTGTTATCAATCTAACTCATATTATTAGCCACATTATGCTTATATGATCGATAGAACGACAATTACTATACTTATTGCACTCACTGTAATCAATCTAACTCAGATTATTAGCCATATTATGCTTATATGATCGATAGAACGACAATTACTATACTCATTACTCTTATTATTATCAATCTAACGCATATTATTAGCCATATTATGCTTATATGATCGATAGAACGACAATTACTATACTTATTACTCTTATTATTATCAATCTAACTCATATTATTAGCCATATTATGCTTATATGATTGATAGAACGACAATTACTATACTCGTTACTCTTATTATTATCAATCTAGCTCATATTATTAGCCATATTATGCAGATATGATCGAGAGTACGACAATTACTATACTTATTACAATTATTATTATCAATCTAAATCATATTATTAACCATATTATGCAGATATGGTCGATAGAACGACAATTACTATACTTATTACTCTTATTATTATCAATCTAACTCATATTATTTGCCTTATTATGCTTATATGATCGATAGAGCGACAATTACTATACTTATTACACTCACTATTATCAATCTAACCCATATTATTAGCCACATTATGCTTATATGATCGATAGAACGACAATTACTATACTTATTACTCTTATTATTATCAATCTGACTCATATTATTAGTAATATTATGCTTATATGATCGTTAGAATGACAATTACTATACTCATTACTCTTATTATTATCAATCTAACTCATATTATTAGCCATATTGTGCTTATATGATCGATAGAACGACAATTACTATTCTCATTACTCTTATTATTATCAATCTAACTAATATTATTAGCCATATTATGCTTATATGATCGACAGTACGACAATTACTATACTCATTTCTCTTATTATTATCAATCTAGCTCATATTATTAGCCATATTATGCAGATATGATCGAGAGTACGACAATTACTATACTTATTACAATTATTATTATCAATCTAAATCATATTATTAACCATATTATGCAGATATGGTCGATAGAACGACAATTACTATACTTATTACTCTTATTATTATCAATCTAACTCATATTATTTGCCTTATTATGCTTATATGATCGATAGAACGACAATTACTATACTTATTACACTCACTATTGTCAATCTAACTCATATTATTAGCCACATTATGCTTATATGATCGATAGAACGACAATTACTATTCTCATTACTCTTATTATTATCAATCTAACTAATATTATTAGCCACATTATGCTTATATGATCGATAGAACGACTATTACAATACTTCTTACTCTGATTATTATCAATCTAACTTATATTATTAGCCATATTGTGCTTATATGATCGATAGAAATACTATTACTATACTTATTACTCTTATTATTATCAATCTAACTCATATTATTAGCTTTATTATGCTTATATGATCGATAGAACGACAATTACTATACTTATTACTCTTATTATTATCAATGTAACTTATATTATTAGCCATATTGTGCTTATATGATCGATAGAACGACTATTACTATACTTATTACTCTTATTATTATCAATCTAACTCATATTATTAGCCTTATTATGCTTATATGATCGATAGAACGACAATTACTATACTTATTGCACCCACTGTTATCAATCTAACTCAGATTATTAGCCATATTATGCCTATATGATCGATAGAACGACAATTACTATACTCATTACTCTTATTATTATCAATCTAACTCATATTATTAGCCATATTGTGCTTATATGATCGATAGAGCGACAATTACTATACTTATTACACTCACTATTATCAATCTAACCCATATTATTAGCCACATTATGCTTATATGATCGATAGAACGACAATTACTATACTTATTGCACTCACTGTTATCAATCTAACTCAGATTATTAGGCATATTATGCTTATATGATCGATAGAACGACAATTACTATACTCATTACTCTTATTATTATCAATCTAACTCATATTACTAGCCATATTATGGTTATATGACCGATAGAACGACAATTACTATACCCATTACTCTTATTATTATCAATCTAACTCATATTATTAGCCGTATTATGCTTATATGATCGATAGAACGGCAATTACCATACTTATTACTCTTATTATTATCAATCTAACTCATATTATTAGCCACATTATGCTTATATGATCGATAGAACGACAATTACTATACTTATTACTCTTATTATTATCAATCTAACTCATATTATTAGCCATATTATGCTTATATGATCGATAGAACGTCAATTACTATACTTATTGCACTCACTGTTATCAATCTAACTCAGATTATTAGCCATATTATGCTTATATGACCGATAGAACGACAATTACTATACTCATTACTCTTATTATTATCAATCTAACTCATATTATTAGCCACATTATGCTTATATGATCGATAGAACGACAATTACTATACTTATTGCACTCACTGTTATCAATCTAACTCAGATTATTAGGCATATTATGCTTATATGATCGATAGAACGACAATTACTATACTCATTTCTCTTATTATTATCAATCTAACTCATATTATTAGCAATATTATGCTTATATGATCGATAGAACGACAATTACTGTACTTATTACTCTTATTATTATCAATCTAGCTCATATTATTAGCCATATTATGCGGATATGATCGAGAGTACGACAATTACTATACTTATTACACTCACTATTATCAATCTAACTCATATCATTAGCCATATTGTGCTTATATGATCGATAGAACGACAATTACTATACTTATTACACTCACTATTATCAATCTAACCCATATTATTAGCCATATTACGCAGATATGATCGATAGAACGACAATTACTATACTTATTACACGCACTATTATCAATCTAACTCATATTATTAGCCACATTATGCTTATATGATCGATAGAACGACAATTACTATACTTCTTACTCTTATTATTATCAATCTAACTCATATTATTAGCCACCTTATGCTTATATGATCGATAGAGCGACAATTACTATACTTATTACACGCACTATTATCAATCTAACTCATATTATTAGCCACATTATGCTTATATGATCGATAGAACGACAATTACTATTCTCATTACTCTTATTATTATCAATCTAACTAATATTATTAGCCATATTATGCTTATATGATCGATAGAACGACAATTACTATTCTCATTACTCTTATTATTATCAATCTAACTAATATTATTAGCCATATTATGCTTATATGATCGATAGAACGACAATTACTATTCTCATTACTCTTATTGTTATCAATCTAACTAATATTATTAGCCACATTATGCTTATATGATCGATAGAACGACAATTACTATACTTATTGCACTCACTGTTATCAATCTAACTCATATTATTAGCCATATTACGCAGATATGATCGATAGAACGACAATTACTATACTCATTACTCTTATTATTATCAATCTAACCCATATTATTAGCCATATTATGCAGATATGATCGATAGAACGACAATTACTATCCTTATTACTCTTATTATTATCAATCTAACTCATATTATTAGCCATGTTATGCTTATATGATCGATAGTACGACAATTACTATACTCATTACTCTTATTATTATCAATCTAACTAATATTATTAACCATATTATGCAGATATGATCGATAGAACGACAATTACTATACTTATTACTCTTATTATTATCAATCTAACCCATATTATTAGCCACATTATGCTTATATGATCGATAGAACGACAATTACTATACTTATTACTCTTATTATTATCAATCTGACTCATATTATTAGCCATATTGTGCTTATATGATCGATAGAACGACAACTACTGTACTTATTACACTCACTGTTATCAATCTAACTCATATTATTAGCCACATTATGCTTATATGATCGATAGAACGACAATTACTATACTTATTGCACTCACTGTAATCAATCTAACTCAGATTATTAGCCATATTATGCTTATATGATCGATAGAACGACAATTACTATACTCATTACTCTTATTATTATCAATCTAACGCATATTATTAGCCATATTATGCTTATATGATCGATAGAACGACAATTACTATACCTATTACTCCTATTATTATCAATCTAACTCATATTATTAGTAATATTATGCTTATATGATCGTTAGAATGACAATTACTATACTCATTACTCTTATTATTATCAATCTAACTCATATTATTAGCCATATTGTGCTTATATGATCGATAGAGCGACAATTACTATACTTATTACACTCACTATTATCAATCTAACCCATATTATTAGCCATATTATGGTTATATGACCGATAGAACGACAATTACTATACTTATTACTCTTATTATTATCAATCTGACTCATATTATTAGTAATATTATGCTTATATGATCGTTAGAATTACAATTACTATACTCATTACTCTTATTATTATCAATCTAACTCATATTATTAGCCATATTGTGCTTATATGATCGATAGAACGACAATTACTGTACTTATTACACTCACTGTTATCAATCTAACTCATATTATTAGCCACATTATGCTTATATAATCGATAGAACGACAATTACTATACTTATTGCACTCACTGTAATCAATCTAACTCAGATTATTAGCCATATTATGCTTATATGATCGATAGAACGACAATTACTATACTCATTACTCTTATTATTATCAATCTAACTGATATTATTAGCCATATTATGCTTATATGATCGATAGTACGACAATTACTATACTCATTACTCTTATTATTATCAATCTAACTCATATTATTAGCCGTATTATGCTTATATGATCGATAGAGCGGCAATTACTATACTTATTACTCCTATTATTATCAATCTAACTCATATTATTAGTAATATTATGCTTATATGATCGTTAGAATGACAATTACTATACTCATTACTCTAATTATTATCAATCTAACTCATATTATTAGCCATATTGTGCTTATATGATCGATAGAGCGACAATTACTATACTCATTACTCTTATTATTATCAATCTAACTCATATTATTAGCCGTATTATGCTTATATGATCGATAGAACGGCAATTACTATACTTATTACTCTTATTATTATCAATCTAACTCATATTATTAGCTATATTATGGTTATATGATCGATATAACGACAATTACTGTACTTGTTACTCTTATTATTATCAATCTAACTCATATTATTAGCCACGTTATGCTTATGTGATCGATAGTACGACAATTACTATACTCATTATTCTTATTATTATCAATCTAACTCATATTATTAACCATATTACGCAGATATGATCGATAGAACGACAATTACTATACTTATTACTCTTATTATTATCAATCTAACTCATATTATTAGCCATATTATGCTTATATGATTGATAGAACGACAATTACTATACTCATTACTCTTATTATTATCAATCTAACCCATATTATTAGCCATATTATGCTTATATGATCGATAGAACGACAATTACTATACTTATTACTCTTATTATTATCAATCTAACTCATATTATTAGCCATATTATGCTTATATGATTGATAGAACGACAAATACTATACTCATTACTCTTATTATTATCAATCTAACCCATATTATTAGCCATATTATGCTTATATGATCGATAGAACGACAATTACTATACTTCTTACTCTTATTATTATCAATCTAACTTATATTATTAGCCATATTGTGCTTATATGATCGATAGAACGACAATTACTATACTTGTTACTCTTATTATTATCAATCTAACTCATATTATTAGCCACGTTATGCTTATGTGATCGATAGTACGACAATTACTATACTCATTATTCTTATTATTATCAATCTAACTCATATTATTAACCATATTATGCAGATATGATCGATAGAACGACAATTACTATCCTTATTACTCTTATTATTATCAATCTAACTCATATTATTAGCCATGTTATGCTTATATGATCGATAGTACGACAATTACTATACTCATTACTCTTATTATTATCAATCTAACTAATATTATTAACCATATTATGCAGATATGATCGATAGAACGACAATTACTATACTTATTACTCTTATTATTATCAATCTAACCCATATTATTAGCCACATTATGCTTATATGATCGATAGAACGACAATTACTATACTTATTGCACTCACTGTTATCAATCTAACTCATATTATTAGCCACATTATGCTTATATAATCGATAGAACGACAATTACTATACTTATTGCACTCACTGTAATCAATCTAACTCAGATTATTAGCCATATTATGCTTATATGATCGATAGAACGACAATTACTATACTCATTACTCTTATTATTATCAATCTAACTCATATTATTAGCCATATTATGCTTATATGATCGATAGTACGACAATTACTATACTCATTACTCTTATTATTATCAATCTAACTCATATTATTAGCCGTATTATGCTTATATGATCGATAGAGCGGCAATTACTATACTTATTACTCCTATTATTATCAATCTAACTCATATTATTAGTAATATTATGCTTATATGATCGTTAGAATGACAATTACTATACTCATTACTCTAATTATTATCAATCTAACTCATATTATTAGCCATATTGTGCTTATATGATCGATAGAGCGACAATTACTATACTCATTACTCTTATTATTATCAATCTAACTCATATTATTAGCCGTATTATGCTTATATGATCGATAGAACGGCAATTACTATACTTATTACTCTTATTATTATCAATCTAACTCATATTATTAGCTATATTATGGTTATATGATCGATATAACGACAATTACTGTACTTATTACTCTTATTATTATCAATCTAGCTCATATTATTAGTCATATTATGCAGATATGATCGAGAGTACGACAATTACTATACTTATTACACTCACTATTATCAATCTAACTCATATCATTAGCCATATTGTGCTTATATGATCGATAGAACGACAATTACTATACTTATTACACTCACTATTATCAATCTAACTCATATTATTAGCCATATTACGCAGATATGATCGATAGAACGACAATTACTATACTTATTACTCTTATTATTATCAATCTAACTCATATTATTAGCCATATTATGCTTATATGATTGATAGAACGACAATTACTATACTCATTACTCTTATTATTATCAATCTAACCCATATTATTAGCCATATTATGCTTATATGATCGATAGAACGACAATTACTATACTTCTTACTCTTATTATTATCAATCTAACTTATATTATTAGCCATATTGTGCTTATATGATCGATAGAACGACAATTACTATACTTGTTACTCTTATTATTATCAATCTAACTCATATTATTAGCCACGTTATGCTTATATGATCGATAGTACGACAATTACTATACTCATTATTCTTATTATTATCAATCTAACTCATATTATTAACCATATTATGCAGATATGATCGATAGAACGACAATTACTATCCTTATTACTCTTATTATTATCAATCTAACTCATATTATTAGCCATGTTATGCTTATATGATCGATAGTACGACAATTACTATACTCATTACTCTTATTATTATCAATCTAACTAATATTATTAACCATATTATGCAGATATGATCGATAGAACGACAATTACTATACTTATTACTCTTATTATTATCAATCTAACCCATATTATTAGCCACATTATGCTTATATGATCGATAGAACGACAATTACTATACTTATTGCACTCACTGTTATCAATCTAACTCAGATTATTAGGCATATTATGCTTATATGATCGATAGAACGACAATTACTATACTCATTACTCTTATTATTATCAATCTAACTCATATTACTAGCCATATTATGGTTATATGACCGATAGAACGACAATTACTATACTCATTACTCTTATTATTATCAATCTAACTCATATTATTAGCCGTATTATGCTTATATGATCGATAGAACGGCAATTACCATACTTATTACTCTTATTATTATCAATCTAACTCATATTATTAGCCACATTATGCTTATATGATCGATAGAACGACAATTACTATACTTATTACTCTTATTATTATCAATCTAACTCATATTATTAGCCATATTATGCTTATATGATCGATAGAACGACAATTACTATACTTATTGCACTCACTGTTATCAATCTAACTCAGATTATTAGGCATATTATGCTTATATGATCGATAGAACGACAATTACTATACTCATTTCTCTTATTATTATCAATCTAACTCATATTATTAGCAATATTATGCTTATATGATCGATAGAACGACAATTACTGTACTTATTACTCTTATTATTATCAATCTAGCTCATATTATTAGCCATATTATGCGGATATGATCGAGAGTACGACAATTACTATACTTATTACACTCACTATTATCAATCTAACTCATATCATTAGCCATATTGTGCTTATATGATCGATAGAACGACAATTACTATACTTATTACACTCACTATTATCAATCTAACCCATATTATTAGCCATATTACGCAGATATGATCGATAGAACGACAATTACTATACTTATTACACGCACTATTATCAATCTAACTCATATTATTAGCCACATTATGCTTATATGATCGATAGAACGACAATTACTATACTTCTTACTCTTATTATTATCAATCTAACTCATATTATTAGCCACCTTATGCTTATATGATCGATAGAGCGACAATTACTATACTTATTACACGCACTATTATCAATCTAACTCATATTATTAGCCACATTATGCTTATATGATCGATAGAACGACAATTACTATTCTCATTACTCTTATTATTATCAATCTAACTAATATTATTAGCCATATTATGCTTATATGATCGATAGTACGACAATTACTATACTCATTTCTCTTATTATTATCAATCTAGCTCATATTATTAGCCATATTATGCAGATATGATCGAGAGTACGACAATTACTATACTTATTACAATTATTACTATCAATCTAAATCATATTATTAACCATATTATGCAGATATGGTCGATAGAACGACAATTACTATACTTATTACTCTTATTATTATCAATCTAACTCATATTATTTGCCTTATTATGCTTATATGATCGATAGAACGACAATTACTATACTTATTACACTCACTATTGTCAATCTAACTCATATTATTAGCCACATTATGCTTATATGATCGATAGAACGACAATTACTATTCTCATTACTCTTATTATTATCAATCTAACTAATATTATTAGCCATATTATGCTTATGTGATCGATAGAACGACAATTACTATTCTCATTACTCTTATTATTATCAATCTAACTAATATTATTAGCCACATTATGCTTATATGATCGATAGAACGACAATTACTATACTTATTGCACTCACTGTTATCAATCTAACTCATATTATTAGCCATATTACGCAGATATGATCGATAGAACGACAATTACTATACTTCTTACTCTTATTATTATCAATCTAACTTATATTATTAGCCATATTGTGCTTATATGATCGATAGAACGACAATTACTATACTTATTGCTCTTATTATTATCAATCTAACTCATATTATTAGCCACGTTATGCTTATGTGATCGATAGTACGACAATTACTATACTCATTATTCTTATTATTATCAATCTAACTCATATTATTAACCATATTATGCAGATATGATCGATAGAACGACAATTACTATCCTTATTACTCTTATTATTATCAATCTAACTCATATTATTAGCCATGTTATGCTTATATGATCGATAGTACGACAATTACTATACTCATTACTCTTATTATTATCAATCTAACTAATATTATTAACCATATTATGCAGATATGATCGATAGAACGACAATTACTATACTTATTACTCTTATTATTATCAATCTAACCCATATTATTAGCCACATTATGCTTATATGATCGATAGAACGACAATTACTATACTTATTGCACTCACTGTAATCAATCTAACTCAGATTATTAGCCATATTATGCTTATATGATCGATAGAACGACAATTACTATACTCATTACTCTTATTATTATCAATCTAACGCATATTATTAGCCATATTATGCTTATATGATCGATAGAACGACAATTACTATACTTATTACTCCTATTATTATCAATCTAACTCATATTATAAGTAATATTATGCTTATATGATCGTTAGAATGACAATTACTATACTCATTACTCTTATTATTATCAATCTAGCTCATATTATTAGCCATATTGTGCTTATATGATCGATAGAGCGACAATTACTATACTTATTACACGCACTATTATCAATCTAACCCATATTATTAGCCATATTATGGTTATATGACCGATAGAACGACAATTACTATACTTATTACTCTTATTATTATCAATCTGACTCATATTATTAGTAATATTATGCTTATATGATCG
This sequence comes from Megachile rotundata, assembly GCF_050947335.1. Taxonomy (NCBI): domain Eukaryota; kingdom Metazoa; phylum Arthropoda; class Insecta; order Hymenoptera; family Megachilidae; genus Megachile; species Megachile rotundata. Next base: position 495,094 of record NW_027473386.1, on the reverse strand, counting down.
TTAGAATGACAATTACTATACTCATTACTCTTATTATTATCAATCTAACTCATATTATTAGCCATATTGTGCTTATATGATCGATAGAACGACAATTACTGTACTTATTACACTCACTGTTATCAATCTAACTCATATTATTAGCCACATTATGCTTATATAATCGATAGAACGACAATTACTATACTTATTGCACTCACTGTAATCAATCTAACTCAGATTATTAGCCATATTATGCTTATATGATCGATAGAACGACAATTACTATACTCATTACTCTTATTATTATCAATCTAACTCATATTATTAGCCATATTATGCTTATATGATCGATAGAACGACAATTACTATACTTATTGCACTCACTGTTATCAATCTAACTCATATTATTAGCCACATTATGCTTATATAATCGATAGAACGACAATTACTATACTTATTGCACTCACTGTAATCAATCTAACTCAGATTATTAGCCATATTATGCTTATATGATCGATAGAACGACAATTACTATACTCATTACTCTTATTATTATCAATCTAACTCATATTATTAGCCATATTATGCTTATATGATCGATAGTACGACAATTACTATACTCATTACTCTTATTATTATCAATCTAACTCATATTATTAGCCGTATTATGCTTATATGATCGATAGAGCGGCAATTACTATACTTATTACTCCTATTATTATCAATCTAACTCATATTATTAGTAATATTATGCTTATATGATCGTTAGAATGACAATTACTATACTCATTACTCTAATTATTATCAATCTAACTCATATTATTAGCCATATTGTGCTTATATGATCGATAGAGCGACAATTACTATACTCATTACTCTTATTATTATCAATCTAACTCATATTATTAGCCGTATTATGCTTATATGATCGATAGAACGGCAATTACTATACTTATTACTCTTATTATTATCAATCTAACTCATATTATTAGCTATATTATGGTTATATGATCGATATAACGACAATTACTGTACTTATTACTCTTATTATTATCAATCTAGCTCATATTATTAGTCATATTATGCAGATATGATCGAGAGTACGACAATTACTATACTTATTACACTCACTATTATCAATCTAACTCATATCATTAGCCATATTGTGCTTATATGATCGATAGAACGACAATTACTATACTTATTACACTCACTATTATCAATCTAACTCATATTATTAGCCATATTACGCAGATATGATCGATAGAACGACAATTACTATACTTATTACTCTTATTATTATCAATCTAACTCATATTATTAGCCATATTATGCTTATATGATTGATAGAACGACAATTACTATACTCATTACTCTTATTATTATCAATCTAACCCATATTATTAGCCATATTATGCTTATATGATCGATAGAACGACAATTACTATACTTCTTACTCTTATTATTATCAATCTAACTTATATTATTAGCCATATTGTGCTTATATGATCGATAGAACGACAATTACTATACTTGTTACTCTTATTATTATCAATCTAACTCATATTATTAGCCACGTTATGCTTATATGATCGATAGTACGACAATTACTATACTCATTATTCTTATTATTATCAATCTAACTCATATTATTAACCATATTATGCAGATATGATCGATAGAACGACAATTACTATCCTTATTACTCTTATTATTATCAATCTAACTCATATTATTAGCCATGTTATGCTTATATGATCGATAGTACGACAATTACTATACTCATTACTCTTATTATTATCAATCTAACTAATATTATTAACCATATTATGCAGATATGATCGATAGAACGACAATTACTATACTTATTACTCTTATTATTATCAATCTAACCCATATTATTAGCCACATTATGCTTATATGATCGATAGAACGACAATTACTATACTTATTGCACTCACTGTTATCAATCTAACTCAGATTATTAGGCATATTATGCTTATATGATCGATAGAACGACAATTACTATACTCATTACTCTTATTATTATCAATCTAACTCATATTACTAGCCATATTATGGTTATATGACCGATAGAACGACAATTACTATACTCATTACTCTTATTATTATCAATCTAACTCATATTATTAGCCGTATTATGCTTATATGATCGATAGAACGGCAATTACCATACTTATTACTCTTATTATTATCAATCTAACTCATATTATTAGCCACATTATGCTTATATGATCGATAGAACGACAATTACTATACTTATTACTCTTATTATTATCAATCTAACTCATATTATTAGCCATATTATGCTTATATGATCGATAGAACGACAATTACTATACTTATTGCACTCACTGTTATCAATCTAACTCAGATTATTAGGCATATTATGCTTATATGATCGATAGAACGACAATTACTATACTCATTTCTCTTATTATTATCAATCTAACTCATATTATTAGCAATATTATGCTTATATGATCGATAGAACGACAATTACTGTACTTATTACTCTTATTATTATCAATCTAGCTCATATTATTAGCCATATTATGCGGATATGATCGAGAGTACGACAATTACTATACTTATTACACTCACTATTATCAATCTAACTCATATCATTAGCCATATTGTGCTTATATGATCGATAGAACGACAATTACTATACTTATTACACTCACTATTATCAATCTAACCCATATTATTAGCCATATTACGCAGATATGATCGATAGAACGACAATTACTATACTTATTACACGCACTATTATCAATCTAACTCATATTATTAGCCACATTATGCTTATATGATCGATAGAACGACAATTACTATACTTCTTACTCTTATTATTATCAATCTAACTCATATTATTAGCCACCTTATGCTTATATGATCGATAGAGCGACAATTACTATACTTATTACACGCACTATTATCAATCTAACTCATATTATTAGCCACATTATGCTTATATGATCGATAGAACGACAATTACTATTCTCATTACTCTTATTATTATCAATCTAACTAATATTATTAGCCATATTATGCTTATATGATCGATAGTACGACAATTACTATACTCATTTCTCTTATTATTATCAATCTAGCTCATATTATTAGCCATATTATGCAGATATGATCGAGAGTACGACAATTACTATACTTATTACAATTATTACTATCAATCTAAATCATATTATTAACCATATTATGCAGATATGGTCGATAGAACGACAATTACTATACTTATTACTCTTATTATTATCAATCTAACTCATATTATTTGCCTTATTATGCTTATATGATCGATAGAACGACAATTACTATACTTATTACACTCACTATTGTCAATCTAACTCATATTATTAGCCACATTATGCTTATATGATCGATAGAACGACAATTACTATTCTCATTACTCTTATTATTATCAATCTAACTAATATTATTAGCCATATTATGCTTATGTGATCGATAGAACGACAATTACTATTCTCATTACTCTTATTATTATCAATCTAACTAATATTATTAGCCACATTATGCTTATATGATCGATAGAACGACAATTACTATACTTATTGCACTCACTGTTATCAATCTAACTCATATTATTAGCCATATTACGCAGATATGATCGATAGAACGACAATTACTATACTTCTTACTCTTATTATTATCAATCTAACTTATATTATTAGCCATATTGTGCTTATATGATCGATAGAACGACAATTACTATACTTATTACTCTTATTATTATCAATCTAACTCATATTATTAGCCACGTTATGCTTATGTGATCGATAGTACGACAATTACTATACTCATTATTCTTATTATTATCAATCTAACTCATATTATTAACCATATTATGCAGATATGATCGATAGAACGACAATTACTATCCTTATTACTCTTATTATTATCAATCTAACTCATATTATTAGCCATGTTATGCTTATATGATCGATAGTACGACAATTACTATACTCATTACTCTTATTATTATCAATCTAACTAATATTATTAACCATATTATGCAGATATGATCGATAGAACGACAATTACTATACTTATTACTCTTATTATTATCAATCTAACCCATATTATTAGCCACATTATGCTTATATGATCGATAGAACGACAATTACTATACTTATTGCACTCACTGTAATCAATCTAACTCAGATTATTAGCCATATTATGCTTATATGATCGATAGAACGACAATTACTATACTCATTACTCTTATTATTATCAATCTAACGCATATTATTAGCCATATTATGCTTATATGATCGATAGAACGACAATTACTATACTTATTACTCCTATTATTATCAATCTAACTCATATTATAAGTAATATTATGCTTATATGATCGTTAGAATGACAATTACTATACTCATTACTCTTATTATTATCAATCTAGCTCATATTATTAGCCATATTGTGCTTATATGATCGATAGAGCGACAATTACTATACTTATTACACGCACTATTATCAATCTAACCCATATTATTAGCCATATTATGGTTATATGACCGATAGAACGACAATTACTATACTTATTACTCTTATTATTATCAATCTGACTCATATTATTAGTAATATTATGCTTATATGATCGTTAGAATGACAATTACTATACTCATTACTCTTATTATTATCAATCTAACTCATATTATTAGCCATATTGTGCTTATATGATCGATAGAACGACAATTACTGTACTTATTACACTCACTGTTATCAATCTAACTCATATTATTAGCCACATTATGCTTATATAATCGATAGAACGACAATTACTATACTTATTGCACTCACTGTAATCAATCTAACTCAGATTATTAGCCATATTATGCTTATATGATCGATAGAACGACAATTACTATACTCATTACTCTTATTATTATCAATCTAACTCATATTATTAGCCATATTATGCTTATATGATCGATAGTACGACAATTACTATACTCATTACTCTTATTATTATCAATCTAACTCATATTATTAGCCGTATTATGCTTATATGATCGATAGAGCGGCAATTACTATACTTATTACTCCTATTATTATCAATCTAACTCATATTATTAGTAATATTATGCTTATATGATCGTTAGAATGACAATTACTATACTCATTATTCTTATTATTATCAATCTAACTCATATTATTAGCCACGTTATGCTTATGTGATCGATAGTACGACAATTACTATACTCATTATTCTTATTATTATCAATCTAACTCATATTATTAACCATATTATGCAGATATGATCGATAGAACGACAATTACTATCCTTATTACTCTTATTATTATCAATCTAACTCATATTATTAGCCATATTGTGCTTATGTGATCGATAGAACGGCAATTACTATACTTATTACTTTCCATATTATGCTGCTATTATCGATACAGCGATAACTATTATACTCATTACTCTTCTTTAGATCAATGTAACTTAAATTATTAGCCATGTTATGCTGCTAATATCGATAGAACGATTACTATTATACTTATTACTCTTACTATTTTTCAATCTAACGTAAATTATTAGCCATATTATGCTGCTGGTATCGATAGAACGATAATTACTATACTTATTACTCTTATCATTTTCAATTTAATATAAATTATTATCCATATTATGCTGCTATTATCGATAGTACGATAATTATTATACCTTTACTCTTACTATTTTCAATCTTACTTGCATTATTAGCCATATTATGCTGCTAGTATCAGAGAAACATTATTATTATACTTATTACTCTAATCATTTTCAATCTAACACAAATTAGTAGGAATATTATGCTGCTGGTATCGACAGGACGCTGATTATTATACTTATTACTCCTATTATTTTCAATCTAACTTAAATTATTAGCCATATTATGCTGCTAGTATCGATAGATCGATTATTATTATACTTATTACTCTTATTATTTTCAATCTTCCTCAAATTATTAGCCATATTTTGCTGCTAGTATCGATAGAAGCATAATTATTGTACTTATTACTCTTATTATTATCTATCTACCTTATATTATTAGCCATATTATGCTGCTGGTATCGATAGAACGATAATCATTATACTTATTACTCTTATCATTTTCAATCTAGCTTAAATTATTATCCATATTATGCTGCTATTATCGATACTACGATTATTATTATACTTATTACTCTTACTATTTTCAATCTTACTTGAATTATTAGCCATATTATGCTGCTAGTATCAGAGAAACATTATTATTATACTTATTACTCTAATCATTTTCAATCTAACTCAAATTATTGGGTATATTATGCTGCTATTATCGATAGAACGATTATTATTATTTTTATTACTCTTATTACTTTTAATCTAACTTGAATTATTAGCCATATTATGCTGCTATTATCGAGAGGAACGTAACTATTATACTTATTACTCTTATCATTTTCAATCTAACTTAAATTATTAGAAATATTATGCTGCTAGTATCGATAGAACGATTATTATTATACTTATTACTCTTATTATTTTCAATCTAACTTAAATTATTAGCCATATTATGCTGCTATCGATAGAAACATAATTATTGTACTTATTACTCTTATTGTTATCAATCTACCTTATATTATTAGCCATCTTATGCTGCTGGTATCGATAGAACGATAATCATTATACTTATTACTCTTATCATTTTCAATCTAACTTTAATTATTACCCATTGTAACGAGGCATATTTTCATTTGGTTGATTACCTTCTTTTTTTTGGTTATGCCTCGTTACGAGGATCCTCCCGAATTGCCAGCCCCACTCCTCCGCCCAAGCGGACCCACTCGCCGCTGGGGCAGGTATGAATGAGCGAGCGTGTGTGTTTTTCTTTTTTTTAAATTATATCGGATGCCACCCTTCCCCCCTTTTTTTGCTGCCTGCAACCACAACCGAAGGAGCCGTCGTCGTCCCCGGTCGCGGAGGAACCTCTCCCTGAGTGACGGATGCGCGGGATGGGTCCACCAAAGAAGACCCCGGCTGTCCGGTCGCGGTGCCACCCCGTCACCCTCCGCGGGAGCGACCGGCAGCCGCCACCGGGGATCGCCAGGCCTGGGGACAAGCCACCCCCAACTGCCACCTCGAGAGGGCCCCAGGACCTGGCCACCAGACGTCACCACGGAATGGCCCATCCTCGACGCCGAAATCCTCGGGGTTGGGGAATTCCGCGAACCGGGGAAGAAGATCTCTAGGAGGAGAAGCTAGCGAGCCGCCGCGCAACATAGAGCCAGATTTTTCGCCAAAAGCCCCGTTCAAATTTAAAGCCCGTTTTTTTTTGTCTTTCCTGTGCGCTTCGCGTTTTAGTGTTGTTCTTACCGTTTTTTTTTTGTAGTGCGTTCCGTTTCCTGCTTCTTTTTGTATTGCGCGTGTGAATTGTGTGCCTGTGGATTATTCGTCGCCGCCGCCCCACCGAGGAATTTGTTTTTGTGGAGTCCACTGCGCCAAAAGGTAGGAGTTACCTCCTTACCTATTTCCTTTGTATTATTCATTTGCGCGTGGGCGAGGGCGATAGGACCCCTGGCCCCAGTGACGAGGACCCTAGAGGCCGCGGACAGTCTACACGACACTGTCCCCTCTAATCTAGTTCTTTTTCTTGTCGCTGTATTTGGGTATTTAGGACCAACGTCCCCTTGCTGTCCACGACCCCTGAGAGGGCGTGCTCCCTGCGGGCGAATACCTCAGCGTTCTTTTTGTATTTCTATATTTTCTGTACTCGCGCGTGCCGTGAGCCCCTGCGCCGCGAAAGCCTCCCTCGCAATTGGCGAGTCGACACTTATTCCTCGACCGTTGCTTGTAACGCGTGGGGCCGACGCGAATTCTTTGTTCTGCTTACGTGGCCTACTTGGGGCTCAAATAAAAGCATTCTTCCTTTGTTGGATACAAACTCGCGGGTCCTTTACTAATTTTTTTCTGACCCCCTCTGATTCCCGCTCCCGACAGAGCAGCCGGAAGGGCGATTACTACGGACGAGTGCATTAGCACTGGCGCCCCATTAAAGTAATCGTCCGTGGGTGTGAGCATCGGTGCGTGGAGGGCCGTTTTCCCTAACTGCCCCCACTCCAGGGAACCCCCTTCGGGTTTTCCCCCACCGATCCGTCACAAATTTGGCGCCCAACGTGGGGCCAGAGTAAAGTTGACCACAGGGACGCGAGTATCCACCCTTAAAGATTTTCTTTGTTCTAGACGGTTTGAAATTTCCGTTACTCGTACCGTTGATTTCAACGACGAGTCTTTGTTTTCGTATCTAAGAATAGGCGATCGTTTTTGCTTCGTTAACATCTACCTGTACCCCGTGTGTACAGGTGGGTATCCGATATTATTGCCGCAATTGTCTCTAGAGAGAAACTCTGTAACGGATTCTTATTGTTTATTACTTTCCTTGATTTCTAACGGCATACAAGGCCGATTATACCGAGCCTTTGTTTGTGTTAAGAGTCGGCACCCGTGACGGCTTGAGCTGTCGGCTGTTGTTTTTTTTTCTTGAGCGTATATTATCGCTTCTTCATCGTCAGCTTAACTCCGGGTTAGAGTTAGAAAAAAATTCTTTATTATGTCCGGCTCCGAGACCACTGAGACTGACCGCGCTCGCCGTTTCGCCCTTCGCGAACAGAGAGCTGAGTTGCGGGAGATGTGCTCCTCATTAGTGGACCGACACAATGCCGTAGATGTAATTATGCTGATGGAGATGTTGGGATTCAGTACCGTCGGTACGTGGACCGCGTTGGCTGACCGATTCAGGCGTTACCATTTCCGCCTCGAATTCGGACCCAACGCGGCCGGGTGGGACCCTGCAGTAGACGAGGTGGCCGGCGCGCAGACCAACGCCTCACTTGAGACCTTGGTGGCCGGCAGCCGAGGAAGGGACTTGTTCGCCCGATACGAGTCCATCCTCCGTCTCTCCCCCCTTCGCGGGTCCGGGTACCCACTCGGAGCGCGCGCTAGTTTTGATTTGATTCCCGCCGCCGCCCCGACCTTGACCGTGACCGAACCTTCGCGTCCGGTTACGGAGCGGCCAGCGGAGGAAAACGCGCCCGCGCTGGACCAACCGGAAGATCCCAACACCCCCGAATTACCGCGCGGTTGGGTGGAGGACCGCCAGTGGCTGCCCACTGGTCAGTCCGTCGGTCGCTATCGGGACCCCCTTAGTCTTCACTCTGAAGGGGTGGAAACGTCCCAGCCGGCGGATACTACTCCCCACCGCCCCCTAGCAACCGCAAGCACGCCGCGAGATAGGGAGTCGCGTCTCGCGGAGTCCGGATTTACCGGACCAAGGGATGATCGCGAAGCGCGTCACGTTTCCCCACCGCTGGAGACGCGAGGTTCTTCGGCTCCCCTTCCCCAATTCGAACCGATCGGTAGCGATCGCCGAGTAACGCGTTCCGAAAGGCAGGGGATTTCTGCCGCGTCGCGGCCGGCAAGAGAGCGAGCGACGGGTCGGTACGAACACCGTCAACCAGACCCCCTACTCTCCCGCCAACAGTTTCGGTATGACAGCAGCGGGAGCGACGGAGAAGTTCCCCTACCCGCTGTCACCGAATCTCGCGTTAGCCGTCGTGAACCGCAACGCGAAGATCGACGCGAAGGACGACGCGAAAGAATAGATGAGGATCGCGATCGTCTACGTGTTCGCGACTCCGTGGACAACCTGGCGTCCCGGAGCCACCCTCGCGTTCCCTCCCCATCCGGGGTAGGTTACACAGAACGCGAAGGTGTCGAGCGCGAACGCGTTTCTGTTGTGACCAGTAAGGAGCGACACGAGTGGAGGGAACGAACTCGTAATCTCTCCCCTCGTGATCGCCCCCGTTCTCGCGACCCCGTGGACAACCTGGCGTCCCGGGGCCACCCCCGCGTTCCCTCCCCATCCGGGGCTGGTTATTCAGAGCGCGAAGGTGTAGAACGCGAGTACGTTTCTGTTTTGCCCAGAGAAGAACGACGCGAGAGAAGGGAACGAACTCGTGACCTTTCTCCTCGTGATCGCTTACGATTTCGCGACCCCGTGGACAACCTGGCGTCCCGGGGCCACCCCCGCGTTCCCTCCCCATCCGGGGCTGGTTACTTAGAGCGCGGAGGTGTCGAGCGCGATTACGACACTGTTTTACAGCGTGACGAACGGCGCGAGAGGAGAAGAGAGACTCGCGACCCCGTGGACAACCTGGCGTCCCGGGGTTATCCCCGTGCTCCCTCCCCATCCGGGGATGGTTACTTAGAGCGCGTGGACTACCGTTCGGACACGTATCGCCGCGCGGAGGACCGTGACCTTGCCCCGAGGGCGTCGGTGGAGGCGCCCCGTGACCGCACACTGGCGACAAGGAGAGGGGAGGAAGAAGCTCGTCCATTTTCGGGCGAGCCAGGCTCCCCCCGCGCCCGCCGTGTGCTGCGACACCGGGAAGTGGACACGGAATACGAGAGAGACGCCATGGTGCATCGACGACAATCTCCAGGCGGTCATTTCCGGGGAGATCAGGCGATCGATGTGCTGACTAAATGGCGCATCTCGTACTCCAGCGAGTTCGAGGAGGGGGCCGAAACTTTTCTGGACCGCCTCGAACGATGTCTGGACAGCTCGAAGATGCCTGTACCGGACATGCTGGCCGCGCTGCCTGCTGTTTTACAAGGAACGGCTGCGAACTGGCATCGTATCTGTGGAGTGTCGTGTCGGAGCTGGAGCGAATTTGCCCGAGCTTTCCGGGAACGCTTCGGCGCGCGCGACTTCCAGCAACAGCTTAAAAACGATGCCAAGAATCGCACGCAGGGCGAGCGAGAAACGATCAGCATGTTTTTAGATAGCTTAGAGCTGATCTCGCATATGAATCCCCCTCCTTCATATGTAGAGCGGTTAAATACGGCCTATGACAACTTGTTGCCATATTACCGCCGAAGATTCCGACGCTCGGAATTTAATACGTTTAAGGAGCTGCGCGAATTGGGTAGGGAGGTGGAGGAAGGTGCGGCTAGAGAAAGAGCCGGGCATCGCCCACCCCATAGCGCAGCGGATCTCGCGTTGGCGGAAACCGCGTATAGGCCACCTCCGCGAGGTGCTTTTAGTAGTTTAGCCGCGACGGACTCGCCGTACGACTACGAGCCGCCTGCCGATGCTTGGAAACAAGGAGAATCCGCGAGATCGCGGGACAAGAAAACGGGCTCTTCAAGGCCCGCGGTCGAGGTCGAAGCGGAAAGACCGCACGCCTCGACCCCCGCGACCGCGAGAACTCCGGCGGCGGCACCGAAGGCGAGTGTTCCGCGCCAGCCACCGCGGACGCGCACCCCGCCGCGACCTTCAAGGTCGCAGGTAGAGCGGAGGAGCCCCGCGATGCCGGCTGCTACAGCACCCCCGCTCGCAACGTCCACCCCGTTGGCCTCTAGGGGGGGGGGGGGGGAGTGCTATAATTGCGGACAGCCTGGACATTGGGCTGCCGACTGCCCCCTCCCCCGGAGGATCCGGGTGTGCTACGGGTGTAACCGAGAGGGGGTGACTATACTGACCTGCCCCGATTGCCTCGCTAGGCGGTCGGGAAATGCACCGCGGGGAAGTCGCTAGAGGCCTGCGACCACCCGCGTGAAGACGTGGTGGCCTCACAGATAGGCACGATTCAGGTGGAGGAAGGGCCAACGGATCCGAACCTTTGTGCGGAATTTCCGGAAACCCCCAAAATTCTCCCTGAATTGACCCTCCCGTCTCTTTCGCCAAAAACCGTGGGGCCACCCTCCACTCCACTTTTGGAAAAGAAGGAGGAGGCCACCTCCCGATCCCTAATTTGTCTATGTGACGGCCTGAGGGCTGGTTGGACCAGGGGAAAGGGAGGTGATAATTGTTGTTCCGCGGAACCTCTTCCGGCACCTCCACTTACGGAGACCAAGGAGGAGGTTACCTCCATGTCCCTAATTTGTCTATGTGACGGCTCGAGGGCTGGTTGGACCAGGGGACAAGGAGGGGATAGCCTCCATCACGCGGAACCTCTTCCGGCGCCTCCTATTAAAGAGGCCAAGGAGGAGATCGCCTCTCGATCCCTAATTTGTCTATGTGACGGCCCGAGAGCTGGTTGGACCAGGGGACCGAGAGGGGATAACTTTTATCCTGCGATACCTCTTCCGTCGCCTCCACCCCAGCAGACAAAGGAGGAGGTCACCTCCGAGCCCCTACTTTGTACATGTGACGGACGTTTACTCGGTTGTACCAGGGGGCAAAGAGGTGACGATTTCGACCTCAAGAGACCTTTTTCCGTTCCTCCACTGGAGGAGGAGAGGGAGGAGGCCACTCCCCGATCCCTACTTTGTACATGTGACGGCCCGAGGGCTGGTTGGACCAGGGGACCGGGAAAAGATGGCCTTCATCCCACGGAACTTCCTCCCGCGCCTCCACTTAGGGAGACCGAGGAGGGGGTCACCTCTCGATCCCTAATTTGTCTATGTGACGGCCAAAAGGCTGGTTGGACCAGGGGAATGCGAGGTGAAGGTCCCGATTCCGCGAGTACATTACCCGCGCCTCCACTTTTGGAGAACAGGGCCTTAACCACCTCCACTGATCCGTACTTTGTCCATGGGACGGCCAATTTGCCGGTTGGACCAGGAGACAGTCAGGTGGTCGGAACGGCTCGCGAATCGATTAAATTTCGCCGCGATTTTCCGCCGGGATATGTTGACCGCCGCTATTATGTCCGCTTACTGGTCGCTGGACATCCGCTCTGGGCTTTAATTGATAGCGGGGCCGCGCGTTCCTATTTGGGACCAGACGCGATTGCATGGTTAGGGTCGCGTATAGATCCCACTTTTTCCGGGGAAATGCGTTTGGCCAATGGCGTGCAGGACCATATCTTAGGCGAAGCGGTGATAGAGATCGAAATCGACGGGCGAAAGATTGCATTACCAATCCGAATCGCGAACAATTTAGATTACGATTGCGTGCTGGGGATAGATTTTCTGGAGGCTTTTGAAATCTCCCTAGACACATCGAACGCGACTTGGAAAATTAGGAATGGTCCCGTTCATTCCTTTGTTGTCCCAGGTTTGCAGGATTCGAGGGAAATTATCCACGCCGATTGCGCCGCTATCGTTGAGATTACTCCGAAACAAAGCGAGCGCTTAAATCAGCTGTTGGATCGAATAATTCCCCCTCCTGCGGGAAAACCTCCCGCGACTACTCTTGTTCAGCATAAAATCGACGTGCAGGGACACGAACCGATTAAACACCGCGCGCAACGCGTATCCCCGAAAATTTACGAAGTCGCGCACGCGGAGGTTGACAAGATGCTCGCGGATGGAATTATTGAGCGCTCGTCGAGCGCTTGGGCGAGTTGTCCCGTGATAGTCGCAAAAGCGAACGGGAAATACCGCTTTTGTATTGACTATCGCGATGTAAACAATGTCACGAAGAAGGACGCATACCCTCTTCCGCATATGGACGCGATCCTGGACAAATTACGCACTGCACGATACATTTCGACTATCGATTTGAGTCAGGCGTACTTCCAAATTCCTCTGGAAGAGTCCAATCGAGAAATTACGGCGTTCGTAGTCCCAGGGAAAGGGTTATTCCAATTTACGCGTATGCCGTACGGGCTGACCAACGCCCCGGCCACTTTTCAAAGGCTGATGGATCGCTTGATTGGTCCTGAGCTTGAACCTCACGCCTTCGCGTATCTTGACGATATTGTTATCGTCAACGAGACCTTCGATGACCATCTTCAATGGATCGAAAAGGTCATTGGAATATTAAACGAAGCAGGGCTCGAAATCAATCGGGAAAAGAGCGAATTTTGTCGCCAAGAGGTCCGGTATTTGGGATATTTAATAAGCCAAAAGGGCCTCGAACCCGATCCCGAAAAGGTCGCGCCGGTTTTGTCGTATCCGGCGCCCACGACGGTCAAGCAACTGCGGAGTTTCCTCGGCATGGTTGGTTGGTACGCACGATTTTTGCCGAACCATGCGCGTCACAAAGTCCCCTTGGTGCAGTTGCTTAAGAAGGACGAGCCCTGGCATTGGGGTAAAGCTCAAGAAACGGCTTTACAAAATTTGAAAAAAGCCCTGAGCACCACCCCCGTTTTAGCACGTCCTGATTTTTCGTTACCGTTCGTTCTTCAGACTGACGCGAGTCACTATGCAATCGGCGCGGTCCTCACACAAAAACAAAATGGGGAGGAACACCCCATTGTTTACGTGAATAGAGTTTTGACCGCTGCCGAGCAAAAATATTCAGTGACCGAAAAAGAGTGTTTTGCAGTTTTATGGGCCATTAAAAAACTCCGTCCGTATCTCGAGGGGTACTCTTTTACCGTTATTACGGATCACAGCAGCCTCAAATGGCTGCATAATTTAAAAGATCCCACGGGACGATTGGCGAGATGGGCCCTTGATATGCAACAATCCTCTTTTTCTATTGAGCATCGTAAAGGAGCCCTCCACCACGTCCCGGATGCACTTTCACGTTCGATAGTACCCCCGAACGACGTCGTCACTGAAGAACCACCTGTTCACGACTTTTTAGCGGCTCTCAAGGACATTGAGAGTAATTGGTACGCTGACCGCTTGAAAAAAGTAGAATCGCACCCCGCGTCGTACCCCGCTTGGCGAGTTGAAGACGGACGTCTGTATTATCACCGTCCGTCTCCCACGCAAGAAATTATCGGAGAGGATGACGATGCGTGGAAGTTGGTTCTCCCCGAGGATCTTCGAGAAAAGGCCATTCGAAATGCCCATGATCCCCCGGCCGCTGGTCACCCCGGTATTGATAAAACATACCAAAGGGTGAGCCAAGAATTTTATTGGCCGGGGATGTTCCGAGACATCCGCCGTTTTGTGCAGCGATGTCCCGTGTGTCAACAGCACAAGGTCGAGCAGCGCGCTCCCGCTGGACACATGGGCCGGCGAATCCCCGAACGGCCATGGGCCGTGGTATCCGCCGACGTAATGGGCCCTTTTCCGCCCGGGCGTGGTCAAGCTCGGTACGTTGTAGTCTTCTTGGACAATTTTACAAAGTGGGTGGAGTGTAAGGCGCTCCGAAAAGCTACGGGGTCGGCTATTTTAACAGCTTTTGAAGACCTCGTACTATTTCGTTGGGGAGCCCCCGAAATACTCCTCACTGACAACGGTATCGAGTTTTGCAATAAAGAGATTGATTCGGCTCTAGAAGAATGGGGAATCACGCATCACACGATTCCCCCGTATCACGCGCAAGCGAATCCGGTGGAACGAGTTAATCGTGTCCTAAAAACGATGATTTCATCGTTTATTGAAAAGGACCACCGTGAATGGAACGTGCACTTGCACGAATACCGATTCGCTGTTAATACTGCTGTGCATTCCTCAGCTGGCGAGTCTCCAGCGGTGCTCAACTTCGGAAGAGCCCCACGATCCGTCGGCAGTATTCGACGCGCCGTGGAAGGAGAACCCCTGCTCTCCCGCAGAGACCCGCAAGCCTGGGCACAGCGATCGCGTCGCTTGTTGTTATTGCACGACTAAGTGCGAGACCAATTGGAACGCGCTCACAAGCGACAAGCGAAGTATTATAATGCGCGCCATCGAGACATTAAATACCGGGTAGGCGATTTAGTTTGGCGTCGGAATAGGGTCCTCTCGTCCGCCGCAGAAAATGTGGCCGCGAAGCTGGCGGCCGCCTACATTGGTCCATTTCAGATCAAAAAGGCCCTATCGCCCGTCGTGTACGAGTTGGAGACGACCGGAACCCGTATGGTTCCGAAGGTTCACGTCTCCGACTTGAAGCCGTTTGTCGGTGATGACCCCGACGACGGCCCACCACCGGCCCCTCCTAACGAATTTTTGTTTAAGGATGCTGCGTCAAGGAAGGAGGCGAGGGCGGGCGACATCCCGCAGTGCAACGGCGCCCCACCGCCCCGAACAGGAGTTCGACCCCCTGCCCCCGGGGGCGTGCCTGGAGCCGCGGCGGGCCCCGGAGGACAACCGGACATCAGAGGTCCGGCCCGCCGTCGCCACCCCAGGGGTCAGCGAGGGACGGAAGGGGCGGAAGAGGAGGCGCCGATCCCGGAAGGCCCCGCAACCCGCCGCAGCGCCCGCCGCAGCGCCCGCCTCCACGCCCAGGAGGCGAAAAAGGTCCCGGGGGGTGAGCACCCCCGAAAAGGGAGCGGCGCTCCCCCCCACTCCTCGACCGCGACCCACGGTGCACCGGGTAGTGGATCGCCGACCGGTGAAGCGCCCCCGCCTCGCGGTGGAGGCGCCAAGCGCGGCCGGCCTCGCAGTCGTCGGCCCCGGGACTAGTGGTCCCGCGGGCCGAATATTGGACGCGACGGCGCAGTTCCTGTCTCTGATGACAGGAATAATGGGAAATGCGCCGTCGCATGGACCGGCACTGCCGGCGGTGGCGGGCCCGGCACCCGCAGGAATATGTTTTCGGTGCCGGCGGAGGGGGCACGAGCAGCTACAGTGCCCATATTCCCCCGCCGGCCCCTACTGCTTTAGGTGTGGGCGGCCAGGGGTGACCCTGCGGTCCTGCCCGCATTGTGCGCAGGCAGGTCCCGCAAGGAGAGGGGCGGCCCCACACCGGAGGCGGTAGGAAGCCTGCGGGTGACCGCTTTGGTTTGTTTGTCCTTTGTCTTGGTGGTGGGTAATTTAGTTTAGTTACGTAGGAAAAAAAAAAAATTTAAAAAGAAAAAAAAAGAAAAAAAAATTTTTTATAAAATTAAAAATGAAAAAAAAATATATATATTTCTACGTGTGGTGGTGGAATTTTCAGGGATTGTGCCGTCTTTTATTATTTTTCTTTTTCTCCCTATTTTATTTTCAGTTCTTTCCCCCATTTTTATTTTTGAAAATTATATTTTTGAGTTTCCCCTTTTCTTTCACCCCCGATAGTTTGTTTTCCCTTTATGTTTATTTATTCTTTTCTATATGTCGGCCAAGTAGGCGACAATTTCATTTATAGTTTATTTGATTTTTCTTTCTGTGGTTATATGTTTTTTTTGGGGTGTGTTATGTTTACTGTGTATGTTACCTCGCAACAGTATTCTCACCTTCTGATTCTTTACTTCCATTGAAGTTTTTTTTTTTGGTTTTGTTTTGTTCGACTCACCGCCTCTCTCTCCGTTCCGTTGTGGGGGACAGATTTTTTTCTGTTCAGAGAACGGTAGAGATAGAAGGCAGCTCTGCGGATCGACCTATCGTACGACATCGCCACCCCTGATGTCGAGCGAAACGTGGGGTTTCGGATTTTAATGCTGAGTCTCCGCCGATTTACTGGGCGTTGATTGACTCGCATTCCGAAACAGCTGATCAGCGAGTGTGAGTAAATATTGTTCTGGAGAATACTGAATATAGGCCGACGACGATGAAAAAGCCCGACCTCTCATTTAATTTGGCTAAGCCAATTATTTTGATTGAGGAAGGCTTATCGCGCCCGGATTAAGACGGCGCGACGATTTGTTGCGCCAATTCTTATTCCGTGGCCCGTCGCTCGTCGGTATGCGAGGCTTTTGGTTCTGCTTCCTCCCCACTGCCGACAACGGAGTCAGGCATGTTGGGTTTGAGGAAGCAAGGGTCCTCCCTGGATGGGACCCATCGTTCCGTCCCTTTCGTTTTTTTTTGTTTTTGTTGTTTGTGAGATGTTTTTTTTTCTCGGTCCTTTTTTTTCCTAACGACGTCCTAGTATGTTGCAGGACCGCAGTTTTTTTTTCTCTCAAGTCGGCCGCTCGCTCGCCTCGTTGTGCGGCCTCTAGGAGCGGGCGCGAAAGCGAGGAGGGGGGGTAGGACATTTTTTTTGGGGGGGGGGGTTGTAACGAGGCATATTTTCATTTGGTTGATTACCTTCTTTTTTTTGGTTATGCCTCGTTACGAGGATCCTCCCGAATTGCCAGCCCCACGCCTCCGCCCAAGCGGACCCCCTCGCCGCTGGGGCAGGTATGAATGAGCGAGCGTGTGTGTTTTTCTTTTTTTTAAATTATATCGGACGCCACCCTTTTCCCCCCTTTTTTTGCTGCCTCCAACCACCACCGAAGGAGCCGTCGTCGTCCCCGGTCGCGGACGGAAGGGCGATTACTACGGACGAGTGCATTAGCACTGGCGCCCCATTAAAGAAATCGTCCGTGGGTGTGAGCATCGGTGCGTGGAGGGCCGTTTTCCCTAACTGCCCCCACTCCAGGGAACCCCCTTCGGGTTTTCCCCCACCGATCCGTCACACCATATTATGCTGCTATTATCGATAGTACGATTAATATTATACTTATTACTCTTACTATTTTCAATCTTACTTGAATTATTAGCCATATTATGCTGCTAGTATCAGAGAAACGTTATTATTATACTTATTACTCTAATCATTTTCGATCTAACTCAAATTATTAGGTATATTATGCTGCTATTAGCGATAGAACGATTATTATTATACTTATTACTCTTATTACTTTCAATCTAACTTGAATTATTAGCCATATTATGCTGCTAGTATCGATAGAAACATAATTATTGTACTTATTACTCTTATTATTATCAATCAACCTTATTTTATTAGCCATATTATGCTGCTGGTATCGATAGAACTATAATTACTATACTCATTACTCTTATCATTTTCAATCTAACTTATATTATTACCAATATTTTGCTGCTAGCTTCGATGGAACCATAATTATTATACTTATTAATCCTATTACTATCAATCTAACTTAAATTATTAACCATATTATGCTGCTATTATCGATGGAACGATTATTATGATACTTGATACTCTTATTATTTTCAATCTAACTTAAATTATTAGCCATATTATGCTGCTAGTACCGATAGAACGATAATTATTATACTTATTACTCGTATTATTTTCAATTTAACTTAAATTATTAGCCATGTTATGCTGCTACTATCGACAGAACGATAATTAATATACATATTACTCTTATTATTTTCAGTTTAACTTAAATTATTAACCATATTATGCTGCTATTATCGATGGAACGATTATTATGATACTTGATACTCTTATTATTTTCAACCTAACTTAAATTATTAGCCATATTATGCTGCTGGTACCGGTAGAACGATAATTATTATGCTTCTTACTCTTACTATTTTCAATCTAACTCATATGTATACCAATATTATGCTGCTACTGTTGATAGAACGATAATTATTATACTTATTACTCTTATTATTTTCCATCTAACTTAAATTTTTAGCCAATTTATGCTGCTACTGTCGGTAGAACCATAATTATTATAGTTATTACTGTTATTATTTTCAATCTACGTTATATTATTACCAATATTATGCTGCTAGTATCGATAGAACCATATTTGTTATACTTATTACTGTTACTATTTTCAATCTAACTTATATTATTAGCTGTATTATGCTGCTATTATCGGTAGAACGATAATTATTGTACATATTACTCTTAATATTTTCAATATAACTTAAATTATTAGCCATATTATGCTGCTAGAATCGATAGAACCATAATTATTATACTTATTACCCTTATTGTTTTCAACCCAACTTAAATTATTAGCCATATTATGGTTGTGACGAATACGTCACGAGCCGTTCCGTCAGCCGCGCTCCGTCAGCCGCGCTCCGTCGACCGCGCACCGTCAGCCGCGCACCGCGAGGTGGGGACCCCCCACCGAGACCACCCACCGCGACCCGATACTACTTGGATAGCGATAGATCGCGTGATCGAATGAGTTGGCCCGGGGCTTCGGCCCCGAAAGGATCTCTTCGGAGATCCTCTCCAAGGCCATAAGGTCTTCCTGGTCCGACGATAGCCTCGGACTGGGTGGACTGGAGGCCAGTGTCGGCGTGGAGGGTAGCCCTTGCGCCGAGACTGGCCGCGCCAACGGTCAACCGACTTGTCCGACCTCGTAGATAGCCCTCGGGGAAGGTAAGCCGTGGGTAGTCGTTGCGCTGAAGGGCGTCCGACAGCGTAACGCCTGCCAGATCGTCGGGGGTAGCGCCTACTCCAGGAACACTCTCGTTCTTAATAAGAGAAAGGCAAGGCAAGAACAGGCCACTTACCCCGTGTACTTTACTCTCCCTCCTTCCTCCTCTCAATCGCGCCGAACCGTAGATATAAGGACCGCGAAACCCGCGAACGCGACCGACCGACCGTCAGAACCGCGAACGCCGCGAGAAGTTCCACCGACCGACCCGCGAACGCTTACCGCAACCGACCCGTAACTCCGCGAGGCGCCCCCCCCCCCCCCCCCCCGAGTATAGTTTGTAGGATAGTGTGTAAGAATAGGGATAGCGTAGTATGTAAGGGTAGTATGTAAGACTCTATTGTATAAGCGTACCGAATAGGATTGTATTATAGCCGCGTAGCATGTAAGACTCGCGCCGCCACCGCCGCCATTTTGTAACAACCATCGCTAACACGAACCGATTATAATTATAGAAACCGAAGACTGCGGAGGCAACGGCGCCTCCTCCGGCGACGCTACCACCACCGGCGGACCAGGGCCCCAGCTCCTCGGTCCCTTAACGTTTATATTAATAAATATTCGTAGATAGACTTAAACTCCGTGTTTTTCTCAACCCGCGACCAGTCCCCATCCTTCCGCGATCGACCCCCTCGCGACAACCCTGGCGCGCTGAAGCGTCCGGCACAAGGGAGCCCGTGAACTGCGTACTCCACCGCGCTGCCTAGCAACGCGGGTGGAGGAAACGGCTACGTTACACAGTAATAAGCACAATAATTGTCGTTCTATCGATAATAGCAGCATAATATTGGTTATAATATAGCTTAGATTGAAAGAAAATAACAGATGATAAGCATAATAATTATGGTTCTATCGATAATAGCAGCATAATATGGCTAATAATTTAAGTTAGATTGAAAATAATAAGAGTAATATTTAAAATGACTATCGTTGTGTCGGTACTAGCAGCATAATATGGCTAATAATTTAAGTTAGATTGAATATAATAAGAGTAATAAGTATAATAATTATCGTTCTATCGACATTGGCGGCATAATAATGGCAATACTATAAGTTGGATTGAAAATAATAAGAGTAATATATCCAATAATTATCGTTCTATCGATAATAGGAGCATAATATGGCTAATAACATATGTTAGATCGGTAATAATAAGAATAACAAGTACAATATGTATCGTTCTATCTATAACAGGAGCATCTTATGGTAAATAATATGAGTTAGATTCCTAGTAATGAGAGTAATAAGTACAATAATTATCATTCTATCGGTAATAGCAGCATAATATTTGTAATAATACAAGTTATATTGATAATAATAAGAGTAATAAGTACAATAATTATCGTTCAATCGATAATAGTAGCATAATATGGCTAATAACATATGTTAGACTGATAATATTAAGAATAATAAGTACAATAAATATTGTTCTATCTATAACGGGAGCATGTTATGCCTAATAATATGAGTTAGATTCCTAGTAATGAGAGTAAAAAGTACAATAATTATCGCTCTATCGATAACAGGAGCATAATATGGCTAATAACATATGTTAGATTGATAATAATATGAATAATACGTACAATAAGTATCGTTCTATCTATAACGGGAGCATCTTATGGTTAATAATATGAGTTAGATTCCTTGTAATGAGAGTAATAAGTACAATAATTATCTTTCTATCGGTAATGGCAGCATAATGTTGTAAATAATACAAGTTTGATTGATAATATTAAGAGTCATAAGTACAATAATTATCGTTCTACCGATAATAGGAGCACAATATGGCTAATAACATATGTTACATCGATAATAATAAGAATAATAAGTACAACAAATATCGTTCTATCTATAACGGGAGCATCTTATGGTTAATAATATGAGTTGGATTCCTAGTAATGAGAGTAATAAGTACAATAATTATCGTCCAATCGGTAATAGCAGCATAATATTGTGAATAATACAAGTTTGATTGCTAATATTAAGAGTAATAAGTACAGTAATCATCGTTCTATCGATAACAGAGCATCATATGAATAATAATATGAGTTACATTGATAAGAATAAGAGTAATAAGTACAATTATTATCGTTCTATCGATAATAGGAGCATAATATGGATAATAACATATGTTGGATTGATAATAATATGAATAATAAGTACAATAAATATCGTTCTATCTATAACGGGAACATCTTATGGTTAATAATATGAATTAGATTCCTAGTAAAGAGATTGATAAGAACAATAATTATCGTTCTATCGGTAATAGCAGCATAATATGGCTGATAAATTGAGTTAGATTGAAAATAATAAGAGTAATATGTATAATAATTATCGTTCTATTGATAGTAGCAGCATAATACGACTAATAATTTGAGTTAGATTGAAAATAATACGAGTAATAAGTATAATAATTATGGTTCTATCGATACTAGCAGCATTATGAGGCTAATAATTTAAGTTAGATTGAAAATAATAAAAGTAATATGTATAATAATTATGGTTCTATCGATACTGGCAGCATAGTAAGGCTAATAATTTAAGGTAGATTGAAAATGATAAGAGTAATAAGTATATTAATTATTGTTCTTTTGATATTAGCAGCATAATATGGCTAATAATTTAAGTTAGATTGATAGTAAATAGAGTAATAAGTATAATAAATATCGATCTATCGATACTAGGCCCATAATGTGGCTAATTATATTAGTTAGACTGAAAATAATAAGAGCAATAAGTATAATAATTATGATTCTATAGATACCAGCACTATAATATGGCTAATAATTTAAGTTAGATTGATAGTAATAAGAGTAATAAGTATAATAATTGTCGTTCTATCGATACTAGCAGCATAATGTGGCTAATTATATTAGTTAGATTGAAGATAATAAGAGTAATAAGTTTAATAATTATGGTTCTATCGATACTAGCAGCATAATATGGCTAATAATTTAAGTTAGATTGAAAATGATAAGAGAAATGAGTATAATAATTGTCGTTCTATCGATAATAGCAGCATAATATGGCTAATAATTTGAGTTAGATTGAAAACGATAAGAGTAATAAGTATAATAATTATTGCCCTATCGATAATTGCAGTATAATTTGGCTAATAATTTAAGTTAGATTGCTAGTAATAAGAGTAATAAGTATGATAATTGTCGTCCAATCGATAACAGAAGCGTACTATTGGTAATAATATAAGTTAGATTGAAAATAATAAGAGTAGTAAGTTTAGTAATTATGGTTCTATCGATACTGGCAGCATAATAAGGCTAATAATATAAGTTAGATTGATAGGAATAAGACTAATAAGTATAATAATTGTCGTTCAATCGATAATGGCAGCATAACATGGCTAATAATTTAAGTAAGATTTTAGTAATAAGGCCAATAAGTATAATAATTATCGTTCTATCGAAAATAGCAGCATAATATGGCTAATAACTTAAGTTAGATTGAAAACAATAATAGCAATATGTATAAGAATTATTGCTCTATCGATAATAGCAGCATAATATTTGTAATAATATAAGTTACATTGAAAATAATAACAGTAATAAGTGTAATAATTATGGTTCTATCGATACTAGCAGCATAATATGGCTTATAATTTAAGTTAGATTGAAAATAATAAGATTAATATGTACAATAATTATCGTTATATCGATACTGGCAGCATAATATGGCTAATAATTTAAGTTAGATTGAAAATAGTAAGTGTAATATGCATAATAATTATCGTTCTATCGATAATAGCAGCATAATATGGCGAATAATTCAATTTAGATTGAAAATAATAAGACTAATAAGTATAATAATTATCGTCCTATCGATACTAGAAGCATAATATGGATAATAATTTAAGTTAGATTGAATATAATAAGTGTAATAAGTATATTAATTATCGTTCTATCGACACTGGCAGCGTAATAATGGTAATAATATTGCTTAGATTGAAAAAAAATAACAGTGATAAGCATAATAATTATGGTTCTATCGATACTAGCAGCATAATATGGCTTATAAGTTAAGTTAGATTGAAAATAATAAGATTAATATGTACAATAATTATCGTTATATCGATACTGCCAGCATAATATGGCTAATAATTTAAGTTAGATTGAAAATAGTAAGAATAATATGCATAATAATTATCGTTCTATCGATAATAGCAGCATAATATGGCTAATAACTTAAGTTAGATTGAAAACAATAAAAGTAGTAAGTATAATAATTGTGGTTCTACCGATACGAGCATCATAATACCGCTGATATTTTAAGTTAGATTGAAAATAATAATATTAATATGTACAATAAATATCGTTCTATCGATAATAGCAGCATAATATTGGTAATAATATAACTTAGATTGAAAGAAAATAACAGTGATAAGCATAATAATTGTTATATCCTACTCCTCCCGTCGTTATTAACGTCATTATAATCATTATTATTATTATTATTATTATTATTATTATCATCATCATCACTATTATTATTATTATTATTATTATTATGCGTATTACTGTAACCACTTCATTATAAGCAAGTAGCATAAAAGTAACTTCATGATGCGAATGTGCAAGAACAGCACAGTCCTATTCCCACAGTCCAACTGTCCTTTCCTGCTTACTTACCCGGAATCTCCCTTCCCTTCAAACCAAGACTCTTAACCCTAATCCAGACCGAACGAAGAGGCGACACTCTCGTAAAGTACTCCATTCCAAACAGTTCGTAAAATATACGTTTTTATACTCAGCATTTTATAATCATTAAGTTAATTTCCCTTGCACCTCTCGAAATCGGGACTAGGACCCAACGTTTTTCCCTCGCGGTTGTATTTCCACCCACTACATCGGTGGGGATATAACAGTTGCACAAATCCCTCAGGAGGAAATGCATGTGATAATAGATCAGTCATTGAATGGGGTTGCTAGCAAATGGTGAGACATAGTTTCCAGTCAGGTTAGGACGTGGGAGGAGTTTGCCAATAGCTTTCTTAATCAATTTTGGAGCACGGCGGTACAAAGGAAAATACGAACGAACCTAGAGTCAAAATACTACCGCGAGGATGCAGGAATGACTCGGGTTACATACGCTATGCGATTGATAGGCAACGAACGAGATCTAACTCCACGTCGATCCGATGAGTTAATCGTCCACATAGCCGCAAGACATTTTACCCAGGCAATCTATGATGCTGTCTCTGCACAAAATATCACTACAGTAGACGCTTTTCTCGCTCTGTTGGGCCGATGGGACAATGGGGGTACAATTAACCGTTTTCAATTACACAACCCGGATCAGAATACTACATCAAGAGTAGCAACAACGCAGATTAATCAGTCTCGTAACAACGTAAATACGTCAAATCAAGTTTGAAACAACCTCCCAACTGGTAATACAGTACCACAAGAAGCACCACGTAATCGTTACTACGATAATTATCGCAAACAACAACCGCGCAATGTAGATTCTTGACGAGAAACCACCCCGGTCAAGGTCAGGCTAACTGAGATCGAGGAAGACCCGGATACAGGCCAGATAGAACAAACCCAGGAGCTAGTTGAGTTGTCGGGAAACGAGGATTGAGGTCCCCGACAAAAGAACTTAGCTCAACCCCGGTGACAGATCAAGGAACCTCTGTAAGAAAGAAAAGAGGGAGTGAAAACAATAACGTAGTGATGTTGTAACGTAGCCGTTTCCTCCACCCGCGTTGCTAGGCAGCGCGGTGGAGTACGCGGCTCACGGGCCCCCTTGTGCCGGACGCTTCAGCGCGCCAGGGTTGACGCGAGGGGGCCGATCGCGGAAGGAAGGGGACTGGTCGCGGGTTGAGAAAGAACACGGTGATTAGCTCTAACTATGAATATTTATTAATCCTAAAGTTACGGGGCCGAGGTACTGGGGCCCTGATCCGCCGGTGGGGGTGGCGTCGCTGGTGGAGGCGCCGTTGCCTCCGCAGTCTTCGGTTTCTACAAGTATAATCGGTTCGTGTTAGTCGGTCGGTGTTACAAAATAGCGGCGGTGGCGGCGCGGGACTTACATGCTACGCGGCTATAATACAATCCTATTCGGTACGCTTATACAATAGAGTCTTACATACTATCCTTACATACTACGCTATCCCTATTCTTACACTCTATCTTACAAACTATACTCGGCGGCGCTCGCGGTCCGGTCGGTCGGTCAGTCGAGGGGAACGCCTCGCGGAGTACGGGTCGGTAGCGGCACGCGTTCGCGGGTCGGTCGCAGGAACTTCTCGCGGCGTTCGCTGTTCGGACGGAGGGAACAGCGCGCGGAGTTCGCGGTACGGTCGGTCGGTCGAACGCGTTCGCAGTTCTCGCGGTCCTTATATCTACGGTTCGGCGCTATTGAGAGGAGGAAGGAGGGAGAGTAAAGTACACGGGGTAAGTGGCCAGTTCTGGCCTTGCCTTTCTCTTATTAAGACCGAGAATGTTCCTGGAGTAGGCTCTACCCTCCACGATCTGGCAGGCGTTCCGCTGTGGGGCGCCCTCCAGCGCAACGACAACCCACGGCTTACCTTCCCAGAGGGCTACCCACGAGGTCGGACAAATCGGTTGACCGTTGGCGCGGCCAGCCTCGGCGTATGTGCTACCCTCCACGCCGATGCAGGCCTCCAGTCCTCCCAGTCCGAGGCTATCGTCGGACCAGGAAGACCTTATTGCCTTGGAGAGGATCTCCGACGAGATCCTTTCGGGGCCGAAGCCACGGGCCAACTCAATCGATCACGCGATCGATCGCTATCTAAGTAGCATCGGGTCTCGGCGGGTGGTCTCGGTGGGGGGTCCCCACCTCGCGGTGCGCGGCTGACGGTGCGCGGTCGACGGAGCGCGGCTGACGGAGCGCGGTCGACGGAACGGCTCGTGACGTATTCGTCACAACTGTTACTATTTTCAATCTAACATAAACTATTAGCCATATTATGCTGCTATTATCGATAGAACGATTATTATTATACTTATTACTCTGATTATTTTCAATCTACCTTAAATTATAAGCCATATTATGCTTCTAGTATCGACAGAACCATAATTGTTATGCTCGTCACTGTTATTTTTTTTCAATCTAAGTTATACTATTACCAATATTATGCTGCTATTACCGATAGAACGATAATTATTATACTTATTACTCTTATTGTTTTCAATCTAACTTAAATTCATAGCCATATTATGCTGCTATTATCGATAGAACCATAATTATTATGCTTATCACTGTTATTTTCTTTCAATCTATGTTATATTATTACCAATATTATGCTGCTATTATCGATAGAACGATAATTATTATGGTTATTACTGTTACTATTTTCAATCTAACTTAAGTAATTAGACAAATTATGCTGCTATTATCGATAGAACGACAATTAGTATATATATTAGTCTTATTGCTACCAATCTAACTTATATTGTTAGCCGTATTATGGTGCTGTTATCGATAGAACAATTATTATTATACTTATTGCTCTTATTATTTTCAATCCAACTTAAAATATTAGTCATATTATGCTGCTGGTATCGATAGAGCCATAATTATTGTTATATCCCCACCGATGTAGTGGGTGGAAATACAACCGCGAGGGAAAAACGTTGGGTCCTAGTCCCGATTTCAAGAGGTGCAAGGGAAATTAACTTAATGATTATAAAAAGATGAGTATAAAAACGTATATTTTACGAACTGTTTGGAATGGAGTACTTTACGAGAGTGTCGCCTCTTCGTTCGGTCTGGATCAGGGTTAGGAGTCTTGGTTTGAAGGGAAGGGAGATTCCGGGTAGGTAAGCAGGAAAGGACAGTTGGACTGTGGGAATAGGACTGTGCTGTTCTTGCACATTCTCATCATGAAGTTACTCTTATGCTACTTGCTTATAATTAAATGGTTACAGTAATACGCATAATAATAATAATAATAATAATAATAATAATAATAATAATAGTAATGATGATGATAATAATAATAATAATAATAATAATAATGATTATAATGACGTTAATAACGACGGGAGGAGTAGGATATAACACGCCCCCCCTTTAAAATGGAAGATGTATACCCTAACGGGTGTGCATCTTCCTTCGATAGCTTGTATGGTGTTTGTTGCGTATTTTGCTTTATACATTTGTTTATCTGTCACGAATTTATATATGTGTCTATGTGTCAGTGTAACGTTTACGGGTGTGTGTGTGTGTGCACGCGTTCCTTTTCTTCTGTTGGGCAGTGACAATATAGTACTTATTACTAGTTACAATGGTGTCGCATAGTACGCTCGATTTTGGCTTGTTGTCGCTGCTGTTGAATAATTTTCTATGTTTTTTAGTAATATGATTTCGGGTTTAACATTACTAGATGATGGTATAATCGGATCTGACGATAGGTTTGTTGTAGTTGTCGGCGCAGAACGGTTTTTATCTCGCTTACAGAATGAAAATAGTCTTATTATTTTCGTAAAGATTGACAATTTATATAATATATCCAAGATAGTAAGTGATATGATAACGAGACCCGTCAAGTGTAAGACGGAGTGTATGTTTGTTATACGTTGTTCTGTTCTTTTGTGCTTAGCAATTTCTTTTGCTTGGTTAACAATATCGCTTAATTTAGTGCCTGTAGTAGCCAGATCATTCGTATCAACGTATGGCTTTATATGCGGTATATTTAAATGTACTTCCGAAAGGTTTGTAGATGCTAGCGATCGGTCTAAGTTAGTAATATTTAACTGAATTGGCGGTACATATGATTTTCGTATTTTAGATTCGAGGACTCGCGTGGTGGTTAGCGTGACAACCGTGGAAGTCGCTATGCATTTGGGAGCAATTTTAATTACTCCGGTTGAATTTATCGTAACGTGTATCGGATCCTTGTTAGGACAAGTTATGTGTAAGGGTTCTGCAATTGAAGTTGAAAATATCCAGGTATTCGGTTCTGTTAGTTGAGTGCAGAATGAAGTGAGCATTTTTATAACCCGAATATCGCAGGTAGTGAAATCGACGATTTTTGGATTTATTAATAGATTTACTTCACACGTAACTTTTGCAACGGTGTGAAATAACGGTCTCGTGCGCTTACAAAGATATATACCCATGGTTTCTTTACATTTTTCGATTTGGCTTTCGGTTAGCGGAGTGTATAAAACAAGATCGCTTGTTATTGCTAAATATGGAGCTGCGGGTGTTATATACGCGTAGTTTTTATCTATTGATTATTGTACCATTGGTACTGGTATTAATTTATATAAATTAAATATGTTGATTGTCAATAATGGGATTTCCAGTATATAAATAAGACGGCTTTTTGCATATGCCACCTGTACTTTTGAAATTCTAATTAGTTCTTCCATATAAGTTGGTTCCGAAGGAGTTGGGAAAATTATGGATGGGTTGGAGGCTTGGATTTCTTTTATTGTAACGGCAAGTTCTGTCGGAGTGATTATTTTAGGGTGGATCATGCCTTGCTTAGCTAAAAAAATTGCGTCAATAATTGTGTTAAGGTCCAATTCATATTCGTTTAAACATTGATCTAATTGGATCAGGGACGACGTTATTTGTAAATTTTCAGTGTTGTAATTTACTGCCATTGTGACACGATTTGAAATGATTTGAAGAGTTTCTACTGCTTTGGTAATATTTGCAAATTTATTTCGGAGCTCGTTTATTCGGTAACTTGTTCTATCTATATTGGATTTAAAAATATTAGTTTGCTCTTCTAACAGCTTAGCTATGTGTTTTGTATCCTTATATACCCTATCGATTTGTTCGTTATAATAGTTTGCGTCATCGTTGTCCAGTGTTCCAAAAAGAACTTTTGAAATTTTACCAATGAACTCGAAAGGTGCCCGTTTTTGGCGTATGGTTTGTTTTTCATTTTTATCTTGATTTAACGTTGTTAGTTTTCCAATCTGTGTTATATATTCCTCAATCGCATGTATTCTATTTCCTACTAGCTTAATTTGAGAATCGACTATGCAGTAATTACTGATAAATGTGCATTTAGTGTCTATTGCACTCAAGTAGCGGTGTAAAGAGTCCGATTGATTCAACATGCCTAACATATCTACATATACGAGTAATTTCCATTGGTTGTCGTATATACGAAGATCATTTAATTTTTCGAAGTAAATGCCAGGATTATGTTCCATAGTTTCTATTTTGTACGGATAAAAGTCATGACTGCTTCGTGCCGGTGTCGTTAGTAACGAGACTCTGGAACATATGCGTGTTTAAGTTTGTTAGTGTGCACCGTCTCAGTGCCTGTTGGACTTAAATATATTATAGCGTTTACATCATTAACGATATCTTTAATTATGTATGGACCGGAGTAATGATTATCCAGTTTTCCTATTTTTTCGTTTAGCAGATAAACAGATTGTCCTGGTACAAATTTTTGTGTATTGGCATTACGATCATAGTATAGCTTCGAATTTTGTTTTGCTTTATTTAGGTTTTCGGTTGCAAGGTTACGTAGTTCTGTTAATCGCGTCGTAAGGTCTACTAAAAATGTTTCGTACGTAAAGTTATGTTTCTCTAAGTAATCAAAGCTAGAAGGTACGCGAGCTTTTTTTCCAAAAATTAATTCATGGGGCGTGTATTTTGTGCCAACGTGTACTGATGTATTGTAAGAGAATATGGCAAACCTAATCCATCTGTCCCAGTCCCTGGTCGTTGTGATATAGTGTTTTAAGTATTCTATAAGTACTGCGTGGCTTCTTTCTAACGATCCGTTCGTTTGAGGATGAAAGGCAGTAGTTTTCAATTGTTTAATTTTAAATAATTTAGTTAATTGTCTCATAGTTGAACTCATAAAATTAGTAGCTTGATCAGTTAAAATGTAGTGAGGGGCGCCGTAACGAGTTATGAATTCCTTTGCTAAAGTCGTTGCTACAGTTTGTGCGGTCATATCAGGAAGTGCGTATGCTTCGCAAAATTTCGTAAGATGACATTGTACTGTCAGTATATATCTATTTCCGTTTTTCGATGTCGGTAAGGGTCCCACAATATCTAGAGCTACTTTCTCAAATGCATCTGCTGGTGTATCTGTGATAACCATAGGTTGTTTGGTTTTAATACTAACCAATTTCTTCCTTTGGCAACTATTACATTTCCTGATGAATTGTTCGATTTCTTTTTTCATACAGGTCCAAAAATATTTTTCGCGAATTCTATTAAAAGTTTTAACGATGCCTTTGTGACCTCCGATTGGTGATTCATGATTTTCGCGTATAATGTTTAGTCTGTCTTCTAAATGAGGCGTTACTGTTTTGTCCAAACATAGCATTATAGTTATTCCGGAATCTTTATGTATATAACGAAATATGCTTTGTATTTGTGTCATGTAAAATGGGTTCAGTCCTACATCTTTTACGGCGACGGCGATGGACTTAATATTTTTCCTAATACAAACGTGTTTTAAATTATTTAAAGTTTCGAATAGGTTTTCTGATGTTGGCGTGTCGTGTTCTTTGTCCTTTACTACTAAACTAAGGATATATTTATTTTTTGATTTTGTTAAAACTACTTCTCCTATGGAGAGCGGTTGACTTTGAATATCGCTTTCTTTTAATAATTTCTTTTCTAGCAATGTTCTTACAGTAGGTGTAGAGCTTTTGCCGTCTGCCGATATAAAATGTACATAATCGCTGTTAGTCATAAAAATTGTATCGTTCGTTACTATAACATTTGGTGTGGTAGTTATACTAGTAAAGTTTCTAATAAAGTCCGCGTAATCCCTACAACTCTGTTCTTGTCCGATCCTAGAATCAGTAGTTAATGTGTCATTTAATCTTTCGTCGTTACCGCTGATGGGATAATGCACATCTGCTTTTGTTTGAATAATTTCATGTACGAATGAATCCTCACTGATGCTTCTATTTAAGGTCGAATTGTGTACGTCTGTGGATATATCCGTGGGTTTGTTGTTATTTAAAATCGGTCCTTCAGTATTTAATCTTTCTTCGTCGTTTGCGTGTTTGTTGTTTTTAGAAATTTCATAAAAGTCTATATTTTGGGGTGAAATTATATCTTCTATTGGTTGTGATTTCTTATTGTCAGTCGTAATTGCTTCGATATCTGTTTCATCGTCAGTGTCTGTATTTGTATCCGTACCTGTGTCTATGTCTGTGTTCGTATCTGTTTCTGTATTTGTTAGCGCGTCTAAATGTGGAAGTTTGTGTCGAGGATTAATCGATGATTCCGAATCCGAGAATCGTTTCCTGCGAGGATATAGATGTGTCGTTTTTGGTCGCTTACGTAAATTATACGTATGTTTCTGTGTATTTTCCGTCGAAGGATCCGTACTTGTGCGCCGCGGTCTTTTCATTAAACTAACGTGTTCTTTTTGTTTGTTTCTTGGAAGCTTGACGTGTCTTTCGATATAGAGTTTCCCGTAGGTTGTAATTGTGTTTAGTTTCCGTATTTGTGCTCGATGTAGTAGTAGTTCTAAGACGTTTGGTATTAATAGGGAGTATGGTTAATGGATCGCATGGATTTCTTGAGAGAGCATCTGCGTTTAAATTATTTTTTCCGGGTTTGTATACGATGTTATATGAATATTCTTCCAGTATAAACCGCCAGCGTAGTAGTCGCGACGATGGGTCACTGACGTTTTGTAACCATATAAGTGGTTTGTGATCCGTTACTAATGTAAACGTGTTACCGTATAGATAAGGTCTGAAGTGTTTTACCGCGAAAACGATAGCTAATAATTCCTTTTCTGTGACCGAATAGTTTGTTTCGGCTTTGTTAACAGTGCGAGAGGCATATGCGACGGGTAAATCTTTGCCGATTGGTCCCTGACTTAATACTGCACCCAGAGCATGTTTTGATGCGTCGGTTGTTAGGATGAATGGTTTCTTAGGGTCCGGGTATTGTAAAAGTGATTCTTGGCATATAGTGTCTCTTAGTTGTTCGAACGCTATTTCTTGCTCAGTCGTCCAGTGGAATTTAGTGTTTTTTTTTAATAAGGTAGTTAACGGTTTTGCAATTTTCGCGAAATTTGGTATAAATCGCCGATAGTAACCTACAAAGCCTAAGAATTCTTTAACGTTCTTTTCAGTTTCTGGTATGGGAAATTCTTTTACGGCACGTACCTTCTCGGGATTTGGCTGTACACCATTTTCTGAAATTTTGTGTCCTAAATAAGCTACCTCGCGTCTTAAAAACTCGCATTTGTTTGGTTGAAGTTTGAGTCTAGCGTTTTCTAAGCGTTCGGCAAGTTTCCTAAACTTTATTTCGTGTTCTTCGAGAGATCGTGCGTAAATAACTATGTCGTCGATAAACCCGAGTACGTCTAATCCCATTAATATTTGGTTCATTAATCTTTGAAATGTCGCCGGTGCGTTTTTTAAGCCGAAAGGCATTCGCGTGTACTGATAGTGTTCATGTGTTGTCGAAAAAGCTGTCTTATGTGCATGATTTGGATCCATGGGTATCTGGTGAAACCCGGATGCTAAATCAAATATTGAAAAGTATTTAGCACTGCCGAGCTGGTCAAGGATGTCTGTGATATTTGGAAGTGGGTATGCATCTCCAACGGTTTTTTCATTCAACTTACGAAAGTCCACTACCATTCTCCATTGTTTGTTACCTTCGATATCCGGTTTCTTCGGGACTACCCATATTGGCGAATTATAGGGGGAAGAAGACGGTTGTATGATATTTTCGTTTAATAATTTTGTTATTTGTCTTTGTATTTCGTCTTTGTGTATTTGTGGATGACGATATTGTTTAGTATTGATTGGTGTTTCGTCTGTTGTCTGTATACTGTGTTTTATTAATGTAGTTGCAGAAAGTTTGTCCCCTGGTAAATAAAATAGGTGATTATATTTTTGTGTTAGTTGTAAGATGTTTTCTTTTTCTTCTGAATTTAAGTGGTCTAATCTTAGAGTTGCGTGCAGTTGAGTGATTCTTTCTCTTTGTGATAAATTTATGGGATTTATAGCTATGTTTGTTGTGTCGACGGATGATCCGTGAGAAGTATTCGTAGTCTCTTTAGGTTGATATTGTAGACACGCCACGTGCCGACCGTTATCTATACCTGTGCTGGGTACCGGATGTGCAAGGTGGACTGATACCGTATCGTTGCAACTGTAACTCGCGGGAACCTTCGATTGCATCCTTTCCGACTCGCTGATGCTTGAGAATGTTTTGCGCGCCTTATCAGTAGAGATGCTTTTAATTTCTTGGGATTCAGACGGGTCAACGTGTGTTAATATTGCTGATGGTGTTGGAAAAGTTACGTCTACTTCGTTCGCGTTAACTGCATAAGCATAAGCTGTCCCGTTGGTATTTTTGACAAGAGATTCTCCAATGAATATCCTATCTCCTAAATTTAATTTTTCTAAAATTCCGATGTCTATTTTTTCCGCGTTTGCTATTCGCACGGGGATAACTTTAACCGTTCGACTGGGGATAACTATGCTTTTATCATGAAAGAGTACAGTTGTATTATTGCTTAAGGTTAATGATTGCGATAAGAATGAAAGTGTTGCTTTTTCCTTGTTTAAAAAGTCTGTCCCTAAAATGCCCTTTTGATTAATTGGGAATGAGTCCGGTACGATGTGAAAAGTGTGTGAGTTATCGTTGATTATCATTGTAATTTCGGCTAAAGTTTCCGTTGTTTCTGTTGTTATTCCTCTTAGTTTGATTTTATTTCGTGTATTACATGGCGTATTTGGTGTCACTACGTTATGTTTAATTAGATTGACGCGTGATCCTGAATCAATAAGGAATTCTTGTTGTGATTCGCGAAACTGCTTAGATTCTAAAAGTATTGTGGGCGTGTTATCATTATCTGCCCGGACCGAGTAAATGCGCGCTTTAAAGGATGTTGATAGGGGCGATTTTGTAAGTTTGGGTTTCACAGCTCGCCCGTCTGAGAAACGCTTGTTTCGTTTAAATGTTCTGAATACTCCGTACTTATATTACGAACCAGTGCGTGACGCAAATTATTTTTGGATCGACATTCGTCTGTAGTATGACCTTTAATTCTGCAGTGAGTACAAAATTTTTTATTCCTTTCTAGTGTTCGACATTCTTCGACTATATGACCGTTTCGTTTACAGTAAATACAGCTTTTTATGGATTGTGAAGCCTGTCTATAAAAATTATTTTTAACGGATCGTTCCTGATAATTGTAAAATTGTGGTGGGAGTGATTGGGGCGGTACTGTTTGTTTGGGATACGAATATATGTTCTGTCGTTGTGGAAATTGTGTGTTCGGTGAAATCGGGATGGGAGTGCGGTAGGTTGGTTCATGGGTATTTAAAACAGCTTGATTGAGGAAAGGTCTTCTGTATGGGCAAGTATGATACTCGTGGTCTGATTTACCGCAATATTGACAATCGACTAGTCGTACCGCGTATGATGTAGGTGGGGCCATAAACCTAGCTTGCCTATTTTTTACATGTTCCCATGCGACGCATGCATTTTCTATTGCCTCCTCTAAATTTGCGGGTGATGTAAATCCGACTTTATTTTCTAATTCGGTACTCCTTAGGCCGGATATAAAACTTTGTAGAGCGCTTTGTTCGAGACCGCATATCATACCTCGTGCTATATCGGGGGAATTGATTTCGCGAATAGCTTCTTTCGCTCGGTTTTGAATATTTTCGATTCGTCTACCGAAATCTAAGGGCGACTCCCACGTTTCTTGTCTTGCGAATGCTAGTTCGGTTTGCCATTTAGACTGGCTTTGTCTTGAAACGTACACGCGTTTTATTTCAAGTAACATATTGCGCAGATTGTCAGACGGAAGGTAACCTAAGGCAATATCAGCATCTCCGCGGATTTTCGTCCTAGCTACACGCGCTAAGAATGCCGAGTCTGACGGTCGGATTAGGGTACTGGCCGATTCGCAGGCACGAATAAATGAACTAGGAGGAATATTATAACCATCGAAAATTGGTATACATTCCGCGGCTTCTTTTACGGTATAGAAACTATCGGCTGTTGCCGGTACATTATTTCTGATTGTTGTCGCGTTATCATTGAGTGATAGCCTACTGGATAATCGTTCCGCCAAATCGTCGGTATTTGGCATTTTGATAGTCTGATTGAATGGTTCGGACGCACGATTAAGTGTTTATATAGGATGGTTGTCAATTCTTATAACAAACTTACAGGATAATGTAGAATGTTAGAATGACCATGTCGTGGAAGAACGCTGCGGTTTTACTTGATCGCGCGGTGGCTGGTTGGCTGACTCGTGCAGGTTGATGTCCAGGCAGCGATACAGAGACTGCTTTGCGTCCTCCAGAATGTGACTCGTTTGGTTCCGAATCGTTGTATAGATGACCAGCCGATAAATGATGATGTTCCCGTTATGAATGCTGGTCGTTTCGGGTAATGAAATCCTTGCTTCGCACTTGGGACGCCCAACACCGCTGCCACCAATTTATGTTATATCCCCACCGATGTAGTGGGTGGAAATACAACCGCGAGGGAAAAACGTTGGGTCCTAGTCCCGATTTCGAGAGGTGCAAGGGAAATTAACTTAATGATTATAAAATGCTGAGTATAAAAACATATATTTTACGAACTGTTTGGAATGGAGTACTTTACGAGAGTGTCGCCTCTTCGTTCGGTCTGGATCAGGGTTAGGAGTCTTGGTTTGAAGGGAAGGGAGATTCCGGGTAGGTAAGCAGGAAAGGACAGTTGGACTGTGGGAATAGGACTGTGCTGTTCTTGCACATTCTTATCATGAAGTTATTCTTATGCTACTTGCTTATAATGAAATGGTTACAGTAAATACGCATAATAATAATAATAATAATAATAGTAATGATGATAATAATAATAATGATAATAATGATAATAATAATAATGATGATTATAATGACGTTAATAACGGCCTGAGGAGTAGGATATAACACAACCTTTATAAACCTTTCCAACTCCCGCAAAAAATTTGGCGGTCGCTCCGTTACCAACCCTTCGAATTTTGGGAGCTGCGGTTTCACCCGAAATGGACGTTCTACGACAAGGGATGTTCTACCCTGGTCGACCTGTCTTTTAACAGTTTCACGAGTTTCTTTATGACTTGTTAACAACGGACGCGAACGCGACTGTAAATCTTGTACTCTCGAATTTTCGTGCCTAGTCAACCTTGCCGGTACTCCAACCGTGCTCATCCCTTCCAATTCAGTCCTAAAGCGGTGTACGTCTTCCCGGATTTCCTGGCGAAATTGTGTGAGCGTTTGGAACAGATCATCGCCTTCCTGCGTAACCCTATTTTCTACCTGAGTTTTCAATTCGTTTTCTAGCTGTTTAAAACGCAATCCTTGACGATCCTGCCTATCCCTAATCTCAGAGAGGAGGTTTGCGATGCTATCGAGAGTTACGTTAGATTGATGCTCATCATTCGCGGCTCTATCTACCTGAGTGATACTCTAAGTCTGCTGTTCTAATAATACATCGACTCGCGTACCTGTATTAACCGGTGAACGCGGAAACTGAGAACCTCTAAAAAAACCACCATCAACCTGCTCACCTATATGTTCATCTCCTACCAGCTCGTCCTCGTAAGACTGGTCAAATTGCTTTTTTGATTTAGCCCTCGTTCCTTTCGACGTTATGAAAATAATTGAGCTACTGACTCTCGAGCTGAAACCTATCTTATCTTGTCCTTGTTCGGGCGCCAATTATGTAACACTTATTTCCTCTTTTTTTTTACCTCGATTGGTCGAGCGAAAGAATATGGACACGAGAGGAGAGTTCGGACCGTTTTTAAAATAGGGTTCGCGTTGAAAGATTTCAGGGCAAGAGGAAGGATAGCAATTCAGCCAATGACACACTTGTTGAAATCTGATACACACGAAATTTATTAAATTTTGGTATTTAATATAGGTGGTTTATAAATTCTTTGTTTTTATGCCCCGAATGCTTGAACGTGGCCCCGCGATACTAACTGCAAAATTCTTCGAAAAGCAAATCCGCTGATGGGAGATTGCGATATCCGCTTTAGACATGATTTCTGTTATTATCACTCCGGAGAGATTACGAAAACGATTTTGGAATTTGCTAGCTACCGATGTTTATACCCAGACGAGCGTTCGTCACCTCGCATGGTAAATATATATTCGGCCTTGACAAGGCCGCGGCAAGTGACAAGTGAGATAAAAACCCCTTTTTTTGACTTTAACACTTTGTTTGGAGGTTATTCTAGCTTGGACGCTGGTGCTCAACTTGCGGCGCACTATCGTTAGACTACGCTCTTTAGAGCGTGTGACACGGGAATGTTCAAAATATGATCAGTGGGTTTTTTAGCCACTCAATCACATTTGACATTGGCCACGCCACTGTGGCTATGAGCTAACAGTAAGAGAAGGAATGCACACTCGCGAATTGTGTGGGTTCCGGCCCCTCTGTAACTCACAACACGCAAGGTTAACGATAGCTCCAAATCCTCAATTCTGGTTCCGAGTCACGCCAAAAAGAACTTCCAAAGTGCAGTAAACTGCCCGAGCTCAGGAGAGAGTGAATAACGAACCTGAGGGTTTCTGGGGCCTGAAGGCTTCGTTATCACCCCTGGCTTTGCTCGTTTGTAATTCGTCTACACGTGAGATGGGAGAGGCACTCGTCTGAGCGAGCGGGTCTCGTTTCTCCGATTTTCAAATTAACAATAACTTGGAAGTTTCCTGTCGATTAGAGTTATCACGTCACCTACTTCGCACTCCAAATTGTATTAAAATGCCTGAGCTCAGGAATGGATGAAAAACGAGTTTTTGGGATCTAGGGCCTCAAACACGTTATCACCATTGGCTTCACTCGTACGACATTCGCGAGTAGTCGAGATGGGAGAGGCACCTTTTAGAAATAAGTGAGTCTCGGTTCTCGGATCTTCGAATATACATAAACCTGGAGTGGCTTTTCTAATTGACTCTGATCCCCCGGATGCAAAATCTCCGATTTTCCAAATCGCGGGAGTAACGCGTAACCGTGTCGTGATAGAGTTTGGATCGACGACTCCTCAGTTTGAGGCGCGAACAATAACCGCGAGCACCAGCCGTTTTACTGCGTGTTCGGTAGTCAGTTTGACTCAAGCTACGTTCCGTTTTTCGCTAGGCGGACCCCCTTGTTAGGATCACGTGCGATCTAGAAACCGATTTAGATCAGAGTGACGATCGATCTCATGGCTTGCGGGTCGATCGCTCACCTGTTACCTGGAGGGGATCACACGCATGCGTTATTTGGACGCGTGGCGAAATAGTTTGCCTAATTGCTCTCTACCCCACCCCGCAATCCGCGAACTATGAATCGCTAATATGTGAGCGTGCCTTGTACGGTTACAATTTATACAGACAACATACTAGTTACCATGAAATGGCAAATATCAGTTTTTATTAGTATTTATGTTATTTATTCACTTATTTCGCCATGACTATTTATCTTCTTACCTGAGTATTTATATATTTATTTTATTGTGTGTTTTATTTCTACCTTCCTTACCTACCCTTTACGAAAGTTTCAACTAATCTGAAGGTAAGTCCCCTGTTAAGAAACATAGGAGGATACCGATAATACCGACAAGGCGGTGCAGGTGGTCGGTAAGGTAGGTCGCGGATAACACGAACTACTACCGCTGGTGGTAACCTGTTACCTATTATCATTACCATCAACCAGTGTTTTATACACTTGCTAGTGTTATCTGCTGTGAATCTCGGAATGAATGAATGATCGATTTACGTCAGACGGTAAAAAGCATAATTTTAGTTTATGACAATGAAGTAAAATTGAGTACTATGAAATTACTCGCGCTTACAGTGCTATTGAATAATATTAGAATATTAATAATTCTAACCCATGTTAGAATTACATGTATTACATGTTTTAGTTAAGTCCTTCGGACTGGAACTGGAATCTTTGGAATATCTCAAAATTGTAACTAATCTTAGGCGTGTATAATATTCCGCAAGAGAGATGATTCTATAGGAAATATAAGGGACCGCTTTTCTGAACAAATAAGATAATACAATTATCATAAACACTAGATTAGCATATATGTTTTCTAGATAACTCGGATTATCAGGAAATAGATATCGTGCATATGGGATATATATGATATTATATTCAAATCAATTTTGTCTCCAACCTAGAACCGGTGTACTCGGAATGGAATTCTGAATATACTGTAACTGATTAAAACACAGATAATAACATCTATACAATATCTATAGATTGAGTTGGAACAAAGTAACATGACACAGTACTTTGTAGGAACTTAACCAAGCATTATTATGGATAAATATATGATAAAAAAAGAAAACTAATCTTAAACTGAAACCAAATACTAGTTACAAATATGATGGAAAAGAACATGCAACTGAAAAGAAAAGATTATACACCTCTCAGCTAAATATTATATAAGTCAACATAGATGATAAACAATCGAAACTTATATAAAATTAATAGACGACCAATTACAGTAGATATCTGAGGCGAGTAAAAGATCTTTGGTGGAAAACACTATGCAAGAGTTATTAATGCTTAGCTGCTGCCAAGACAAACAGAAGGATGTATATAATAGATAATTAGGGACTATTAAAACTAGCTAAGTAACGTAAATTAAATTAATTTGTATAAAGTGAGACATAATTAAAGTAAAATTAGATAATTATACAGATATGACGATTGAATGGATAAAGTAATTTTCTTTCATTATTGTGACGTGTTGAGGGTGTGACGTCGTGGATCCGCGGGCCGTACCCGAATTGCGTGTTATGTAGGCTAAGAGGGGGCTCGATAGTGCGTAGTGCCGATTCCGCTCGCAATCCGTCGAGATCTCGTTCCACGTTTTGTTATATTAATATCTTTTATAATAAACCTTATTATTAACGACCAATGCCTTGATTCTTCGGACATTACAATTATAAATTTTGTAAAATTTCATTTATATAAATCTAGAAATCGAATTACACTTAGGTTGGATTCATTGTAACTTATAAATGTGTTAATCAAGTAAAATCTTGTCATTGCGATAGCTTCGAACATGAAAATCGAATATATATATGAGGAATATCAAATTTAGTTAATATTACAAATGCCAAGTTTGCTTTATCAGAGATCCGATTTAGGTACGATCCAATATAAAGCACTAACCAGCGAGTTTCATATCGTTAAATTACAATTATCTATTACATATTGTTTAATTTGTCAAGTTCTATTATTTCTATTATTATTATTTCAAGATCCATTTAGTTTCTTTATTCTAATTAATCATTTATAATTTATATATATTTTTCTTTATTTTGTTGTTATTGTTTGTTAGTTTCATTTTTATCGTTTTATTGAATAAATCTAATTGTTGAAAGATATTGACCAGTGGATTTCACTCCTTAACCGCACACCACACGAATCCCACAATCTTTATTCGCGAAATCGAGTCGTTTAGGGGTAAAAGCCGCTCTTTACCTTTTAGCGCTTGTAACTATCTGAACTTAGGTTCCAGGGTTGTTAGACGATTAGTTAAAATTTTTGATGACAGCAGTGGGATTCAGCAGGAATAGGTCACTGAACGTAGCTGTAAAGATACGTATCACCGATCTCCTGTGTGGTAAGAGAACTTTTCTCTGCGGAGGTCAAAATCGTTCATCACTAAAATAAAAAAAGAAAAAAATTTAACGCGTAGAAAATATATATATAAGTAGGAAATAACCTAATTAAAAGGGAAAAATTAGTAAATTAATTATAGTAGAGTAAATTTTGCAACTCACAATGGAAAAAGGATTAGAAGCTCAGGAAGGAAGTTCAGAAACTCAGGAGGAGGTAATTATTCCTCCTTCACCTCAGATTAGCATTCGGGATGCCGCGGATATTGTGCCTCCGTTCGATAGTCACAATATTCCCTTATACCAGTTCACGAAGAGTTGTACAAATGCGAAAAATATTATTTCTCCTCACGCCGAATATGGCCTAGTACAATGTTTTAAAAAAGATTATTAAAAAACCTCTTAGTATCGAAGCAAAGAATA
The DNA here is from genome assembly GCF_050947335.1 of Megachile rotundata. NCBI lineage: Eukaryota > Metazoa > Arthropoda > Insecta > Hymenoptera > Megachilidae > Megachile > Megachile rotundata. The sequence continues at coordinate 453,131 of NW_027473386.1, read as the reverse complement.
AGATTTTTCAAAACGGGTCAGCTTTATTCATGATAAATACGGGGTCAGATCTAATCTTAATTAAAGAAACGTCCTTAGTATATCCCACTCAAATTTATACCGATGTCTGTCTACAACTAAGCGGAATAACTAAGGGAAAAATTTCTACAACAGGGTACATCAGAGTGAAGATATTCGACCACGAAACCATATTACACATTGCCGAAACCTTACCAATAGAACAAGACGGAATCCTCGGTAACGAATTCTTCCAAAACACAGAAGCAATAATTAATTATCCCAAAGCAATAGTAATCACCAAGGATTTTACCATACCATTCGAAGAACCAATTATCCACATAGAACCTAGGGAGAGAAACGTAATACCAGTTAGGGTCCTAAATAGTCATGTCTGCACTGGATACGTTCCAAAATTAGAAATAAATCCCAATTTGCATCTCGGTAACGCTATAGTCACTAATAGAAAGGGGGTAGCATTCATTTACGCGATTAACGTTTCTTCCGAAAAAATAAAAATTCCCATGCCTGAGTATAGTCACAGCCTTTCGAAGAATCACCCGTAGAAGACATACAATTTCCGGATACACCTAGGGTACAAGAACTACTTAAATTACTGCGATTGGATCATTTAAATTCCGAAAAAAGAGCTAGTGTCGAAAAATTAATAAAGCAACACGCAGATAGGTTTAATCTACCGGGAAAAGATTTGGCAGCAACGAATAAAGTACATCATAGGATTATTACCACTGACGACGCGCCGATTAACGTAAAACAATAAAGATACCCGCAGTATCATAAGGAAGAAATTAACAAACAAATTAACGAGCTTCTCGAAAAAGGAATCATCGAACAATCGACCTCACCCTATAATTCGCCCTTATGGATCGTACTGAAGAAAGAAGATTCTGAGGGTAAAAAGAGGTGGCGATTGGTCATAGATTTCAGGCGCTTAAATAAAAAAACCATTGGCGACGCATACCCACTTCCTAATATCACTGATATATTGGACCAGCTAGGTAGCGCAAAATATTTCTCAATCTTCGATCTAAAATCAGGATTCCACCAAATCCCGATGCATCCGGATGATAAGAGCATAACTGCGTTTTAGACCCCCTATGGTCACTACGAGTTCAACAGGATGCCATTCGGACTGAAGAACGCCCCAGCCACTTTCCAACGATTGATGGAAAAACGTTCTATCTGGACTCCAAGGAATAGAACTATTCGTGTACCTGGACGACATTGTAATCTACGCAAGTTCACTGCACGAGCACGAAGTTAAATTCCATAGACTGATGGAGAAATTGAGAGATGCCAACCTTAGCCTACAGCCCGATAAATGCGAGTTTCTGAAAAAAGAGGTAACATATTTAGGTCATATTATCGACGAAAACGGGGTAAGACCGGACCCCAAGAAAATAGAAGCGGTAGAAAAATTCCCGGTACCAGAGACGGTGAAGAATGTAAGGCAGTTCCTAGGACTCTGCGGATATTACAGACGATTCATCGAAAACTTCTCAAAAATAGTGAAGCCATTGTCAGACTTGACGGAAAAGGAGCGGAAATTCGAATGGACTAACTTCCTACAGGAAACCTTTACGATCCTTAGGGAGAGATTGTGTAAAGAGCCGATCCTCACGCACCCAGACTTTTCTAAACCCTTTAATATTACCACGGATGCGTCAGGGATTGCAATTGGAGCCATTCTTAGCCAGGGTGAAATAGGAAAGGACCAGCCGATCTCATACGCTTCGAGAGTCCTCAACCCGGCAGAAACACGATACTCAACCACGGAGCGAGAATTACTCGCCATCGTTTACGCAGTACATCACTTCCGCCCGTACGTCAACGGACGAAGATTCTTCCATATAACTGACCACAAACCCTTAGTCTGGCTGAACAGCGTCGCAGACCCGACATCGAGGTTGCTACGCTGGCGAATTAAATTAAGTGAGTATGACTATGAAATCAAATATAAAGCCGGAAGCCTGAACGCCAATACGGACGCATTATCCCGTAACCCCGTTCCAACGAAAGTGCTACTGGTCAACGCGAAAAGGCCTCATCCATCAGCTACAAGTGCAGACACCCAAAGGGAAATAAAAAAGAAAAAGGAATTCCACCAATATAAAACCCGACCGCGAGAATCAGCAACGTCCAGTTCTAAAGAAGTTAAAAGGAAAAAAAAAGTTCATCAATACAATACTCGACCAAGAGAATCAGCGACGTCCAGTTCCAGAAAAGTTAAGAAAAGAAAGGAATTTCACCAATACAACACTCGACCAAGAGAGTCAGCTACATTCAGTCCGCGAGAAATAAAAAAGAAAAAGGAGTGGCATCAGTACAAAACCCGACCACGGGAATCGACTGCAACTAGTTCAAGGGAAATCGAAAGGCCTAAGAGGTATCATCAATACCCTACTCGTCCATTGGAAGATAATAATTCAGACGCACTTCCTCATAAACGCAGGAAAGGGATAAAAGAAGAAGAAATAAGCTCCGACGAATCGAACTATTACGATACAGACGGTTCCGACGAAGATATCATTAACGAGAAGGAAAATGAAGAAGTTATTAACTACGGAAGAAATAAAGAACACCAAATGCAAGTTCAAGCACAGATTCATCAACCACCCTACGCATTCAAAGCGAAGACTCCACCGCCACTAGTATTAAGGAAAAACGACCCTCTGGTAATCGGAGATGGAATAGAAGAATTCAGTGAAGAAACAATAATTCTCAAACACTTGTTTAGGGATCCGCCGAAAATTAATGCCGCACCTCCATCTTCAGACTCCGAGAGAGAAGAAGAAGAACCCCCTTACGCATTTGACAAAATTTCATTAGACATATTAGGAGCCTTACCATTAACAGCGAGAGGATACAATTATATATTATGTTAGATTGCACCTCGGGGCGACTGGCACTGGGCCATACGCCCCTGCTGTCGCTACAGCGGGACTACGACGGTTTGCGACTGCGCACTAGCCGTCTCTCTCGGGCGTAGTTTGCTCCCGGCATGTTCGCCTATCATCCGCGTCTACGACTTGTATTTCTGTTCTTTTAAAATTAATAAATACTTTATTAATTAACTTCTTTTGTTCATCCTAGTCTTCCCTTTGGAGCTGCCTTTCCCAATAGGTTATGGGCCCAGGCAGGTGATTGAAGGAAGTGTAATATTAAAAGGAACGTAAGTGTCGTGATTGTGCGTCTCCTGAGTTCGGACGACATATTTCCAAGATGACGACGACGTCGGTTAAAATCGAGTCTTTGACGAAAGACAATTACGATACTTGGAAGATACACATGGAATCGTTATTAATAAAAAACGAAAAGTGGGATTATGTCAACGGCGAAACGAAAAAGCCGGAACTTGTAGATGGAAACGCGGCATCAATCGAAGCGGTAAGAAATTGGGAGAAGGAAGATCGCAAAGCAAAGTCCGACATCATTCTCGGAATCAGCCCGAAGGAATTGAAGCAGGTAAAGGAGTGCGTCACTTCCCGAGACGTTTGGCTGCGTTTGCAAAGAACGTATCAATCAAAAGGCCCGGCTCGGAAAGCCGCGCTCCTGAAACGCCTTATGATGCATCGCATGGAAGAAAATGGCGACGTTCGAGAACATCTTAGAGATTTCTTTGACACGTTGGATAAATTGACCGATATGGGAGTGGTTTTGGATCAAGACCAACTGTCGATAATGTTGCTGTACAGTTTACCGGCGAGCTTCGAGAATTTCCGTTGCGCGATCGAATCGAGGGACAATTTACCACCGACAGAGGACCTTCGTGTTAAAATCATGGAAGAAGGCGACGCTCGGAAGAAGGGGGAGCGTAGTGTCGAAACGAACGCACTCTTTGCGAAAAGATCAGGTGCGAACGCAAGAGGAAACAGTGAATCGAAAACCGAATATAAAAAGAAGGTTAAGTGCTTTCGATGTCACAAGTTCGGACACAAAGTGAGCGAGTGTAAACAACCGTCGAAGAACGTCGAGCAGGCGAAAGCCAGTTTCTTTACTACACTCAAGACGCAAGGAGCGTACAGCGTGGAAGAAAATAGAAGTGATACTTGGTGCCTAGACAGTGGGTGCACGGCACATATGTGCAATAATCAAGAAAAATTCGCGAATGAGATTAAAACTTTTCCCGGAAAATTAAATCTCGCAAATAGTGCAACGACGGAAATTACAGCGCGTGGAACTGTTTCTATGAACACAGTGATAAATGGAAAAACAGACATAGTTACATTAAGTGATGCGCTACATATCCCGGACTTACGTAGCAATTTGTTATCAGTGAGTAGGATTACGGATGAAGGTTACAAGGTCGTGTTCGAAAAGCACGCCGCGACGGTGGTAGACGGCAAAAACAAAACTGTTCTACGAGCACCTCGCGTAAACGGCCTTTATTTAGTAGAAGAATCGACACCTCAGTGTCGTACGGCCACTCGAAACAATCCGATTCACCGAACGTCCTTGACGTCAGCTGAGTTATGGCATCGGAAGATGGGACATTTAAATTTTAAAGATCTTAAAAAGTGTGCTAGAGACGGTAAAGTGCTCGGAATAGACATTAAAGGTTTTGATAATTTGAAGTGCGGTATATGTATTCGCGGTAAAATGTCTCGATCACCTTTTACAAAAACATCTGAGCGGAGTTCGAGTTTACTAGAGATCGTTCATTCTGACGTGTGCGGCCCCTTTCGCGTGAAATCAAATGGCGGTGCCGCGTATTTTGTGACCTTTATCGATGATTTTTCTCGATGGTGTGAAATTCGTATGATCAAGTCGAAAGATCAGGTTTTCGAGAGTTTTAAAGATTTTAAAACGTATGCCGAAAACGTAACTGGAAAACGGATTAAGTACTTGCAATCCGATAATGGACGCGAATATGTGAATGCCTCTTTTAACAAATTCTTGAAGGAGGCCGCTATTAAGCGACGACTCAGCGTCACTTACACCCCCGAACAAAATGGACTAGCTGAAAGAAAGAACAGGACCATTTTGGACATGACGCGATGTCTGTTGTTGCAATCGTCTTTGCCGGATAGTTTTTGGGGAGAAGCCGCAAACACGGCAAATTACATACGTAACCGATGTCCGTCTGTCAGCCTTGGAGGCATGACACCATTTGAGAAGTGGACTGGGCGAGTTCCAGATGTAGGTCACCTACGGACCTTCGGTTGCAACGTATATTCCCGTGACAGAACACCGAACCAGGGGAAGCTCAAGCCCCGTTCAAGAAGAGGAACATTCGTCGGATATTCGGAGACCTCAAAGGCTTATCGTGTGTGGATTCCAGAAGAAAGAAGAATCGACATCACACGCGATGTTGTTTTCATGGACGAAGACTCCATTGTAGAGAAGAAGGCCGATATTCAAGAGAAGCCGACAACTTCCGGAGAAGTAGGAAAATCTTCCGAACCTACTGAACTTCTGGAGGTAGTATTATCATCAAATGACGATTTAAATAAAGAAAATGAGCTGATTCGTCTTCAAGAAATGGACGAAATCGTCGAGTCTGAATCAGGGGAAGATAGTGCTAGTGATTCAGACCACGACTCAACTGATGAGGAAGCACCCAGACGAACACGTGGACGTCCGCGGATCGTGAGGACGGGTTCGAGGGGAAGACCTCGAAAGTTGTTCCATACGGCAACCAACGTCGAAGTATGTGACGCCGAAGAAGCTTTTCTGATGGAAGTACCATTGAAGGAAGCGCTGAACGGACCCGACATGAACGAATGGATTGGTGCTATGGCTTCGGAACTCATCTCCATGTTGAAGAGCGACACCTGGAAGCTCGTACAACGACCCGAAGATCGAAAAGTGATTGGCAGCCGCACCGTGCTGACGAACAAGTATTATCCGGATGGCACTCTGGCCAGGAGGAAGGCTCGAATCGTTGCTCGTGGTTTTTCACAGAGACCAGGCGTCGATTTCTCGGAAACCTTTGCCCCAGTCGCACGCGTCGGCTCCATTCGACTAATAACATCCCTCGCTGCTCAGTATGATTTGGACATTTTTCAGTTCGACGTAGAAACTGCCTACCTGAATGGCGAATTGGAAGAGGAAGTCTTGATGGAGGTTCCCGATTTCACAGAAGACGTCTTGAAAGAGATAATCCGGACCAACCGCGGAAACGGGGACATCCTGAGGAGAGCGAAACGGATGTTGAGCGATCTGGTGAGCGGAGACAAGGTGTGCTTGCTTAAGAAGTCCATCTATGGCTTGAAACAAGCCGGACGTAGATGGCACATAAAGTTGAGCGAAAAACTTAAGCGTTATGGGCTTTCTCGGTCATCAGCCGATTCCTGCGTGTTTTACTCAGGAAAAGGAGAGGATATCTTCATCGTTGTCGTTTACGTGGACGACATCTTAGTCGTTTCACGAGATCAAGGGAAAGTAAACGACCTTGAAACTTACTTGTCAAAGTGTTTTCAGATGAAGAAACTAGGAAAAGTCGATTGCTTCCTAGGAATGGAGTTCTGCAGAGACCAGGATGGGATAAGCATCAGTCAAAGGGGATACATCAACGATTTGCTATCCAGGTTCGGCATGGTTGACTGCAACCCCGTGAAAACTCCCATCGACCTGGGGACCAAGCTGAAGAAGATCGAGGAGGAGCCCTCACCTGGATCATCGAAACATCCGTATCGAGAGCTGGTGGGCTCATTGATGTATCTGGCCGTTTGTTCGAGGCCCGACATCGCTTATGCTGCGAGTTGTCTCAGCCAGTTCAACTCTGGAAGCGACGATAGTCACTGGAACGCCGGGAAACGCGTGCTGCGGTACCTGAAGGGTACTTCCGACGTAGGGCTTCGATATTCTAAGAAGCTCGAACCTTTGACTGGCTTCGTCGATGCAGATTGGGCCAACGATTCACAGGATAGGAGATCTTATTCCGGATTCGCTTTTGTACTAGGCGGATCACCAATATCCTGGGAATCGAAGAAACAGAGAACTGTAGCTCTTTCCACGACCGAGGCAGAGTACATGGCTTTGGCGGAGGCAACCAAGGAGGCTGTCCACCTTCGACGTTTCCTGTTCGAGTTGGGATTCGACGAACTTGCGTCCGTACGAATGTTTGATGACAACTGTGGAGCCATAAAACTTGCAGAAAATCCTGTTTTTCACAACAGGAGCAAGCACATAGATGTCAAACATCATTTTGTGCGGGAAGTCCTTGCAGAGGGATGGATGCGACTTCAACATTTGTCATCCCAGGACATGGCCGCCGATGTACTCACAAAAGGGATCTCTGGATCCAAACACTGGGCTTGTTTGAAGAAGCTCGGATTGAATTTTAGCCGCTGCTAAGAGACAGGAGCCTGTAACACAACCTGCGCTTCTGTCATCATACGACTTAACACGTGTGGCTAGTGCACGTCGAGGGGAAGTGTTAGATTGCACCTCGGGGCGACTGGCACTGGGCCATACGCCCCTGCTGTCGCTACAGCGGGACTACGACGGTTTGCGACTGCGCACTAGCCGTCTCTCTCGGGCGTAGTTTGCTCCCGGCATGTTCGCCTATCATCCGCGTCTACGACTTGTATTTCTGTTCTTTTAAAATTAATAAATACTTTATTAATTAACTTCTTTTGTTCATCCTAGTCTTCCCTTTGGAGCTGCCTTTCCCAATATATTAACTATTCAGGATAATTTAACAAAATATTCCGTAGCAGCGCCCATTGCTTCCATGACTGCAGAAGACGTAGCCAGGGCTTTCACTGAACACTTTATCTGCATATTTGGCTGCCCTAAGGCGATCCTAACTGACCAAGGGGCATGTTTCATGAGCTCCTTAATGAAGAAATTGGCGAAGATCTTCCACATACAAACATACAGGACATCATCCTTCCATCCGCATTCGAACGGATCTCTAGAAAGAAGCCACCAAGTGTTAATTGAATACTTAAAACACTTCCTCACCGTAGAAAAACAATGGGACGAATGGCTACCGCAAGCGATGTTTTCTTACAGCACAAGTCTCCACGAAGGTACAAGATTCACTCCTCACGAACTGATATTTGGGAAAAAGGCACGGCAACCATCTAATTTTCCAACAGAATATGCGATATGCACATATCCAGACTACGTCGACGATCTTATTACAAAACTACACAATCGAGTGCGACAGTGCGTGTGCGACGGTGCGAGTGAGATAGTGCGAATGCGAAGTATGGATGCAGGCGAACAAAGGAAACATTTGACGAGCGAAAGAGAGAGAGAACATGTAAAGAAAGAGAGAAGGTAGATTGCGAGTGGGTCAAGGTATGAGAGTCGAAACGGAGCAGTTTTTTGAGAGAAGCGAATGCGAATACAAAGAAAATAGCGATCATAGAGAATTTGAAGTTTTTGTATACGGTAGCGAAATAGAATTACCTATTTACTTCATCGGATAGTTCCTTTTTATTTGCCACCCCGCACCTCGTTCCAACACAAGTGTTTGGAGTACCTAAAGAAATATTGACTGACAATGGACTAGAATTTAGAGGAGAATTTCAAGAATTCGTCGAAGTAAAACTCAGGATTAAACATACGACAACTGCAGTGTATCACCCACAATCCAATGGAAAAACGAAAGAACTCGTAAGGAAGTATTCAATTACCTAAGAAGCTTTTAGAAGAAAAGAATGAATGGGTTAAACTCCTACCTAATGCAACTATATCGTATAATAGCACCCGTAATGAAGTCACTGGAATATCACCTTCCGAATTCACGTTTGGTTGGAAACCTTACATCCCAATAGAAGCACGCGAAATGGAATTTGGAGAGAAAATGGCATACGAATCTCTAAGCAATAAAAGACGAAGAACACAAGAGATTGCAAAAGAAAGAATAAAGAAGCAACAAGAAAAAACGCAGCAAAGGTTACCAGAAGCTAGAATAGATAGAGAGTACAGAATAGGACAACATGTAATGATGCGAAGAGGACAACCACAAGACAAGAGACTCGATTCGCCATGGGAAGGCCCATACGAAATTATTGGAGTAGTAGATAATCAAGCAGCTACTGTTCGAAAGGGAAACCGAGATGTAACATATCACCTGTCCGACCTCAAACCTTTCTATGTTACAGAAAATGAAGAGGAAAACCAAGAGGTCACGCGAGATCAAGATGAAAACGAATTATTGAACCTTCTGATTCTGAGCATATTGATGCACAAAGCGCCGACGAAACCGATTGACAAGGAAGAAATAACCATAACGCCGATAGACATGAAAAAATCAATTTACTTGGAACACATAAAGGAAGCACAACTATATCATGACACATGGAAAGTAACCGTCGGAATAGAATACGGACATCTACAAGATGAGATAAAGTTATTGATTTTGCATACAAATCAACTAGCCAAACGGTGTAACGAGATTGACCCATGCCTAAGCAAACAAAGAATAATCCTTCAGCAAGAACAAAATAAAAGATCGAATCAAGAACTCTCATCTTTAAGAAAATTCATGGGGCATGCACAAAGAAGAGGATTGCTTTACGCTATAGGCGAAGGAACGAAAGTACTATTTGGAACGATGACAGCATCAGATGCGGAATATTACAACAACGAATTGGACAAATTAAGAGAAGATAATATTAAAATAGCCCACTTAGTGAAAAATCAAACGACGATATTACTCCACAAAATACAAGACAATCTGGGAACCTATAAATATATACAACAAACAGAAAAGCTGAATATCAATTTTGAATTACTACAAAATGCTACAAAAGAAGAAATATTCAATTTAGAAATAGATGAGACCCTGGCTGACGACATATTTCTTTACCATGACGTTTCTACGACGATGCAAAAGCTCCAAGAAGCTATAGTCGATGGCAAACATGGCATAGTACACTAAACGATACTACCATCTTCAGAACTATTCGAAGCAATGAGAAACACAACAAAATTCGAGAAATTCCGTGTACCACTGAAAGAAGAATATTATGGAATACTATTAGACACGAGCGAAATATCAATAACGCTAACAAACGAAAAATTAATTTACAACCTTTGGATTCCAATACTAGAAGAAGACGTATACACATTATATAGACCAATCGCGTTACCGATCTACTCGTACATTCAAGGATATTCTGTATATAACGTGGAATTTGAATATCTACTCCTAAACCAACTACGCCCAGAATTTATACCCACTAATGAAGAAGAAAAGGCACAACTTAAGACTGTGGGAAATCAATACGTAATTCAAAGAAAACACCCGAACTATCTTGCATCATCTTCGAACGCTTGTTTGATAGAATTACTCTTGAAGAAAAGTCAAGAATGTTCACAAAAATACATAAAACTACAAGGTACACTATCCATTCAACTCTCAACAAATCAAGACTGGATAGCTATCGCCCCAAGAAAAGAGCAAATAACTATTATATGCGAGAACCAAGAACCACACATAATAACAATACAAGATAGAAGCATAGTACATTTACCACAGGGATGCGCAGGAACCACGAAAGAAACCATTATAAGAGCAGGAGGAGAAAAAGGGAATACCACATTAAATATACCTATTGAAACGACGGAACATATAGACCATTGGAAACAGATATTAACAGACAGACAAATCGATATACAAGATCTTAACATAACATATTTGAAGAAAACTCAAATAACGGCGCAAAATCTGCAACTGATAGGAACAACTATAGACGAGAAAAACCAACAGATCGAAATATTATCATTAAAAACAAGAACTATGACCACAATAGAACGAATTGAATATTACGTCACGATATTAGAATATGCGAGTCTAATTGGAGCCACGTTATATATCCTGTACAAAATGAACTGCCTACAACCCATATGGAATATAATGAGAAGAATTTTAACACGATGCATCACCATTTACGATCACTGCTCGTTTGGAAGATACGCACAAACGATAGATAGAACACCTGCGGAACCAGTCAGAATGGCGGATCTAATGCACCAGGAAGAAGCACCCCAGTATCAGGAACAAGAATTCCAGTCGAAATCAAAACTTTCTAGAAAAGCGTTCTACAGAAACCCAGCCAACGAGGTACATTGAAGCTAAGAATGCAATACTTGTTTATAATATTTTATTAGGTTTCTCTATCTGTTAAGAAGTAGATCATTAAGTATTCAAAGGTATATTGTAACATGTTATAGTAACAACATAAAACACGAAAAAAAAAACGAAAAAGATACTTATACCGATCATTTGTAGAATGGAAAAGCGACCCGAATTTAATTGAGAAATTAGAAAATGTACTAGAATTAGCGTTAGAGTTCGAAGAAGGTTTAATAGAATGAAATAGAAACGTAATATTCCAATAAACTAGAACATTATCGATTTAAAACACATATCAAAACGTAAATCAAAATGCGAGGACGCATTTTCTTTCACCCCGGGAGGAATCTCACCGGTCGTAAACAAGATAACGCGCGGTCCAGTAGACGCAAATAAGATAAGCTCGAGACAATAACGCAATTCAGAGAGAAGAAAAGTATAAAAACAGAAGCAGGCAGGCGCGCGCGAGATATTTGGAGCTCAGACTACCTACGAGTCATATCGTGTTGTCGTGAATCAAATATCGAGATCATTCTATTATACCTTTGTAACAAGTGTATACATTGTAAAGTGTCGCGGTTAAGAAATAAAGTCCTTTTAAAATACAACCCGAGTGATTTCCTGCGTAACAATATAAATCACAATCGTGCAAACCAAGATAAATTTTGTCATTGCGATAGCCTCAAATACAAGAATCTATAATACCAAATATGATACCAAATTTAGTTAATATTGCAAAGGCGAAGTTAACTTTATCAGAGATCAGACTTAGGTGGCGGGCGAATGGTGCCGGTCTGGCACAAGTCAGATCTCCCATCTCCACGTGACGTCCGCTGGGATAGAGGCACTATGCCCTTCGGCAGTCGATTGCTTTGTGATCGGCTGCCCAAGGGTGGGAGCCTCTATGCTGACGGGATAATGGCGACCACAGGGAGTACAGGGCCTGTATGGCACCTCTACCACGGGCCAGCGATCCCGGGGGCCCGAGCTTTGATTCACACCGTAAGCCTGTGGTCATGTTTCGCAGGAACGGGAGGCTCGCTTTAAACGGCTGGCCCGCGAGGGGATAAGGGGCGGCGTGGAGCTAACCATCGTCTCAAAAACGAGAGCGCGAGCCGTACCGAGATGCAAGAGGGACGAAGAGGATGATAATTCAGGATTCGACTCGTCGGTCATCTCCGTTGATTTGCCACCATCAACCAGCAACCAGGATGACCGGCCTGTGCGGCAGAGAGAAGGGCCTCCAACAACGGGGGTGTGCGTGGGCCTTCCAGAGGCCCAGGAACGCCTCAATGAGGCCAAGAGGAAGTCGTTGGAGCTCAGGGTGTTCGACGAGTCGCTCCCGGCACCGGGCCCCTGTCGGGCGAGTAAGCGCTTGCCGGAGGTGGAGGACTTGTCGCGTGAGGCGCGCTGGTTGTCATCCGCTGATTTGTTCGCGGAAATGTTGAAGAACGCAGACCTTATTAAGCGAGTGGCGGCCTGCTCCCAAAACTTAAAAGGGGCGGACGTTCGTACCCTCCGGATTGCGTCGAACGCGATAGAGGCGTACACAGACGAGCTGGCGGAAACGGCAGCTCTGCGAGGCGGGCGAGCAGCGGAGGCAGATGGCCGCTGAGCTGTCTGTGCTCAAGAAGCAGATGGAGGAGCTGCGGGAGGGGTCCATGATACCCGGCGCGGTCACCAGCCCCGCAGCACCCGTGACACGGAGAAGAACGGGAACGAGAAGGAGATTGTCGTCATCCTCCTCGGAACGCGAGGACACCAAGAGACGACAACTAAGCGCGGTGGGGGCAGAAGCGCTCACACCAGCGACGGCCCCCGTGATGGCGGCTGCCAACGCCGCCACCGCTGAGGAAAATTGAGATGGGAGAGCAGCAGCCGACGGAGGAGCGGCGCGAGCCGCATGAGTAGTCAATGGCGCCGAAAACGACGACAGTGGCAGCAGACAAGCCGACGGAGCGGAATCTGGAAGCGGGCCTGAAAACAGTGGTGGCCATCCTGATCCGAAAAGTGGAAGAGTTCGTTGCTGAAGTCGGAGGAGGGAACACCAAGAAGCCTCAGGCCACGGCGCGCAAGGAAGGACCCAAACCACCTTCAAGGAGAGCCTCCGTGGCGCGCAAACTGGCGGTGCGCCCTAGCCAAGAGGCGGGGACCGCCAACCCGCCGCCCACACCCGCCCCCACAGGAGAAACGTGGATAATTGTGTTGGGGCGGAAAGCGAGGCGCGAGATGAAGAAAGCCCAAGCGGCCGAAAAGGTAGGCCCAGCCAAAGAACCGCAGACTGCGGCAAAGACAGCGAAGAGGACTGCCGGTGCCGGAACTGCCAAGCCGGCAGCGCCGATAGCGTACAATCCGAGGGTGCCTCGACTTCTGAGGACGGCCGCCGTCACCTTGACGTCAACAAGGAGGAGCTCAAAAAGATGAAAATAAATGAGTTGCGGATACGCAAAGCAGCCACCGGTGGACTCATCCTTGGCATCCCTGGGAAGCAGTCAAAGGCAAAGGCAGAGAAGCCGGCAGAGAGATTGAAGACCGCCTTCGACGAGAAGGAAGTGGGAGTCACCAACACCGTCCAAACAGCGGAAATACAACTGATCGGGCTGGACGACTCCATTGAGCCACAGGATGTGGCGGAAGCGTTGGCCTCCTTGCGAGAAGCAAAGGCGGGTGTTAGGAATCGGAGAATAGGAATCGCTATTATCGACCACTAAACACCAATCGGCCGTCGTGGCGCTATGTAGATCGCGAAACCCCCTGTCCTCATAGGTTCGAGTTATAAAGCGATTCGCGAAAACCGAATTGTACCCTTCGTGTAACAGAGCGAAATACAGACAAAATATTAAAAAACAGCGAGTTTTATTAGAATAAAATCATACACGGATTTCCACATTCTGGTGCGTGAGCGAAGTTTCAATTCCGTCATTCTCGAGAAAAAGACGAGAGATATCCCTGGCCTAAATATATAAAAGAAAGTTTGTCTACGGCCAACACCGGCGCCAATTAAATTATTTTCCATCAACAAAAAACAGCGGGAAACATCAAAGTTGCAAATATTCGGAGGTCTCCCACCACCATGGGCACAGTCTGGGTGAGGTGCCCCGTAACTGTAGCGCGGAAGGCCGAACCGGCGAAAAGGATCTGCGTTGGATTGTCGTCCGCCAGAGTAAAGGTGTTGGCGGCTAGACCGATGCACTGCTTCAGGTGCTTACAGAAAAGGCACACGGCAGCGATGTGAGACAGCGAAACGGTGCGCAAGGGGAGATGCTTCGTGTGCGACAGTACGGAACACAAGGCCGCAGCGTGCACCGAGAAGTTGAACTGCCCACTATGCAGTGATCTGGGCAGACCAGCAGCCCGCAGGTTGGGAACAGCGGAATGCGCGCCTGTCCCAAAAAGAAGAAGGGCGATAAAACCGCGTCGAAGGGGGTCGAAGCGACGGAATGCTCGGTGACAGTAGAGGAGGCGGCTCAACCGGAGCAACAGGAAGAGGAAGCCATAGAGGTGGCTGGGGAAGGGATCGCGTGATGGGGCCGTTGAGCCCCATTATACAGTCTAATGTGAACCACTCGGCGGGGGCGCAGGACCTAGTGTTCCGCACCCTCGCCGAGTGGGACTGTTCACTTGGGGTAGTAGCGGAGCCTTACCGTGTCCCGGACCAGCCGAACAGGTTCACGGATGCGAGGGACTCCGGCATGACAATCGCGATCATAGCGCGGGGTAAACCGGGTTCACCCTCTTGTACCGTAATCGTTGCGGGGCGGGAGCCAGTCGCGGTTAAGTGGGGTGAAGTAGCGGTGATGGGCGTTTACGCATCGCCTCCGACATGCTGGATAGGGTGGGGCAAGTAATCTCTCAGTGTTCCTCACAGCGCGTATTAATCATAGGCGATTTTATCGCTAAAGCGCGAGAATGGGGGTCCTCCAGACCAGACGCGAGAGACGAGGCGACCCTTAATTGGACGGTGGCGCACGGCCTCCTGATAGTTAACCTGGGCCAGGTGAGCAGGTCCGTGTAGCCTCAGGGCGAATCCATTGTGGATCTCACGTGGGCTTTCCCTGCGGTCGCGCGTACCGTTGCGAGTTAGCGGGTGGCGGAGTACGTAGACTCTTACTGACCGCCTTCATGTTAGATTGTGTTTCTCCTCCGACACCCGGTGCCGCCGGAGTAGACGCCCACCGCTGTGCAGGTGGGCGCTGAAGAAGCTCGACAAGAATTACTTAGAGGCTGCTGCCCGCGTGGCTTGCTGGCTGGCTTCTCCGACAAGGGAGGTCGCGGACGTCGAGAGTGAAGCTGAGTGGCTCCGGTTCACAGTGCAGGGTATCTGCGACGTGGCGATGACCCGGGCCACACCTCACCCGCGTCGGGCCGCATACTGGTGGATGCCGGAGATCGCCTCATAACGAGAGGCGTGTCTCCCGCGGCGCCGCCTGTATCAGCGCGCCCGGCGTAGATGCAACCGCGACTCTGCGCGGCAGTAGCTTCTGTGGGGGAATACAAAGGAGCTGTTATCGCCTTTAGTACAGCGATTCGGGAGTCCAATGGCCGGGCCTGGGACGAGTTCTTCGGCTCTCCGGAGCGGAATCGTTGGGGGCGCCCATATAAACTGGTTATGGGTAAATTACGACCGTGGATCCCCCCCCCCAACGATAACAGAGAGACTCGACCCCCAGGCACTGGAGCGCGTCGTGGAAGCGTCTTTTTCCGGGTGATAGTAATCCTCCGGCACGCTTTAGGTCGTCTCCGACCCAATATGGGGGTCTCCTGACGGCATACCGGGCTGGGTCTGGTCTTTGGTGTTCCCATTCTTGGGAGACAGGATGTTGAGTCTCTTTAAGTATTTGGATATCGGGGTGGCTGGTCCTCTTAAAGGAAGAGGGGAAAAAGGGCGGCGATCCGTCGGCGTACTGACAGATCGTTATTGTAAATCCGACCCTGCCGAATAGGGCGCGGATGTGCGGCCTGACGCAAACGGGTATACGCTAAATAACAGTCCATCATACCTCCTAGTCCTCGAAGTTACTGCCACTACGAGTCCAATTGGTATCAGCACCGGTTGGTGACATACCTGTGGGGCCACTGCACCTCCCATAGCACCTATGTTATCATGGTTACCCTTGAAACGTTTGATGGGTCTCCGTCGGGTACCTTTCGGTTACCTCTACAACAGATTATTACTACCGGTGGCATTCATTGCTCAGGTTCTTGAGATTGGGTAGCTCCGCCGGCAGTTTTAAGGGTGAGAGTCATGTCGCCTGACGGCCGTACATTCATCCCCTGTTTCAGTATACGTAAAAACGAACCTATCCATGTTGAGAGAATTCCTTCTCTAACGTTTGATGGGTCTCCGTCGAGGCAAAGGCAACTTTGTATCCTCTGCAACACATCATAAGCTATCGGCGGCATCCGTTGCCGCGAGACAGGGATTGGGTAGCTCACACCGATAGATCTACGGGCACAGATCGTGTTGTCTGCACTGCACCCGGCGCACGGCCATAGCCCTGCGATTTATTGCAAAACACACTACTGAGATACCCGTGAGACGGAACTACTTCCGTCGCGCATACTGGATTTCAATCGCCGAGGGCCACTTTTGCAGCACCTCTACCACGCAAGTCTGCTTCACGGTCGCATCCGTTGCCCGGATATCCGGTTTTAGGCAGCCCTACCACAGCTTTCTCGGGCATAGCGGCGCGTGGTCTATGGGATTTCGTCTCGGATACTAGGTTGCCCCAACACCTCAAACGACGGCCCCAACTCGCTAACCCTTGGATACAAGATTTCGAAAAACTCGAGTCTCCACCACACATAATTATTTCTGCTGCATCTTGTGCCTTTAACCAGATTCCTGGAGTCGTACAACACCGAACAGCAGTTTCATGGCCTACAGCAGTGTGGTCTGGCCGTAGGCCCCGAGTGTTGGCGTGCATCGTGTTGGTCACCATTTGTACAGTTCGTAATACCTTCCTTTTGACATCGTGCCTCTTCATGTGCCTCTGTTTGTAATGTCTTTATGTGTTGTCGTCTTCAGATGTTTGAACTTTCTGTCGCATGTGTACTAAGCGTAACTTTACTTTTGCTCATAATTACTTGTGTTCGTGTCGCATTTTCGTGTATCCTGTGTGCGTAATGTTTTGTGCAATACCACACAATAAAAGCATCCCCTTGGTGGTTTCGTCTACACATGTGCTTACGTCTCGACAAAGCCATGTGAGCGTCTCATACTCCTTTGTCCTCATGATCCTTGTCGTCGTGTAAAATAGTGCCATACGTCCCTGTCTGACGTCCAACGTTCTCCTCTGAGTGTTACGTTTTTCATATTGTTCCTCTGCTTGTCTCCGAGCTATTTCGTCGCATAGTTACGTCCGCAAATTTTCTTGTGCTGTACAGTTTATTTGTTCTATAACACTCGTGCCCGTGTTATTGGACTTCCGATCAAAACGTTTGACGGGCGGCCGTCGAGGGTGACACAAGTATTCCCTCTACCATGCAGTTTTTGACCACGATGGCATCCGTTATCCAGATTCCTGGGATTGCGTAGCTCCAGTCGCAGCCTTCTTAGGGTTAGGCGGTGCATGGTATTCTGGACTCCTCTCGGACACTAGGTCTGTGCCCAACACCTTTAACGACGGCCAGTCACGCCTCCCCTGGGATCCAGGCCGAAGCCCCACCACACGTTCCGTACTAAAGGAGGTTTATCCTTTGCCCAGAGGGTTAATCGTGGATCGGATAACGTCCACACATCAGTTTTAGGGCCTACGGCAGTGTGGTTTGGCTGTACGCCCACGTACCGACCGATCGTGTTGCTCGACGTTATGGGCAAAATATTCGAGCGAATTATAGCTTCGCGATTAGTGGGTCTCCTCTCCGGAAATGGTCCGGACGTGGCCGACTGCCAATTCGGGATTATAAGGGGGAGAAGTACCGTGGACGCGGTGAACAGAGTCCGCGCCATCGCGCAGACGGTCACGTCCAGGGACGGAGAGGCGATTTCTATATCTCTGAATATAGTGAACGCCCCCAACACCCTGCCACACCGAGTGGTATTGGATGGGTTACGGAGGCTGAATGTGCCTCCAGTATTAACGGGCATAATCGGGGACTATCTTCGGGAGAGGTCCATCCATTGCACCGATCGGTTGGGCGCAATTAGGACTTGGGGTGTTGAGCGGGCCGTGCCCCAGGGATCGACACTCGTGCCTTTCCTGTGGCTTGTGGTATACGACCCCGCTCTGGGGTGCGCCCCGTTGCCACCGGGAGCTTTTATCACCTGTTTCGCCAATGATACGCAAATTTTTGCAACGGGGCTTACTTGGAGGAGGACCACTCGCCTCGCAGAGTTAGGGGCCTCGGTGATTGTTTCCGCGATCCGGGGGCTCGGGTTGGAGGTGGCTCCCCACAAAACCGAGGTGATGGCCTTCAGCCGCACACGTGGGGACTCGCCTCCGGCCGGAGCTCTGCTCCGGGTCCTAGCGAGAAGATTAATCGACTGTATATGGGAGTCGTGCGGAGTATGGCCCTATACGGCGCCCCAGTTTGGGCTGCCGATCTGGCCGCCAGGCTCCGGTCGCAGAAAATTCGGCGACGTGTGGAGCGGCGACTGGCGATCAGGGTGGCGATGGATTACCGCACCATCTCCTACGAGTCGGCGATGGTCCTGGCAGGAGTAATTCCCTGGAAGTATCAGGCGGAGTCGGAGGCTGAAGTGTATAGACACCGAAGCGTCGCCTGCTGGGTGGGGGTTGTCGAGGATGTCCTGCCAGGGCCCAGCGTCGAGGAGGTCAGGCTCCAGGCCCGCCGTGTCGCTATCCGCCGCTGACGCGTGGAACTCACTGACAGCGGGGCCGCGAGGAAGCGCGCAGTTGGGGCGACGCTTCCACGCCTGGAACAGTGGATGAACCGCGGCCACGGGCGGCTCTCGTTCCGGGTCAGACAGGTACTGACTGGGCATGGGTATTTTGCCCAGTACCTGTGCCGGACCGGTAGGGAACCCTCACCGGAATGGGACCAGACACCGCGGAACACACGGTTGAGGAGTGTCCGGCGTGGGCGTAGCGACGTCATTATCTTCAGCGTGAAGTGGGGATGGATGTTAATGTGAATGTGCTTGTGGAGCATATGCTCCACAGCGAGTGTCAGTGGAATGCCGTCGTCTCTTTCAGTGAGACGATTATATCCCGGAACGAGGCGGCGGGGCGTGAACGACAGCGTCGCGGGGGGGGGGGGGGGGGGGGGTATTGATAACCGTGTGTTGAGGAGAAGGAGAAGATGACCAGGAAATTCGAGCTCGGTTTCTCGGGCGCCCTCGTGAGGGTAGCGGGGCGGCGCGGCCTCCCCGCGTCGCCCGCATGGGGTGAGTGAGTGTGTGTGTATGTGTATGTGTGTGGTGTGAGTGTTGTGTGTGTTTGTTTCGTTCTTAAGTGCGGGATGTGGAATTGCGGGGCAACGTCGACCTTCTCGACGTCCGCTAGCCGCCCTCCAAATTTTAGGGACATGAGCGTCTTCGGGTAAGGATCCGGGGACCTACTGTGGGGCTGGGTCATGGCCGCAGATGTCACGGGCGGGGGCCCGTGATTCGGTTTGGGATAATTCATGAGGTGTGGGGGCGCCTCTCCTCCCACACGAGTTGGGCGCGGAAATGCGCAAATAGGCTGGCGGGTGATGGCGCCGCTTAGGCGTCGGGTTCGATCAGCCGCCAACGCCGTAGAGGGTGGGCATCACCGAGGGTTTTTAGTGAGTAGGAATCTCTCACTCCCACCGCTCCTCTCCCGGGGAGTGGGAGGTGTCTATGAAGATTCCCCCCCCCCCCCGTATAAAAAAAAGATCTGACTTAGCTACGATCCAATATAAAGTATGAACCAGAGAGTTTCATTTCGTTAAATTCGCGATTGTCTATTGTATGTTTGTTTCGTTTGTCAAATTCTATTATTTCTATTATTATCATTATATCGAGATCTATTTGGTTTCGTTATTCTAGTTAATCATTTATAATCTATATACTTTTCCTTTATTTTGTCGTTACTGTTATTTGTTAGTTTCATTTCTTATCGTTTTATTGAATAAACCTAATTGTTGAAAGATATTGGCCTGTGGATTTCACTCCTTAACCGGACACCACACGAATCCCACATTCTTTAGATTAGTTATTTGCGAAAACGAGTCGTTTAGTGGGTAAAAGCCGCTCTTTACCCTTCTAGCACTTGTAACTATCTGAACCTAGGTTCCAGGGTCGTTACAAATGGGAAAATAACTACGCCCAGTGGTGACCTGGAAGCCTTGGAAGAACATAAGAACAGGGACTCCATTTCATTCAATTCGTAGACGCCAAGTCACGATTGTCTCACTACATAATTATGGGAGATTTGATAAACAAAGCCAATAAGAACAAGGTTTACACAGGAACTATCAACGGGACCCCTGTAACAAGGCAAGGAAATGTGCTTAGGATGCTATGGAAGAGACGAATAGTTGGTACTTGCCATCTGGGCCTATCTCCGATATACTTAGTAAAATGAGATTGACTCTTAAGACTAATACGCAGATCTAGAACCCAACAGATGAAGATTATGTTGTTAATACCAGGTCGAAAGTGGTCTCCTATCTTTTATTATATCCGCACATAAGACCTGTGAGACATATTTGTTTAACATTGCTGGCTATTATTAGGGATGGAAAGTTGTTGGCTGACCGGCTGTCTTGGAGATTGGGAATTTTGTTGATTTATGAGATCAATCGACTGAATCTTATAGGATACACACATCATGCGAAAGATCATAAAAACAAGCAAATATTACGCTATAATATCTCTCTAACTTGTTTTTTTTTGTTTAGGAAGACAGAAATCCAGTTTACGGACATCTGGGAAGACAGGCCAGATAGAGTGAAAGACTCACGCTTCCAGCGCTCCTAGAAGAGGGACGGTTTCCACGCATACCCACTAAAACTGTCTCCCGCCCCCGCAACAAGGGTGGAGGGTGGCGGCAACTCGGCAGGCTTTCCTGTCGTTGGATATTTTCCCCCTGCGCTAGGCCATCGCTCGCATGTTGTGGAAGAAAGACTACCCCCCTCCCACCACCCCCGCCCCTCGCGTGTGTGTTCCATGTGTGAGGAATGGATGCTCTTACTCAAAGGTTCTTGGCCCGAGAGGGTACGCCCCCCGGCACCGCCTCCCGGTGAGCTCGAGCATACGGCTTTACTCTGTCTTGACGTCGCGAGTATCTGATTTTGTTTCCCCAAAATCCCCCCCCCCAAACCCCACCCCTTTCGCATCTGCGTGTCCTATGCTACTCGATATTACGTAAGTTTTCCGCTCATGAAAATTTCGTGAAGTTTCCGTCCCCCACCCCCGCCACCGCCCTCGCGCTGATGCATCCCTATTTGTTTACCTATTGCTAAAGTTTACTTCGCCTCGGCTGTTGCCTTCCTTGCCTATATTGCGCTTAAACTCGCGTTGTCCTATTTATATTTAAAATTTTGTAACATCCCTTGTACTAGAACCTGGTATTTTACAGCGCTTATGAAGCAAAGAGCGGCTTTTGCCTATTAAGCGACTCGTTTTTACTATAACTAATTCTAAAAGAATGTGGGATCGTGGTGGCGTGTGGTTAAAGAGTGAAATCTACAGGTTAATACCTTTCATTAATTAGGTTCATTCAAATAATGATGAGAAAAAGAGTTATAATTAACAATTACTTTAGTAAATATAAAAATGTATATGTGACTGAATTCTATAAGCAAATTGGAGTATAATAGACTTGTTGTTGACGCAAATCGCAGAACGGTAGCTAACTACTTCAATTAGGCGGTTTTATAATGATATACGCAACGCAAAAATATAACGCAATTTAATAATGGATCTAGATCCTAACAAAACTGACAGAACAATATTTGGTTAATTACAAAAACTCTAAAATTTGTATTAGACGTGGAACAGTTACTCCTTGTTTTGACTCTAAACTAATTAGTTTATGGCCCTTTTCGTCAGAGCACAAATCGACACCCAAAACCTGATCGCTTAATTGGGGAGCCTGCGTTAGCTGGCTACTAGAACTAACCAACGATGCAAGAATCAAGTGACCGACGTGTGACCAACAGGGTTGCAAATAAAAATGACTCGACTTTAATTATTTATTGAAATTACTGAAACGCCACCCACAAGACACGGGCTTCAGAGACCAAGCCGCTCAATGATGGGGAGCCTGCGTTAGCTGGCTACTAAACTACCCAGAGCGAACTCCGAGAATCTGACGGCGAATTAGTAATTCAGGAAAATAAGAAATATGTATGAGTGACTGGCGAGCTCTCGTTGATGTCTTAGTTTCTTCTGGGGCTGAGCAAAGCACTCTCCTTACGGAGTTTCAGATACAAGACCGTTTGATCGGGGAGCCTGCGTTAGCTGCCTACTAGAACTACCCAACGATCGAGTATCCAAATGGCTGATACCCGCTGTCCAGTCAAAACTAAGAATCTTGTAGGCTCTTACCAGTTAAAACTGCTCCAGTTAGTCGCTTCCTAAGAGGTCCGGCACGTAGTACTTCCAAGATTGTTCTGCGCTCGCAGCCGCTGCTGCACGCCCTCCTTACCCAGAGAATTATGGGTTTTTCCCGCTCAAAAAGTAGTTATTATTTTATTACGCTTTATTTAGTAGCAAATATATATTAGTTTGATTAATAAAAATACGCTTTGATTTATTAGTAATTAGTTTTTCACAAGTTTTCCCGTTAAATTGTATTTTTAATCATTTTTAGATACGCAAATTATAAGTGTTTTAATAGAAGAAATAATTAATCGCAAACAATACATAAAATAATAACTAAAAATATAACGCAATTTATAATGAGTGAATACTTAATAATATATATAATATAAACATTTAAATAGTAATTTATAATAACTGTGTTTTCGAAGTATATCTTCTGTCTCTTTCTAACTAACGCGCGCGCCATCGATTGGTGATCTACTCTAAACAATGTTGCGCTCGTGAGCTAACCCCATCCCATTACCATGCGAATTTTTATGGCGCGGTCGGTAATTTGCGGTCGGTAATACAATAGAGAAAGATGTTAGAACTAAAATGCTTCTCTGTTTATCGGCTGGATGATGTACCGGGGGACGTTACAATTTCTGTACGATTGAATAAGATAAAATAAATTAATTAAATAAATAAAATAGAATTAATATTTATAAGGCTTATTTCCCTTACTACGCATTCGTCTCTACCACTCGGCTCCGCGATCATTTCGTAATTCGAATTTTCCGCGCGCCGCTTTTCATTGCGTTTTCGCGTTGCTTCCCCCTCCCTCGTCCCCTTACCCTTTGCGTTATCGCTGCTTAACCGATTTTCCACGCGTTTCCTATCACGCCGCAGTCTCCTTCTACAACGCTACGTGAGCCCATTGCTCTTGGTAAAATTTTTCCTCTGTCTCTCTCCAGGTGTTTTCACTCGGCTCCCAGTTCGCCCCCTAATGGTGCTGTGACCAGGCTGACGTCTGAATTCTTTGCTCCAACACCTTTCAATTGACAAGTCTGTCCGAGCTCTCGAGTCGTTTCTCGTAGCCCGCCGTTTGTTGCTGCTTCCATTTGTTGCCGCTGTTTAGGCGTCAACTGGAAGTTGTAACCGTTTTTTTTTTCCTTTTTCTTTTTATTCACCCCGATTGATCGAGCGAGAGAAGATAGACACGAGAGGAGAGTACGGACCTTTTTAGAATAGGGTTCGCGTTGAAAAATTTCAAGGCAAGAGGAAGGACAGTAATTCAGCCAATGACACACTCGTTAAAATCTGGTAGACACGAAATTTATTAAACTTTAGTATTTAATATGAATAGTTTATAAATTCTTTGTTCTTATACCCCGAGCGCTTGAACGTGGCCCCGCGATATTAATGGCAAAATTCTTTGAAAAACAAATCTGCTGAGAGGAGATTGCGATATCCGCTTTAGACTAGATTTCAGTTATTATTACTCCGGAGAGTTTACAAAACGATTTCGGAATTCGCTAGCTACCGATGTTTATACCCAGACGAACGTTCGTTACCTCGCGTGGTAAATATATGTATTCGGCCTTGACAAGGCCGCGGCAAATGAGATGCAAGACAAAAACCTCTGTTGTGACTTTAATACTTTGTTTGGAAGTTATTCTAGCTTGGACGCTGGTGCTCAACTTGCGGCGCACTATCGTTAGACTACGCTCTTTAGAGCGTGTGACACGGGAATGTTCAAAATATGATCAGTGGGTTTTTTAGCCACTCAATCACATTTGACATTGGCCACGCCACTGTGGCTATGAGCTAACAGTAAGAGAAGGAATGCACACTCGCGAATTGTGTGGGTTCCGGCCCCTCTGTAACTCACAACACGCAAGGTTAACGATAGCTCCAAATCCTCAATTCTGGTTCCGAGTCACGCCAAAAAGAACTTCCAAAGTGCAGTAAACTGCCCGAGCTCAGGAGAGAGTGAATAACGAACCTGAGGGTTTCTGGGGCCTGAAGGCTTCGTTATCACCCCAGGCTTTGCTCGTTTGTAATTCGTCAATACGTGAGATGGGAGAGGCACTCGTCTGAGCGAGCGAGTCTCGTTTCTCCGATTTTCAAATTAACAATAACTTGGAAGTTTCCTGTCTTTTAAGTTATCACATTACCTACTTCGCACTCCAAATTGCATTAAAATGCCTGAGCTCAGGAATGGATGAAAAACGAGTTTTTGGGATTTAGGGCCTCAAACACGTTATCACCATTCGCTTTGCTCGTACGACACTCGCGAGTACTCGAGATGGGAGAGGCACCTTTTAGAAATAAGTGAGTCTCGGTTCTCGGATCTTCGAATGTACGTAAACCTGGAGTGGCTTCCCTAATTGACTCTGATCCCCCGGTTGCAAAATCTCCGATTTTCCAAATCGCGGGAATAACGCGTAACCGTGCCGTGATACAGTTTGGATCAACGACTCCTCAGTTTGAGGCGCGAACAATAACCGCGAGCACCAGCCGTTTTACTGCGTGTTCGATAGTCAGTTTGACTCAAGCTATGTTCCATTTTTCGTTAGGCGGACCCCCTTGTTAGGATCACGTGCGATCTAGAAACCGATATAGATCAGAGTGACGATCGATCTCATGGCTTGCGGGTCGATCGCTCACCTGTTACCTGGAGGGGATCACACGCATGCGTTATTCGGACGCGTGGCGAAATAGTTTGCCTAATTGCTCTCTACCCCACCCCGCAATCCGCGAACTATGAATCGCTAATATGTGAGCGTACTTTGTACGGTTACAAAGTTGCCAGCAACGCTCCATTTCCTTCCGGTTCGGAGCTTAAGCCGCTTCGCTATTCGAAACTCTCTTTGAACTTGAATTTTCTAATTATTTCTCCTTCCCCCCTCCTGACGATCCCAATCGGTTCCCATTGTCGCCCCCTAATGGTGCCATGACCAGGCTGACGACTGGCTTTCTTGCTGAATCAACCGTTGATCAGAAGGGTGCTTTGCTCAATTTGACCTCTTTCCCTCCTCTCCCCCACTCCGTCGGTCCCCGTTGTGTGCCCCCTAATGGTGCTATGACCAGGCTGACACCGGTTTCCTCCCTTGCAGGTTTGAGTCGTTTGATCGGTCGTGTCTATGTTTCGTTTCTCCGCCTCTTCCACTCCTGCTCTTCCTCTTCCCCCTCTCGCTGTCTTTTCGCTTCTTCCCCTCCTCTTGCCGTTCGAAAAGCGCGCCATGTCTCCGCCGTCTTGCTTGCTGCCGCATCCTTTCGCTTTACCCTTTAGGGCCGCTCTCCAAGTGCTTGCAGCGTTCCTTCCTTCGCCATGCTGAATATTCTCAATGCGGGCCCTTTGCTCCACCATCGTTGTGACTGCGGAGTTTCCAGGGTGCTGGAGCGTTTTCCGCAGTTCTTCCAACACTTTTCCGCTATTTTCCCGCTTTGCACTGTTCCTCTGCACTCGCGCACGTGGTCACGTATATTCCCCTGTATCCGCAACACTCCCAGCACTTCACTGCACTCCCATAACACTTTCGCAATACTACACCGAATTAATTGTGTTTCTTGACCACGGTATCCAACGAATTGTCTCAAGTTGGCCGAGTGGTCAGTGGATTGCTAGTTCTCTCCTAACAAGGAGACGGAGCACAGGCGGGTTTAGGACAAAACTCACGAAATGTTGATGAAATAAAGAATACTCATTTGACACGTTTACACAGTTATTTAATAAATGACACTCACGACAGGCACTGGACGACGATAACGATAATAATAAATTCGGATAACAAAAGTTGGTTGAAAAATCGGGAGGAAACACGGCTAACGTTGTGACTCTGCAAAGTTCACACGGATAATGTTATTTTAAAGTTAAACGGTAATCAAAATTGAACCTTTATCCGGTCGATGGCGTGGCGGTAGGACTAATCCTGTGCGGGAGGGATTAACACGTGTACGCAGCGATGTAACAAGGCTTAGACGTGCCTAGGCTTATTATTCTTATTTCGAAACAAATTGCCTATCTGTTGATTATTTATTATTTATTATTTAATTATTCATTAATCTACTAATCACTTCACTATTTATAAATAATTTATTAGTTAATTATTAATTAATTAGTATTATTATTAATCTCATTCACTTCATTAATTAATTAATTAATTAATTACTTCCTTCCTTCACTTCGTCCTGTGTCGTCTCGCCTCTTCCTCTTCTCCTGCTCACTGTCTTCTTGCTTCAACCTATCCGCTTACCATTTGAAAAACGCGCCATGTCTCCGCCATCTTGATTGTTGCCGCGTCCCTCCGCTTCACCCTTAGGCTTCGTCCCTAAGGGCAGCTTTCCATGCGCTTGCGGCGATCCTTCCCTGGCCATGTTGGATGTTTGCGAACCGGCCTTTACACTCTACGCTTTCCCTCCCGCGGAGATGCCCACGCGTTCGTACAATATATCGAAACTTGCTCGACTGGCGCTGTTTCGTGATCACCTTTTGTGACGAGTTTTCTCGAGTCGGTTGATCGATTCTCGGATCACTAATTCTATCCTAGCGAGGATACGGAGCACAGGAAGTTTAGGCAGAGTCACGTGAAGTTGTCAAAATAAAATAAAAGATATAAATTTAAACGTTCACAAAATGATTTATTAAACACTTTACACGCACGCTCACCCCGGGACAATGGACAATTATAACGATAATACAAACTGGTTGAAATACTCGGAAAAGCGGTTGAAATTTAGGTTGAAAATTGCTAAGACGTTTGCTTTCGCTAAAGGTTCACAAGGATCTGAATTTTTAAATCGGAACTGTAATCGTTTGAACCTTCAATCCGATCGATGGCGTTGCGATAGGACTAATCCTGTGCGGAAGGGATTAACGCCTGTACGCAGCGGCGTAATACAGCTCAGAAGTGCCTAGGTCTGTTATTGTTATCTTTATTTCGGAACAGACGCCATTATTTATTTACTATTGTAGAACAGTGACAACTGTCGTGCCGCATACGTACCGCGAAAGTTCGAGAACGAAAACATAAACAGCATTTCGAGCAAATTTGTTGCCGACGAGCGTGTCGTCCCGTGTACGTGCGTTTATGAGTGCGAGTGCGAGCGAGAGAGAGAGAATGAAAATGCGGCCAACGTTAAGAAACGATCGCGAGGCTTCGAGCAACCGAAGATTCGCGAATCGTTCGAATGCCGAAAATCGAGAATGTTCGATCGTCGCGTAAATATAAGGGTGTGTCCGCGGTGCGAGCGTTAGAAGCTAATAGAGAATAACGAGAGACGAGCGAGGTTGCGACGACGATTACGAACACGATTACGGTTACGGTTACGATTACGATCTTGGTTACGATTACGGCTTACGATTTTACGTGTTACGATTTGTGGACTTTTGGACTTTTTTGTATTTTTGTTGCTTGTGCGTGCGTGTGTGCAAATTTGTAAATTTTCCTGTACTTTTCACTACTCTTTTATCGTGTTCTTTAATAAAGGCTTAGTTTTGAAAGATACTAATCCTACACTATCAAATCACGAAACTACGAAAATAGCCAAAACTAATCACCGCGTGCATTCAATATACCTCATTCGCCCTTTCCTGCACTCTAAATCCCTAATGACATTTACAGTAATAAGTAATTAATTTAATTTCTGCGACTTTCTCTCGCAACTTCGACATGTCGCACGACCACGTGTTCGCGCAAGTCCTTCTTCGAGGGCAACTTTCACCCTTAAATTGCACTATTTTCACTCGCGATATATAAAAATAACCGGGTTTAAGTCGCGCACATATTTATTTTATTCTGCGATCGGCCCGAACAATCTTTTCCTCGTTTTCGATTACTCATTGGTTTGCACCCCATGCTTTCCCTCGCGTCGCGTGGAGGTCGCCATTACCGAAATTTCGATTTTTATTTATAAATTTGCAATGCGATAACTGAGGCGCGAACTACTCGCGCCGCCGATAGATGGCGAGAACCGCGAGTCGCGGTTTCTCGCAGCGTAATCCGCTACCGATCGCGTATGGGTCATTCCACGCCAAATCGATCACTTTTGGAAGTCACCATCTCCGATTTTGCTCTAATCGAAATATGTTGTAGTCCATGTGAAATTAGGGGGGGGGGGTTTAAGTCATCATTTTGCCGGTTTCGAATTTGTTAATGAATGACAGGTCGTCAAAGTTTACAATTTTTGTCCGTTTTGGCGAAAATGGGGTCCATTTGGGAATTTTTTTCTCAGAAACTACTGAACCGATTTAGCTACATTTTTTTTTGTTTTATTCGTGAAGGTTTGGGCTATTTTAAAATATGTTTTTTGATTTTGTCAATTTGTTATAAAATGTTGAAAAATTTAAACAAATTCTTTTCTTGCGTTTTTCTCAATGAGGGGCGTAAAGGGTTAAAATTAAAAAAAAATATGGTCATATTCTTTGAAGTTTCCCCTTTAAAATGAGCCCTTCAGAACGCTGGAGCCTCGAAAATTGACGTCTCTACAAGCTGGAAACGACGCGGGGTACCCTCATTTCACATAGGCGAGTCGCGCGTTCAGCTATTATGATCGGTTGTTTTATATCACTGGCCTCAAAACTATACAAGAAGACTTCGTACGCGATTAAATGACTCTGTTGGTACCTTGAAAAGTGTATTGGTAATATGTTAAACTTAATTCTGAAGTAATATCATTGTGATCTGTTTGTTCGGTCATCAGTTTGAAAATGTCAAAATCGTAAAAGTTGTTAGGTTCTAGATAACATGACTAACAGAACAGCTACGACATGTAAAAGCAAAAGAAATTATATTAATTCAACTTATCATTTTAATAATTTCGATGTTTCTGCAGAATGGCAATCTTTTGCAACAAGTCATGGTAAAGGATAGTATTGGAGGATAGCATTCAAAGGCTTGCAATGCGCACTAGCCTACAAAGACCGTTAAAAAATCAAATTCCCAATCCTACAGTTTTATTTGAATGGGCACAATCATCTTTATCAAATATAGCATTTAATTATGTAATACAAAATGAATATATTAAACAGGCTGATTGCTTACAAACTCATTTTTTAACGGCTTTATGAATAACAGGCAATGGAAATTTGCAAAGCTTTGTGCCATTATCAAATAAACAAATGCTACGTAAAACTTATCTGTACAATAATGATAGCCCAGTGTTTATTGTAATAAAATAGTTGTCATTACATTTTCCTGCTACAATTCCTAAGACTACGCCACATGGTGGTGCACTCCATACTTTTGATCATAATTCCTCTTATCCCATCCCGATTGAAGAAAACAATCTTATTTTGCGGTTTCCATCGAGTATTAATGCCTTTTTGTAGAACATAAATAATAAATGGTATTCCTTTTCTTCCTCCAACAGGGGGCGGATACAGTACGAAGTGTGATATTTGCAGCCTATTGCCCGCCGATATCCCCTGTATTTCCCGACCCTGTCGTCGTAGCTACGCTATGAAACGGGGACATCCCGACCGCCAAGGAGACACTCATGTGTTATCTGCAGGGTGTCCTTTGGCTCACGGTCTCCTGCCATGGAAGGACGGCGTGTGTTATCTGCAGCTGGTCCGACCTCTCATCGGCAAAGCGTGTTTTCCGATTCCCGATCTCCTGTCTTCCCCGCGATTATTGTAAAACAAGCAAACCTGGACAAAACCGACTGTGCAACTCCCGGCGAGCGCGGGCTCACCGCGAGGCCACCGGTGTTACAAATTCATTATTTCACCTCCGATTTTTACAAAACTTTACCGCTCACTTCCCCCACAGTCTCTCCTCACTTCACAACACTATTTATCACACTTTAACCACTTTTTCCCACCATAATTGAACTTTATCGCGGAGCGACCCCCGAACACGTGCGCTCGCCACGATAGCCAGCCGTCTCCCTTCTCTAACCGTTTCCCTTTGTTTGAAAGTCAAACTCATCGTGAGAGCATCATTTTAACACAGGTTCAAAATATGTTTTTCAATTACTATTTATAACATACCTCTTCCATTTGTTTGTTACCACTGAATTAAGAAGGAAGGGGGTTTTATTAAAATTTTCTGCTGTCCCCGCAGTAGCCGCCTCGGATAATAAGCTACCCGGGATTTTTCTCTTTGGTTTCTCTACAGAATATTGGTCGGGCACTCTCTATTGCCGGCCTTCCGAAGACGCCAACTCTTCCAACAACAGAGGTGTTAGGAACCACAAACACCAACAGTACGCGGCCAATTTGAATAAGGAGGGGTGAGACATCATCACTCGCAATCTGAGTCCTTTCGGTCACACATCCTTATTCGTAACCGCGCCCACCGTACCTTGACTTCGTGGGAAGGCCATAATCTATCTTTTGTTAAGGCCAAACAGCTAGCTAACCACTGCGACAGAATGCATCCGCAACATAGGATCCAATGGGAATGCTCAGCTTGTTCAAAAGTGTTCAACAAGGTGCACGGCCTTGTAAGCCGAAATGCAAGGGTCCTCAAGAAGTGGTCCGCTAACGTTTGCAACCCAATCAGGTCTCGCCCAACATGAGAGGCGTGAACATCCCGCCCTCCAAAACCTGCAAAGGACTCGGGCCGCTGCCAAACCTACAAGAGAACGAGTGTATCCTGTATCTGTTTGGTCTGATGAAGAAACAAGAATTTTAATCGAATTAGAACGAAAATTTAGTCAAGACCCGGATATTAGGCATATTAATAAGAAATTAGCGGAGTTTCTCCCTAACAAAACTACGAAACAAATCTCCGATAAAAGACGTCATTTAAGAGAATTGGCTGAGAGAGAAGAGTAAGAAGATACAGAAGTAGGCATGCAAGAACAAACAGACATTTTGTTTACACCAAGAGGCGCTGATCCTCCAATAGATAATTATAATAGTAATAGTAGTAACGATTATAATAATAGGAATAACGATAATAACTGTAATAACGATGGCAATAACAATGATAGGAATAATCATAATAACAATAGTAATAATAATGAGTGCAATGAGAATCATAATAATGATAATGATAATGAAGTTGCTACTATTGATAATGTTTCGGTGATAAATGCTGAATCAGTTGAGCAACGGACTGCAATAGATACTGTTCAAGGAACGGTCAAGGATCGCTCCAGAACTTCCCAGAACGTTCCTATAATCGTGTTTTTGTTTTATATTTGACGAACGATGTCCCGATGTGCTTCCGTTCCGTTTGTGTACTTCCCGCCTCGTAGACCTCGGGGAGAGTGGTGCGGCGCGGAGATCGCAGCCGCGAGACATCGTGAAATTTCGAGTAATAGAATAGTTCTGGAGAATTCTTGGAAACCTATTATAAAAGAAGGGGTAATCGCGGTCGACAGCACAGTACGTAAACAGAAGCGAGCAAGTAAACTTCAAAGGTCTTTTTTGTGAAATTATATTCTTTAAATACATTTAAAATTCTCTTAAAAATACAATCTTTTATTCTTACAACCCGTGCTAACGAATAACGAGTAGCTTAGTTCGTGCAGACCGGCAAATTTCTTTTCGGGCAGCCAGTTTGTACTCGAGATATTTTTCTATCGAGCAAATTCTCCG
Source organism: Megachile rotundata (assembly GCF_050947335.1). Taxonomy (NCBI): domain Eukaryota; kingdom Metazoa; phylum Arthropoda; class Insecta; order Hymenoptera; family Megachilidae; genus Megachile; species Megachile rotundata. The sequence goes on along the minus strand of NW_027473386.1, from coordinate 421,067 downwards.
AACAGATACTAATTATAAAAATGAATGAGTGCGTGCAATTTTAAAAGCCGAATATTCTGATGATTGGGTGCCGTTATTAAATGAAATAAAAGAATGTATCAAGATTCTCGGCGACATTATATAAAATATATAAAATTCTTGATAAAATGACGCCAAAATTATTAGTAATCAAACCTGATAAAAAGGATAAAAATGTTAAGCACAGTGGACGAAACAGTAACCAGGTAAATAATAATAATAATCGAAGAAGTAAACGAAATACTAAAAACTGTAACGAGGCCGTTTCCTGCCTAGCAACGCGGCGGTGCACGCGGCTCACGGGCCCCCTGGTGCCGAACGCTTCAGCGCGCCAGGGTTGATGCGAGGGGGCCGATCGCGGAAGGAAGGGGACTTGTCGCGGGTAAAAAAGAACACTGGGTTAATCTTAACAATAATTTATTATTATTCCCGTCCGCTGGAGCTGCTGGTGGAGTTGCTGGGCCTTCCACAGTCTTCGATTTCTACAATAACAATGAATGGTGTTATAGATTGTTATTACGGTCTTACAATATGGCGGCGGTGGCGGCGCGGGTCTTACATGCTAGCGCTTACACAATAAAGACTTACATACTACGCTATTCCTATGCTTACATACTATCTCACAAACTACGTCCGGCGCGGCGTTCGCAGTTCGGTTGGTCGGTCGGTGAAACGCCTCGCGAGGTTCACCGGTCGGTCAGGAGAACATCTCGCGGTGTTCGCGGTTCGGTCGGTCGAACGCGTTCGCGGATTTTGCGGCACTCATATTTACGGTTCGGTACTTGCGCCCGAGAGGAGGAGGAGGGAAGGAGAGTAAATGTACACCGGGTAAAGGGCCACTTTTGGCCTGCCTTGCTCTTATAAACCTTTTCGCTTCGAGCGCCTCTTATAAGCGGCGCGCACAATATGACCTGTGGGTACGAGCGCAGCTTATAAGCGGCGTGCACAACATGACTTGTACGTAAGCGCTTCTGTTCAGTTACAGTACTTCGGCGGACTGGGCAGCCGAAGCGAAAGGGTCAATACCGAGATTTATTCCTGAGTCAGCTTCCCGGCAGTCCGGCAGGTTCCACGCCGTGGCCTGTCCGTCGACGCGATGTCTGCCCCGGCTTACCTTCCCCGGGCTTGGTCGCAAGGTACAGAAGCCGCTGGACCGTTTACTCGTGTCCCTCCCTGCCGCGGAGCTAGGACTTGGCACCGCTCCACGGCTGGTGGAGACGCCGAAGGTTGGCACGGCCAGCCCCGATGCGTGGACTCTCCGCCACACCGACGTCGGCCTCCAGCTTACCCAGCCGGGGCCTGTCTGCAGACTGGGGAACCTTAGTACCTTGGAGCGGACATCCGGAGAGATCCTATCGGAGGCGAACCCCCGAGGCAACTCATCGATCACGTGATCGATCGGTGACTAAATGGTATCGGGTCTCGGTGGGATGTCCCCACCTCGCGGTGCGCGGCTGACGGTGCGCGGGAGACGGAACGCGGTTGACGGCGCGTGACGTATTCGTCACAAAACAGAAGAGGACACAAAGCATAGTTCAAGCAATATCAATTCTCTAGATGCCAAGTGCTCTATAACAACTGTCAAAAGCGACTTGCAGATATGGTAGCTAGTAATGACCTCCCGCTCTTTGATTCTGCAGTTTTACCTCCAAGACCGGATGTTGAGAGGCTGCACAATAATCTCTGGAGCCAGCCAGGGCCTAAAGTTGCCTTTGCGCGTCCAGAAGGTATTGCAAACTTTGAGACGAGCTCTTTTTCCGGTCCTATAAATATTGAGGAAATCACAAAGAAAATTGATAAGATTTCCAGCCATTCGGCTCCAGGTCTCGATAAGATAAAAAGATATCACTTGCGTGATTTAGGGGTTAAGAATATCTTACAAGGAAAGGCACGCAAGTGTCCCCCTCCGATTTTGATGAAACTTCGTAGGTTTGTTAAGCAGGCAAATATAAGGGACACGTATTTTTTTTTATCGGCTGAGACGCGGGTTTAAGGGGTGAAACGAGCCCTTAAAGTTTCGACCACTTTTGGCTATCTCGAAAACCATGCGAGATACATTGAAACTTCTAATAGAAAAGTTGTATGGTTTCTTGCGTATAATAACAGGATGTTAACGAATTTTGCAAAATACAATTTGTTTATAACAAAAAAATTTTTCATAACCTTATTTTACAATTTATTCAAGTTTGTATAATGACAAAGAGTGTAGAGAATTTTATTACAAATCCATTGGTATATATATACAACATTGCCTCCTACAATTCCTCAGATTTTTATCATAAACGTTCGCGCGCGCGCCCGCATGATACTGAACTGGATCATATTGGACGATATTACACTACCAGTCAACGTCATTTTTAAGCATAAATAAAAAACAATTATATTTGTGTTATACATAACTGTTAATTTTATTAAATTTGTATTACAAAACATTTATTGTTAAAGTACATAGGTATTCTATATATATGTCAATTTTATAGGTAACGAATAGTTTGAATAAGTTAGGGAACATAATCGTGGCAATAATGCTATTCTTCGAAAAAATGTTTCAAACACAACGATTTCCGACATTAAGTATATGTAATAATTGGTACGTCACGGCATATGTATATGGCATAGTGGTTCATTATGTGATGCATAGCAAAATTCTACTGTATTTGGAAAATGAGGTGGTTTTGACGATATGAATCCATTTTTATATCATAAAATGAAATTTTCAAATCGTGGTGAAGAAAACTGATTATGAACAAGTCATTGTAGTTTTAGAATGCTATCTCGTGTGTGGAGATTAATGTCATATTGCAATATAACAACTATGTCCGAAAAGCGACAAAGAAAATTTTTCCATACGCGAAATCCGTACATAATAGTTGTAAATATTTTGTAGTTCCAGTTAGAATCATAAATAACATTATTTCTTTATTTATCGGAATAGCTTCGTCAACCCAACGACAATAATGCGCGCTCCAAGAATCTAATAATAGAGCTGTTTTGTTGTTTGTATTTGGAGAATAAACTTCTGTTAACCAGGTTTTAAAATTTTATTTTGTAACTTGTTGTGGGAAATCAATGGAACACACTCGGTTATTTAATGTATATAACTATTAATGAACGATATTTATTATAATTAAGCTAAGCGAAATGGAACAATGTGTATCAAAGTAAAATATATATAACATGGCCATCACTTGCGTCCGCCCAGATCGGTAGTTGCCGGAAGAAAAAGGATTCTACAAAAACGCCTTGCCGCTAGGTTCGCATAATCACATGTTCCAAAGCGCGAACTTCGAAACACCAATCCGACATAAGTTTTCCGGATGTCGATGCCATAACAAAAATATTCATCGCCTTAAACATGGTCTGCTGTAATCGAGGTTCAAATACTCCATGGTATAAAGTAGATACATATCGTCAAGACCTCATTCTCAAAATCCCGTATTTTGCTATGCATCACATAATGAACTACTGTGCCACATATGTAGTGACGCAGCAATTATTTCATGTGCATGGTGCATCGAAAACCGTTTGAATCATTTCTTCGAGCAATACCACCATTGCCGTGATTATGTTCCCTAACTTATTCAAACTATTCATTACCTAATAAAATTAACATATAGAATACCTCTGTACTTTAACGATTAATGTTAATTATAACGCAAGTGTAATTGTTTCTCATATATGCTTATAAATAATGTTGACTGACAGTGTAATATCGTCCGACTTCATCCGATTTAGTATAGTGTGGAGCGTCAGCGGGCGCGCGCGCGAACCTTTACGATAAAAGTCTGGGGAATTGTAGGAGGCAATATCGTATATATATATACCAATGGATTTGTAATAAAATTCTCTAAACTTTTTGTCATTATACAAATTTGAATAAATTGTAAAACAAAGTTATGAAAAATGTTTTTGTTATAAACAAATTGTATTTTGCAAAATTTGTTAACATCCTTGTAACGGAAAAATACCAGGATAGGGGGATTGATCGAAGAAAAAAAAAAAACTTTAATAATACTTGTAACAAAAAAATCTCTTTATTCTTTGATGTTTATACAAAATGAAACTAAAGATTCCGTACGTTTTACAATTAACGAAATAGTGAAATATTAACTACGAAATGTTGCTTGGTGCGAGGCGAACGCAGAGTGTTTATCGCGTCGATGCTACCAAAGGAATCCTAATCCGCTACGCTCGCGAGGCCTCGATACCTGGGCCTCCCCACTCCTTCTCCCTCGTTATCGCGACTCGCGGCTTCGCTCAGCCGAGCGGCCCCGGTTCGCCTTCGAAAAGGCTTGCCGTGCTCGCGGACCTGAATATTTTTTGGAAATGCGCTTACGCTTTTCCCCTTTGGTCTCCCGGGTCTAGATCGCTGTTTCCAGTGACCTTACCCGTGGGCCTGCGACAGGGTGCCAACCTTTTGGTCTTGCAACCCTATGCGCGAAGCCAGCGAGAATATTTATTTCCAACAAACGAAATGCAAAAACAAAACATTGAACACGACTAAACAAACGGATAAAACGCTTCTCGCCCCTCTCGCACCACACCGCGGTTCAATGGAGCCGCAATAATCCTGTTATTATACGCAAGAAACCATACAACTTCTCTATTAGAAGTTTTAATGTATCTCGTATGGTTTTCGAGATAGCCAAAAGGGGTCGAAACTTTAAGGGCTCGTTTCAACCCTTAATCCCGCGTCTCAGCCGATAAAAAAAAATACGTGTCCCTTATTTTTGCCTGCTTAACAAACCTACGAAGTTTCATCAAAATCGGAGAGGGACACTTGCGTGCCTTTCCTTGTTAGTATGCTCCTATAACCTTCTCCTGCTAAAAAGTTATTACTCGACCAACTGACAAAATAATCGGACGGTACTCATACCTACAGCTGGGAAGGACAAAAATGAGGTAAAAAACTGGAGGGGTTATTCCACGCCAAATCGATCAATTTTGGAAGTCATCATCTCCGATTTTGGTCTAATCGAAGTATGTTGTATTCTATGTGAAATTAGGGGGGCGGGGGGTTATGTCATCATTTTGCCGGTTTCAAATTTTTTAAGGCATGGCAAGCCTCCAAAGTTCGCAGTTTTTGCCCATTTTGGCGAAAATAGGGTTCACTTAGGAATTTTTTTAACAGAAACTACTTAACCGATTTAGGCAATTTTTTTCGTTTTATTCATGAGAGATTGGACTATTTTAAAATATTTTTTCTAGTTCCGTCAATTTGTTATAAAATGTCGGAAAATTTAAACAAATTCTTTCTTTGCGTTTTTCTCAATGAGGGACGTAAAGGATTAAAATTTATAAAAAATATGATTATATTCGTTGGAGCTTCTCCTTTAAAATGAGCTTTTCAGAACGATAGAGCCCCAAAAATTGGCGCCTCTACAAGCTGAAAAAGGACGCGAAGTATCCCGGTTTCATGTAGGTGAGTCGTCTCCTCCGCTATTATGATCGGTTATTTTATATCACTGGCCTTAAAACTATACAAGACGACTTCGTACGCGATCAAATGACCCTGTTGGTACCTTGGAAAGTATATTAATAATTAATTGGTCAATGATACACTTATAGTTATGTTAGATTTAATCCTAAAGTGATATAAGCAGGAACTATTTGGTTATCGGTTTAACAATAATAAAGGAGTAAAAGTCATTAAGTTGTGGAAAACATGTCTCACAAGATAGCTACGCAATATGAAAGCAAAAAGAGATTTATTAATTCAATTATTCATTTAAGAAATTTCGGTGTTTTTGCAATATGGCATTCTTGTACAATTACTCATGATAGAGGGGCCATGCTATGTTACTGAAGGGAGCAGTAAAAAAATATACCGATTACTTACAAGCTCTTTTGACCACAGCATTATCAATAACAGGGTCTAAACGTTTTCATAGCTTTGCGTCATTATCAAATAAAGAAAATAAAGTAGGACTTGCTCGTACGATAATGATGGTTCTGTATTTAGTGCATTAACTAACTGTCACTATATTTTTTCCAACCGCACACAATACTTTCTATACTTTTGATCACAGCCCAGCATAATCCCATTGCGATGGGAAGAACTCACTTCTCGCGGATTCTATCAAGTAATGATGCCTTTTTTAGAATATACACAATAAATATAGGAACTAATATCTATGAATGAAGTTATGATTAAAAAATGTGTGATTCGTCAAAAGTAAGTACTTATATACTTTGCTAGGATCATTTAATCGTATACGAAGTCTCGTCGTATTGTTTTGAGACCGGTAGTATGAAAAAACCGATCATAATAGCGGATCACACGACTCACGTACCTGAAACCGGGGTACCCCGCGTCCTATTCCAGCTTGTAGAGGCGTCAATTTTTGAGGCTCCATCGTTCTGAAGAACTTATTTCAAAGGAGAAGCTCAAAAGAATATAATCATATGTTTTATAAATTTTAACCCTTTACGCCCCTCATTGAGAAAAACGCAAAAAAAGAATTTGTTCAAATTTTTCGACATTTTGTAACAAATTGACGGAACTAGAAAAAATATTTTAAAATATTCCAATCTCTCGTCAATAAAAGGAAAAAAAATTTGCCTAAATCGGTTAAGTAGTTTCTGTGAAAAAAATTCTTAAGTAAACCCCATTTTCGCCAAAATGGGCAAAAATTGCGAACTTTGGAGACTAGCAATGCCTTAAAAAATTTGAAACCGCCAAAATAATGACTTAACCCCCCCCCCCCTATTTTCGCATAGACGACAACATATTTCACCAGATTTGGCGTGGAATGACCCGGAGGCCATTAACAATAAGTTCCATATTGGCGCGAATCCTATCGAGTATATTTGACTCTCGTCTAAGGACCCATATGCAGCAACACCCTCATCAAAAGGGCTTTGTTCCGGTTAATGGCTGATACGCCAATGTAGTAGCCCTAAATTCGGCGATTGAATCCACAAGAGTTAACGGCGGCATCTGCATTATAGCCGATATAAAGAAGGCGTTTGATACGGTGCTTCATGCTGCTATCAAATCTGCTTTGCTCAGAAAAGGCATTCCTATAACTGTGGTCGACTATATAATGGGCATGCAGACGAACTGTACTACGATCATTAAAACACGTGATGGTGACATTGCCGTAGAAATGCATAGGGGAGTAAAACAGGGTGACACCTTATCCCCTCTTCTCTTCAACCTCTGTATAGACCCGCTTCTGGAAGACCTTAGTAATGTAGAAGGCGGTATTAAAATTGGAGATTGCCAGTTAACATCGTTGGCCTTTGCCGATGATCTCGTCGCATTGGCGGCTAACAAAAAAGTTGCCCAACTGCTACAAAATAAGATCTATCCATACCTAACGAGACTTGGCATGAAATTGTCCATTAACAAATGCGTAGCATTTGAGATTTTGCCTGGAAATAAAGTTTACCTCTCAAAGGATTCGGTGCTATCACTAGAGCATCAGCAAATACGTGCAGTAACGGCTGAAGAGACTTTCAGTTACCTCGAAACAATAATAAGCCCATGGCGTGGGTTGCTAGATGGATTCGAGATTCGAGCCTTCGAAGATATGATTAAAGGAGTGCGTCGCCTACCACTGAGAACCCTGCAAAAAATAGAACTATTAAAAACTCACGTTTTTCCGCGTTATATGTATAGCTTAATAGTCAATCTACCGAGTGTTGGTACGTTAAGAATGATTGACACTGAAATACGCACCCAAATAAAAGATATCTTACATATCAAACAATCAGTTACGACCAATTTTATCTACGCGCCAGTGAAATCAGGTGGTCTTGGTGTTCAGCAAATTGAAAAGCAAGTGTTGATTGCGGCACATTGGAACGGGCTCAAAGCGATGGCCTCCAACGATCCTGTCATTCAAGAGGTATTACGCCGCGAGTCCACTGAGAAACACCTTAAAAAATATGCAGCAGCTTTGAGATTAAACTGGCCTTTTGCAATAGACGAGTAGGACCGATTTAAATCGGGGTTAAAGAAATCTCGAATATGGCAATGGTCAAATGACCCAACCCAAGGTCAAGGGGTCCTCTATTTCAAAGATCACCCGGTGAGCAATATATGGCTCAGGCAACATGATATGCTCCTCCCCTCACGAGTGCTAGATGCAATTAGACTGCGCACTAATACAGCAGATAATCGAACAACTCTTAGCCGCTATAACGCTGACATCGACATTACGTGTCGTCGATGTAATGAGGGGCAGGAAACCGTAGGCCACATACTGGGACAATGCATTACACCCAAAAATGCTCGTACACATAGGCACAATGAGATAAAAGACCTAATTGAACATCGTCTCAGTGTTAAATATGAGACGTTAGATGAGCCTCAAATTACACAATCAGGTAATTTATTCAAACCTGACCTCGTCATTAATATGAATGAGACAGGCGCAATCATACTCGACGTTACCGTCCGGTATGAGCAAGATCAGTTCCTGAGAGAGGCGTATGACGAAACGATTAGGAAATATGTGCCATTGTTGCCAAAAGTCCGACAAATGTTCAATACACAAACTGCTCGTGTAGTCCAGATTACCGTTGGATCTAGAGGTGCCTTGCCGAAATTAACTCAAACTGAACTTAGTCTACTTCAAATTCCTCGAAAAGATTTTATAACAATATCAATAGTCGCGCTGCGCAGCTCACTCGAAATTTACAATAAATTCATTGACTATAGTTAAATCACTTAAGAGACAAAAATTAATAATGATAAAATTTAGGAAATAAAATACAATAATAATATAAAATACTAAATGCAACATCAAATCAAATGAAACTGATGGTAAGACATGCGAGGCGTTATTAACACATGATGGATGTGCAATTATATTTCTTTTTATATATCTCTCTTTGTTTGTTTGTTTATGTGTATTTGATGTGACGAGGTATACGAGACACTACTATGATGGATGTGCAATTTTACTTTTTCCTTTGTTTGTTTGTTTTAATGTTTATTTATTTATTGATGTAGTGTGCTATTTATCAGTTGACATATTGCGTTTGTTAACTATTGACTTATTACTGAATTATAAACGATAGTGAAAAACAAATTAGTGATTTATGTGAGTATATGACCTATGTGACTGTGTTTTTATCGTTTATGACGTATCGTTATTGTTACCAAGCCAAGTACGGGGCTTAATACCGAACGAAGTCCGCACAAAGTGCGCAGGATATTAGCCAAATGCCTCGTCATCTAATTAGTGACGCGCATGAATGGATTAACGAGATTCCCAATCTGTCCCTATCTACTTTCTTGCGAAACCACTGCCAAGGGAACAGGCTTGGAACCATTAACAGGGAAAGAAGACCCTGTTGAGCTTGACTCTAGTCTGGCACTGTAAGGTGACATGAGAGGTGTAGCATAAGTGGGAGATATCATGTCGCCGGTGAAATACCACTACTTTCATAGTTTCTTTACTTACTCGGTAAGGTGGAACGCGTGCACCGTGGTTGCGACCCGGTTGTTACGGTATTCTTGAACCAAACGTATAAGAGTGGTGTTGAAAGCCTGCGGGTCGATCACCAATAATAACTTCTGCGTGATCCGATTCGAGTTCACTGCCAGGCGCGTCCTAAGCCCAGCTCAACGAGGACAGAAACCTCGCGTAGAGCAAAAGGGCAAAAGCTGGCTTGATCTCGATGTTCAGTACGCATAGAGACTGCAAAAGCACGGCCTATCGATCCTTTTGTCTTGAAGAGTTTTCAGCAAGAGATGTCAGAAAAGTTACTACAGGGATAACTGACTTGTGACGGCCAAGTGTTCATAGCGACGTTGCTTCTTGATCCTTCGATGTCGGCTCTTCCTATCATTGCAAAGCAGAATTCGCCAAGCATCGGATTCTTCACCCGCCAACAGGGAACGTGAGCTGGGTTTAAACCGTCGTGAGACAGGTTAGTTTTACCCTACTGATAACTGTGTCTTTGCGATAGTAATCCTGCTCAGTACAAGAAAAACGGCAGGTTCAGACACTTGGTTCACGCACTGGGTCGAGCGGCCGGTGGTGCGAAACTACCATCCGTGGGATTATGCCTGAACGCCTCTAAGGCCGTATCCTTTCTAGACAAAGATGGCAACGATATTTCTGGGAGTCTCGTGTGGGTCGAAAGGCTCAAAACAATGTGACACTACTAGGTGGACGGTCCTCGGATCGTTCATCGCACGGGCTCCAGTTTGCCGTATGGGCGTCATCAGATTCGTCGTCGAGATCTTACCGTACGACGACCACGGCGCTCTAACGGTCGATCATGGGTACTCCAAGTTCGACGTCGAGTTCTACTCGGTAGAGCAGTTACCACGCTGCGATCTGTTGAGACTCAGCCCTATGCTTGGGGATACGCCTTGTCGGTTAGGCGAGGACCCCAAAGAAAAAATGTACATAACACAATGTATATAACAATATATAGTAAGAAATGAGATTGAAGAAGACGAAAGAAAAGAGAAACAGGAGAGAGGAAAGAACTCTACCATGCCGTTTCATGTAAAAACGTTCTAGTCAGAACCGATCGTTATTTGTTACAAACGAAAGAAACCAATACGCCGCAGGAAGCTTTAAATTTCGCTACGAATCCCGAAAGCAATATGCTGCAAGAACTTGTCCTTACATGACGTATTCGAAAAGCAATACGCTACCAGAAATTGTAGTTAAGCCACGTATACAAAAAGCAATACGCTGTCAGAACTTGGGCTTATACCACAACTAATGATAAATATTTATTAATTTCAACCTGCATGTACCGCACGTGATAAACCGTAGCGAATAAACTTGAAAAATGTTACACTTTAGATTAAAATTGTCGCTTGTAGGAGTTGTCGATGATCGTTTCATTGATTCGAAAATACCGAAGAAGACTTGGAGCGAAATTGAAAGTACCATTGACGGGACTTAGAGCGAAAACGAAAGGTAGCTCACCGAACCGACTGCGCGGAACGATTTATTCTTAATTTCTTCGCTATTTATGAATCCGGACGTGCCAAAATCATATAGGAGTACTAAAAATACATTACTCTAACAAGACTACTCGTTTTTTAAATATATATTCAGTCATCAATTCATCGAACCGACTATGCGGAGGGATTTATTCTCAATTTCTACCAAAAAAATTTTTTATACATGTATTTTATCGTTAAATTTCAAAGAATATATGTAAAAATCGCTTGCATATCATTTTAAGCGTGTGTCACAACTTTTTGGAGAACCGATCTTTTCGCGCTAAGTTTCACCGCACATTCGAATTGGCACGTTCGGTTCGCGCGTCAGCGCCGTAAGCGCCCGTGCGTAACGGTCGGTGTCGCCGACCATCCGACCGGCCGTTCGGTACCTATAAGGAGACGTTCGGTTCGATCGTGCCAGACGGAACAGAGTCGGGCGCGTGGCTATTCTATGACCTCGGTTGAGAAATAGTCCAACGCTCCTCAAGCGTAACTTTGTGTTGCCTCGACTATTCGTGCTCTCGGTATCGATGCAGGATTTTCTCCACACTGCATTGTCGCGTGTCGGCGTCTAAGACCAAATGGCACTTATGCGACGAACCGTTAATATGAGGCTCGTGACTCGTATGCACTTCGGTGTGTACGTCATACTGGTCAAGAGGCACAGGCTACTAATAAAGAGAAGCGGGCCGATTCTAATCAGGCTAAAAGTTTTCTAAAATAATACTTATAATATAAAAATGAACTAGAAAGAGGTATTGAACGAAGTTGTTTGTTACAACGCCTTCAGTCGAGAGGCTAAAAAATTGTAAAACGGAATATCTATTCCGAAATACTGTGGTGCCGAATTATCATGAGAACCGCGATCGGCATTTGTTTGCTTCTTCGCGGGAAAAGCGTGGATTGCGTACCACGACGTCGTTTTAAAAAGATCGCGCTTCATTGGCTCCATTGTTTCACAATCCCGCGGATACTTATTATTGCTTTTCCAAATTGTATTTCTTTATTAAACCTTTTTTTAACACAATCGTGTTTACATTTATCATTATCCTACAATACAGAAATGATATTATGTCCCTTAATGTTATGTGCGTCTCGAACACCTAAATATTTTCTCGATGCGCGAGAAAGCTTCTTCTTCGCGGAGACTTTTTCGGTACGGTGAAGTATAATATTAAATAAACGCTTCACTATGCGTACAGCGCCAGAGATATTCAGATGAAGTAATATGAAACTATAACTGGCAAAAAACGGTTTCTGGAATGGAAACTTCTTCCAAAGCGACGAGCTTTCGGTACGGACGATTTCTCGATATAACATCGAGTTTTCGCTTGAACGTACGAAAAAATATTATTATGGATCGTAGCTATGACTCGAAATTTAAAGAAAATAAAAATTTAGGTGGATTTTTAAGAATCGATGTGCCCAGCGCGAGCTAAAATTCTCTGTCTACGTGCTTACATCGATTCGATTTTTTCGAACAGCATGTGTAACGTCCCTAGAACCTAAGTTTAGTTAGTTACAAGCGCTAAAAGGTAAAGAGCGGCTTTTACCTCTAAACGACTCGATTTCGCGAATATAGATTGTGGGATTCGTGTGGTGTGCGGTTAAGGATTGAAATCCACAGGTCAAAATCTTTCAACAATTAGATTTATTCAATAAACGATAAGAAATGAAACTAACAAACAACAATAACAACAAAATAAAGAAAGTATATAAATTATAAATGATTGATTAGTATAAAGAACTAAATAGATCTTGAAATAATAATAGTAATAGAATTTGATAAATTAAACAATATGTAATTGATAATCGTGAATTTAACGATATGAAACTCGCAATTTAATACTTTATATTGGACCGTATCTGAATCGGGTCTCTGATAAAGCAAACTTCGCATTCGTAATATTAACTAAATTTGATATTCGATTTTTGTGCTCGACGCTATAATCTAAGAGCAATTCGGTATCTAGATTTGTATAAACGAAATTTGATAGATTTTATAATGTTAGCGCTTTGTAATCTACCGCCGCGAGGAACTCGACCTAAGTGAAATTCTCTAAACGCACCTAAATACGCTTTCGCAAAAATTAGACAGATTTATTCTACTATCTAACGCGGTGTAGTCGACTACGTAAATTACGCTAAGTGAGAACAGTATTCCTTTAATAACTCGAATTATCGAAATTTATCTGAATCTAAATGAATTACTTTTCAGAACAGTTACTCTTTTATTATCTGACTCGACAACTAATGGTCCATGACCCTTTTAGCCAAAACGAATACTGACAACCAAAACCAGATCGCTTAATTGGGGAGCCTGCGTTAGCTAGCTGCTAAACAACCCAACGATCCAGAGTCAGATGAAAAGTATAAGCCTGACAGGGTAGCAAATCAATTGACTCTAATTGTAAAATCGTAATTGCTGAACTGCCACCCAAAAGACACGGGTTTCAGAGACCAAGCCGCTCAAATGGGGAGCCTGCGTTAGCTAGCTACGAAGCGACCCAGAGCGAGCTCCGAGAATCTGAAGGCTCGTTAGCAATCCGACGAAAAATCAAATATGAGTAGCTGAGAGCAATCGTTTCGATATCTTAGCCTTTCTTGGCGCTAAGTATAGCTCTCTCCTAACGGAGCTTCAGACACGAGATCGTTTGAACGGGGAGCCTGCGTTAGCTAGCTGCTGAAACAACCCACGACCAAGTGTCCAAATGGCATATACCCGCTTGACCAATCAAGTATCAAGATTCGTTGCGGCTCTTGACAGCGAAAACTATTCCTAATTATTCTTATACAAATATACGCGACGTGTATCGTGCTCGACTTCGAAGACTGTTCTGATTTTAGACGGGTTTCGCTCGCCCTTTTATACTCGCAGGTTCGCTGAATTCTTGGAATTTCTGTGACGTCAGAATATCTAAATTTTCATATAACTTCGTTATTATATATTAATTATGAAATTGAACGGTTTAATTATGTTTTAAATGTCGCTCTTCAATTAATGGCTATCGTTTCGATACTAAAATGGTACTCTAATGGTGTTTTAATGAAAAATACATTTTCTGTCCTTTTCTATAAGAGGCGAGTCTATTTCGATTTACAGCTTTCTAGTTTAAGAAAATAATCGTGGTTCCGGTCATAAGTAGTTTAGTAATGACTGATTTTACGTACATAAATTGATTTAATTAATTAATTAATTTAATGGTCAAAAATGCCGAAAATATAAATAGTAGCTCCATCCTTTTCTAGGATTAGCGCTGATCTCAAGGATTTCGGACGTGTATTGCGGCACGTAGGCACATCATAGCGTCGTGGAAATTTCCATACTAAATTACACATTTATTAGAATTAAAATAAAATAATACATAATCTTGGTTTTAATCATTCCAACTTAACATTCAATTATTGGTATGAAAATATTACCTATTCTAAATCAAAATTATAAGATAATTAATGTAAATGCTATTATATATATATTTATATGTATCTACTCTGATTACCGACTGCTGAGTTTGGTAGATCGATGATCGATACGCGACATACTGTCGATAATTTGGCAACTACTGTCGGTAATTGGGTATTCTAATAGGTGGGCAGAAGATTGTCGTGATGTTGGTGGTAGAGAAAAAAACGTTTCCCCAGAGACGTTACACCTTCCCCCTGGTAGCTTGTCTGGAGGTGCATTCTCGGCACTTGCAGGACTCCGCGCTGTTCCGGGGTGATACTGCACCTTGTCCGAATAACCACCGAGCCTTCCAGGCCTTGCGTCGTGGGTCTCCTCGTTTGATGTTTTTGTATGTGTCGTAGGAGCGTTCGGACACGTCGATTTTTATTAGCGGGTTTCTTCAGATTAAATCGTATTCTTGATTATGTATATGTGAAACATATATATGTATATCTATTTTACCTGGGTTTTGGGCTTGGTAATATTCGATTTTAGTTTCCTTAACCAACTTCGTTTTCCTGCCCTTCGAGCCATGTTGACTGTAATGCGTGTTGTTGTCTACTATTATGGGATCTATTGTGGTGTGATTAATCATGGCGTCGCTGATTGTCGCGGTTACGTAATGGCTTGCGCTAGTTTTTAAGATTTACGATTATTTCTTTCTCAGCGGAAGGGGTGCTATTAGTAATATTATATACCGTTTATCATTAACCACACAAAAGTTTATTTAATAAAATATAAATCTTTTCAAGTAGTAGGAAAAACAGAGTGTATATTTTTGTAACTAGTAGGTGTTTAAACCCATTCGCGCGGTCCCCGATGTTGTATTTTCCAGTTCCGTGATGCGGAAGGTGTCCTCGGTGTTCAGAGGTACTCCCGCTTCGAACGCTTCCACATCCTCGTCATCCATCTGAAGAATTTTATTGGTGCACTCAGAGCAGGCTATGGCTAGCATGGTGTGTGCCAGCCTCTTCTTGCATCTGAGGCACCGGGTTTTTCCTAGGGCGTAGTCCCTCTTGATGTGGAAGTGCGACCCTGTGCGCAATTATTTATTCGTTTAATTATTTGTTGAATGATAAATATAAAATGAAATTTTGAATCTTGCCTGCGCTCCACCACTGCCTTTTCGCCTCGGAGTGGGTGGGTGCCATGCAAAGCAAGCATAGCCTCCCTACGGTAGGGTTGAATTTATAAGAGAATACCAGCCCCATGTCTCTCATGCAGAGTGCAGTGGTTAGTTGCTGATTTTGTCGTCCGATGTCCATTTTATCAGGGTCTTAAGTGATCCTTACTTTCTTTCTTTCTCCGTGTCTACTCTTCTGGATGGCACTCTTATTACTGACTACTTGTTCGCTCGGCTACGCCCTTACGCACGTATTCATACCCCCGCTGATTTCCATTCATTCATTTGTAAATAGGCCCGTTTAATTCTGTCCTTATGAACGATTCTCCTTCTGTTTCTATGGTCTATTTGTATTTCCACGTTGTTGTTACCTATGGTTCTCGTAATCCTGTAGGGGCCTGAGTATTCCTTCTTAAGTTTATTTTTCCGTGACGGATTAAGAAGGAATACGTCCTCGCCTGTCTCGTAATGAATCGGTCGGATTTTCCTGTCGTAGTAATGTTTCTGTCGGTGTTTCGCTTGTTCGAGATTATTCCGTGCGGTTTTTCGGAAATTGTGTAGTTTTGTGATGAGATTGTCGACATAGTCTGGATAAGTGCATATTGCATCTTCTGTTGGAAAATTGGATGGTTGGCGTGCTTTTCTGCCGAATATTAACTCGTGAGGGGTAAATCTTGTGCCCTCGTGGAGACTAGTGTTATAAGAAAACATCGCTTGTGGTAGCCACTCGTCCCATTGTTTTTCTATTGTGAGAAAATGTTTCAGATATTCAATTAATACCTGGTGGCTTCTTTCTAGGGATCCATTTGACTGCGGATGGAAAGATGACGTCCTGTAGGTTTGTATGTGGAAAATTTTTGCTAATTTCTTCATTAAGGAGCTCATGAAACATGCCCCCTGGTCAGTCAAGATCGCCTTTGGACAGCCAAATGTGCAAATAAAGTGCTTGGTGAATGCTTTCGCTACGTCTTCTGCAGTCATTGAAGCGATAGGCGCGGCTACTGAATATTTAGTTAAATTATCTTGGATGGTCAATATATAGCTGTATACTCTTGAGGTTAAAGGTAAGGGTCCTAATATATCCATCGAGATTTTATCAAATGCATCTAGGGGAGTATCCGTAATTACCATGGGTTCTTTATTCTTTACGCGGACTAATTTGTTTCTTTGACAGTCTATACAGGTTTTTACAAAATCGGCTATCTCTCTCTTCATGTTCTTCCAATAGTAATTATCTCTGACGCGATGGTAAGTTTTTCTTATTCCTTTATGCCCCCCGGTGGGTGTTATATGGTTTTCTTGAATTATAGGGATTCTTTCCGCGAACGACGGAGTTTTAATATCCCCGGTACAAATGGTGATACGTATTGGCACGTCAGCAAAAGTTAAGTGTATTAATTTTTTTAGATTTTTGCTATCTGGTAAGCTAAGGTCACTAATTTTAAGGTTTCGGAGGAGTAACGCGAGTTTCCTGAGGGTTTGAGGTAATTCTTTTTTTGATGTGCTAGTTACGCCGAATATCCATTGCTTCTTTAGTTTAAATTGAATTATTTCCTTTTCAGGTGCCGTTTTAATTTTCTTCTTATTGATGAACAATTCTGATTCGGGATCCAGAGGATTTCCTTGGGAGTCCCAAAATACCACTATTGGTCCCTTTCTTGTCCAGAGATGATCCCTCGCTTCAATTACAGAGCTTGTTACTTTTCCTGTTATTCTTGGTTTCCGTACATTACTTACTGTGAGTTTTCCATCTTCTTTTTTTATTTTAATGGGAGTTATTGGACCTGATTTATTTAACTTTTTAGGCTCATAAGGAGGCTCTTCTTCTTTTCTCTCGGATTCTGAGGATGGAGGTGCAGCATAAATTTTCGGCGGATCTTTAAACAGGTGTTTGGGAATTATTGTTTCTTCACCGAATTCTTCTATTTCATCTCCGATTACTAGAGGATCGTTTTTCCTCAATACTAGAGGTGGAGGAGTCTTTGTCTTGAATTCGTAGGGTGGTTGGTGGATCTCCGCTTGGACTTGTATCTGGTCTTCTTTATTTCTTTCGTAGTTAATAACTTCTTCCTTTTCCCTCTCATTAACGATGTCTTCGTCGGAACTATCTGTATCGTAGTAGTTCGATTCATCGGAGCTTATTTCTTCTTCTTTTGTCCTTTTCCTGTGTTTATGAGGAAGCGCGTCCGAATTTTTATCTTCCAATGAACGAGTAGGGTATTGATGGTACCTCTTTTCCTTTTTAATTTCTCGCGGACTGGATGTAGCTGACTCTCTTGGTCGAGTTTGATATTGATGAGATTCCTTTTTTTTCTTAATTTTTCTGGAACTGAACGTTGCTGATTCCCTTGGACGAGTCTTGTACTGGTGGATCCTTTTTTCCCTTTTAATTTCCCTTTGGGTGTCTGTACTTGTAGCTGATGGGCGAGGCCTTTTTGCGTTAATCGGTAGCACTTTCGTTGGAACGGGGTTACAGGATAATGCGTCCGTATTGGCGTTCAGGCTTCCGGCCTTATACTTAATCTCGTAGTCATACTCACTCAACTTGATTCGCCAGCGCAGCAACCTCGATGTCGGGTCGGCGACGCTGTTCAGCCAGACTAAGGGTTTGTGGTCGGTTATGAGAAAGAATTTTCTTCCGTAGACGTACGGGCGGAAGTGATGTACTGCGTAAACGATGGCGAGTAATTCTCGTTCCGTGGTTGAGTATCGTGTTTCTGCCGGGTTGAGGACTCTCGAAGCGTATGAGATCGGCTGGTCCTTTCCTATTTCACCCTGGCTGAGAATGGCTCCAATTGCAATCCCTGACGCATCCGTGGTAATATTAAAGGGTTTAGAAAAATCTGGATGAGTGAGGACTGGCTCTCTACATAGTCTCTCCCTAAGGGTTGTAAAGGCCTCCTGTTGGAGATTAGTCCACTGGAATTTTTGCTCCTTTTTCGTTAAGTCTGATAGTGGCTTCGCGATTTTTGAAAAATTTTCGATGAATCTTCGGTAGTATCCGCAGAGTCCTAAGAACTGCCTTACATTCTTCACTGTTTCTGGTATCGGGAATTTCTCCACCGCTTCTATCTTCTTGGGGTCCGGTTTTACCCCGTTTTCGTCGATGATATGGCCTAAGTATGTTACTTCCTTTTTTAGAAATTCACATTTGTCGGGCTGTAGGCTGAGATTGGCGTCTCTCAATTTCTCCATCAATTTATGGAATTTAACTTCGTGTTCGTGCAGTGAACTTGCGTAGATTACGATATCGTCCAAGTACACGAATAGTTCTATTCCTTGGAGTCCAGATAGAACGTTGTCCATCAATCGTTGGAAAGTGGCTGGTGCGTTCTTTAGTCCGAATGTCATCCTGTTGAACTCGTAGTGACCGTAAGGGGTCGAAAACGCAGTTTTGCACTTGTCGTCCGGATGCATTGGGATTTGATGGAATCCTGATTTTAGATCGAAAATTGAGAAATATTTCGCGCTACCTAATTGGTCCAAAATATCAGTGATATTAGGAAGTGGATACGCGTCGCCAATCGTTTTTTCATTTAAGCGCCGAAATCTATGACTAATCGCCACCTCTTTTTGCCCTGAGAATCTTCTTTCTTTGGTACGATCCATAAAGGGGAATTATAAGGTGAAGTTGATTGTTCAATAATCCCTTTTTCGAGAAGCTCGTCAATCTGCCTGTTGATTTCCTCTTTTTGACTTTGTGGATATCTGTACTGTTTTACGTTAATTGGTACGTCGTCGGTGGTAATAATCCTATGATATACTTTATCCGTTGCTGCTAAATCTTCTCCCGGTAGATTAAACCTATCCGCGTGTCGTTTTATTAGTTTTTCAATGCTAGCCCTTTCTTCGTCATTTAAATGATCTAATCTCAATAGTTTAAGTAAGTTTTGTATCCTAAATGTATCCGGAGTTTGTAAGTTTTCTACGGGTGATTCTTCGAAAGGCTGTAACTCTACCTCAGGCATGGGAATTTTTATCTCTTCGGAAGAAACGTTAATTGCGTAAATAAAAGCTACTCCCTTTCTATTAGTGACTATAGCGTTACCGAGATGCAAATTGGGATTTATATCTAACTTTGGGACGTATCCAGTGCTGACATGACTATTTAGGACCCTGATTGGTATTACGTTTCTCTCCTTAGGTTTTATGTGAATAACTGGTTCTTCAAATGGTATGGTGAAGTCCTTGGTGATTACAATCGCTTTAGGGTAATTAATAACTGCTTCTGTACTTTGAAAGAATTCGTTTCCGAGGATTCCGTCTTGTTCTATTGGTAAGGTTTCGGCGATATGCAATATGGTCTCGTGGTCGAATATCTTCACTTTGATGTACCCTGTTGTAGAAATTTTTCCTTTTGTTATTCCGCTTAGTTGCAGACAGACGTCGGTATAGATTTGAGTGGGATATACTAATGATGTTTCTTTAATTAAATTTAGGTCTGACCCTGTATCTATCATGAATAAGGCTGACCCGCTTTGGAAAATCTTATTTTTTGCTTCAATACTAGGGGGCTTTTTAATAATCTTAGTGGGGACTATGAGGTTTGTACTACTACGCACCTGTTCGGCTCTCTTATCCTGATAAGCTTGTTCGGCTCTTTTGTCTTGATAAGCCTTCTTCCTACATTGTGTGATTGTGTGGCCAATATTTCCACAGAACGTACAGGTAGGAGGGGGAGACCTGGCTACTGGGGGCCTTCTGAGAATAGTGATTGGACTGGCTACTTGATTATTTGGACTTGGTGCAGTGCGTGGTACTATGTGCTGTGGTTGTGGTAGTTCTAGGTTGGTTGTTCTCGCGGGTCTTCCGTGTTGGTTAAATCTACGACAATCTGAGGTTCGGTGCCCTAATCTTTCGCAATGAAGACAGTATTTTTGTTGCCATTGTACCGTCGCGGTTTGCTGGGATCCTGACATATAATTGGGGCGCTTATGATTACTAACGCGAGCATACTCATCTGCCATTTTCAATCGGACCTGGCTCTCCCTAAGTTCTGCTTCGGCAAGAATCGTCGCGCTAATTGCATCGTCGAGAAATATGTATTCGTGGTGTCGCAGTCTATTATAAACTTCTGGTCTTAAACCCGTCATGAATGTTCTAATAGCATTACTTTCGGCGGTTTTATTATATTGCGGCGCTAACTGTGGTTGTTCCATTTCATTACAATTTTTAATTTGTGATAAGAGGCTTGATACGCGACTACCGTAATCTACAACCGCCTCGTTTGGCATTTGTGCCATTTTAGAAAGATCTCCATATAATTGGTAAGAAGTGTATAATGGTGCGAAACGCGATTTCAAAACAGTAATTAATTCACTAACAGTATTATAATCACCGCTCGCAATTACTCTAGACGCCTGACCGAATAATTTATTTTTGATTAATTGTACCAGACCGTATTCGGCATAAGGGGAAATAATACCTTTCGCATTTATACAACTTTTCATGAATTGATATAAAGGAATATTGTGACCATCAAACGGTGGCACAATATCCGCGGCATCTCGAATGTTAATCTGAGGAGAAGGAGGAGTAATTCTCTCTTCCTGAGTTTCTGAACTGCTTTCCTGGGCTTCTAATTCCCTTTCCATTTTGGATTACAAAATCTAAGCTACTATAGTTAATTAATTAATATATGTATGTATTATTTATTAATTTTTCCTATTCTCTTTAACTAGATCGTCTTCTACTTGTATGCTTTATTACGCGTTTATCTTTTATTTCAGAGATGAAAGATTTTGGCCTCCGCAGAGAAAAGTTCTCCTACCACGTATCCCACCGCTGTCACCAAATTTATTTTTTCGTTATTAAAAACGTGTAACGACTCTGGAACCTAAGTTTAGTTAGTTACAAGCGCTAAAAGGTAAAGAGCGGCTTTTACCTCTAAACGACTCGATTTCGCGAATATAGATTGTGGGATTCGTGTGGTGTGCGGTTAAGGATTGAAATCCACAGGTCAAAATCTTTCAACAATTAGGTTTATTCAATAAAATAACGAAGATGATGAATTTAACAAATAACAAGTAACAAATAACAAAATATGAAAAGTATACTGGTTTGATTAAAGAAACTAGAATAGACTTGATATAATATTAATAATAGAAATAACAGAACTTGGCAAATTAAGCAATACGTAATAGATAATTATGAATCTAACTAAATGACTCTCGCTAGGTAATACTTTATATTAGATCGTACCTAAGTCTGTTTTCGGATGAAGCTAACTTCGCTTTTATATAATTAATTGAATTCGATATTCTATATTATTCAGTTCTCGTCTCGAACGCTATCGCAATTACAAAGTTTATATTGATTAATACGTTTATAATTTATATAATGAAAAGTCTTTTACGAAATTATTAATACTAGCGCTTGATAGTCTACCGCAGCGAGGAACACGACCTAAGTGTGATTCTCTAAGTGTACCTAAATACGCTTTCGCAAAGTTAGACAGATTAATGATTTTATCTGATACCTAACGCGGTGTAGTCGACTACGGAAATTACGCTGATGACAGAACAATATTCTTTTACTAATTCAAAATTCCAAGATTTGTTTGATTCTAATGAACTTTACCTCGGAACAGTTACTCTTTTAGTCTGACTCGACAACTAATTGTACATGACCCTTTTCGTCAAAACGAACACTGACAGCCAAAACCAGATCGCTTAATTGGGGAGCCTGCGTTAGCTAGCTACTAGAACGACCCAACGATACAGGAAAAGGGTGAACAGTATAAGTTGACAGGGTAGCAAATCAATTGATTCTAATATAAAATCGTAATTGCTGAACTGCCACCCAAAAGACACGGGCTTCAGAGACCAAGCCGCTCAAATGGGGAGCCTGCGTTAGCTAGCTACGAAACGACCCAGAGCGAGCTCCGAGAATCTGATGGCGCGTTAGCAATCCGATGTAAAATCAAATATGAGTAGCTGAGAGCTATCCTTTCGATATCTTAGCCTTTCTTGGCGCCAAGTATAGCACTCTCCTAAAGGAGTTTCAGATACGAGACCGTTTGAATGGGGAGCCTGCGTTAGCTAGCTACTAGAACGACCCACGACCAAGTATCCAAATGGCGTATACCCGCTTTACCAGTCAAGTATTAAGAATCGTTGCGGCTCTTCACAGCGAAAACTGTTCCGGTTATACTTATCTGAAGACTTCTAGCTGGCTCGACTTCGAAAACTGTTCTGCGATTTTGGCGAGCTCCGCTCGGCCTTTTATACTCGCCAGCCTGGCGAATTCTCGGAAAACCCCCATAACGTCGAAAAATATAATTGTCTTATAAATTCGTAATTAGACATTAATTGTACAAACGAACGGTTTAATTACATTATAAATATCGCATTCTACATTATGGTTTACATTTCTGATATAAAAATAGTAATTTAATAGTGTTTTAATGAAATTGCATTTTCTATCTCTTTCTATACGCTGTGCACGACTTCTATACGGATCGGAGCTGAATGTATAAGCATAGGATGCTTCTAGAACATTCCATTGAATAATATTATAATTTACAACATATGTTGCAATAAACTAACGTTTGACTTTAATTCTGGATAACATAATATTAGTACGCTTGATATGTAGTAACTGATTTGTTTAGCTAATAGTTTTTGATAATTAATAATATCGCAATTGTAAAATGTATTTCTATCCTTCTCTAAGACTACGCGAGAATTCCAGGAAATTCGGGGCTAGCTTCGCGGCACGTAGGCACATAGCATTGCGGAATACATTTATTACAATAGCCTATAAAATAATACATTAACTTGTTTTAAATAAATTAACTTAACATTTGATTAATTTAATGAAACATATTACTCTTTTTAAATTAGAAACATAAAACAATTATTAAAATAAAGAATATTGATATATATATATATATCTAATGATTACCGACTGTCAAAGCTAAATACACAGGATAACTAATATATAATGTACCGTCGGTAACAGTTTATTATTGTCGGTAACTAAACTATTGGTGGGTAATGAAATTGAACATAGGACTGCCATATAAAAAAAACTTTTCCCGGGATGTTACACATGTTCGTTGTGCGCGCTATCACGATACGTTCAGCTCGCCACTGTACGCGCTAACCTTGTCGATGTTTCTTAAATAAAATAACAAAGAGAGAGAGTTTCGAGGAACGAAAAATTTAATATAACTGAAAACATGTGAACCAAATAAAAAGGGAACTTTTAAACTGATATTGGTTCATTGCAAAAATGGTATTTATGAAAAAGGCGAAAGAACATCGATATTGTGGAGGTTTAATACGAGCGTCTTCTAGCACCGACGACGGATCTTTCAAATGTCTGCCTTGTCAACTGTCGATGGAAGGTTCTACGCCTACCATGGTTGTAACGGGTAACGGGGAATCGGGGTTTCGATTCCGGAGAGGGAGCCTGAGAAACGGCTACCACATCCAAGGAAGGCAGCAAGCGCGCAAATTACCCACTGCCGGCACGGGAAGGTAGTGACGAAAAATAACGATACGGGCCACATCCGAGGTCCCGTAATCGGAATGAGTACACTTTAAATCCTTTAACGAGGATCCATTGGAGGGCAAGTCTGGTGTCAGCTGCCGCGGTAACTCCAGCTCCAATAGCGTATATTAACACTATTCCTACCGACACTTCACGTATACCTATTCCTACCGCGGCCGGTCAAATGACCGGTCTTTCACAACTTATATTTTTCAATATTGAATGCAGACCAATAGCCAGTTTACCAGTATAAAAATGTATTTTCTTTTATTCAAGAGTACATAATCTACATTTTATTCTTTTTCGTCGCATTTTTTACAAATGGGCTTCTCAACTGTACATTTTCCACATACGTACTTTTTACATTTTAAACAGATTTTGTTCGTCTTATTATCTTTACAAAACCTTATCTGACATGTTTTCCGTTCACGGGAACGTGTATTTGTACTTGCGATGGGTACTGGTTGATTTTCTTTGCCGAGCTCTTGTTGGTATTCGATGGCAAGTTCCTCTGCCAATTGGAATAGAAATTCCTGTCTTGTAATTTCTTCTCCCGTAGTTTCTTTATATAACACCCATGCATTTATCCCGGCTAAATCTAAGATATTAAAAAATACTTGCAAAGGCCATCTCCGAGATTTAGATTTTACCGAACACTTTCTGGCCATTTGATCGGTCACATCTACGCCAAATTTGGTGCTATTATACAATTGAATTGTCTCCGGTGTTCGGGTGTCATTTTTTTCAACTTGTACGGAGTTGTGCATTGAACTGAGAATTAGAACTTTCTTTCTTGTTTTGGCTTTGTAAATTGTCAACATACAATTATTTGAGCGATAGAGTTTGGTTGAGAAAAGTGCCACGTCGTCGTTTTTCAGTTTTGCCGATCTTGGTAGCTCTTTCCTATTTGCTCTAATTGTCCCAACAATCGTAGTTTTTTTTGCTAAAAGTTTTGTTGCTAAAGGTAGGCTTGTAAAAAAGTTGTCTGTGGTTATATTTCTTCCACATCCTACATACGGTTCTACTAATTTCATAGTGACAAACTCTCCAAGAGGAACTGAGGGTTCTCTACTTTCATCTTTTCCCAAATATGGAAAGCCGTTTATTATATATTTGCTACGTACATCGGATGCCAACCAAAATTTGATACCAAATTTGTCCGGTTTATTGGGCATGTATTGAGTGAATCTACACCTTGCTTTCGTTGGAAACAATTGTTCGTCAATAGTAATATGTGGTCCTGGTTTATAACAATTTTGACTGTTGTCAATAAACTTGTTCCAAACTTCGGAAATCATACCGAATTTATCGGTTTGTAACCGTTGGCTTCGTTGATTTCTGTCGTCAAATCGAATAAATCTCATAATCTCCGTAAAGTCATGTCTACTCATAGTATTTGAGAAAAAAGGCGGGCCCCACTTTTTATTCCATAGAAGAGCTACATCTATATTCTTCGCCTCATATGCGCCGCGTGCATACAGAATTGCAAAAAATGCATATAACTTAGCAGTAGACAGTTCCCATTTATATCCCAACACTCTAAATGCCTCTGCCTCTGTGCACTTTCTTATAAGTTCGATTATATTCTTATCAATTATCACAGAAAATGCCGTCCTAACTTCGCCTTTCATAATATTACGTTTACTGTACCCAGCAGGGCCTGATGTTTTCCTAAAAATATTATGACCAGGTGCTCTTCCAGGATTAGACCCTATTTTTACTTCCTGCCAAACAGTTCCGTCCATCGCAATTTCGCTTGCCTCTTCCTCATTCTCACTATCGGAACTAACTAAAAATCTCCTTCTCTTTCGTCGTCTACGTACGCTCGAAGTATTCTCTTCGTTCTCATCGGTGTTCGAGTCGGTTTCAAATGGATCATAATTTTCCGTATTGTCATTTTCCATATCCAGAATTTCCTGATCATCTCCAGAACATTCTGCATCGATATCATTTATTCTCTCTAATAATACATTCGCACTCCTCAAACGTCTTGACATTTTGGGGTAAATATTCAGCGGAGAAAATAAACACTAAAATATGAAAATGTAAATCAAAACAGATAAAAAAATGAATAAAAGATAAAATGTGAAACTTACTTCGACGTATTGTTAGTTTTGTTCACTATTTTGAAAATTGCACTTATAACACGTAATACGGTATAAAATATAACAAAATAATAATAAAAGACTGCCAAGTATGCTCTTTGTGACTTTTACGTTTCGATGCACTCTGTTCGTGTCGCAAGACTATACTGATTTGAATTCGTGAGAAGACGTCTATACATTTCCTTCAGTTATAAGTTTATATATTTTACGTCATAGTAGATAAGATGGCGTAAGAACATTCGAGGATCTGGACCACATCGGATATCAATCAAGCAAATAAACACCGCTAACCCGATAGTCGAGCGAGAACTGTAAACACTTGGAAGTGCCGAAAACCATTTTCTGGAAGGCACTTCTCGGATAAAATCGTGCCACAACTACATTACCTTTCGTTTGTAACGACTTTATAGTTTTGGCATTGAGTCTTAGAGAGAAACTATTACAAAAATGTATAAATCGTACTACCGGTCAAATGACCGGTCGTGGTACGTAAGACAGACTACAAATATTTCTCAGAAAATAAACAATAAAAAAATAAGTGAATATTGAAAAAAGAATTATATGCATGTTTCAGGAAAAGTCATGAAGTTTGAAGGCGTTTCAATTACGTTTTATACAGGAAATTCTAATCGAAATTTTGAAAACGGTCATTTGACCGGTCGCGGTAGGAATAGTGTTAAAGTTGTTGCGGTTAAAAAGCTCCTAGTTGAATCTGTGTGTCGCAGTGCCGGTTCATCGCTCGCGGTGTTTAACTGGTATTATGCGATACATCCTACCGGTGGGTTTAGCTTCTCTTCGGAGTTGCGGCCCAAGTTAAATATCCCATCGCGGTACTCTTCGCTGAGTATCGAGGTGGGCCGGTACGTCTATTTTGAACAAATTAGAGTGCTTAAAGCAGGCTATTTTCGCGTTAATATTCTGTGCATGGAATAATGGAATAGGACCTCGGTTCTATTTTATTGATTTTCGGAACCCTGAAGTAATGATTAACAGGGACAGATGGGGGCATTCGTATTACGACGTTAGAGGTGAAATTCTTGGATCGTCGCAACACGGACAGAAGCGAAAGCATTTGCCAAAAATGTTTTCAGTAATCAAGAACGAAAATTAGAGGTTCGAAGGCGATCAAATACCGCTCTGGTTCTAACCATAAACGATGCCAGCTAGCGATCCGCCGAAGTTCCTCCGATGACTCGGCGGGCAGCTTCCGGAAAACCAAAGCTTTTGGGTTCCGGGGGAAGTATGGTTGCAAAGCTGAAACTTAAAGGAATTGACGGAAGGGCACCACCAGGAGTAGAGCCTGTGGCTTAATTTGAGTCAACACGGGAAACCTCACCAGGCCCGGACACCGGAAGGATTGACAGATTGATAGCTCTTTCTTGATTCGGTGGGTGGTGGTGCATGGCCGTTCTTAGTTGGTGGAGCGATTTGTCTAGTTAATTCCGATAACGAACGAGACTCTAGCCTGTTAAATAGACGTAAATTATGGTATCTCGAAGGCCCCTGGCTTGGGACGGTGAGGTTTTTACTACCAACGTACAAACAAATCTTCCTAGAGGGACAAGCGGCTTCTAGTCGCACGAGATTGAGCAATAACAGGTCTATGATGCCCTTAGATGTTCTGGGCCGCACACGCGCTACACCGAAGGAATCAACGTGTTTTCCCTGGCCGAGAGGTCCGGGTAACCCTCTGAACCTCCTTCGTGCTAGGGATTGGAGCTTGAAATTATTCCCGTGAACAAGGAATTCCCAGTAAACGCGAGCCATAAGCTCGCATTGATTACGTCCCTGCCCTTTTTACACACCGCCCGTCGCTACTGCCGATTGAATGACTAAGTGAGGTCTTCGGACTGGTGCGCGGCAATGCCGAGACATTGCCAATGTTACCGGAAAGATAACCAAACTTGATTATTTAGAGGAAGTAAAAGTCGTAACATGGTTTCCGTAGGTGAACCTGCGGAAGGATCATTAATGAAAATTTAAACAAACTTACAAAGTTTGAAAGAGAGAGAACTCTATCACTACGTGAGCTCTTGACATTAAAACACATGATACGCAAGACACGAACACACATGATAATAATATACAGAGTACGTGCCAAAGAAAAGCTTGACAAAAACCGAAAAGCAGCCAAAAGTATATGACTACAACACATGATACGCAAAAATGAGGATGAAAAGTGCAGCTCCTCGCGTATATAAACAAAAATATATTGGCCATACACAACAAAAATGCGTATAAACGAGCCACGAATGATGATTGAGAGAGAGAAATTTTTGGAGGTAGTAGCAAACAAACGAAAAAACAGATACGAAAAATGTTAAATGACAATTCGTCGTTAAGGCAGTCGTGATGCGGAGAGATATTTACGGTTACGTGTAGGAGGTCGCTTTGGCTCTCATCGTCGATACTCCCGTCCGTATTTCGTATCCGCCGACGCGTTTCGTACGAACGAGCGCGAACGTTAAATAAAGTTAAAAAGAGAGAGCAACGCCGTTTCATGTCGTACGCTGTAAATAGAAACAACGAAAGTTTACTGACGAAAAGATATCGAGAGTTTCCTCTCTATCTTCTCGGCTCTTTTTTCCGTAGCGTATAAGAAAGGTTTCGACTCTCCCGGGACGTCGTTTACCCTTATTAACGGATACCGCCAGATCCTTCCGATAAATACAAAAAGTCGTAACAAGAATGTTCAACTTGAACTCGAAGCAAAATAATACGAACATTCTCATATAAAAATATATCTATACATAAATGAATCTGTCGCGTATTTTACCGGCAGAAGGTTCGTTGTGTAGAATGGATCGTGTGCATGGTGTACCCGTTCCTTGCGACGCACAGTGTGTCGTTTGGCCAATCTAGCGGGACAAAAATCAATTTTGCAACTTGCACAGACACGTCCACTGACATTATGTATCGATAGTAAAATGTCCATTTTATAAGAAAATAACAATATTAATGTAAAAAACAATGTGTAATGATCTGTTACTAGTATCTGAAAATCTAGTTTGACGCAACTGCCTCTACGAGCACTTTTTTCGCGCTTGAGATTTTTTACAGTTGTGTTGTACCAGTATCCAATATTAATATTTGTGTGTACGTAGTGTTATCTTCTATCATTCAGAATGATTTCTTCACTTGTCATATTTTGAAATAGCATTTTATTAATCTTCTATTCTTTTTCAAATGTTAGCATATAATTTAAATTCTATTTCACAGTATAGGTAGACTTTTAACATAGTATACCACTTTATACAATGTTCCCACTTTTTGTGTCGAAAGCTAGACTTATAAACAACATAAACCTGAAAGGGCATTACAGACAAACACTGACATCTATCATTTTTATTTAAACATATCGCGCTGACGCATGCCCTTCTCGTTAAAACGGAATAGCTTCAAAAATGGATACTAACAGGGATTTATTCAACAGATTATTAATTTCTTCAGATCTGCTTATTTCACATTTACGAATTTCTCAAAAAACTGTCCGGAAAAAAATAATAATAGAAATACAACAATTCTTGGAAGAACCATTAGTTGATCCCAGTTCCTCGGAAGACGTATCACACGAAAGCAACGCTGACTAAAAAGTATATTCATGTTTTAAAAAATATAATAAAGATTTTGTATAATAGTTTTATAGAATAAATAATGTATAATATAATAGAAAAATTTGTATAATGATTTTGTATGTTTATTTTATTGTTATGTTTATTTAACTGTTAAATAATTTAGCAAATTTATATAATAATTAATGTTTAATGAAGTATCATGTTTTCGATTAATAAAAAACCAATAAAACGAAAAATAATCAACATTTCGTTGAAGCAGGATTTTTGTCACGCTAGATTGGCCAAACGACACACTGTGCGACGTCTGAGTTAAAGGGAGAAGAGAATCGAAATTGTTAAATAGATACGCACCAGAAAAGCGAGAGATTTCGGAGAAGTAAGAAGAGTAGTTAAGGTTATAAATATCTCGAAATATTCTTATCGGGCTTTCCTTTCTATAATTTTTATTCTTGATTCGTGTTGTGTACTCTATCGACCCGTGTGAAAACGCGAGAGAGAATATAAAGAAATATTTTGGGACGTTTGGTAACGAAATGCATGGGTTTGCGAAAAAAATTGTTAAATTTTTTGTTTTTTTTTTCGCCCGCTTCGTGAGAGACTCCCATTTTATTTTCTTTCTCTCTATAAATTTTGTCTTTGGACAAAGGGAACACCCTTTTTTAGCATCTCTCTATTTCGTGTTAAACGAGAGACGAAATTTAGAGTGTGGTATGGAGGCTCTCACGCACGGGGGGTGTCCGGGTAGCCGATGGAAATCGAACCACGAAACCGCTCGACGAACGAAGTCGCAGTTTCAGGCGAGTCCGCCTGCTTACGACGAACGATATGGTAACGTATCGCTTACGGGCCGGCTGAGAAGCGAAAATGATAGCGTACTCTCCTTCGTTGGTAGACCGATCTGACGCCGGCCTGGAGTCCGTATCGAATCTCGCGATACCGCCAAGACGTCCAATATATGTAAGCAGCGAACAGGAGACTCTGCGTTACGCGCGACAGGGCGTTTCGTATTTTCCACGGTTTTTGAATGACTTTATCACCCGAAACGGACTGAAAATTCACCGCACAAAAAGAAATGCGCCACAGAATGTTGTTTCATCGGCGGTTCTGTAGTTTTATACAGTCCTTTACCCGTCCATGGACGTTATCGTGTCGTCTTAATCACCGTTAAATCACGTTGTTCGCTCGGGTAAATCTGTGAACGGAGCGATGACGAGACGACGTCCGAATACCGACACACGATCTTGCGCTTGGATTGGTGTTAGTATTCTATGGACAATCGATCGAATTTATATACCAGGTTAAATTACGTACATACTGGTTTTCAGACGTTGTGTTGTTAAATTTGAACGATAATTTTTATACGATTACTCTGAACGGTGGATCACTTGGCTCGTGGGTTGATGAAGAACGCAGCTAATTGCGCGTCAACGCGTGAACTGCAGGATATGTGAACATCGGCATTTCGAACGCACATTGCGGTCCACGGATACAATTCCTGGATCACGTCTGGCTGAGGGTCGTTTGTATAACTAAAGACTGCTTGCGTTTGCCTTTAGCAGCAAAAGGTTTTCTCTCCATTGCTGAATTTTTTTTCGTTCCCGCCGTCGTTCGACTAGATAAAACGAAATTGATAAACGCCGAAAAGTCGAACGTTTCGGAGCGGGATCGATGGTCGAACGCGAGAGAAAACAACCTGCGAAATTGGCGAAGACGTACGAGCGATAGTGGGACATTTCGTCGGCGTTTGACGTGGAGAATGTTACATGGAACATCCGTGTCGCCCTCTCCTTGCTAGTGTTCATTTTTTCCAGAGGCGGCAGAAGAACATTTTCATATATCTCGCAATTCCTTGTTTTAGGATCTTCTCGGCGGAATGCGCTTATCTCGGCTTGCGCGACGCGTGGTTTCTAGTTGAACCCCTAAAAGAGACCATATACGACTACCCGTGAAAGAGCGCTCCCAAGTAGAAAGACCTAACTACAGACGGATATTTAGACCCTGCGAGAGAATTGTTAGACACCAATTGAAGGAAGCAAGCCCACAGAGTAAAGCGTGTTTACGGCGTTTCCCCGCGCTCCCGACGTTGTCTAAAATGATTGTCGAATTTTTTTTTCGACGGTGCGAAAGTTTGTACGACTAGGAGAAAAGTTAAAAATACACGTGCGACGGAAGCTCTCTCACGGTTAAAATTGTTAAATTATTACGAGATCGTAGCTTCGCCAAGTTCTTTTTACATGAACAAGCGCAGATCGCTTCGTTGTCGTTGATTAGAAGCGGAAGACCGCGCGATCCCAATACGGATTCCGGTCGTCCAGTCCTCGAAGTGCATACTTGTGCCGGACGGACCATCTTGAATGGGGCCACTTACCCATAGAGGCTGCCAGGCCCGTAGCGACCGGTACGCGTCTCGGGTTGATCTCTCCTTAGAGTCGGGTTGCTTAAGATTGCAGCTCTAAATGGGTGATAAACTCCATCTAAGGCTAAATATGACCACGAGACCGATAGCGAACAAGTGCCGTGAGGAAAAGTTGAAAAGAACTTTGAAGAGAGAGTTCAAGAGTACGCGAAACCGTTCAGGGGTAAACCCGAGAAACCCAAAACATCGAATGGGGAGATTCATCGTCAACGAAACTGGCGTCCGCAACGGTACAATAGTGCCCCGGATGGTCCCGTTACGGCGGGTTTCCCTTCGGCGTGGGCACACCACCCGCGGCGAATGTTCCGGCTATGTAGTAGTGCACTTCTTCCCTGGTAGAACGTCACGACCCCTTGCGTGTCGGTCTAAGGCCCGAGGCGGAGATTGTCTGTCGCTTTTAGCGTACGATGTACGCTAATCGGCTCTTGGATGTCCGGCCGATTGCGCAAAGGTACGCAGACGGTATCGGGCCGCAAAATTCTCGTACGCATTGCGCCCAGGACCACCGCAAGCTCGTTCCAGTCTATACCGGTCTAGATACCGGGTGTACGGACTTAGCGCCGTAAGCGGGTCAGGCGGGCTGTTGGCAGGCAGAGTCCTTTGACTGGCCAAACTTTGAATTACCGGTCGGCGACGCCATTGCTTTGGGTACTCTCGGGACCCATCTTTATTATTATTTGGTCCGAACCATCGCCAAGTTTGGGTTCCTTGACCCGGGTGCAGAGCAATCGCCTCTCGGCATCTCTTCTGCACCCGGCGTTGGATGGCCGGTGGGGGGGACAGGTTAGGCCAGGCTAGGCCCCTCTACCTTTCTCAACCGGGCTTGGGACCGGCTATGGCGGTTGCCCCCTAGAGGGGTACGCACATCCGTGGGAACGCGGAAGGCCCCTCCCTCTAGGGGGAGTTAGGTTTGGCTTTCGCTTCAGCTGAAACCATACAACAATAAAAAATTGCCTAAAGAAGCGCAGGTTCCCATATAAAGGGAGCGCAAACCAGACCCTATCTTCTATGAGCTTAATAAATCAGTGTGTATATGAGGTCTAAATATCTCAAAAAACTATATATCTGTAATTCATTATACTTTATATAAGCCCATTTACACCGGAAATAAAATACCTACAAATAGTGTCCAAAACAGTATATATATTCCTATAAGCCTAATCTCTCCTAACTCGCCCTATTATAGGGCCAGCTGTCATCCTACATTTCTACAATAGTTGTTATATGTGGCGAAAGAAAATGAACTAAAATATTTCATGTAAATTTGTAAAGTCATTTAGCAATGAGTAAAGTAACGTACCTGTGCCCTCATGACTGATTATCAGCCAATGTTGTAAGTGTAAAGATACAAGGATACAGCATAACGAGCCGAAGCCCATTATTCTTGTTATAAGGCCATCAAATACTAATTATTGAGTGCGAAGAATCAATTCTTCATATATATCCAAAAGATCAGACGTGCTAGATAATACCCAAAGAGAACCGATAGTGTAATCCTATACTAAGGTAACCTCTTTCAATAAAACCAAGTAAAAGAAGGTGGTATTAGTAGCGCTATTGTAGAACACTCATATATATAAACCACACAACAAAAATTGGTAGAAAAATCTAGGCATCACGCAAAGACACCTAATAAACACCCTGCTATTGGTCCCATATATAATCAAAAAACACAAGCACAACAGTTCGTGTCCCTTGTTATTCAAGCATCCTATAGCAATCAAAGCAAGATTTCCTATTACTCCAAAATAGGGAGTATCACAAACAAGCAAGCGGCCAGAACCATCCCATACAAAATAACAAACAAGACTCTGCTCCGCCACCAATTTCCAATAGTATCCATAATAACGTCACCCTATCAGTACAACAATAGGCATCGTGTCACTTACAACAGTTAACGAACCGTAACAAGCAAGCACTTTATATGGATATAACCTATTGCACAGCTCAATTGCATAAATAAAAATCTGTAATCATCATGGGCACTGGTATAATCCACAGGGTTAAAACACGTCACATCACACACACAATTATCAGCTGCATACTTTTTTCACGTTATATAATCCTCTATAATACTGGAACTAGGCAGGCTCTAATGACATCATAGTTTGCCCTGTGTTATAATGAAAACCCTTATTAAAAGTATGGAAAGAGAAGAGAAAAATAAATAAACAAGTTCCCTATAAGAGGGAATAAATTAAATAACCAAAGACAAACAATAATCGGTAGCCAACAGTAGTATAACTTATTCCTTTTTCTAAATAAGTGTATGCCAAACTCATTACAAGAGAGGATACCAATTAAGCTCCTTCATATCCAAGCACTAATAAGAGTGAAGTCCAATTCTTTCATAGCATATCTCAGTTGCATATATGTATCTTATAGTATTGAAATTCACACAGAAAACTCTCTTCAAGTCTTTTTTCACACTTCTAGCAGTCTAATAATGCTCCATATTAACCAGCACCAAAGAGACGATGCTGCCAGCGTCCACAAAGTTATCTTTAAACACATAACCAGTCATTTGAATAAATAGAATTAATGATTACAGATCTATCACTGTCCATATTCACCTCAGAACAAGTTCGTTCGTACGTCAGGAAAAGCATATACACAATCTAGAATTAAAATCAGCCCATTCACGAATAACCTTAGAATAAGAAATATATATATGAATATACAGTACACATGTGTGGGTATACAAAAATACAAAAATAGGCCTTTAAAAAGGCTGGCATGGTTAAAAAGCAAAGAGAGTTACCAAAACCTCACCTGTCACTTCATCTAACAATTTTCAAGATCTTTAACCATGAATCATTTCGGGAGACCGATTCACGCTAGAGCGAGCACGACCGTACATCAGAAACGATAAATCAGCCAATCAGAATTACGCCCGGCACATTCACATCGCCTGGCCATTTCATCCGACAGAGTTCATGTCCCTCAGCCATGAACCATACCCCCGGAACAGTTCACATCAAGGCAAGTTCAATCCGAACTACAGATCAACCAATCGGAATTGCGCTCGGCCCATTCACGACTGGCCCTGGAGAGTCCAGCTAGTAATTACAGCTACCTTCATGCCTATGCCCTTATGGGCTAACATAAATACTCACATGTTACATGTGAGCTATCAACCATATAGTAGTAGAACAATTCACCTAAATTATCCTAACTAAAATAGGGTAACCTAATTGGAGAATTTACTCATCTTGTGTCATCCAGTGCAATAGTCAAAGTCTAAAACCGTATGATATGGGATATAGAAACCCCTTCAAATCCAGTCCTAGCTAATGTCAACCTAAAAGTCCAAAATACTTTCGAGCCACTATCCCCAGTAACTGCCAAGCAATTCCCCCTTAAAACTTTGCAATTATATCGTAGTAGACACATAACCAAGTAATAATTACAAATCTATCACTATCCATATTCAAGTCAGAACAAATTCGTTCGTACGTCAGGAAAAGCATATCAACAGTCTAGAGTTACAACCAGCCCATTCACGGATAACCTGTCATTTAATCTTACAATTCTCAAGATTTTTAACCATTCTTTAACCATGAATCATTTCGGAAGACCGATTCACGCTAGAACGAGCTCGACCGTACTTCAGAACCGATAAATCAGCCAATCAGAATTACGCCCGGCACATTCACATAGCCTGGCCATTTTATCCAACAGAGTTCATGTCCCTTGGCCATGAACCATATCACAAGTTCAATTCACAACAAGGCAGGTTCAATCCGAACTACAGATCAGCCAATCGGAATTGCGAATTGCGCTCGGCCCATTCACGACCGGCCCTGGAGAGTCCAACTAGGAATTACAGCTATCTTCATGCCTAAGCCCGATGGGCTTTGTTAAGAAATCCATTATCTAGCAGCCTAATAAAGCTCCATAATAACCAACACCAAAAAGACGATGCTTCCAGCGCCAACAAAATTATTTTTAGACACATAACCTAACATTAAATGAATAAAAAATAAAAAATAAATAAATAAATAAGTAGGATCAATGATTACAAGTCTATCACTGTCTATATTCACATCAGAACAAATTCGTTCGTACGTCAGGAAAAGCATATCAACAGTCTAGAATTACAACCAGCCCATTCACGGATAACCTGTCACTTCATCTAACAATTCTCAAGATCTTTAACCATGAATCATTTCAGAAGACCGATTCACGTTAGAACGAGCTCGATCGTACATCAGAAACGATAAATCAGCCAATCAGAATTACGCCCGGCACATTCACATAGCCTGACCATTTCATCCAACAGAGTTCATGTCCCTCAGCCATGAACCATAACACAAGACCAGTTCACATCAAGGCAAGTTCAGTCCGGACTACAGATTAGCCAATCAGAATTGCGCTCGGCCCATTCACGACCTAACTAAAATAGGATAACCTAATTGGAAAGTTCACTCATCCTGTGTAATCTAGAACAGTATTCACAGTCTAAATAGGATATAGAAACCCCTTAATATCCAGTCACAGCCAGTGTCAACCCGGAAGTCCAAAGTACCCTCGAGCCATTATCCCCAGTGACTGCCAAGCAACTCCCCCCTTGAAACTTTGCAATTATAACGTAATAAAACCAAATCAGGCTTGAGGTTACAGTAAATTATGATATGTTACCTACTCACAAACCCCACCATTAATACATAGAACTGAGAAACTGCCCTAGTTATCCAGTGACTCAAAAATCCGTAGATATAAATAAACCCTACCTTATCCTATGTATGGAAGAAAAGAAATCCGCCTGGCCGGCAAAAACCACCAGATATTATGAGACTACAATGAATATTAATGATTCCATCCTTATCATCGACCGACTAGGGTGGAAAAGTTGAAAAGAACTTTGAAGAGAGAGTTCAAGAGTACGCGAAACCGTTCAGGGGTAAACCCGAGAAACCCAAAACATCGAATGGGGAGATTCATCGTCAACGAAACTGGCGTCCGCAACGGTACAATAGTGCCCCGGATGGTCCCGTTACGGCGGGTTTCCCTTCGGCGTGGGCACACCACCCGCGGCGAATGTTCCGGCTATGTAGTAGTGCACTTCTTCCCTAGTAGAACGTCACGACCCCTTGCGTGTCGGTCTAAGGCCCGAGGCGGAGATTGTCTGTCGCTTTTAGCGTACGATGTACGCTAATCGGCTCTTGGATGTCCGGCCGATTGCGCAAAGGTACGCAGACGGTATCGGGCCGCAAAATTCTCGTACGCATTGCGCCCAGGACCACCGCAAGCTCGTTCCAGTCTATACCGGTCTAGATACCGGGTGTACGGACTTAGCGCCGTAAGCGGGTCAGGCGGGCTGTTGGCAGGCAGAGTCCTTTGACTGGCCAAACTTTGAATTACCGGTCGGCGACGCCATTGCTTTGGGTACTCTCGGGACCCATCTTGAAACACGAACTAAGGAGTCTAACGTGTACGCGAGTCATTGAGATTTGAGAAACCTAAATGCGGTATGAAAGTGAAAGTCGTCCATGAAGGCGACTAAGGGAGGATGGGCCTCTTTACGATTAGGCCTCGCACTCCCGGAGCGTACACGTTGGAACCCGAAAGATGGGGAACAATGCTTGGTCAGGACGAAGTCAGAGCAAACTCTGATAGAGGTCCGTAGCGATTCTGACGTGCAAATCGATCGTCGGAACTGGGTATAGGGCCGAAAGACTAATCGAACCATCTAGTAGCTGGTTCTTTCCGAAGTTTCCCTCAGGATAGACGGCACTCGCCTCGAACGCATAACGAGTCCCATCTGGTAAAGCGTATGATTAGAGGCCTTGAGGCCGAAACGACCTCAACCTATTCTCAAACTTTAAATGGGTGAAATCTCTGACTTGCTTGAATTTTCATGAAGCTACGAGATATAAAATTGATAAAATTTTTTCTGGATCAAAGTGCCAAGTGGACCAATTTTGGTAAGCAGAACTGGCGCTGTGGGATGAACCAAACGCAGAGTTAAGGCGCCTAAGTCGACGCTTATGGGATACCATGAAAGGCGTTGGTTGCTTAAGACAGCAGGACTGTGGCCATGGAAGTCGGAATCCGCTAAGGAGTGCGTAACAACTCACCTGCCGAAGCAACGAGCCCTAAAAATGGATGGCGCTGAAGCGTCGTGCCTATACTACGCTGTTAACCGCAAGTGCGCAGGAAGGGGAATCATTTTCCGTTCTCCATGAAGCCATGACGAGTAGGAGGGTGGCGGCGGTGTGCGTACAAGGGTCTGGGGGGGGGGGGGAGGTACAGATCTTGGTGGTAGTAGCAAATACTCCAGCGAGGACCTTTTTTTTACGAGAGGAAATCTTCGAAAAGACACCCCCACTCCGGGGGAGGAGCGGGGGCAGTGTGGGATTTGTACTCACTAAAACCCCTCGGTGATTCCCGCCCCGGCGGCATGGCGCGTCCCGGGATCGTGCGTTATCGTCACCGCGACGCGCCAAGCTGCCGCCATGTGACCCTGAAGGTGTCGCACTTCTCGCGGGGAGGGGAAGCCTCCCCGCCAAACTTTGCCCCACCCCACCCCTTATCGGAGCCGACGACGTAATCACGCCCGCTGTCGGCTCCATACACTTGGCCGCATGCAATGGTGCCCCCGGCTCCCGCCTGTGACACCTGCGGCCATGGCGGCCTCGGTCAATCCCGGGAACTCCGACACCCCGGACCGAGAACCGCCGCTCCACTTTTCGCAAAACACCTTGCGAGGGGCGACTGACAGCCATGTCGGCAGCTCAAACTGGGGCGCCGTATAGGGCCATGCTCCGCAAGACCCCCATGTATAGCCGGCGGACCTTCTCACTCGGACCCCACAGGTTGGGCAATAGGCGCGCCAAAGCGCCTGCCACGCGCTCCAACCTGGGGGCCAACGCGTCGAAGTGGGCCTTGAATCTTCAGTGGCTGTCCAGCCGGAGTCTGAGATACCGCATCTCGGACCCGATCTGGACCTCGGCCCCGCCTACCCGGATCGACGCTCCGGCAGGAGGCCGGCCCCCACGTGTCCGCCAGAAGGCCATGACCTCTGTTTTGTGGGGAGCCACCTCCAGCCGGAGCGTCCGGATCTCGGCAACGACCACCGATGCCCCTAACTCCGCGAGACGGCTGGTCCTCGCCTAGTGTCGCCCCACTGCCAAGATGTGCGTGTCATCCGCGAAACACGTCAGATACAAGGCTGATTGCAGTGGGGCCCTCAGAGCGGGGTCGTACCCCACGATCCATAGGTGCGGTCCGAGTACCGCACCCTGGGGTACGTCCCGCTCCACTTTCCAAACTCTTATGGCGCCCGACCGATCCACACACTCGATCGACCTCTCCCGGAGATAGTCCTCTATTATGTTTCTTATCACCGGGGGGAACCGGTGTCTATCGAGCCTCTGTACTATCGTCCCATGGGGCAGGGTGTTGAACGCGTTAACTATATCTACCGATATAGCTATCGCCACCCCGCCCCTTGACGTGGCCGACTCGGCGATGTCCCTAACACGCTGTATCGCGTCGATGGTGCTTTTTCCTTTTCGAAATCCAAACTGCCAGTCGGCCACGTCGGGACCATCTCCGGAGAGGTGATCGACGAGCTTTCTCGCTATTATTGTTACAAATATTTTGCCCACCACATCTAATAAAATGATCGGCCGGTACGCCGAGGGCTCCCCTTCGGGTTTGCCCTCCTTTTTTAGGAGGACCAGCCGTCCCCTCTTCCACAGCTGCGGAAACGTCCCCTTCTTCGGACAGGCGCTGTAGAGGCCCCTGAGTCTATCTCCCAAAAAGGGGACTGCCAAGGCCCAAGCCCGGCCCGGGATGCCGTCAGGGCCTGGTGCAGTGTTACGAGCACTGACCCTCTTGACGGCATAGACGAGCTCGTCGTCTGTGACCCCCATATCGTCGGTCCACTGAAGGTGGGCCGACGAACCGGAGCGCGCCGGTGGAATCGTCGTCTCGCGGAAATAAAGTGTCCACGACGCGCCCCAGTAGCTGAGGGTCTAAGCTCTCCGTAACCGGTGGGGTGTATGGTCACAACTTCCCCATGACTAATTTATAAGGCCGACCCCACCGGTCCCGCTCAAGAGAGCTGAGGAACTCGTCCTTGGCCTCCCTGATGGCTTTCTTGTAGGGCATTACCCCCTCCCGGTAGCAGCCCCAAAGTTGCTGCTCCCTCGCGGGGTCGCGGTTGCGTCTCCGTCGGGCGCGCTGATATTGGCGACGCAATGGGACCAGCTGCGCGCAGTTGCGCTATCTCCCCCGTCCACCAGTACGCCGCCTGACGCGGGCAAGGGGTGGCTCGGGGCATCGCCACGTCGCAAATATCCTGCATGGTGCCCTGAAACCACTGAGCCTCGCCCTCGACGTCCGCGACCCCTCCGGCCGGAGAAGCCGGCCAGCTAACCGCGAGGGCCGCAGCCACCATCAAATCGGTATCGAGCCTCCTCAGCGCCCATCTTTGCGGCGGTGGGCGTCCACTCCGGCCACGCCGGGTTTCGGAGGAGAACTTTATGCGAATATATAAATAATCACTCAAAGTCTCAGTCTCCTCGGCCACCCGCCAGCTCGCAACCATGCGCGCGACCGCAGGGGAGCCCCAGGACAAGTCCACTACAGACTCCCCCTGAGGCCGCACGCATGTGCTCGCCGAGCCCCTGTTAAGTAACAGGAGCCCTTGCACCGCCGCCCAATCCAGGGTTGCCTGGCCTCTCGCGTCGGTTCTCGGGGAACCCCATTCGCGAGCCTTCGCGTTGAAGTCCCCGAGGACCAAAACACGCTGGGTGGGGCAACGCGACGCTAACTGCCCCACCCTGTCGAGCAACTCTTCATACTCTTGGAGAGGCCAGCTGGGTGGTGCGTAGACGCCCACCACCGCCACATCCCCCCATCTAACCGCGACGGCTACCCATCCCGCTGCGGTCGCGGTGCAGGGGAAGGGGGGGGGGGGGGGAGCCGGATGCCCCACGCGACACTATACCAACTAGCGCGCCGCGGCCCTCCGCGTCCGCGAACCAGTTAGGCTGGTCCGGGACGCGGTAGGGTTCTGCAACAACCCCCAATGAACAATCCCACTCGGCAAGGGTGTGCAGGAAGAGGTGCTGGGCCCCCGCCGAGTTGTTCACATTTGCTTGTAAAATAGGGCTCAGCGGCGCCATCACTGACGTCCCTCCTGAGCCACCTCCATGGTGCTCTCCTCAGCTTGCGTGGCCTGCTGCGTATTGGCGTCGCTGGTGGGTTTCTGTGCCGCCCCATTTTCTTTTCCGGTCTCAGCCGCCATCCTTTTTTTTGACAGTGGTGGCGCGCACTCCGCTGATCCCAGTCGGTGCGCGTGTGGTCTTCCTATATCGCTGCATAGGGGGCACTTTAGCTTATAGCCACACGTAGCGGTGTTGTGCCCCCATTCTCCGCACGCGTAAGAGCGCCCAGACCGATCCACGTCCTCGTTACATTGCTGGGCCATGTGCCCCTTTTGGAGGCAGCGGAAGCAATGCATCGGGCGAGCCGCAAGGATTTCGACCCGCGCCGACGTCCATCCGATCTGTACGCGTCCCGCTGCCTCCGCCTTCTTCGCAGTTGTTAAGGGGCAGCGTACCCATACAGTGCCCATAGCGTTTCGGGCCCTCTTAAGCTCTTCAACTTTAATTTCCTGGGCGGAGCATTCTCCCAGCTTCGCCAGGACTTCGGCCACCTCCTCCCGTTCAATGGAGTTATCCAGATTTAACAATCGGAGCTCCGTCATTTTTGTCGGGTTCGCCACCCTGACGTCGGATTCCCGAAACACCTCTCTCAATCTTCCTGCCAGACTGGCCGCCTTCGCCTTGTTCTGTTCTCCGGGGATTCCTAGTACGAGCCCCCCGGTGGCCACCTTTCTTATCTTGAACTCATTTATTCCCATCTCGTTGAGTTCTTGAGGGGCGACCGCCTGCCTCGCCTTCTTCAGCACCTGGGAATACGTACTGTGTCCTCCAGGGGCCACTGTGAGGGTCACAGCCGCCGTCCTTGGTGGGCGT
Organism: Megachile rotundata; assembly: GCF_050947335.1. Lineage (NCBI taxonomy): Eukaryota > Metazoa > Arthropoda > Insecta > Hymenoptera > Megachilidae > Megachile > Megachile rotundata. The sequence goes on along the minus strand of NW_027473386.1, from coordinate 378,973 downwards.
GGAACCCTAACCCTCTTCTTCGCCTCTGGTTGTGCTGCTTTGGCACCTACCGTCCGTTGTGTCGCCAAAGGTCGGTTGGCCGTCTTCCCTGATGCAGGCGCAGCTCCCGACGTACGCTGCGCCTCCTCCTTGGCTGTTTGCTTGGCCTTACGGCCCAGGACCGTCGTCCATAGTTCCCCCTGTTGCCCTGGAGAAGCGACAGCAGACGAAGGGGCGACAGATGGGACGGCAGTTAGAGCCGCACTCCTTGCGGCCTCCGCTAATGTCTTCGCCCTCCTCGGCGCCGCTCGCCGTTGCGGCTTTGGCTGAACTTTCGGTTGGGCGCTTTTACTGGTCGCCCGCTCCTTCGTTCTTCCTCTTAGCTGCGCGGACAGTTCTTCCACTTTCTGCACGAGGTGCGCAAGTACCATCTCGGGTCCGGTCGCGGGGGCGTCGCTCTTCTCCAGACCCCGGACCGGGACTGACACCGCCTCTCCGCTCAGCGGCTTCCTCGTTCGTGGGGCCTCCTCCGGCATCGCATCCCGTTGCGGAGCCGGGACCGGGTCCTCCGTTGTCCCCACAGGTTCTGCTGCCAGTGCCCGCCGCGATTCCTCCGTCTCCATTACCATGGTTGGAGAGTCGTTCATAGTTTCCGTCGGGCCCATTAGTTCCGGTGACGGACTGTCCGTTTTTGCCACCATTCTCCTCTTAACGTCCTCCCGCTCCGATTCGGAGGGCGACAATACCCTTCACCGTGTCCTTCTTGCCGGTTTCGGTCCCCGCTCGCTCGGGGGCGGAGCCACGCCGGGCGGTGTCCTCTTCAGGCGCTCCACCTCCAGGCGAAGCGCCGCTAAGTCCGCGGCCATTCTGCTCCTCTCTTCCTGCGCGGCTCTGAGCAGGCTTCTCAGCTGCTCTTTTTCGGCGTCCTCAGCCGAAGTACGCGTTGTCGGGGAGGGTGCTGCTGCGAGCCCTGGAGCAGCTTTCTCAGCATCTCCATCCCCCGCCGCCCGTCTCTTCAACAGCTCCGCGGTGTAGCCCTCGATATAATTTGAGGAGACACGCAGCTGGCGGATGCATGTCCCCTCCAGATTCGCGGAACCCGCAGCCACCTTTCGGATCAAGTCCGTATACCTGAGGAGCTCTGTGTGGAGGTCCACCGTGTGCAGGCGCTTAGCCTCGCTCATCACCTACTTCACGTCGGGAAAGGGCTTACTCCCCTTACTCGGACCCCTCACTGGTTTAGTCAGGTCATACGCCCCCAGCTCCTTGTCGAGTTCAAGTTCCGCCCTCTTCGCCTCAGCCAGTCGCTACTTGTCCTCGGCCAACCGGACGTATTCCCCCGTCGTTGGCGGCAGGCCCCTTCCACGGGAGCCCCTACTAACGCTCCTCGACGGCTCGGTCTCCACCGAGATGACGGAGGAGTCAGAGTCCCCGTCATCATTTAACCCCCTCCTCCTGGGGATGGGTGCTCGCGCACATGGTTTTGGCGGATCTCCTCCCCGGTCAGTACCGGGTCTCTCCTGACCCAGCTCCCCAGTGTCCGACGGCATCTTGCTCATGCGTCTTGAACGCCTCGTCGTCCTCCACTCCGTCTCCGATCCGGAGTCTCCATCCCTCACTGGTCCGGGTGCCTCTGAGCCGGTCGCTGTGCTCAGATCGGTGATACTGGCAGTTCTTGACGATGCCAGAATATCAATACACCTCACCACCGGCATAAATGCTCCGGCAGAGCTGTCCTTCCCGACGTTCCGGGCCTTCTCCTGTTTATGCTCCTCTCCGCTTGTTTGGCTGTGTTTTAAGCTGCCCACCACAGCTTTTGAATAAGAATTTGAACTGTCCATAACTAGTCCCACGAGTGGGGTCAGAAGGGATGTCGCCCCGGGCAGAGCCGCCTTACCCGGGGAAGCCATTGAATACTCGAGGGGTCGGTAGGTACCCCCGAGGAGACCGTTCGAGATCGCCCTATTTAACGCCTAGGCGGCCACGCAATCCTCGGCACGGTTGCCTTACACCTTGATTTCAGGCGTCCTCGCTCGCTCCCGCCGCCCCCGTTTTCATCCCTCAGCTTGAGCCTTGCCGACTTGGGAGGCCCTACCAGGGTCCGAAGACTCCGCCGGCATCGCCTCGCTCTTCATCGGGCCTACTTGAAGACGACGGGAGCACCCCTTTTATGCGGACTCATACCGCAAGGCAGGGGATACCGTGGCCATATTCCGCCCCGCGAATCACACAACGGATTTTTTATAGAGGTTTACTCCTCGCGGGCCAGCCGGTTAAGGCAAGCCCCCCGTTCCTGCGAAACATGACCACAGGCTTACGGTGTGAGCATGAGCCTCCCACTGGGGACCCGCCGTTCTCCCGTTAGCATAGAGGCCCTCGGCCTTGGGTAGCCAATCACCGAAGTGATCGACTACCGAAGACGCAGTTCCTCTATCCCAGCGAACACCACGTGGAGGTGGGAGATCCGACTTGTGCCACCCCGGCACCAGTTCGTCCGCCACTCCAGCGAGGACCTAGAGGACTGACGTGGAGATGGGTTTCGTGTGAACAGCCGTTGCACACGAGTCAGTTGCACATCGATTCTAAGCCATAAAAGAAATCTAATGTTCATGAGGAGTCTTAAAATTCACGCTTTTCGAATGCAAATGACAAACACACGTACGCTCGCGAAAAGCAAAAAATGTTAAAAAGAAAAAAATTGCAGTTAAATAACAATTTACGTCGCCGTCGTTTCGTGTTTGTGTTCTAATCCACCGCTCGAACATGATCATTTTTATTGATAAATTAACGAAAACGTTGAACGCCGAAAAAAATGGTCGCAGTTCGGATCGATGGATACTTCGCGTTCGACGTGATGCGACGTTGTCGAACGCCTGAAAGTGATTTTTTTTCTATTTTTTGCTTGGTCAAATCTTACAAACTGTCGAACACAAGTCGTGTCGTTGCTGCGTCGCAGATGTGTCGTTGTTTATATAATTTTACGTGATTTTGGAAAATACACATCCATCGGGCGAAAGGGAATCCGGTTCCTATTCCGGAACCCGGCAGCGGAACCGCATACCAGTCGGGTCCTCATAAGAGTGTTCGTCGGGGTAACCCAAAATGACCTGGAGACGCCGTCGGGAGATCTGGGAAGAGTTTTCTTTTCTGTATAAGCATTCGAGTTCCCTGGAAACCTGTAGTAAGGAGATAGGGTTTGGAACGCGAAGAGCACCCCAGTTGCGGCGGTGTCTGGATTTTCCCCTCGGACCTTGAAAACCCAGGAGAGGGACAAGTGGAGGTATCGCGCCGGTTTGTACCCATATCCGCAGTAGGTCTCCAAGGTGAAGAGCTTCTAGTCGATAGATTAATATAGGTAAGGGAAGTCGGCAAATTGGATCCGTAACTTCGGAATAAGCGGGCCGGGCCTGGGCGAGGTGAACGGTTAGCGACTTCGTATCGCGTCCCGGAATCCGAGCTCGGTCCCGTGTCTCCCGTGATGACGCAATGTGATTTCTGCCCAGTGCTCTGAATGTCAACGTGAAGAAATTCAATTAAGCGCGTGCAAACGGCGGGAGTTTACTATGACTCGCTTATGTGATGCTTTCCTCGTCTCGACGACTGCTCCGGGGATGAACATCCTGCTCCGGAGTGTAGAAGAAAGTGCCGGTGAGGTGAGGCTTTCTTTTAACACCTCGAAATGCTCAGCCCTTTCCTTAATACCGTCCGGAAAGAAAAAGAAAATGAAGGTTGGAACGACTCCAACGTTCAAAACGTTGCAAGGATTTATTACCCAGATAACGCCCTCGCAAAAGTGGCGTTACCTTGGAGTCGACTTCCAATACTCCGGACCAAAAACAGCTAGTCGGAGTCTCAAAACCGAGCTGGAGCGCATTTCGAAAGCCCCCCTCAAACCACAACAACGGCTTTTAATCCTCAGAGCCTACTTACTGCCGCGATATTACCACCATCTTGTACTTTCCAGGACAACTCTTGGTCACCTTAGAGGCCTGGACCTGCAAGTACGCGCAACTTTTCGTAGGTGGCTGTCTCTGCCGCGCGATATCCCCACTGCCTACTTCCACACAACAACAAAGGAAGGGGGTCTGGGTCTTCCGGCGTTTGAGACGTCTATTCCATGTCAGATGTTAGCTCGTCTAAAGTCGATGGAAACCTCGACTTGTAAAGCGGCTAGGGCGGCGGTTCAAGGCTACTGGGTGCAGAAACGCATCCATTGGGCTACGGCCGCTCTCGCCAAGAACGGAGAAGCTCTAACATGTATGATGGACGTCGAGAGATGGTGGGCCAGTAGACTTCATAAATCGGTGGATAGTCGCGAATTGCGTGAGTGCTCAGGCGTTAGCTTGTCTAGCATCTGGGTAAATTCCGCGTTTCACATCACCGGCAGAGACTATGTGCAGTACCATCACGTGCGCATCAATTCTCTCCCGACTCGCGTTAGAACATCTCGGGGTATGTGAAGAACGGAGATGGACGTCATGTGTCGGGCTGGTTGTCAGGTAACTGAAACCGCAGCGCATGTCATCCAGTCTTGCCACCGTACCCATGGAGGTCGGATTCTTCTACAAAATGCCGTGTGCAAAGTGCTGGCGTCCGGCCTTCGCGATAAGGGTTGGGAGGCGCGAGAGGAGCCTAGACTGCAAACGCGACAAGGTCTGAGGAAACCGGACATAGTTGCGATAAAGGACGGCGTCGCAAGAGTAATAGACGCACAGGTCGTGAGCGGATCTGGATCACTTGACGAGGCGCATGAGACCAAGCGCAAGTACTATTCAGACAATAGTGACGTAACTGTTGCAATTGAGCACAACATTGTTCCATCGAATGTTGTATACTCGTCATGCACCATCTCTTGGAGGGCTGTATGGTCACCTGGGTCCGCTGCAGACTTACTAAAGGTGGGATTGTCCAAAAAGCTCTTGGGCTTCATCACCCTAAGGGTCTTGAGAGGCAGTCATCCTAATTGGACACTTTGGAACAAGATGACAACGATGCGCACATCCCGTCAGCGAGCAGGTATCGGGTAAATGTCGAACCAAATTTTGGGTAACAGTGCACCCCACCACCATAAATCGGCCGCACGCAATAAAGCCGTGGGCAGTGGTTTTAGTGGATAGTCTACAGGGGTCCCATAGTACCCAGTGAACATCTGAACGGGTCTGCGTAAATGCATTTCCACTGCCTACCCTCCGGAAAAAAAGAAAAAGAAAAAAATAACCAAATTATTGTCATCCCTATTCCCACGCTATTGCCGGTGCTACCCCCCCCCCCCCCGTGCGAGATACCGTTGTATAGGTCTCGGCCTGTAGATATACCCAAATTATGAAATTTCCAAAAAGTGGTGGGGGTAAACATTTTTTTCAACATCTTTAAGAACCTTATAGGAAAGTCAATCTTTTTTCTCTCGAAAGATGATATTTCCGACACCGTTTAAAACCCTGTTCGCCATCTTTTCCGGACACCTTTTTTGAAACAGCTGTAGCCTTTTCAACGATTACCCGCTTTATTTCCGCGTTACTCCTGGGGCTACGAACGCGTGCTTGGTGTCGTTGGAACCGGCTCGGCGGGTAGATTAATTTTCGAGAAAAAAATTTTTCAAAATCGGGAGGGGGGGGGGGGAATTTTTTTCAAAATCTTCAAAAATTTTCAAAACGACTACAACTTTTTTACGGCGTTCGAAAGAGCGGGGAAACCTACGAAATCCCCTCCTTCCGCACCCACGTACGACAAATTCCGGATATACAGGGTGATTCACGAAAAGTGGTCCGCCGGTATAATCCCCGAAACTATTAGCTTTACAGAAAAATATTTCAAATAAAAGTTGTAGGGCATCCCTTACTGCATCCTTTTGCACCGATTTCGTTTCTACAGGGTGATTCAGAAAAGTATTTCGTCGTGATATCTACGAAAGTATAGGTCTCAAAGAAAAATGTTTAAGGCAAAACTTGGAGTGCTGCCCATACAGAATACGATTTTGCACTCAGAACGTTTTATGCAGGGTGACTCAAAAATAGTGGTCCTTGCGAATATCTCCAAAACTATTGACTTTAGAGAAAAATGTTTCAGACAAAAGTTGAAGGGTTTGAAAGGCTGCACAAGCCCCTGCTATCGGCTTGGGTGCGAGATCAACATTTCACGCTATTTGAAGGACGATTCGCTTTTTTACAACAGGTACACATACTTACATATTACCATGGAGTGCCCCACCGACAACCTTACAACTTTTGTCCTAAACATTTTTCGAAAAAATGTATACTTTAGGAAATATTCACAGAATTGTATATTTTTGAAACACCCTATTTTTCTTTTTTTGTTTAGGAAAACAGAAATCCTATTACGGACACCTGGGAAGATAGCCCAGGTAGTGTGGAAAGACTCACGCTTCCGGCGCCCCTAGAAGAGGGACGGTTTCCACGCATACCCACTAAAACTGTCTCCCGCCCCAGCCACAAGGGAGGGGGGTGGCGGCAACCCGTCAGGCTTCCCTACCGGTTAAGCATAGTCCCCCTGGTCTAGGCTATCGCTCGCTATTGTGGAAGAAAGACTACGCCCCCCCCCCCTCCCCACACCCCTTACGCATGTGTTCCATGTGTGGAGAATGGTCAAGATCTAAAGGGAGGCTCCCGGGCAAAAATGCGCTGACTTCCAGCTTGTCTTGTAACGCCCCCTCAGCACCACCTCCCGGTGGGCTCGAACATACGGCAAAAAACCGCGACCTCTCCCCACCATTTCGCACCTAAGTATCATAGCGCGCTGTCTATTTCCTATACTTGATTCTGATTTCGTCGCAATTATCTGATTTTGTCTGTTTTGTTTTCAAAGGGTATAGCCGGATAAGGTAGTCAAATGTGCCCTTGAGTCGAATTAGAAACCCAATTTGTCAGTCGGTAGCATATCCAAAAAAAACATCTCACACCAAGTTTCAACCCCCTATCTCATCCGTGGGGGTAGTAAAAGGGAAAAAACGAAATTCCGGTTTTTGGCCCTTTTTGCCTATTTAATTTCGTACAAAAATTCTGAAAAAATTCTGAAACATTGAGGTCCAGATAGCGCATCTTACAGAATTTTTTCAGATTTTTTGATCGCAAACTGTAGTCATGAAAAATCAAAAACTGAAGAAAAATCCGAAAAAATGCGATTTTTTAGTGAAGATGTCGGAGCACTACTTTTATACTAATGGGGTAGTTAGGTATTAGTACAACTATTATTCTCTAATTCTTTCAGATTTTTCGGTGAGGTGCGCCATAGTTAAAAAAATCAAAAACCGATTTTTTCGCGCGAAAAACAAACTTCTGTTTTGAATTTTCATGTCATTTTCTCATGAAAGATGCATGAAGAAAGGTGTGAACGTGAATCCTCTTAAAATTACTTAATGCCTCTTTTATGGGAAAATGGCACAAAAAAAAGTTTACCTTCTAGCTAGATCCTGTCACCTCTATGTATTCTATGCTATTCTCAGTTACATGAGTTTCAACTCATGAAAATTCGTGAAATTTCTGTCCCCACTAGGTTTGTTTCCGTTACCGCATATTCGCCGTCGCTTTGTACTTTAAATTTCCACGTACCGCTTTCCATTGCGTTTTCGCGCTGTTTCCCCTTCCCTTGCGCCCTTTTAACCCCTTAACCTACGATTTAGATTCGAAGATGTTGGGCCGAAATTGTATACAAGTTCGCGCAGCGTTCGGGACGTTCGCACGACTTGGGTACACGCCGATCCGGCCAATTGTAAACATGACGGACATCGCCCGTGGTAGAGCGGTCGCGGTTTGTAGATAGCACAGACAAGACTCGTGATGTATTTCTATCATCTCTTCGTATCGTAATTAGTTTCCAGTCGTTCTTGATCGCATTCGCACGTCGAAATTTACGTTCATAAATTCTAGAGAAGCAAACCCACAAGATGTTCTCTAGAAAAAGATTTTGTGATGAAGATAGTGAGAATTGTGCTATTAATTTTGCTAATGAAAGTGACAGTAGTGACGAAATATGTAAATTTCGAAGAAAGTATAGGCGAATAATTGTTGATGATACATCCGATGACGATCAACTACCAGAGTCCTGGGTTTGGAACGAAAGAAGAAATAGTCCAAAAATCTGGGACTATACAATGACTCCTGGCATAAGCGAGGCAGCCTTATGTCAATTAGGAGGAAGTAGAGGAGAATTTGATACATTTAATCTAACATTTGATGATATATTTTGGAACAATATTGTGACTGAAACAAATCAGTATGCAAATCAACTACGAGAAAATCCACATACAAGACGAAAAATTGACGAAACCTGGTTTCCTGTAGACTCTACCGAAATTAAAAGATATTTTGCATTGACGATAATAATGGCACAGATAAAGAAACCAAGAATCCAAATGAATTGGTCGAAGAGGGCTGTTATCGAAACACCTATATTTAGAAAATCAATGCCTTTGAAGAGATATCTACAAATTACAAGGTTCTTGCATTTTTCAAACAATAATCTTGTTGCCAATACAGATAAATTGAAGAAAGTTAGACCTGTGATTAATTTTTTGAACCAAAAATTTAAAGAACTGTATATAATGAAAAAAGACATTTCTATTGATGAATCTCTTATGAAATTCAGGGGGCGTTTATCTTATAAGCAATTCAACCCATCCAAAAAGGCAAGGTTTGGCGTAAAATTTTATAAATTATGTGAGTCCGATTCCGGATATTGTTACGAATTTAAAATATATACCGGCAACGATAAAATAAACTGTAAAGATAGCGCTTCAGAAAGTGTTGTGAAAGAGCTTTCTGAGTCAGTGTTGCACAGGGGTCACACTTTGTACATAGACAGTTGGTATTCTTCCCCAAAATTATTTATGATATTATCACATAAATACAAAACAAATGTAATTGGCACAGTACGTTCCAATAGGAAGAATATGCCAAAAGATTTGTGCAGTGTAAAATTAAAAAGGGGGGAGTACGTAATAAGAAGCTGCAACCGAGTACTCGCACTGAAATGGAGAGACAAGCGAGATGTTTATATGATGTCGACAAAACATGAAACAGCCGAAATGACTTCGCAAGGATCCAAACGCACTCTAAAGCCAAACTGTATTACAGAGTACAACAAGGGAATGAATGGAATTGATCTCCAAGATCAAATATTAGCATGTTTTCCAATAATGAGGAAATACATGAAAGGATACAAAAAAATTTTTTTTTATCTCTTTGATATTGGCCTGTTTAATTCTTACATCTTATGGAAAAAACTGAATGATGGAAAGAAACAATGTTATGTCGATTATAAGATCAACATAGCCGAATCTCTACTGAAGAAAATGCCAAAACCGATTTATAAAGAACGAGGCGTATTATCTTCCAGAGATGCGCCAGACAGACTTTGCGCGAAGGAATGGGCTCATTTTCCAAAGCACATTGATCCAACACCCTCTAAATTAAGACCGTCAAAACGTTGTACAGTTTGTCACAAAAATAAAAAACGGAAAGAAACAACGTGGGAGTGTAAAAAGTGTAAAGTTCCGTTACATGTACCAGAATGCTTCGATAGATATCATACCGTTACAGATTACTAATTTTGTATTTTGGAGTTTTGTATAAATAAATATTTTGTAATACTTGCGCCTACCACAATTATTGCATCAGACTGTAAATGCGTATCAAATATTCCACGTAATATTTACATCGGGCCCGATCACCGTACGCGGGCTATGCCCGTAATATTTACTTCTGGCCCGATCACCGTACGCGGGCTATGCCCGTAATATTTACTTCTGGCCCGATCACCGTCCGCGGGCTATGCCCGTAATATTTACTTCTGGCCCAACCATCGTACGCGGGCTATGCCCGTCATTGTAGGTTAAGGGGTTAACCCTTTGCGTTATCGCCGCGTACCGATTTTCCCCGCATTTCCTATTACGCCCCAGTCATCTTTCATAACACTACATGAGCCCATTGCTCTCGGTAAAAATTTCTCCTTCCTCTCTCCTGTCGATTCCACTCGGTCCCCGTTGTCGCCCCCTAATGGTGCCATGACCAGGCTGACGACTGGGTTCCTTGCTGAATCAACAGTTGATCGGAAGGGTGCTCGGTTCGATTTGATCTCTCTCCCTCCTCTCCGCCGCTTCGTCGGTCCCCGTTTTGTGCCCCCTAATGGTGCTACGACCAGGCTGACACCGGTTTCCTCCCTTGCAGATTTGAGTCGTTTGATCGGTCGTGTCTATGCTTCGTTTCTCAGCCTCTTCCACTCCTGCTCTTCCTCTTCCCCCTCTCGCTGTCTTTTCGCTTCTTTCCATCCTCTTGCCGTTCAAAAAGCGCGCCATGTCCCCGCCGTCTTGCTTGCTGCCGCATCCTTTCGCTTTACACTTTAGGGCCGCTCTCCAAGTGCTTGCAGCGTTCCTTCCTACGCCATGCTGAATATTCTCAATGCGGGCCCTTTGCTCCACCATCGTTGTGATTGCGGAGTTTCCAGGGTGCTGGAGCGTTTTCCGCAGTTCTTCCAACACTTTTTCGCCATTTTCCCGCTTTGCACTGTTTCTCTGCACTTGCGCACGTGGTCACGTATATTCCCCTGTATCCGCAACACTCCCAGCACTTCACTGCACTCCCATGACACTTTCCCAATACTACACCGAATTAATTGCCTATCTGTTAATTACTTATTATTTATTTATTTATTAATCTATTAATGACTTCACTATTTATAAATAATTATTAGTTAATTATTAATTAATTAATATTATTATTATTATTATTATTATTAATCTCATTCACTTCATTTGTTTATTAATCTATTAATTAATTACTTCCTTCATTCACTTCGTGCCGTGTCGTCTCGCCTCTTCCTCTTCTCCTCTTCACTGTCTTCTTGCTTCAACCTATCCACTTGCCATTTGAAAAACGCGCCATGTCTCCGCCATCTTGCTTGTTGCCGCATGCCTTCGCTTCGCCCTTAGGCTTCGTCCTTAAGGGCCGCTCTCCATGCGCCTGCATCGACCCTGCCATGTTGGATGTTTGCGAACCGGCCTTTACACTCTACGCTTTTCCTCGCGCGGAGATGAACACGTGTTCGTACGATATATCGAAACTTGCTCGACTGACGCCATTATTTATTTACTATCAAATCACGAAAATACGAAAATAGCTAAAACTAATCACCGCGTGCATTCAATATGCCTCATTCGCCCTTTCCCGCACTCTATATCCCTAATGACATTTACATTATTAATTAATTAATTTAATTTCTGCGACTTTCTCTCGCAACTTCGACATGTCGCACGACCACGTGTTCGTGCAAGTCCTTCTTCGAGGGCAACTTTCACCCTTAAATTGCACTATTTTCACTCGCGATATATAAAAATAACCGCGTTTAAGTTGCGCACATATTTATTTTATTCCGCGTTCGGCCCGAACACTCGTTTCCTTGCTTTCGATTACTCATGGGTTTGCACCCCATGCTTTCCCTCGCGTCGCGTGGAGGTCGCCATTACCGAAATTTCGATTTTTATTTATAAATTCATTATTTCACCTCCAATTTTTACAAAACATTACCGCTCACTTCCCCCACGGTCTCCCGTCACTTCACAACACTATTTATCACACTTTAACCACTTTTTCCCACCAAAATTGAACTTTATCGCGGAGCGACCCCCCAACACGTGCGCTCGCCACGACAGCCAGCCGTGCTCCCTGAAACACCCTATATGCACTTTATTAGAGTAGTCAAAAATTATAACAACTACTTACGGCAAGTGGATAACACTAACAAAATGCATAATTTACGAAATATAGCAAAAATTATATATTTTTGAAACATCCTATACACATTACAGTACAATGATCTAAAATAATAAAAACTATTTACGGTAAGTGGAAAAAATAACACTTACAATAATCAGGATAGAACACATTCTCATGCGCCATCTAACCGAACAACAGAACCCTACATACGCGATGACGCGCATGGTACTACATTCATTAGCAGTTCTGCGCTGAGCCTGGCAATAGTTCCGTCTCCTGCTCGCAGTATCTACGTGAACTAACTCACTTTCCGATTCGTCGCTAACTGTCCTTTTCAGGATAAATACATCTTGCGGTTTACGTTTTCCTTTACGTCGTAAGTAAACATATCAATCCAAACCAATTACATTTCTTATAAATTATATTTTTTATATTTTACATATATTTTTAACAATCCAATTACCACCGCAAAGGTTGTATTGGGATCATCGATCTTTCTACTTCGCTTACGTTATAAGTACAGTATATCACTTAAAACTACATACTGCTACACGGTATTTTGCGGCTAGCTCGGTAACGGACCGCGACCTCGCTTCGCCCGCGAATTCTCGATCGGCCCTTCCTGACCGTGCCCGCGACGATGACCGCCGCGGCGCCTCCGCGGATTCGCGAGCGCGTAGCACTTCGGCACCCGATCCGAACCCGTTCGATATCGCTTTATTTTATTTGATAATCGGGCGCTAGATGCTTCTCAGTGTCGCGATAAAGAACTTAGACGCGAAATGAGACTCTCGAGCGGAAAGATGGGAAAACCGTTTATGTCGATCTCGGAAAAACGCGGAAGATTCGAATCGGCGGCGGAACGGCTCGGTAGCTCAGTATCCGAACGGAATGGTAGAGTGGCAGGATTCTTTAAGGGTAAAGGAGCTAGACGCGGAGGCGGACGAGAGTGATTGATTCGGGACAATCCGCGAGAAACCTCAATTCAGCGGTATTTGTTAAACAGCGGTGTTTTATTTAAAATCTAATTAACCTAGGCGTACAGTGTGATCCAGTATCGGAATTCGATTTAACCGTGACACTCTCGGCGGAAGGCCGAGATACCATCTCCGCGAGATTTTAACCACGAAAACGAAATATGCAAGTTCCTAAGCGGAATACAATCTTTGATATTTCCTCGATTCCCGGAACGGTACGCGACGCGACTAATTTAACGGAAACGCAACGCAAACACTTAACAAAACGCGACGTAATTATTTTAACGGAACGCAACGCGACGAAACGTGACGAGACGCGACGAAACGTGACGAGACGCGACGAAACGCGACGAGACGCGACGAGACGCGACAAAACGCAATTATACTAAACGCAACGGAATCTAACGCACTTAAATTTATACGCGACGCGACTTAATTCTATACGCGGAACGATTCTGTATCGGCGACCGTCTAGAGAGAGAAAGCGAGAAGTTATGCGACAAACACGAAATGTCCGGTACGACAAACATGCACCTTACGTTCTACTCCCGTACCAAGAGTTCGCGAAATCGAGACGTGGGAGGGTACAATATTGGCAAAGGCCTACTCGAGATGATACTTTGATTGTAGCTTACGCTGTACCATTCCCCGGTACAGGTTCGGTGATCCAGCCGAGTGGCGATTCGAGAGATCGCTTCTCGATCTCTCGACGACACGAAAAAGTCCGGACGCCGCAATCCGCGACCGTCCCGGACAAGGGCCCCCGGGTTTTTTACCCTTCTAACTTAAACTAATTTCCCTACGAGACAAAGCCACTCCGGTCACACTTTGCAGATCCTGCCCGTGAATGGCAAGCCAGGTGGCCTACAACCCACGATATGACAATCTCGATTTCGCGCTCTTTTACAAATATATATCGGTAATTGAGGGGGCTTACCAAGGTGTCCAGGCACAGGTCGCAGCGGAATCGGGATTCGTTGGTTTTCCTCACCGAACGATAATTACTTTCTTTACGAAAAAACTAAGGCAGATGCCGAATACAGAATAAGGATCCGCGAGCCCTTGCGCCGGTATTAGGACACCTCGTAGCCTACCCCCACCCTCTGCCGGAGTTTCCGAATTCTATCGAAGTCTTCTTCGGCAGGACCTCTTCCGTCTCCACAGCGTCTCTTCTTCTATCGTAGGGCCGGAGCGGGGAAGCGGCAGGGAATCGGCACTTTCCTTCGGCGTACGTCGGTTTCTCGCTGGGTTCTCTCCTCTTACTCCGCTGCCTCTCTTTGTCTATCGGAGGATCCGAGCAGGGTAGCGGTAGAGCAGCGGCGTTTTCCCTCGACGTACGTCGCTTCTTCGTTGACCGTGACGTCATTCTCCGGCGGTACATATAAAATAGTATAGCGGCAGAATTTGTTCTTACGATATTATACGCGCTTCGTTCTCTCTCTAGACGGTATCTGACCACGACCTATGACCTGGGTATTTTATACCCGGGGTATAAAATACCACGTCACAATACATTTTCTACAAATTATGTTTTTTTTTCACTAACAAATATTACTTTTTACAGGACCGTGAACAATTCACGAATATTGTCCGAGAATCCAAACAAAGAGGTAGCATAATCCGTTAGAACCGCGAAAAATACACTTTTTCTAGGCACCGTTTCACAACAGCAGCAAAAGTCGTTGGCGGTGTCTTGTTTTTCTAGCCTAGCTGTTGTCGCGACTCCAACCGTCAAACCGACGCACGGCAACAGCTAGGCCAATCAGGCGACCCGCGGAACTCCACGCTTTGTTTGGATCCTCGAACTGCCGCAACGGAGAAAAATTGATTGCTCCAATCGCGGAATACCGGCGAGTACATATAAGAGCGTGGGACCCTTGGGCGTTCTACTGATTTACGAAGCCTCACGTTAACATAATCGCGAACAAGCATCTCTGCGAGATTCAATTCCGTTCAAAGTGATTTAGCTAAGCGCGACTGCGTCGCCAATTAAAAGACACTCAAATTCTAGTTTCACGAAGCCGCCCAAGGCTCGACACAAATTGTGAACAATTTAACAATGACACTTCATTGCATTTCAAACTGTATATATATTTTTTTATGTGTCGTTAAATATAAAGTGTACAGTCAAGTTTTGTCGTGTAATCGTGAGTGTATAAAGTCTTTCGTGAATCTAGCTTATAAAGTAAACTTTGTTAGTTGTCTATTTGAACTTTTCTTGCACCCAAAAACCAATCCCACGTTATCTAGCTCAGCGCTGAGTGTTCCGGCAATTCGATGACTCAATATCTCCGTTGAAACAAATATAAAGGTTTCATTTAGGTCGTCCAACTTTCTTTCGTTTTCAACGAGAGTTCATTTCATCACTTCAAAGTACATACATTTCGTAATCATTGTGTTTCTTTCACTAACAAATATGAATTTTTACAGGACCGTGAGCGATTCACTACCATCAAGCTTTCATTGAGGTAATCCGACTTTTTTCACCTGTTCAAGGTGTTTCTCATCACTTAAAACTACATACATTTTCTAATAATTCGGTTTCTTTCACTAACTAATACTAATTTTTCCAGACCGTGAGCAATTCATGATCATAGAGGTTTCGTTGAGGTCATCCGACTCTGCTTCGTTTTCAACGTGAGTATATCTCACCACTTTCAACTACATACATTTTTTAATAATTCTGTTTCTTTCACTAAATAATAAAAATTTGTACAGGACCGTGAGCAATTACGTCCTTCTAACTAATCAACTCCGTCTTCCTATTTGAGTGATGCCCACTTGGACGCCGACCGATTCGACGCATCCCGATTGGACGGTCCCGATGCGACGCGTTCCAATTCGAAGCGGTGCCGATTGGACGCGTTCCAATTCAAAGCAGAGCTTATAGAACCTAACCTAACCTAATCTAACAGCTTCGAATTGGGACGCGTCCAATCGGCACCGCTTCGAATTGGAACGCGTCGAATCGGGACCGTACAATCGGGACGCGTCTAGTCGGTCGGCGTCCAAGTGGGACACCCCCTCCTATTTCATCGTAAGTGTCAATTGTATCTATTACAAATACACACATTTTGTATTAATTCGGTTTCTTTCAGTGCATCGGATATTAATTATGGCCGATTCAGCACGAAATACCACTCGCAGTGGTCAACCATCCAGAACACGTCGACGGGGTACGCTTACTGGCAACACCGATCGCCGGCGTAAATCACAAGCACAGTCGCAGAGCCGCTCTGTGACAAATTTCTCAAGGACGGAGTCTACATCTGACACTCACGTGCGTGATTCCACCGCGCCGTACGCCGCGCCATCGACCAGCACCGCAGATAATCCACGTACCGTCAGCCGACCAGCCACTTATGGCAATATAGGATCGGAGGGCGAGGTTCTCCCATACACCGGATACCGGTGCTATGGTCCGCGGTGGTTGGTACCCACAGAAGAAGATGAAGAGGGTAGATGTACGCGTGCCGGGACTGACGAACGTCGGCGTCGTTTGCAAAGGGAAAAAAAAGTACCGCATAAAAGAACGCCAAGAGGCCGCACGCCGAACCACAGCAGCCACGGCCACAAAGCCATCGACGAAGGCCTCTTATTATCATCTGAGTCCGATGAATGCCCTCTGCATTCACTGTTCTGCTAAACACTTTGCAGCAGAGCGCACACAGTCTGGACACTTTTCAACATGCTGTTCCAACGGAAAAGTGTTGTCTAACCTTCGGCCGATCCACCCGTACCTGCGTGAGGTGTTCACCAATCCGGACCACATGGACTTCAACTATTTTCAGGAGAACAGCCGCTACCTGAACTCCGCTTTCAGTTTCTGCTCTCTCGGTCTTAAAATTGATAACCCTCCGCCTTGCGCTTACTATCTCATTGGTAGAGGAGAACTCTTTCACCGTGTTAGTCCCTTGCACCAAGAAGATAGTTCGTACACAAACGCAAATATGCCGTATTGCTCTGCATATTCTTGCAACATCGAAACAGCCACAAGACTCCGCTACGAGGCCGCTAAATTGAATCCTCGCATACTCCACGACATCAGTGTGATTACGCAGGAGAACTCGGCGCTCGCTCAACAGTACCTTCATGCGTACGAAAAGGAGCAGGAAATGATTCGCCGACAACAACCGCGCCCAACAGTATATATACAGTTGTCGCCTGGCCCTGCTGTCGCCGGTATACACGTTGGCCGAACAAATCTTCCGACTACACGCGAGGATGTAGCAGTGTTATATGGTGACCATGATGGTCTTCCGCGCCAACAACACCAACTCCTAATCCAACACCGTGCCACTCCTAACACCGATCCTTTGCAAATTGTTAAGATCGTTAATCCGCTCCTTGACGCCATGCTCTACCTACTTCTTGATCCGTACTCCATCATCGGATGGCACACGGGTATCCGTCATGCCATTACAACCGAGGTCCGGAAATATGTGACCATTCGCCTGCACGCCGTTCATCAGATGACCATTCGCGACGATCTGGAATACTTGCACGACACCGGCAAGTTGTTCCAGCAATGGTTGGTGGACAAGGCTCTGCAGGTTGAAGAGGATAAACTTCAATGGTTACAAGAGAACCAGACTGCCCTCCGCTTGGATTCCTTGCAGAACATCGGCGACTTTAATAATCCCGCTCGCAGAAACTCTCTTACGAACCAGACGAATCGAGAAACAAGTGTCCCAATCTTGCTGCCATCTTCTTTCATCGGGGGACCCCGTCATGCATTGAATACTATGCGCGACATGTTGGCCATGTCCATGCAACTTGGTGCTGCGACATTCTTTGTTACATTTACAGCCAACCCTGCGTAGCCGAAGATTGAAAATAGTATAAATCCAGGAAATAAATGCGACTTAAGGCCCGATATCGACAATCGCGTGTTCCACTCCAAGCAACAGCGCTTCAAGGATTGTGGTGACAAAAGGGGCGTTCTTCGGTCCTTGCCGATACTACGGGTACTCTGTCGAAATGCAGAAGCGACAAATCCCCCATTCTCATTGGATCATCGCCGTCGAGCCACCGAACAATTCCAGAGACCCCGAGTACATCGATCGAGTTATATCGGCCAAAATACTGGACCCAGATGCGGACCCTGAGTTATATGACATCATCTGCAAGAACTACCTGCATCATTGCACAGAAATCTGTTCCCCCGATGGCGGCTTGACGTGTAAGAAAAACTTTCCGAAAGGTTTTCAAGAGCATACTCAAGTCCAACTAAACGGGTATCCTCTCTATCGTCGCCGAGACAATGGTCGTCACGTTATTAAGACTCGCGGTCAGGTATCAGTACGTTTGGACAACCGTCACGTTGTCCCATATAACCCGTACCTGGCTAAAATGTTCGGCTGCCACGTGAATGTCGAATACATGTCCGGCGTTCGTGTGATTAAATACATATTCAATTATGTCAATAAAGGTCATGACGTGGCGCACATTGCCGAGATTGTGAATTCCGAGCCTGGCAACGAGATTAGGAGATATCGGACGGTGCGGTACGTAGGATCATCCGAGGCCCAGTGGCATCTCATGGCGTACAATATGTATGGCCTTTCGCACACCGTAGTGCAGCTCACGATCCACACGAGAAGCGATCGTACGGTATATTTTGCGGATGGTCAGGCAAGTCGCGCGGCCAATACGGCAGTCAATCGTGATACCCAGCTCACGGCATTTTTTAAGCTGAACGCAAGGAATCCAGCTGCTCGCGAATATTTATACCGTGACATCCCCCAAGCCTTTGTGTGGAATAATAGCAGAAAAACCAGGACCGCCAGTGTTTGGCGAGCGCAGCGAATTGGCCGCATATTCCAAGTGCCGCCGACTAACCCCAAATTGGTAGCCACTCGCATATTACTGCACCACGTCAAGAGTCTCCGCAGTTGGAACGACCTATTTACTTATGACGGCAGGGTGTACACTTCCGACTAAAAAGCTTGCCACGCCCGCAGCTTAATTAACAGTGGCACTGCCTTCCAAGAGACGTTGGAGGAAGCGGAGAAATGCCAACATCCACGGGCTTTTCGTGTCTTATTCGGGCAACTACTTGCTTTTGACCCGTCCACCCAATGGCGGCCCAATGTGGGAGCACTATAAAGAAGATTTCACACACGACCTGATCCGTGTGTATGGCAGCGACGACGACCTTCGCTACGCGCACGATCTGCGTGATATACGGATTATTGCCGAAGCCAACTTGGTCGATTGGACAGATTTAAACTTTCCGGAACCACCGCCCTCCGTTTTCCGCCAATTAGCTGCTTTCGACGACTACGTAATTCCCAATGAGGAATATGTTGGTCGCATGAACTTAGGGCAGCTAATTACCTACAATTCCATCATAGAAACACTCCGTCCGACGTATACTGGCCCTACCTGTTTTTTCCTCGATGGCCCGGGTGGCACGGGTAAAACATTTGTATACAAAGCTCTTAGTCAGTATTTTAGGAATAACGGGCACGTCGTCATCCCTTCGGCGTGGACTGGGTTCGCGTCATTTCTGTTGCCTGGCGGCCGTACGTCCCATTATTTTTTTAAATTTCCAGTTCCTCTGATGGAACATTTGAACTGCGGTATATACCGTGCCAGCGTTGCAGGCCAACGGTTGATCGACGCGAAATTAATTATTATAGACCAGGCGTCCTTGTGTGAAGGACGGGCTCCTACGGCGATGGATCGCATACTGAAAGACTTGACAGGAAACTCGGAGAGGCCGTTCGGTGGCAAAATCATTTTGCTGGGCGGTGATTTCAGGCAGTGCGCTCCAATAATTCCTAATGCTCCTGCTGGCTCAAACATCGCCGAGTCCATACGTAGTAGTATTCTATGGCCGTAATTCAAAATTATCCACCTTACGCAGAACATGCGAATTGGACCCGGCCAACAAGATTTCGCCGACTGCCTGCTGACTATCGGCAATGGATCAGCAAACGTCCCCGACACAGACATCATGAGCATTCCTGACGATTTATTATTTCACGGTTCCCCGCAGGATCGAATTGACTGGGTCTATGAGAATAACATCGCTCAGCCAAATCCGGATCATGCTTTGCTTTGTCCCCGCAACGACCACTGCGATTATGTCAATAACCGCATATTAGATTCTCTGGAAAGAGACCAGCGGATTTACTTTTCGGAAGACAAATTAATCGATCCATCAGCCGAAGCAATGTAGACTACCCCACTGAACTGCTCAATCACGTCGAAGTGGCTGGCCTGCCTCCACATAAACTTCGCCTCCGAGGCGGCGCTATTGTCATTCTCATCCGCAATATGTCTCCGGTCGACGGTTTAGTGAACGGGACTCGTCTATGCGTAACTTCTCTTGGCAGTCGCATATTCCGCGCCAAAATAATAACAGGCAATCACATTGGCTAAGATGCCATCATTCCTCGCGTCAAACTAGCACCAAGCGACATCACATTGTGCGTCGCTTTCAGCCGTGAACAATTCCCTGTTAAGGTCGCTTTCGCTATGACCATCAATAAATCGCAAGGCCAAACTCTTCAACGCGTCGGTATATACCTCAAGGATAGTGTCCTCGATCACGGTCAGCTGTACGTTGCCATGAGTCGCGTCACCTCACGCTCTCAGCTGCGTATCCTCATCGGCCACGCAGCATATCCAACACATCCGGACCCATCCCACACCAAAAATATAGTATACAACCAACTGCTAACCGACGAGTAAATCAACAAATACAACATCGCATTACATTCTCACACATCATTTTTTGAAATTCTGGACCATTTCATCTAAGCTGACCGTGACCGAGACGAGCCATCAAATACTTCAGCATACGAACACAACCATCCCAAAGACTACAACACTACTGCTACATCCATTAACAGCACGGGCCACTGTACCAACATATAGTAGGTATTTCCTTAAAGCTTATTAATATTTCCGATTCCACTTTAACCAGGGACTCCATGGGTCCACTAGTAACTATGACTCTCTTAATGACACCAATGACACTTAATGACACTAGTGGTGACTCCCTGCCGGAAAAACAATTCTCCATTGCTTCCGGTCGCGCAACAATATCGCGCGATATCTTAAGAAACAGTCCATTGATTTCATCTCGAAATCCTTCCTCAGGAAACTCATTTAGAAAAACAAATAATGAAAGGGATTGTAATGTTATACAATCCCTCAGTGGACCTACTCCTTCTTTTTCTTCTATCTCTACTTCTTCTGTATCTGTTGATATTTCTTCTTGTCCTTCTTCATCATCGGCGCCTATCAGCCTAACAAATGAGGCGAATCCTGCGCCCAGCATCTCTTGTAAGGACTGCGGGAGGTCTTTTCCATCCAAAATTGGACTGGGAGTGCATAGAAAGATCAAACATCCGGAGATAGTGAATGAGTAAATTAATATTGATAGGAAGAAAGTAAGATGGCTTCCCGAATACATTCGAAAAATAGCGGAAATTGAAAATCGGAACCGAGGCCATCCGAGAATTAATGAGTTTATTTTGGCTAATGTTAAGTTCAATCCACCACGGACCCTAGAGTCTATAAAAAGCCTAAGGCAGCGGCCTATATATCGCCAAACTCTGAGCCAACTGATAGAGGCTAGTACATCTAATGTAACAGAGATCCATTCTTCTGATCCGCCGTCTTCAGCACAGATTGAGGCAGGCAATTCGGATGGTCCTGGTCAAAATTATTGTCCTGAAGAACAACGTGCGGACTGGTTTAATGCCGTTTATCGCTACCTGGGATCATCGAGGTGCAATGAACCCGCCAAAGAATACCTCATTCAAGCGGTGGAGGATATAATGGCTCTTAGAGACCCCGAAGGCTCTCTTCAATCTTGGTTTGAACGCCGTTTTTCCATAAGATCAGGAATATGTGGTCCTTCCACTCATAAAACTCCTTTCCGTCCCTTCTAAGGAACAACAGCGTCGTGAGCAATACGCCACACTACAACACCTATGGAAACGCAATCAATCAAAAGCGACAGGAAAGGTTTTGGATGGTGACAATAGTACTAAATCGCATCCAACTCTAGAAGACCAGGTCTCCTACTGGAAACCTCTTTTTGAAGCCAAATCTATCGGCCTTTATTATGACGAGCCTTTGCCTGCTGATTCTGAAAAACACAATGATATTTTGGCGCCTATTACAGTAAATGATGTGCCCATTATTAAACGAGATCAGAAATCTGCACAAGGTCCGGACCATTTAAAACCGCAAGTCTGGATTAATGAAGTCCCGGATATGGTGAAGGCCATTATTTTTAATATTATTATTGCCGCTCGTTCGATTCCATCGTTCTGGAGAGACGCGAGGACCATCCTCATTCCGAAAAAGGGTGCTGGCCAGGACCTGTCCAAATTTCGTCCCATCTCAATTACTTTAATTGTTCTAAGGTACTTACATAAACTTTTAGCCGCACATATTTCAAGAAAATTGAATTTTGATCCAGCATAACGAGGTTCTATCAATGCTGATGGTACAGCCGAGAACACCATTATTTTAGCTTCAATCTTGGATGACGCCTGGAGAAATAACAGACAACTCCATATGATGTTTCTCGATATAAGGAAGGCATTCGACATTGTTGCTCATTCTTCTATTAAATATACTTCAGCTAAGAGAAAAATCCCTCGAAAACTAAGCGATTATATAGCAAATTTATATGCCTTTGGTGGATTGCGTATTCAAGTTGACGGTAGATCACCTTCCCGTATTCTCCCGAAGCAGGGCATCAAGCAGGGTGATCCCTTTTCACCTCTTCTTTTTAATTTCGTTATGGATAATGTTCTCGCTGCCATACCAGATAAAATCGGTTATGGGATCTGTGATATTGTCGGTGCCCTAACATACCGACGCCTCATAGGAACGGATACGAACGTAATATGAGTCAGTCTGTGAGATAGCGAGCTACACTGTACATGCTGAGCGAGTTGAGCGGAGATAATTGTAGTAAAGTATAATAAAGGTGAAGGGTTATTCTTTTTGGGGTTCATTTTCGTGGTTGTGTTTTTTTCATTGTTTCCCAATACATAACAGGATCTCTGATATGCTATTCAACTCACTAGCATTTGTGGACGATTTGGTCATCATTGCCAGCACCTCGAAAGGAATGCAATAATGTCTGAATATGATCTCCAATGAACTTGCTCATCATAGATTGAGGGTTGCACCTGAAAAATGCCGATTTCTTAGCTTGATTCCATCGGGAAAAGAGAAGAAAACTAAGCTAATGACTAATAATCTATTTTCTATCGATGGTTCCAGGATTGAGCACATTGGTTTCAATGATACCTGGATACACTTAGGAGTCAAGTTTAATTATCGCGGTCCAATCAAGCTTTCGATTAATATTATAGATTATTTAAATAAAATAAGCTGCGCTCCTTTAAAGCCTCAGTAGAGACCTCAGGCCCTACGTACCTAGCTATTACCGCGTTATCTTCATCAATTAGTTTTAGGAAGAATCTTATATGTCTCATTAAGATGCGCGTATAAAGAAGTGCCCAAAGCTGTCCGCAAGTGGCTTTTTCTGCCAGGTGACGTTCCGAAAGGATTTTTCCACGCTCCTATCAAAGGTGGAGGCCTTGGAATTCTGTCTCTTGAGACGAACATTCCGGAGCTTACGGAACGACGTTACGCGCACTTAAATAATTCTTCTAGCGTAGTAGCCCGGGCCGTAACTAGCTTGGAGTGGACACTGGTTCGCCTAAGATGGTGTAGCATTTTAAACTCCAGGAATATAAAATGGACTAATAACCTTTACCATAGTACGGATGGATATGAGCTTCGTGAATGTCCAAGAGTTCCTGCCTCCACTAGCTGGGTCCACGACTCGATGGTGCGCTCTCCTAGCCACGAATTTATTGAAAACATCAAAACACGAATTAATGCTCTTCCTTCTTTGATACGCACAACATGAGGCACTAGACGTACGTCTCAAGAGCACCTTTGTAGAGCCGGTTGCGGTGTAATGGAAACGACAGCACATATTATTCAGGAGTATTTTAGAATCCACGGCGGCCGGATCTCCCGTCATGTTGCAATTGTGGAGTATATCTATAACAAATTGCTGAGAAAAGAGTTTGACGTTCAAACGGAACCCAGAATTCGTACAGAATCTGGTGTGCGCAAGCCAGATATACTTGCCTCACTTAATGGCCGAGCTTACGTTATAGACGTCCAGGGGGGGTGTCCCACTTGGACGCCGACCGATTGGACGCGTCCCGATTGGACGGTCCCGATTCGACGCGTTCCAATTCGAAGCGGTGCCGATTGGACGCGTCCCAATTCGAAGCTGTTAGATTAGGTTAGGTTAGGTTCTATAAGCTCTGCTTTGAATTGGAACGCGTCCAATCGGCACCGCTTCGAATTGGAACGCGTCGAATCGGGACCGTCCAATCGGTCGGCATCCCAGTGGGCATCACTCGGTTTAATTCATATCTGTTACGTAATTGTATGATTCAAAGAAATAGAAATTACTTCATTAGGAAATAGAAATTATTTTATACTTTTTAGTGCATTTCGAAGTCGGTGTATTTTTTTCTGAAAATTATTTTATTTCACGCTTTTTAGTGGAATGGGGAGAATTGTATAGGATACTGTGAGACTGTTCTTCCGGGCTTTTTTTTGTCTGCGTAAATGCGATGAACATAATTAAGTAGAAGACAACGTGGATATTCGTTTTTCAACTTTTTTTGCAACAATAACCCTTTGCAACTAAAAAATGAAAAAATTTTTGATAATCGTATCAATGGGGAGTTAGACTCCACAAGATGCGAAAGGCTTTGTTCCGATCGGAACACCCACCTAGGAAAAACCGCCGAACATGAATAGAAAAAATAATCCTTTGCAACTAAACAATAAAAAAAATGTTTGTTAGAACGGTAGGGAGACTGTACCAAGCAATGGGAATAATACACCAACGTCAACGTGAACTCATCTTGCCGCATAAGTTGCGTGTCAATGCGGCAAAGCTTAGTTAGTGTTGTAACGGAGCCGTTTCCTCCACCCGCGTTGCTAGGCAGCGCGGTGGAGTAAACGGCTCACGGGCCCCCTTGTGCCGGACGCTTCAGCGCGCCAGGGTTGACGCGAGGGGGCCGATCGCGGAAGGAAGGGGACTGGTCGCGGGTTGAGAAAGAACACGGTGTTTCGCTCTTAACTATTCTGGTTTATTATATAGTGGGGGCCGAGGTACTCGGGCCCTGGTCCGCCTGTGGTGGTGGCGTCGCCGGTGGAGGCGCCGTGGCCTCCGTAGTCTTCGGTTTCTACAATGATAATCGGCTCGTGTTAGCCGGTTTGGTGTTACAAAATAGCGGCGGCGGCGGTGCGGTTCTTACATGCTACGCGGCTATAATACAATCCTATTCGGTACGCTTATACAATAGAGTCTTACATACTGTCCTTACATACTACGCTATCCCTATTCTTACACTCTATCATACAAACTATACTCGGCGGCGCTCGTGGTCCGGTCGGTCGGTCGGTCGGTCGAGAGGAACGCCTCGCGGAGTACGGGTCGGTTGCGGCACGCGTTCGCGGGTCGGTCGGAGGAACTTCTCGCGGCGTTCGCGGTTCGGACGGAGAGAACAGCGCGCGGAGTTCGCGGTACGGTCGGTCGGTCGAACGCGCTCGCGGGTTTCGCGGTCCTTATATCTACGGTTCGGCGCGATTGAGAGGAGGAAGGAGGGAGAGTAAAGTACACGGGGTAAGTGGCCAGTTCTGGCCTTGCCTTTCTCTTATTAAGACCGAGAGTGTTCCTGTTACTGGCTCTTGCCTCCACGGTCTGGCAGGCGTCACACTGCGGGTTACCCTCCAACGTAACGACTACCCCCGGCTTGCCTTCCTCGAGGGCTATCCACGAGGTCGGACAAGTCGGTTGACCGTTGGCGCGGCCAGCCTCGGCGCGTGGGCAACCCTCCACGCCGATGCAGGCCTCCAGTCCTCCCGGCCCGAGGCTACCATCGGACCAGGAAGACCTTACTGCCGGGGAGGACCTCTGAGAGCGTCCCTGGAGTTGGCTCTACCCTCCACGATCTGGCAGGCGTCACGCTGTGGGCTATCTCCCCAACGTAACGACTACCCACGGGGTCGGACAAGTCGGTTGATCATTGGCGCGGCCAGTCTCGGCGCACGGGTTACCCTCCACACCGATACTGGCCTCCGGTCCTCCCAGTCCGAGGCTATCGTCGGACCAGGAAGACCTTATTGCCTTGGAGAGGATCTCCGAAGAGATCCTTTCGGGGCCGAAGCCCCGGGCCAACTCAATCGATCACGCGATCGATCGCTATCTAAGTAGTATCGGGTCGCGGTGGGTGGTCCCGGTAGGGGGTCCCCACCTCGCGGTGCGCGGCTGACGGTGCGCGGTCGACGGAGCGCGGCTGACGGAGCGCGGCTGACGGAACGGCTCGTGACGTATTCGTCACAGTGTTTTGTTACAGTGCAGTGTAATTGCGCTTTCTTGTCTTTCCCGTGCATAGCACGGGGCGTTCCACTAATAATAATAACAATAGTTATTTGCTAATATCACGAAAACTAAAGTTTTCCGTCAATTATGCATAAGGAAAAACTCGTTTAGAATCATGCTACTAATAACGTATTAGAAGGACATAAAAATCGTTCGAAGTTGGCTTCAAAAGTTAACAACAAATTCTGTAATATCTCGAAAACAAAAGCTTTCTGTCAATTTTGCAAGAGGAAAAAGTTGTCCAGAACGACGCCCCTAACAACATATTCAAAGGACATTAAAATCGTTCGAAGTTGATTTCAAAAGTTAACAACAATTTTTGCTAATATCTCGAAAACTCAACATTTCGGCGAAATTTGTATATGAACAAAATTGTTCAGAACCATGCCCCTGACAACATATTAAAAGGACATTAAAATCGTTCGAAGTTGATTTCAAAAGTTAATAACAATTTTTTTTGCTAATATCTCGAAAACTAAACATTTCCGCGAAATTTGTATATGAACAAAATTGTACAGAATCATGTCCGCGATAAGATATTGAAAGCGCACTAAAATCGAGAAAAGTTTATTTTAAAAGTTGCCGGTTTTTCTGCAATAACAACACTTTGCAATTAAAAAATGAAAAATTTTTTGATTATGGTACCAATGGGGAGTCTGAACCCACCAGATGCAAAAGGCTTCGTTCCGATCGGTCAACCCAGTTAGGAGTAATCGGTGAACATACATAGAAAAAGAAAAAACTTGCCGGTTGTTTTGCAATAACAACACTTTGCAATTAAAAAATGAAAAATTTTTTTATGATGGTACCAATGGGGAGTCAGCACTTTCCATATGCCAAAGGTTTCATTCCGATCGGTCCACCCAGTTAGGCGTAATCGGCGAACATACATAGGAAAAAAAAAAAAAATATACTGATCGAATTGAGTAACCTCCTCCTTTTTCGAAGTCGGTTAAAAAAGTCTCTCATTAGCTCCACCGATAATACTTTCCTTAACATAAGGCGTAGGCGCAGTTCAGCTGTACCGACTTCGATTATTATTGGAGCGACATTTAATTGACTATAAGTATTCTAACTGCAGTTATTCTTTCAGCTCTCTGACCCACTTGGATACGGTATTTACGTTCATTTTATCATAATATTCATATATTATAAGCTTTATAAATATTTCTCATATTATTTGTTCAATATTTTAAATTTTGTATACAGTTGTATAATACATTTCACGTATTTCTTTGTATAGTTCCAGTAAATCTAGTTGTAGCATCATGAAAATTAATGCAATTAATATGATAGATATTTTGATAAAAAATTATAATTATGAAAATAATAATTCTGCACGAACCGCTACGAATGCAAAAGTTACTGTTGTTTCCTTTTACCTTTTAGTCTTCATTCAGCTCACCTTTATCTCTCATTCATCTCGTCCTTGTTTGTCCATTCCCTCCCATTTCCTTGATTCGTTCACTCCCTTCCTTGTCTTGGTTTATTTCAGGTTCTTCAGCTCTTGCTGCAATCATCAGGCTGCCTTCTTGTTTCTTGCTGTGCTTCGAAAGGATTGTTGGCTGCTTAGAGAATTCCTGATTTCTGCTTGGCTACTGTTGTTCCACCTGACTTCTCTCCATTCCTCTTCGCAGTTCGTTTTCACTTTTCTTTCAGCGGTAAGTTGTCGTTTCTGTCACTTTATTTGTCCTAACCTACCTTGTATTTTAAACGTGTTGTCAATGTTAAACTATCCGTAACTAATGTTATCTCATCTTCTTTCAGGTGTTCATTCTCCTCCTACCATGTCGTCTCCTTTCTCTATTCTTCAACTGAACCTGAATAACTGTCGTCTCGCTCAGGATCTTCTGTGGCAGACAGCGAGCGAGCGTTGCGTGGATTTTGTCTGCATCTGTGAACCGTATGGAATCAGGAGTGAGTGGTTTGTGAGTCTGGATTCCAAAAGTGCCGTGTGGTTTCGCCCTTATTTTTCCTCCGATTTTGGTGTTGTGCATTGTTCTAGTCGCGGTGATGGTTTCGTTGTCGTAGAAACGCGTGATTTTTGTTTAGTGTCGTGTTACCTTTCCCCAAATCTTTCTCCTTCCGAGCTGGACCATATTTTATCCAACTTGTCATCTTCTATTCTTCGATCTTCCAAACCCATTGTGCTTTATGGAGATTTTAATGCCCGCTCTCCTGCTTAGGGTTCCGTTTCGCTAGACTCTCGCGGTCGCCTTCTCGAGTTGCTTTTCTCCGAGTTGTGTGTTGATCCAGTCTGCAGCGGCGGCGGTCCTTTCCACCGCGGTGCCTACTCGTCTCGAATAGATTTTGCTGTTTGTTCTCCCGCTTTGTTGTCTCACATGTCCCGTTCTACCGTGCTTTCAGATTTTACTGGTTCCGACCACTCTTATTTGCTACACAGTTTTTCTGCTTTTTCATCTGCCCCTACTCCCTCTATCTCTTCGACTTCATCTTCTGATTTATCATGGTTGCCCCGTTCGCGCCCTATCGACATTGATGCCTGGCTTGAGACTCTCTCATCCTCTCCTTTTTGCTCCCGTCACTTTTCTGCCCTTTCTTAATTGTTTTCGCGCACCGAGATCGATGCTGAGCTGGCCACCCTTCAGTCTCTTTTCGACTCCTCCCGCCCATCACTTCCTTTACGCCGTAAGAAGCGTCGCGACGCGCCCCGGTGGTGCGAAGAACTGTCTGTTCAACTGTCTATACAAGCTTTGCCTATATTCGGCTGTCTAAAGGTTAACATGTTCAAGAAAATCTTTTAATTTTGCGCCGCCTCCGAAAAGGTTGAAATGTATTTAATATACTACCTGACGAGTAAATAGGTTTCATTCACATCTGTTACGTAATTGTATGATGGAATGAAATAGAAATTACTTTGTTCGAACAACGGTTGAAATGTTTTCGAACGAGCGTTCTGTCTCGCTCGCTCGTCAGCTCGCGCGACTGCTGAGCCTCGTGGCGAGGGTGACGCGGGGGGGGGGGGGGGGGGGAGGTAGCCTCCAACGATATATGTTTTGTTCCGCGACGGTTAACTTACTTATCGTATCGAATTGTTACCAGCAACTTCGGCAAACGAAACGTTCTTTCTATTTCTCACGATCACGAACAGTAAAACGTACTGCTTCGGCACCTTTTCTTTTGGGATTTAATAAGTTAGTTAATTACGTTAAAGGACATTTGATTTGTGTGTGTGTCGTGCGATTATATTTAATATTTTGACCAATGTACAGTTCCTTTTTGTTTAAAATATAAGTTTATTGTTCCGTCGGAAGTCCGGCAAAAAACTATCGTTTTTATTTCCTCGGGAACAATATCTAACTCTACGCGATTTTCGTCAAGAGCGATATTGCCCCAACATACTTCATTAGCAAATAGAAATTATTTTATACTTTTTAGTGCATTTCGAAGTCGGCGCATTTTTTTTCTTAAAATTATTTTATGTTTGTGATTGTTTGCAGAGGTTTGCTACGTTACCTCTCTTTTCCTGCTCTGTCAGTTTCCTGGCCTTTCTCACTATCTTTCGCTCCTCCTTGCTCCTGCCGTTCCTTTCCTCACCTCTACTTGTTTGTTAACTCCCCCGTTCCCCTTACATTCTTTCTGCCCTCGATACTTACTCGTGTCTGTTTATTAGCTGTTCCTGCTTTCCTGCTGTCTCTTGGCTGCTTCCCTTTACTCCTGTAACGCGGCATATTTTCATGTAGTGATTAGCCCTTTTCTTCTTTTTTGGTTATGCCTCGTTACGAGGATCCCCCCGAATTGCCAGCCCCACTCCCCCGCCCAAGCGGACCCCCTCGCCGCTGGGGCAAGAATGAGTAAGCGTGCGTGTGTGTTTCTCGTTGATTGTCAATCGCGTGCATTTCTCTTTTTATTTTTTTTTAATATATATGTTTTGCGAGCCCCGCTTTTGTCCCCCCCCCCCCCTCCTTCTACCCTCCAGCCACTAAGAAGGAGCCGCCGTTGTCCCCGATCGCGGAGGAACCTCTCCCTGAGCGACGGAGGCGCGGGATGGGTCCACCAAGGAAGACACCGGCTGTCCGGTCGCGGCGCCACCCCGTCACCGTCCGCGGGGGCGACCGGCAGCCCACCACCAGGAAACGCCAGGCCTGGAGACGAGCCATCCCCAACTGCCACCTCGAGAGGGCCCTAGGACCTGGCCACCAGACATCGTAGTGGAATGGCCCATCCTCGACACCGAGATCCTCGTGGTGGGGGAATACCGCGAACCGGGGAAGGAGATTACGAGGAAGAAGAAGCTAGCGAGCCGCCGCGAGAAGTAGAGTGAGATTTTCCGCAAAAGCCCCGCTAGAGTTTATAGCCGGTTCTCTTACTTTTGTATTTTTGGGTTCAGTTTCGTTCTTTTGCGTTTTTGAGTTTAGTAGTGCGTTCCTTTTGTTTTTTTTTCTGCTTTCGCTTTGTATAGTGTATTGTGTGTGTGTGCCTGTTTGTGGATTTGTCGCCGCCGCCCCACCGAGGAAGTTTTTTGGAGTCCACGGCGAAAAAGGTAGGCGCCATCCCCTTGCCTACTATTTCTGTTTTTTTTTTATTCATTCGCGCGTGGGCGAAGGCGATAGGACCCCTGGCCGCAGTGACGAGGACCCTAGAGGCCGCGAACGGTCTACGTCGATACCGTTCCCTCTAATCTACTTTTCACGCTTCTGTATTTGGTATTTAGGACCAACGTCCCCTTGTTGTCCACGACCCTGGAGAGGCGTGCTCCTTGCGGACCGATCATTCGGCATGTCTTTGTACCTTCTATCTTTCTTCTGTACTCGTGCGTACCGTGTGCCCCCAGCGCCGCGAAAGCCTCTCTCGCAACTGGCGAGTCGATCCCTTTTTCATCGACCGTGGCCTGTAACGCGTGGGGCCCACTAGAATTCATTTTTTTGGTTCCGTCTACGTGGCCCACTTGGAGGCCCGAATAAAAGTTTTCTTTGTTGGATACAAACTCGCGGGTCTTTTACTAATTTTTTTCTGACCCCCTCTGATTCCCGCTCCCGACAGAGCAGCCGGAAGGGCGATTTCCGCGGACGAGTGCATTGGCACTGGCGCCCCGTGAAATAAATCAGCCGTGGGTGTGAGCATCGCTGCGTGGAGGGCCGTTTTCCCTAACTGCCCCCACTCTAGGGAACCCCCTTCGGGCTTCGCCCCACCGATCCGTCACACCCCTTAAACTTCCGAGCTCCACTTTGCTGTTCGTGGCCTCCAGACGTGTTCATTCCTTCGCTTCCGCTCAGGGATCAGCGACTTGTACAAGGTTAGTATAACTTGATGTCCCCAGGTTAGTATAACTTAATGTCCCCTTGTCTCATTGCCACACCACTTGTTCTCCTTTCTAATCAATCTTACACGTTTCAGTCTTTTCTGCTCCAGGCAGTCTTCCTCCGCCTCGCTTTTGTTTGAAGAAGCTAAGTATTCATACTAATTTAAATGTTTTAACAATATGATATAATATATTGTGACATATCGGTGGGGGAAAGCCCGAATGGGGTTCCCTAGAGTGGGGGCAGTCCGGTAAGATGGCCCTTCACGTGCCGATGCTCACACCCACGGTTGATTTATTTCACGGGGCGCCAGTGCCAATGCACACGTCCGCGGTAATCGCCCTTTCGGCTGCTCTGTCGGGAGCGGGAATTAGAGGGGGTCAAAAAAAAAATGAGTAAAAGACCCGTGAGTTCGTATACAACAGAGAAAAGGCTTTTATTCGGACCACAAGTAGACCACGTAAGCAGAACAGGAAAAAACAGGAGTGGGTCCCACGCGTTACAATTAACGGTCGAGGAAAAAGGATCGACTCGCCAACTGCGAGGGAGGCTTTCGCGGCGCGGCGCTTACAAAAGAAAGACAGAAACTAAGGAAAACCCGAAGTATTCGTCCGCAGGGAGCACGCCCTCTTAGGGGTCGTGGACAACAAGGGGATGTTGGTCCTAAATACCAAATACAGAAGCGTGAAAAGTAGATTAGAGGGAACGGTATCGACGTAGACTGTTCGCGGCCTCTAGGGTACTCGTCACAGGGGCCAGGGGTCCTATCGCCCTCGCCCACGCGCAAATAAATATCTAAAGAAAAGGGTATGGAGATAGCTCCTACCTTTTTGCGCTGGCGTGTCCAACCACCAAAAAAAAAGAAATCCAAGCTGGGGCGGCGGCGACCAATCCACACAGGCACACAATACAATAACAAAAGAAAACTCAATAAAGAAACGGAACGCACTACTCACACAAAATACATCGAACCAAAAGAAAACGCGGAAAAGAGGAAAAAAAAACAAAGATTTTGATTTCAGCGGGGGCTGTAGGCGAAAGGCTCGACTGGCGTGGCTGCTCGCTAGCTTCTCCCGATCTTCTTCCCCGGTTCACGGTATTCCCCCACCCCGAGGATTTCGGCGTCGAGGATGGGCCATTCCACGGTGGTGTTTGGTGGCCAGGTCCTGGGGCCCTCTCGAGGTGGCAGTTGGGGGTGGCTTGTCCCCAGGCCTGGCGGTTCCCGGTGGTCGGCTGCCGGTCGCCCCCGCGGAGGATGACGGGGTGGCGCCGCGACCGGACAGCCGGTATCTCCTTCGGTGGACCCATCCCGCGCCTCCGTCGCTCAGGGAGAGGTTCCTCCGCGACCGGGGACAACGGTGGCTCCGGTGCTGGTTGGAGGCAGCAAAGGGGGGAAAGAAAATCGTGGCGTCCGAAATAAATAAAAACAATAAGAAAAAACACACACACGCTTACTCATACTTGCCCCAGCGGCGAGGCGGTCCACTTGGGCGGAGGAGTGGGGCCGGCAATTCGGGAGGATCCTCGTAACGAGGCATAACCAAAAAAAAAGAACATAATGAACTAAATGAATATATGCCTCGTTACAATATATCTATACCTTGTTGTATTTTATACACTACTCAAAAAAATTAAGGGAACAAAAAAATTCCTTAAAATTTTAGGTCATTTTCAGATTGCTGTATCTCCGTTGGTATTAATCACAGAAGAATTCCAGAACAGTCATTTTGAAGCTTCAGGTCTCTAGTTTTCGGCTCTTGGTCTCAAAAGTATTTTGCGCCTATTTTCATTAACAAAATATGCAAAAAATCACGATGAAAAAATTAAAAAATTTTTTTTCTTTTTTGTACGGTTTGCACTGACGCAGATAAATTTTTTTGAATAATGCCATTTATCGGGCGCTATTCTTTGTTTCTTCCCCTATAATTTGCATGTCCAGGAAGTCGATTTCGACGTTTGGTCACAAAGTTATGAGCTATCAAAGCAAAAATGACGCTTTTCCTTTTAATAGTCATTATCTCATGAACCCAGCATCGAACAAAAATTCTGAATACGGTTCCAGAAAGCAGAGAGTATACCCTTTGAGATGGCTGTCTCAGTTTTTCACTAAATGTTTTCTTTTTAAGCTTAATATTGATGTAAAGAAACGTCAAAAAACGGTGTTTTTTCCTCAAATTACAAAAGTTACGATATCTTTGTAAATAAGTATTGTAATGATTACGCCTATGTTTTTTTTTAAGCTCATATTGCCCACTAAATGTATGCGAAGTTTCAAATCGCTCCGATTCGTTGTTCCCTATGACCCAATGGATCAAACTTTGACATTTGAACGAAAAGAGGTAAGGAAACGTCATTACTGTTCCGATACGCGACTTGTTCGAACAACGGTTAAAATGTTTTGGAACGAGCGTTCTGTCTCGCTCGCTCGTCAGCTCGCGCGACTGCTGAGCATCTTGGCGAGGGTGACGCGGGGGGGCGGAGATAGCCTCCAACGATATATGTTTTGTTCCGCGTCGGTTACCTTACTTGTCGTTCCGAATTGTAATCATCAACTACGGCAAACTAAACGATATTTCGCTTTTTCGCTTTTGAGATATCCTCGCGATCAATTAGACGAACAGTAAAACGTACTGCTTCGGAGACGTTTCTCTTTGTATTTAATAAGTTACTTAGTTAAATTAAAAGACATTTTTGATTTGTGTATGTATCGTGCGATTTATATTTAATACTTTTGACAAATGTACAGTTCCTTTTTCGTTTAAAACATATAAGTTTATTGTTCCGTCGGAAGTCCGGCAAAACCTATCGTTTTCATTTCCTCGGGAACAATATCTAACTCTACGCGATTTTCGTCAAGAGCGATATTGCCCCAACATTTGGTCCTTCGAGCCGGATAATTTCGACGAACAATTCTTGTGACAATTTTCGTGAGTGCTTGAAATAATCGTTCGAAGACTCCAACTCATCGCCGGTTCCTGCCAATCTTCACGACTTGGACTTTGTGGTTCTGGAAAGGAAAAGGAAGATCAGTTTTTTTGGAAATTTTCGAGCGCAGTGGCGGTAAGAAAAGATAAGCGTTGTATCTTTTTCATTGCCAACGGTTACAAAACGTTACATTGCCGTTAGTAACGGGCGCATTTAAATCGACTTCCTGGGTGACCTTACCGTGGAGGCGAGACGTTAACAGTCGTCGACTCCGTATTGTTGCCACCCATAACAAAGAGGTGACAACGGTCGACCTCAGCGCACTACCGTTTCTATCGCTCGCTGTTTTTCTGCTTCTAACAACAAAAACGGAACATAACGTTTTGTCAACCGTACCATTTCGATACAAATTCAAAACTCCATAATAACGAAATGTCTTCACCCACTTTCGACGATCTACTGCGAGAGCAAACGGAGTTGGCCGGTTGGATCCAACGGTTTTGGACGAATCTATGCAAATTAGGGAAGGAAAAAATCACACGCTCGGTGCTGGTTCAAAGGAAAACCCTACTGGAGCGGTACTGGGATTCCTTCTTCTCTGGCCATCGACAGTTGATGCGGTGCAGGGAGGCATCAAAGTCAACCTACGTGCAGAATGATCTCTTTTCGGAAGTTGAAGAGGCCTATCTTGACGCCGCTGCAAAAATAGATCAACTGGTAGAGCAACTCCCCAACGCGGGCGCCGCGGGGGGAGCTCCTAATCCCTTATCTATTCTATCGCAACCTCATCTGCCGAAAATTCATCTACCTACGTTTTCAGGCAACCCACTGGAATGGGAGAGTTTTCGCGATTTGTTCAGGAGTCTAGTACACGACGTTCCGCACCTGTCCAACACCAAGAAACTTCTCTACCTGAAGTCCAGCTTGTCCGGCGAAGCGTTGGAGGTCATCCAAAACACTCCCATCACGGAAGCGGGGTACGAAGGAGCATGGGAAGACCTCGAGGTCCGGTACGGAAACACTAGGCTGCTGTCCTTCGCCCATCACCGAGCCATCCTGACATGCCCACCAGCTCAACGGCAATTGACGTCGGAATTGAAGCGCCTGTTGGACACCTTCAGGCAGACCATTCGAACCTATTCAGCATTGAAGAAACCTGTAACGGCGTGGGACGAGTGGTTCATGTTTTTATTAAGTCAGAAACTTGACAGAACCACTCACTTGGCCTGGGAGACGTCCCTCGCGAAAAGCCGAGAAATCCCGTCCTTCCAGCAATTGGCGGATGTCCTCGAGAACCGGATACAGGCTTTGGACGCTGCTCAGATCCCGGAATCGTTGATCAGATCCTCCCCGCAAGCCAAAGACGTTGCGCCTAAAATTAAAGGAGAGTCGAGCGCGAAGAAGACACACTCAACGATCTACGCAGCATCGGCAAAAAATCTGACATCTCGGAAGTGCCTCTCGTGCAGCGGAACCCACAACATAAGCTACTGCACAAAATTCAAAGCACTCTCCGCCTCGAAGCGAAAGGATCGAGCCATTCAATTAAAGGCGTGTCTCAATTGCCTAAACGCAGGCCATGAAATGGCGAAATGCCCTTCGCAACAGGGTTGTCTGGCGTGCGGAAAGCGTCACCACACGTTACTCCACGAGGCGATGCTTCTCCCTGGCTCAACGGTGTCTCACGCATCGATGGTACAACGGCCTTCCGAGGATGAAGATCTCTTCGCCACAAACCGGGGAGTTGCGCTACTCGCCACCGCGAGGGTCAAGGTGGAGGCGCCATCGGGGGACTCCATTGAAGTTCGGGCGCTGCTGGATACCGGCTCCGACACGTCCCTCGTAAGCCAATGGGTCGTACAAACTTTACGCTTGCCACGGCGGGCGGTTCAAGTGGCCATCTCGGGGGTGCAGGATAGGGAAGCCGGCGCAGCGACCAGTGAGGTTCAATTTTCGGTGCGCTCCAAGCTACAAAAGGACTTCACACTTCCCGTGCGCGCCCTGGTGCTCCAGCGTCTGACCTCGCTGATACCGTCCCAGCAGATGGACAACAAAAATTGGCATCATCTACGCGGCGTTACACAGGCTGATCCTGGCTTCGGTATACCATCCCGAGTGGACCTTATACTCGGCGCGGATGTTTGTGGAGCTCTCTTCCTGGACCAAACTCGAAGCGGACAGCCAGGTACCCCAGTGGGAAAATTGACGCCTTTCGGTTGGGTTTTACTAGGTCCCACCTCCAGACGCCAGGCTGGGATTGGCTCTGTCGCTCGGACGTATCATTGCCGTTGCGACGACACCACGGAACAACTACTCCAACGATTTTGGGAGGTGGAGGAACTTCCCAATCGATCGCCCTTGTTGCCCGAGGAGGAGAATTGCGAACGCCATTTCAAGGACACGCACTCCCGAGATGAAAGCGGACGGTACTGCGTACGCTTACCTTTCAAGCAGGATCCCAGCAGCGCTTTGACGTCGACGCAAGCTATGGCTTTAAAATTCCTGTTGAGCTGCGAGCGTCGATTGGCCTCCAACCCCCAACTGGCGGAGGGTTATCGGGCCTTTATGGGGGAATACCTCGACCTCGACCACATGGAGCCCGTCATGGATTTAGAGAAGAAGACCAACGCCTATTACCTGCCGCATCACGCCGTGGTGAAGCGCCACGACCCTTCGGCCAAGCTGCGCGTCGTCTTCAACGCCTCATTTCCGACATCTACGGGAAATTCTCTAAATGACTGCTTGTGCACGGGCCCGAAACTTCAGGCGGATCTGTGGCTCGTACTTGCTCGCTGGAGACTATTCCGAAACGTATTCACCTCGGATATCGTCAAAATGTATCGCCAGATTAGGGTGCACACTCTGGACCGACAATGGCAACGCATCCTGTGGAGGAAAAAACCAGATGAACCAGTTCAAGATTACGATTTATCTACAGTCACTTACGGGACATCCTGTGCTCCGTTTCTGGCTCTTCGGGTGCTTCAGCAGCTGGCCGAAGACGAGAAAGGAAGGTTTCCATCGGGGGCAATCGTCGTCAAGCGTCACACCTACGTTGACGACATACTGGCGGGGGCGGACGACGAGGGACTGCTGCAGGATTTAAAAAAGGAGGTCGTCGCCATCTTCGAGGCAGGGGCGTTCCACTTGGCGAAATGGGCTTCCAACACCCCGAGCCTGCAAGAAAAGGGTCAGTCCGAAGAATGTCTCTTCCAGGAGGCCTCTGGAATCGGGACGCTTGGGGTGCTCTGGAGCCCCAAAACCGATTCATTTTCACTCCGGGTGAACTTACCCGCAAACCCGCCCGCTCGATATACCAAGAGGCGAATTCTGTCCGAAGTGGCCAGTCTGTTCGACCCGCTAGGATGGGCTGCACCAGTGCTCATTTTCGCCAAGGTCTTGATGCAGGATCTCTGGATACTCGGCGTGGAGTGGGACCAGGACCTGCCACAAAAGTTGCAAACCTCTTGGGTAAGCTTTAAGGAGTCGCTTTACCTACTTAACACGCTAAACGTTCCCAGGTGGACCCATTTTACGAGTGGCCATCAAGAGTTCGAGTTGCATGGCTTTTGCGACGCGTCTCAAAGGGCTTACGCAGCTGCTGTCTACTTGCGAGTGGTCCGGGGAGAAGCTCTTTTCACCACGTTATTGGTGGCCAAAACCAAAGTGGCACCGGTGAAAACAATAAGCATTCCGCGCTTGGAACTCTGCGGGGCGGTCCTCCTGGCCAAGCTGATCGTCCAAGTGAAGCAAGGACTCGACATACCTGCTCCCATAACAGCATGGACGGATTCCACGGTGACGCTGCACTGGATAAAGGGCCACGCATCTCTCTGGAAGCCATTTGTGGCTCATCGAGTGGCGTCAGTCCAAACCTGCGTCTCCCCTGACCATTGGCGACATTGTCGAACGTCAGAAAACCCAGCGGATCTGGCAACTAGGGAGATCGCCGTCACCGAACTGAGAAAATCCAACCTATGGTGGCAGGGGCCCGCATGGTTGACCACTCCGTCCAATACATGGCCACCTCCACTAGTGCTCGAGGTCGAAGACATGCATGAAGAAAGGGCCAAAGCAAACGCCTTCTCGGCCAACGTTGTTGAGGGGAACGACTTCCTTACGCGTTTCTCATCCCTTTCGCGCCTCAAATCGGTCATTGCATACTGCTTCAGGTTCAGCCTACTCACCAGACGTAAAACCTGCGAGACTGGACACCTGACCGCCAAGGAACGGGCCCATGCACTCCTGAGTCTCATTCGGCTTTCCCAAGGGACCAGCTTTCCGGAGGAAATTCAACGTCTCCAGCAGTGCAGCGAAGTAAAGAAGACGTCGCCTCTCGCCTCGCTGAAGCCCTTTCTCGATCCTCATGGGGTGCTTCGGGTGGGGGGGGGGGGGGCGGGGCGACTGGGAAACGCGCTGCTTCCCTACGAAGAAAAGCATCCAGCGATCATGG
This sequence comes from Megachile rotundata, assembly GCF_050947335.1. Classification (NCBI taxonomy): domain Eukaryota; kingdom Metazoa; phylum Arthropoda; class Insecta; order Hymenoptera; family Megachilidae; genus Megachile; species Megachile rotundata. The sequence continues at coordinate 340,190 of NW_027473386.1, read as the reverse complement.
CGAAAACGTGTCACTTGACGAAGTTATTAGTGGCAGACGCTCACCTGCACACTTTCCATGGTGGACCGCAACTGACCAGGAGCCTGCTATTAAGAAAATTTTGGATTCTCCATGGCCGTCCTTTGGTCCGTCAAGTCATAGAAAATTGCGTTCGTTGCGCAAGATACGGTGGAGTTCCAGCCAAGCAATTGATGGGACAGCTGCCTCTGGACCGAGTGACCCCGCAGCGTGCTTTCCTCACATCAGGCGTGGACTATGCAGGGCCCATAATGCTGCGTACTTCTGCGGGTCGTGGACACAAGTCATACAAGGGTTATATTGCAGTATTCGTATGCCTGACAACACGAGCAATACACTTGGAAGCAATTTCATCACTTACCTCAGCATCGTTTATCGCGGCTTTCCGAAGATTTGTGGGGCGAAGAGGCCGCTGTGCCACCATGTGGAGCGACAATGGCACCGTTTTCCATGGCGCGGACAGGGAATTGCGATCCATGTTCAGCAGCGCGTCAAAATTCTACAAAGAGGCCGCCGCTTTGCTCGCAACAGACGGGACGGACTGGAAATTCATTCCCCCCTACTCTCCGCACTTCAGGGGCCTGTGAGAAGCGGGCGTTAAATCGGTCAAGCACCATCTTCGATGCATTATGGGAGATGCAAAACTAACCTTTGAAGAAATGTCCACGCTTCTCTGTCAGATAGAAGCGTGCGTGAATTCCAGACCGTTACAACCGCTTTCGGATGATCCTTCGGACTTGTCGGCGCTCACACCCGGACACTTCCTTATCGGGGAGTCGACGTGCAACGTCCCCGAACCCGAACCGGAAAGCGGTGATGTATCCCTAACAACGCGTTGACGAAAAATTTTAACCATGCGATCTCAATTTTGGCACAGGTGGAGACGAGAGTTCTTACAACACCTTCAACCGTTTCCGAAGTGGCGCCAGCGGTCCGAAAATCTGGAGGTGGGCAGTTTGGTCCTCTTGCGCGACGAACTACAACCACCGGCAAAATGGATGATGAGCCGCGTCGAACGCGTTCATCCAGGGAAAGACGGCGAAACTAGAGTGGTAACGCTACGCACTATTAACGGCTCAGTGACGAGACCAATCGTCAAACTGTGCCCCCTCCCAGTTCCGACCGCTGACGTCACTCAACGCGACGCTTCAGAAATCAAGAAAAAATAGATTCCGCGTCGTTTCGTAAGATTAAGCTATTCACGGCGGGCGGTCTCTAAATTCTAACAATTTACATTATATTGTATTTACATCTTTATACTTACCTTGAATTTATCGTTTTGCTTTACGTTAATTGCTATTGTCCGGTTGTTAATCACATCCTGCAATCGTTCACGCATATTAATGCATCGCCGTATCATGGTTTGTGGAATTTGGTCCCAAATTCGAAGAAACGCATTTTCCAACGCACGTAAATTCCTTAAATGCGCATACTCCGTTCGCAATCGACGTCCCATCATATCCCAAACGTGTTCGATTGGAGTCAGATCTGGGCTCATTGCTGGATGTGGTAGCGCATTAATTCGGTGTTGCGACAGGAACCGTCTTGTAATGTTCGCTGTATGTGGCCGAGCATTATCTTGGACTAATCGAAATCGGTTTCCAATTCGTTGACGAAAAGGTAGGACATGTGGACGTAAAATTTCATTGATATACCGGCCAGCATTCAACCTACCACGTACGATTACCAATTGCGTCCGGTTAAACCGCGAAATACCTGCCCAAACCATTACCGAACCACCATTATACGCTGCTACAGGAACAGTGTTTCTCTGACGATTTCGCTCTCCGCGATAACGCCAAACTTGAGGACGCCGATCGTTTCCGTGGCGGCAAAATCTCGATTCGTCTGTGAACAACACATTGTTCCATTTGCGTGTCCGCCTATTAACGTGCTGACGTGCATACATTAAACGATTGCAGCGATGTCTAGGCGTAAGCATTGGTACGCGAACAGGTTGTCTCGCTTGTAATCCAACCTGCCTCAAACGATTTTGAACAGTTTGACCTGAAATGGTGCGCTGAGATTGTTGACGGCGGCGGTTTCGAAATCGCAGGGCAATAACATCCGCATGGGCAAAGGGTTCAACTCTTACGTGTCTTACTATTGCCCTATCATCTCTTGGGGTAGTGATACGTGCCCGACCTTGACCCGGACGTCGGCCGTATCTGCCAGTCTGTTGGTATCGTGCATAAGTTCGACAAACGACCGACAGACTTATATCCATGATGTTCCCGATTTCGCGGTAACGATAGCCCCCCTCGACGAGGGTTACGAGACGAGCAACTTCCGCCTCACACAAATGACGTCGAGCCATAATCAAATAAAAAATTTTATGAAATTTTTATTCCGTAAGCAAGAATTTTTAAGTAAATTTTAAATTTGTTAATTTAAAATGCGCGCGCACACATTCATACCTGCATATACACGGCACACACACACACTAACTTTCACACACAAGAGAAAGCGTAACCCGATCTTCTCAAATCAAAGCATTCTTTAAAAATTCCGCAATAGTACCGGTAAATGTAAAGGCACAAACATTTTTATGCATTAAGCGCACTAGTCGCGTATCGGAACAGTAATGACGTTTCCTTACCTCTTTTCCTTCAAATGTCAAAGTTTGATCCATTGGGTCATAGGGAACAACGAATCGGAGCGATTTGAAACTTCGCATACATTTAGTGGGCAATATGAGCTTAAAAAAAAACATAGGCGTAATCATTACAATACTTATTTACAAAGATATCGTAACTTTTGTAATTTGAGGAAAAAACACCGTTTTTTGACGTTTCTTTACATCAATATTAAGCTTAAAAAGAAAACATTTAGTGAAAAACTGAGACAGCCATCTCAAAGGGTATACTCTCTGCTTTCTGGAACCATATTCAGAATTTTTGTTCGATGCTGGGTTCATGAGATAATGACTATCAAAAGGAAAAGCGTCATTTTTGCTTTGATAGCTCATAACTTTGTGACCAAACGTCGAAATCGACTTCCTGGACATGCAAATTATAGGGGAAGAAACAAAGAATAGCGCCCGATAAATGGCATTATTCAAAAAAATTTATCTGCGTCAGTGCAAACCGTACAAAGAAGAAAAAAAATTTTTTAATTTTTTCATCGTGATTTTTTGCATATTTTGTTAATGAAAATAGGCGCAAAATACTTTTGAGACTAAGGGCCGAAAACTAGAGACCTGAAGCTTCAAAATGACTGTTCTGGAATTCTTCTGTGATTAATACCAACGGAGATACAGCAATCTGAAAATGACCTAAAATTGTAAGGAATTTTTTTGTTCCCTTAATTTTTTTGAGTAGTGTATATTCTGACTTATTCTCTTTACCTTTATTTTACTTTGTTGCTATATCTTTGTTATTTATTTTATTTATTTATTTCTTCTATTTTTGTTATTATTGTTTTCTACCTATTTATTCTATATCTTTTGTTACTTATCTTAAGTTATTCATTATTACACATAGAGACCGTTAATCAGCAATACTTAGTTATTTAATACTTACATTTTAGTTGTTGACGATGGACCTGGAAATGAAAATTGTACAGATAAATCTGAACAGATCCCCTACTGTCTGGGACTTGCTATACAACAAAATGCGTAGGGAGGGAATAGTGCTGGCGTTAGTAAGTGAACCCCCAAAGAAAATGGGAGAGAATACAGCTTTCTGGAGTAGGGACAGAGGCGCGGCTATTATAGGGATAAATCTTAATAAAGGGCTGAGATTAAGACAGGAGGGGGAAAGCGTCATAATCTGTGAATACGGAAATGTGTTCCTGATAGCGGTATACATCTCACCAAATAGGTCCCTAAGTGATTTTGAGTTGAGGTGGGAGGAGCTCTCGAAGGAAGTAGATAGTATTAAGAAGGTATCAAAGGGTATAACGCGATAACTGAGGCGCGAACTACTCGCGCCGCCGATAGGTGGCGAGAACCGCGAGTCGCGGTTTCTCGCAGCGTAATCAAATACCGATCGCGTATACAAGGCGGCGCGAGATATCGAACGGCCGGAGAGCGTCCGGTACCGTCCTAGCGAGCGAACCGATCCGAGCTACCGTATCGCAGCGAGCGAACCGACACCAAACATAGCTCTCCACCTACTTTTGGTTGTATCCCTGATTCCTCCGACAGGGGGCGGACACAGTACGGAGTGTGTTATCCGCAGCCTACTGCCCGCCGATATCCCCTGTACCTCCCGGTCTTGTCGTCGTAGTTACGCTACGAAACGGGGACATCCCGACCGCCAAGGAAACACTCGTGTGTCATCTGCAGGGTGTCCTTGGGCCCACGGCCTCCTGCCAGGGAAGGACGGCGTGTGTTATCGGCAGCCGTTCCGACCTATAACCGGCGAAGTGTGGAACTCCGCTCCCAATATTCCTACCTTCCTCCGCGGAACTTGTATAGCAAGCGTACCCGGACCTAGCGACTGTGTAATTCTCGGCGACCGCGGGCTCACCGTGAGCCCACCGGTGTTACAAGGGACATAAAATTCTGATAGCGGGAGATCGTAACGCCCACTCCATTAGATGGGGTAAGACAGAAAGAGGAAGAGTGGATAGAAGGGGAAAACTGTTGGAGACATGGTTAGATGAGAGGGATTTCATCTGCTTAAACAAAAAAGGAATATCTACGTTTGTGGGGGGGGGGGGGGGGGACATCGAGTATAGATATTACCTTCGCCTCTAATAACCTGTATAGTCATGTAAGGAAGTGGATAGTGGAGGGGACTTATACGGCAAGCGACCATAGATATACAACTTTGGAGTTAGTTAAACAGGAGGGAAAAATAACGGAACAGGCTGTTAGGAGAATGTCCTTAAAGGGTATTAAGGAAAAGAGAAGCTATATACTTAGGGACTTTAGAACCGAGTGTGTGAAATCAGGCGACCAGATGAGAGAAGGGGAGCTTAATTGGGGACAGATAGAAGAGAAAATAGAAACGATCATGGGCGGGATATGTAATAAGCACTTAAAGAGAAAAGGGGGAAGGAGGAGTACTAAGAGGAAAAATAATGCTTACTGGTGGGACGATGAAGTGGATAAGGCCTGGAGAATTTGTAATAGGTTAGCAAGGAGAGTTATGAGGTTAAGAAAGAAAATGGAACGTAGAAGAGAGGAATATGAGGAGATAATGACGCAGTATAGACTTAGTAAGAGGGAACTGAGACTCATGATTAAGAGGAAAGAGAGAGAATGCTGGGAGAAACTGATTAGGGAATTGGATCAGGATATATGGGGACTAGCCTATAAAATAGTATTCAAAAGATTAAAGAAAAGGAATCCTCCCCTAAGTAGGGAAGAGGGTAAAAGGGTAATAGAAGAGCTGTTCCCGGAAGGAGAACCTGTCTTAAGGGCCCGGCCTCGCAGTAACTGTGCGTGTACACTAACACGTGGCGACGCGTGTACGTATAGGCGAATTCGAGAGAGAGGTCCGATTTCGTACTTTTCGTTTCACGTCTCGAAAATTGCATAAATTCACTTTCTGAGGATAGCTTTAGCACCGGTAGATATGCCCAATATCGGGCTGCTATCGATTTTACGCCAACAAGCCTCACATTTTGAATGAAACGAAAAATTCTTCGGACGTCAACGTGACACAGACAATCAAGATGGCTGCCTCTAGACACGTTGCGCCGTATTTTCCGTTTTACGTAAAATTTAGGCATTTACTCACCGAAAGCGATAGCAGCCCGACATTACTGTAATGGTACGATGTCGGCTTGGTCCATTTTTTGTCAATTTATTGCTTTTTGAAGACGTGAAACGAAAAATACGATTTCGTGCACTTGCGCCTGTCAACGGTGTTCCGCCATACAATTATAGTTTCACGATTTTCCACTTGCAGCGCTTGTAGTATTTGTCGTGAGTTTTCCTGGTTTCGGTCAAGTTACCTACCACGTTGAGGAAAACACGAAACTGTCGGTAACTGCATACAGTTTTCTGGACTAGGTATGACACTGCGCATTCCACTGCGCACGTCACGTATTCAATTCAATTTTCCACCTTTAACTTTTCTGGGCTTTATTAACAGAGATAGTCTTCGACCATTCGCTTTCGCCAACAGTGATGAACTGACTCGCACGAACAATTACTCATCTCCACGCACGCTGATGCATTCTCGCCCGAGATTATTCTTATCAGGCATTCCTCGAACTCGGACACCCAACACGACATTCGAACCGATCTTCTAAACATCCTCTCGCAAACGCAACTCAATATCTCATTTCATACGCACCGACATTCTTACAGCTAGACTAAATAAAAGTTAATACCATATAGTGTATATACCAAAGCAAAATAAAATCTCAATTTCATCAGTATCGTCGGATCTTATTTCTCAAAGAGAAAAAGAAATGCGATCTCGGTTACCGGGAATCGAACCCGAAACCCCAAGAATCGTAGTCGCCGACTCTACGCATTTACCCATACAATTTCTTGGAAATTCGTTTTCTAACAGTCGTAATGGAGGAATCACATTACACCGAATTTATATAACAGAAAATAATATAATTATATATATAATAGTATATGCAATAGTATTTAATATAATACTGGAACTATTATGGGCAATATCACTTAACTCAACCCATATTAAAAGTATTACAAAAAAAAATTTAAAAACAACATGCAAAGTAAATGTTTTCCCCCAAACTACTCTATAGCGGGGGATTCGATCCCACTCCTAGAAAACATCCACCGATTACGAAGCAAGAGTCCTACCGCTTTCGCTAATAATGCTGTTGTAGTATCATTTTACGTTTCTGAATATCACCAGATATGACGTAAAATTAATAAATGCGGGTTTTCATTTTTTACAACTACAATTTGCAATATAAAAATCTGAAAAAATTTTATAATATGCGCTATATGAATCTCAATGTTTTAGAATTTTTTCAGAATTTTGATACGAGATTAAATAGGCAAAATAGACCAAAAACCAAAATTTCGTTTTTTCCTTTTTACTGCCCCCATGATTGAGATAGGTGGTTGAAACTTGGTATAAGGTGTCTTCTTTTTTTATATGCTATCGACTGGCGTATTGGATATTTTATTTGGCTCAAGTGCATTTTTGATTATCCCCTCCCTTTTCTCGAGTTGCGCTCGCCAGGATTCGGAAAATTGGCTCGAGCCCGTATTCCTGCAAGTTGCTTGACGTCTAAAAATAGATTGATAGCTATGGCAACAGCGTAACAATCCGGCAACGATGCCTTCGGGTCGAAGGCTTTCTTTGCCAAAAGTTGGTGGGTAACAGGAGTAGGAGTAGGTGGCTAATAGAGTTTAGGTATATTTCTAGATCTAGTTGATAGAGGACGCAACGTGAGTTGTCTACTTTATTTCCTGTTTCCTCCGCTCATAGACATTGTCTCTTCGATCGATTCGGAGGTAAACAAAATCGAGGCCGGGCCCTTAAATCTTACAGAAGAGGTGTTATGCAGTATTAGGCAAAGGGAGGAGGAAAGCTTAAGAATAGGAAAGAATAGGAAAAGAAAAGATAATCAATGCTGCGAAAAAATTAAATTAAAGCGGGCAAGGCTCCGGACCCCGATGGCATTCCGGGGCAGGTGATTAAAATGTTGGCTCTGGGGAGGGGACAGCAGATGGCAGATCTTCTGTCTCACCCCTAGCGTAATCTAAAATTTCCAAGGTCCTGTAAACAAGCTAGTGTAGTTCTTATACCAAAGAGCCCGGATGTAGACGAAAAGAAATACCGTCCTATTTGCTTGATTAGCGAAATGGGAAAAGTTTTTGAAAAGATAGTGGCGGGAAGGATAGAGTCTTGGGTGGAAAGGCATTACAACCTTGCTAATCAACAATACGGTTTTAGGAGGGGAAAGTCCACCATCCATGCACTGCTGGACCTTAAAGGATTCATAACGGAAGCCAAAGGGAGGAAGCATAAAGTGCTCGCTGTGGCACTGGATATAAAAAATGCCTTCAACTCTTTGAGTTGGGGGGCAATTTTGAAAGCGTTAAAAGTGATGGGAGTCCCAATGTATTTGCAGGCCTTTATATACTCATATTTGAGCGAAAGAAACGGGATGGTGGAAGTGGATGATGGAACGCTTACCTTTGAGGTCAGCAGAGGAGTGCCACAGTGCTCTATTCTCGGGCCCCTACTGTGGATCTTGGTATATGACGCAACGCTAAAGGTATGCCTGGCGGCGGGACTCAAGGCCATATGCTATGCGGATGAATCCTTGATCCTGCTGTCAGGCCAAAACGCCAAGAAAACTATATTATATTTAAACAACGCACTTGACAAAGTTATAGACTTCATAGAAAGTCTAGGTCTACGAATTTCACCTACTAAAACCGAGGCTATAATATTCGGTATAACGACAACGAATAAAGAATGGATTTCATATCCAATTCTAGTTAATGGTGACACGATAACACCTAAAAGGAACATTAAATACCTCGGTGTGCAATTAGATGCACTTCTAAAATTTAACGCACATATCTAGTGGATCGAAAATAGGGCCGAAATAGCGGTGCAGAACCTAGCCAAGATTACACCTAATCTAAGGGGTCCGAAAGCCAGAAAAAGGCGAATGTTGGCCTCGGTGGTGGCTTCCATCATCCTGTATGCTGCATCCGTGTGGACAGATAAAGATAATGAAAGGAGGATTCGCGACAGAATAAATAAAATATATAGGAAGTGTGCGCAATTAATATGTGGTGCATATAAAACCACCTCAGGGATGGCAGCAGGGGTCATTGCTGGACTCCCACCCCTGGGCTTAGTTGTGGAAGCCAGGAGGGAGAGCATTGAATCCTGGCAGGGCTTAGAGAATAGGAATTTAAGGCTAACCAGTAAACTTAAGAAAAATATTAAGAGAAGAGTAGAGAAGAAGATAAGTAAGAAATGGCAGGAGAAATGGTCCGTTATGGGTCCGGGGGAAAGCAGTGCATGGACAAGGCGGATTATTCCAAATATTAACAGGTGGAGGAATAGGAATTATGGTGAGATCGGATATAACATTACCCAGGTGCTGTCGGGGCACGGGGCTTTCAATTATTTCTTGTGTAAGATAGGTAGAAGGGATAGTCCTAGATGCAAGTATTGCTCACATAACTGTGATGACGTAGAACATGCGATTTTTTACTGCCCCGCATGGGAGGAAAAGAGAAAAGAAGGTGGGATTCCTGAAGGAGAACGGCTCTTAGGGAACTTGACAAAGGGTCTGAGCGCTTAACGGCCCCAGGAAATAAAATTCAAAAAAACCATATGGATCGTGTAGCCTGCTTCGAGTAGACCACACGTACCCATGTTTGGCGTTCCAAATCACCGGCATCGCTCCAGAAGAGGAGGAAATGTCTCCCGAGTGGTCGAAGTACATCGGACATACGGCGACTTGAAATGCTCATATCTCACCCGCGTTTAGGTCTACAGAGCTAATCGAGTGTTCTTTGGAAAGCTGGACAAACGTAATTTCTGATGCGTGTATCAAGTATTAAGAAAGTAGCGATGAAGATGCTACCGAGTGGAGGAACTGAAATTCATTGATTGCACACAAATGCATTCGACGGACCACTCTAGCTACAGGCTCAATGTGTGCCCCCCTTCGAGGCGAACAAAATGCGATATCCCAATCGAAAATCCATTAGGGGCCCGATATTTTAATTTAGAAGAAACCGTAGATGGTCGCACCCGATTTTACGCATTTCGCACACCTACCTCCATATAAGCATGAGAAAGCCGTTCTGGAAACACTTAAGCCTCGCTGTCACTTCCTTCTGCTACCGTTTCTTTTCCGGATGGTACGAAGAGCTCCGTTAACTGCGCAGCCGGGCGCAGAATCTGCAGGAGGTACCAAGCATGGGCCAAGTAGAAGATGGCAACGGCCACATGTGAGCAGCAGCCTACTGTTCGGTTTCCATTCGGGCACTCATACCAATATCGCCGAATTCCTTCAACCTGGTCCATTTTCGGTTCGTAATCAATATAGAGCTGGTAAAGTTTTGCGTTCACGTGTCGCGACTTAATTTCTAGACGGACGATGTTCGGTGTTTCTTTTACGAACATCATGGAGACGTTGTTGGTGTCGATTTGATATGGGCCCAAGGTCAATAGGAGTAAGTGGTCTCGAGTCAGTTTCGGGAAATCGGTCAGGGTGGTGGCCGAAGTCCGTTGCAGAAGTGTGCTTCTGCGCTCTATTGCCACCACCTACTTCGGTCACCACCCTGACCGATTTCCCGAAACTGACTCGAGACCACTTACTCCTATTGACCTTGGGCCCATATCAAATCGACACCAACAACGTCTCCATGATGTAGGAAAAGGCACGCAAGTGTCCCCCTCCAATTTTTATGAAACTTCGTAGGTTTGTTAAGCGGGCAAAAATAAGGGACACGTATTTTTTTTTATCGGCTGAGACGCGGGTTTAAGGGGTGAAACGAGCCTTTAAAGTTTCGACCCCTTTTTGCTATCTCGAAAACCATACGAGATACATTAAAACTTATAATAGAAAAGTTATATGGTTTCTTGCGTATAATAACAGGATGTTAACGACTTTTGCAAAATACAATTTGTTTATAACAAAAGAATTTTTCATAACCTTATTTTACAATTTATTCAAATTTGTATAATGACAAAAAGTGTAGAGAATTTTATTACAAATTCATTGGTATATACATATACTATATTGCCTCCTACAATTCCTCAGATTTTTATCATAAAGTTTCGCGCGCGCGCCCGCTGACGCTCCCCACTATACTAAATCGGATAAAGTCGGACGATATTACACTGTCAGTCCACATTATTTATTCCCCCAGGGGCTGTGGGTTGCCTGAAAACACCCACAGTTTGGGACTTAGCGATCCCAGGGTACCCGAGCTCTTTGTACGCCGTAAACCCGTGGTCATGTTTCGCAGGAACGGGGGCCTTACCTTAGTTGGTTGGGCCACGAGGATGATAACCTCTATAAAAAATCCCTAGCCCCAAGCTTTCGCTGCGGCGATGAGGGCGCGCACCACCCATGGAGTACTGCTTCGGCGGTCCCGTGCGCGGGTGCGTGGCTGGTGGGTACACCAGTCCCTAGCATGCCAACCTCCGGGGACAGGCCGTCCCCGGTTGTATTAGGCTTACCGTGGCACGCGGCTCTACCACGGTGGACCGTTTTTCCGTCGCGCGCGTGGGACTCATATGGAACACATAAATAAATCTTTTCTAACGAACACAAATACAGAAGACAAGGAAACTGACTACGACGACATGGATAACGTACGAACAGGCAATACGACTGGATGAACGTATAGGATAACGTTAATGAAGGGGGAAACTCAGGGGTTTGGTGAGATTAGACAGGTCAGGGGGGAAAGTTTAAATGAGGAAGGTATGGACATAGAGGGGGAGAGTGAGAACGGGGGGGGGGGGAGTCTATGGGGAGTCAGGATAGTGAGATACAAATGTCTCAAAGAGTTATGATTGCGACGGACTTAGTAAAGTATAGTGAGGATATCGCTGTAATTTACAATGGAAGTGGCAATTTAAGGTGGGAAATCAGGACTGAAGCTAATAGGAAGTTGAAAGAAAGTATTTTAAAAATCTCGAGTTCAATTACAGATAAGGATAGGGCGAAGCTGGTGCAGGCTATTATAGGTTGGCCTGGGGAAATGGAACAGATAGTTGCACTACTGAGAAACAATAAAAGATTTAGTAATGCTTTATTGGAGGAGATTTTGGGGAAAATTAGGATGGGTAGGGATCAAATCGCTTTTCGTAGGGTAGGAGAGGAAATGCAAGATAGGAGGGGGAGTAGGGATCTAGATGAGGATGAGGGTGGGAGACAAAGGATAACGGGGGTAAGTAGTGATGAAGAGTGTTCGGAATCGTTCGAACGCGCTAGACCGCACCGCGAATTAGCGAGTGTCAGCGCACTCACCCGAGACAAATATTAACTATCGAGCGTTCGGGCATGCGCTTTACCCACCGCAAAAACTTCAAGAGTTTTGTCGCAACCGATTTTTAGTCAGTCGTTAACGAACCGTATTACCAAACCATACCAATAACCATCTTTCGAAATTACCATCTTTATTATCTTTGTACGTTTTCAATTAATTGTTCGTCTTATTCGTTAAGTGTTCGTTAAATAAAGTGACAATCTATCGAGCTAAAGTCGTGTATAAATTCTTCATTGAAAATCTTCACCGGATTGCCCTCGAAATTCCAATCAAACGTTGATCAGCTCCTGCTCAACTCCCACACCCAACAAAGAGGAACAAGCCTTTATATCGGTCAGATCGAAGAGGAAAAAGCCAGGTAGAGATCTTAGGATTGTATCGGATATACTTCAGGTTCAACGCCGCCGCTTCCAAATAAAAAACGGGCTAGAGAGACATCGCTCGCGAGTGGGGAGATCTTACCTCAGATTGATGGGGTGGATCTCCCTGAACGGGTTGCATCTGAAATGAGAAAAAATACGTTAGAAGAGAGTAAACAGGAAACATTCATCGGTTTTATTAAAATAATTAGCCAGGAAGGGAAGGGATACGAGGAATTACTTAGGGAAGTGAAGAGTAAAGTTAGTATGGACGGCTGTAGGATCACAGATATTAGGAGAACGCGGGGAAAAAACGATATTTTGATCTATGCGGAATCAGAGGAAGATTTAAATAAGATTTGTGACAGAATCAAAGAGAAGGGTTATAAATATGAGAGGCTACAAGGGAGGAGAAAGAAAATGGTAATAGTAGGAATTAATATAGACGAGGAGGAAGAAACGATACTGAAGGCTGTGAATACGGTGACAAATACTGCGGATACGAGAATGATATTCTGCAAATGTAATAGGGTTGGGGTAAAGACAGCTTGTGTAGATGCTAGGGAAGATATAGCGAGGACAATGATAGAGGCTGGTAGGATAAGAATAGGGTGGGTAATGTGTAGAATTGGGGAATATGTTGATGAGAGAAAATGCTATAGGTGTGGCGCGAGGAATCACTTAGCTTGGACCTGCAAACTTAAGAATAAAATTTGCTTCCGGTGTAAAAAGGAGGGGCATTTTGAGCGGCATTGTGGTAGTCAAGGGATTAGTAATCAAGCTGAGAAGAGAGGCCCTGGCTGGATAGGAGATAAGGATAGGGCTCTAGGCATTAATGCACCGAGTAAGGGAAGTGAGGAGTTTCATAGAGGTAGGCAAGAGGACTTAGTGGAGGATCAAAGCTCCCTAATTTCTAAGGAAATTAACAGGTCGAAGAATCAGTTGTTGTCTCAACAGGGACATGGGGGAGCAGAGGAGGGGGAAATAGAAGAAACGGTAAGAGCGAGGTAAAGGACAATTGGTACGCAAACCGAGGAGATAATAGCAATACAGCAATCCACACCTAGATGGAGTGAGGTGGTGGTAGGTAGGAGGGAGAATAGGATTAGTAAAGAGAAGGGTATAGGCCAGGGAGGGGGGCTGGATTCGAAAGATAGGGGAAAGGAGACGGAAAAGGGTACAAAGAAGGATGTCAGGAAACATAAGAGCAAAGCTATTTTTATTAAATATAGCTCGGGGAAATACGAGGAGAATCTGCAGGACTTAAGGAAAAGGGTGGATTCCCCCAAAGATTTACGCATTAAAGAAATTAGGGAGGCGAGACCCGGGGGGATCTTAATTGAACTAATGCAAGGACAAGATGGAGATAGTTGGGCAAAACAAATTGAGGAGAAATTAAAAGACGTTGGCAGGGTAAGATGTTTGGAGCCTAGAGAAGGGTTAAGCATCAGAGGTATTGACCCACTTGTGAGTAGGGAGGAAGTGGTACAGGCAGTCGTCCAGGAATTAGAAGGGATAGGAATTCAAGAGAGCGCGATAGAGGTTGCTCGATTTTTTAAGGAGCAGACTACTCAACAGACGGCAATATTAAAGCTGCCAATTAAGGCAGCTGAGTTGCTTATAGAAAAAGGTACAATTAAGATGGGCTGGACCAGGGCCAGGGTAGCGAGGTACTCACGTATATTATTAAGATGTTGGAAATGTAGAAGGACCAGACATTCTACCCAGGAGTGTAGGGAGCAGGAAAGGGTTAAAGAAGGGAAAGGGATTAATGGAACGGGGAGGGTTAGTGGAGATAAAGATAGGAGTTTAAGAGGGGATGGGGAGAAGTCTTTAGAATTGGATTTAACACAGGCAATGGAACAGGTGAGAACAACACTGGCGAAGATCACTAGCTTTCAGTCGGAAAGTAGTATAGAAGAGGAAATTTGAATATTAAATGCCTAATACAAATATTTTTGGTAACACTATGGACGGGGTTAAAGGTTTGAAATGCATTAAAGTTAATTTAAATAATGCATATGGAGCTCTTGACCTCCTAACTCAAAAAATGAATAGGGAGGGATTGGAGATCGCTTTAATTTCAGAACCGCCTAGGAAAATAGGGAATTTGAGGTGCTTTTGGAGCATCGATAAAAAAGCTGCTATTATTATAAAAGGAAAGGACTTAGCCTGTAAGGGATTGATGGTATGTAGGGATTATGTGATTGTCGAGGTGAAGGGTTTTGTTTTGGTTTCGGTGTATATATCTCCTAATGTGAACTTAGCACATTTTATTGAAACATGGGATAGTCTTACAAGGAATATAAAGACCATGATGGAGAAAGGAAAGCGCAATTAGATTGTTACGGGAGATTTCAATGCACACAGTAACATCTCTGGTGGAAACAGTCAGGATAGACGGGGGGAAATTATCGGGGAATGGGTTCTAGTGGAAAACTTCACATGTTATAATAACATGGGAGTTTCTACATACGTTAGTTCCTTAGGGGAATCTGTGGTAGATATTACCCTGGGCTCTGCAGAAACAACAAAGTATATTTGTAATTGGGGAGTTTTAGACGAAGAAACGTTAAGCGACCATAAATATATAAGGTTCGACGTTTTACTTACCGGCATTGAAGGTCCTCCTACGCTAAGTGGGGTGCCCCGCTGGAATCTGAAAAGAATAGAAAAATATAAGTTAATTATAATTGAGGCGTGTAAAGACCCGATGAGTTGGGGAGCATCCACGGAAGTTAGCCCTGCGGAAAACATTAATAGAATACTAAATAATATAGCAGAGAGATACTTATCTTATAAGTGTACAGCAAATCGGAAGAAAAATGCATACTGGTGGGAGCCTGAGGTGGAAGCGCGTTGGAAAACCTGCAACAAAAAAGGAAGACTATTAAAGAAAATCAAAAAGAAATATGGACTCGACTGTAGTACTTACCTACTAGCTAGGAATGAATATCTGCACCTGAAAAGAAAACTAAAAAAGTTAATTAAATGCAAAAAATGTAAATGTTGGGACGATTTAATTAAGGATTTGGATAGGGATATCTGGGGTAAAGCTTTTAAGGTGGTAATGAAAAAATTAAAGAACAAGGACCCCCCCCCCCAAAGAGGAGGGGAAGTGAGCTATAGAGGAGCTTTTTCCAAAGGGAGCAGGTCTTAGGGGAAGGAGGAGGAGGGAATTTAGAATTGAGAGCATTAGGATGGAATGAGGGGAAATATTGAACATCTCTAGTGCTGAAGTACTTACCGCGGCTAAAAGGATTAGAAGGGGTAAAGCCCCAGGTTTAGATGCCATTCCCGGAGATCTGCTGGCACTCCTGGCAAAGGCCAACGCTGGTTTCCTGGCAGCACAATTTACCAAAATTCTTCAGGACGCAGAGTTCCCTTTGTGTTGGAAGACCGCTAGAGTAGTTTTGATTCCCAAGACACAGGAGGCCGTAGAAAGAAAGTTTAGGCCCATTTGCCTCATTAGCGAGGTTGGAAAATTATTCGAGAGGGTGGTCTGCAATAGGATTGAAAGTTGGATGGAGTTGAATGCACCCCTACATAAGAGCCAGTTTGGCTTTAGGAAAGGGCTTTCGACGATAGATGCAATAGACAGGGTGATGAGAGTGGTTCAAAGAGGGACTAGACGGGAAGGTATGGTTCTCGCTGTGAGTCTGGATATTAGGAATGCGTTCAACTCCATCCTATGGAGTTCTATTATAGAAGCATTTGATGCTTTTGGCATACCGTCATATTTAACGTTGGTAATTAAAAATTATTTGAAAGAAAGAAAGGGAGTACTCCAGACGGAGGAGGGCCCTTTGGTGTTCAACATTACTCGTGGGGTTCCGCAGGGCTCCATTCTAGGGCCCCTGCTATGGAATATAGCATACAACAGTATTTTAGATTTCATTGAAAACTTGGGAGCCATACCCGTTTGTTATGCCGATGATACTCTGCTCCTCGTGAGGGGATGTAGTCCGAAGAAAATGGTGCGAAAAATGAATAGAATTCTTAAAAAGTTAATTAAGGAGCTTGAAAATAAATGGCTATATAATGCTCCGCATAAAACTGAAGCGATTCTATTCAATAATAACCGAAAAAATAATTGTAGTCTAAAGATAGGTATAAAGGACACTAAAATTGTAACTAAAGATAAGATCTTATACCTAGGGGTGGTCCTGGACTCAAGGCTCACATTTAACGCACATTTTCGCAGAGTCGAGGAGAAGGCGTCTAGCGTCCTTCAGGCATTGGCTCGTATTTTACCGAGGGTGAGTGGTCCCAAAACTAAAAAAAGAAAACTATTAGTTTCTGTGGTTATTTCCATTGTGCTTTCTGCGGCCCCAATTTGTGTAGGGGCCCTGGAAGGGTTCAAGAAGAATCAAAGAATTATCGACACAATTTATAGAAGGTGTGCCCAATTAGCGTCCGGCGCATATAGGTCCTCCTCTGGGCTGGGTGCCAGGGTTATTGCAGGATTACCTCCGCTGGGCCTAATGGCGGCTATGAGAGGAAATATCTATAGGGAAATAAGAGAGAAAAGGAAAAGTGAAGGGGTGGTTCTAAATAGGGAGAAATTGAATATAAAAAGAGAGCAAGAAGCTGTGCTTCTAGAAAGCTGGCAGAGCAAATGGCAGGAGTGTCCGGGATCGGTATGGACTAAGACGCTCATCCCTAAAATCCAGGGGTGGGTTCATCGTAAATTTGGAGATCTGGATTATTGCCTTGTCCAGTTTCTGACTGGACATGGCACTTTTAGCTCATTCCTTGCGAGGATAGGGAGAAGATCTTCGGCATTATGTAGGTACTGCAGCGCGGAGGTTGATACACCGGCTCACACGGTGGTCTCCTGCCCATTTTGGACGGGCGTTCGATCGCGATACGGAATTAATCTCACTGCTAATTCGGAGAAGGATAAATGCTCGGAAATAATGAGCATTATACTTAAAAATATGGAGGGCTGGTTGGCAGTACAAGCGATGATTTCGGATATCATACGTCATAAGGAGGATGACTATAGGAAAGCTGGTTTTTAGGGAACTTGCCGTAGGTGTGTACGTTTTTATTGGTAGATGATGGTATTGATTTACCTAATAGTCTTTTCTTCTATACATTTACGTTATTTGTTTTATTTATTTAATATTATTTGTCACTTACGTTACTTATTTTATTTACTAAAACTTGTATGTGTGTATGTGTTTTTTATGTTTGTGTGACTTATTGTAAGTGTCCCTAGTTATTTGTTTTTATTTATATATACTGTGTGTGTTTTTTGATGACAGCTCATGCGACGTAACTTAAATGATTATGCCGTATGAGAAGCTTACTGTGCGTGTGTTTGAGTGGGTTTGGATGTGCTTGGGTGAGTGTGTGTTTGTGGGTGTGTGTTTTCGTGTTTATGAGTGGGTGAAGGATTGTGGTTGTTTGTTTATATCTTTATATATATTGCGGTGAAGGCATGGGTGCTGAACGTAGGTGTGTATATATGGGTGTGGGGGTGTGTGTGTTGAGTGCTTTTAAGTTTAGGGTGACTTTAGGGATAGAAAAACCGTACCTAACACCCCCTGGAAGGCGGCTACCCTGCGTTCCCACAGGGAGGGGCGTACCAACCAGGGGGCTACCGCCATAGCCAGTCGCAAGCCCGGTTGAGAAAGGTAGAGGGGCCTAACCGTACCTAACCTGTGTCCCCGCCGACCATCCAACGCCGGGTGTGGAAGAGATGCCGAGAGGCGAATACTCCACACCCGGGCTGAGGAACCCCAACTCGGCGATGGTTTCGGCCCTTAAAAAAAAAAGTCAACATTATTTATAAGTATAAATGAGAAACAATTACATTTGCGTTATAATTAACATTTATCGTTAAAGTACAGAGGTATTCTATATGTTAATCTTATTAGAAATGATTCTAACGGTTTTCGATGCACCATGCACATGAAATAATTGCTGCGTCACTACATATGTGGCATAGTGGTTCATTACGTGATGCATAGCAAAATACGGGATTTTGAAAATGAGGTCTTGACGATATGTATCTACTTTATACCATGGAGTATTTGAACCTCGATTACAGCAGACCATATTCAAGGGGACAAATATTTTTATGGCATCGACACCTGGAAAACTTACAAAAGAAAATTTTTAAACCTGGTTAACAGAAGTTTATTCTCCAAATACAAACAACAAAGCAGCTCTATTATTAGATTCTTGGAGCGCGCATTGCTGTCGTAGGGTTGACGAAGCTATTCCGATAAATAAAGAAATAATGTTATTTATGATTCTATCTCGATCTACAAAATATTTACAACTATTACATGTGTACGGATTTCGCGTATGGAAAAATTTTGTTTGTCGCTTTTCGGACATAATTGTTATATTGCAATATGACATTAATCTCCACATACGAGATACCATTCTAAAACTACAATGACTTGTTCATAATCAGTTTTCTTCACCACGATTTGAAAATTTCATTTTATGATATAAAAGTGGATTCATATCGTCAAAACCACTTCATTTTCCAAATACAGTAGAATTTTGCTATGCATCACATAATGAACCACTATGCCATATACATATGCCGTGACGTACCACTTATTACATATTATACTTAATGTCGGAAACCGTTGTGTTTGAAACATTTTTTCGAAGAATACCATTATTGCCACGATTATGTTCTCTAACTTATTCAAACTATTCGTTACCTATAAAATTGACATATACATAGAATACCTATGTACTTTACCAATAAATGTTTTGTTATACAAATTTAATAAAATTAACAGTTATGCATAACGCAAATATAATTGTTTTTTATTTATGCCTAAAAATGACGTTCACTGGTAGTGTAATATCGTCCGATATGATCCAGTTTAGTATCATGCGGGCGCGCGCGCGAACCTTTATGATAAAAATCTGAGGAATTGTAGGAGGCAATATCGTATGTATATATACCAATGGATTTGTAATAAAACTCTCTACACTTCCTGTCATTATACAAATTTGAATAAATTGTAAAATAAGGTTATGAAAAATTTTTTTGTTATAAACAAATTGTATTTTGCAAAATTCGTTAACATCCTGTTATTATACGCAAGAAACCATACAACTTTTCTATTATAAGTTTTAATGTATCTCGTATGGTTTTCGAGATAGCCAAAAGGGGTCGAAACTTTAAGGGCTCGTTTCACCCCTTAAACCCGCGTCTCAGCCGATAAATAAAAATACGTGTCGCTTATTTTTGCTTGCTTAACAAACCTACGAAGTTTCATCAAAATCGCAGGGGGACACTTGCGTTCCTTTCCTTGTTAGATTATATAGAAATACAAATTGATTGGGGCCCCTGGAGAGAGGGGGACGTAATTTATCTCTCGGAGGCGGAAGGTGGGGAAGAAAACTGCAATTGCGACCACTGTTGGGACGTCCATGTAGACGTAGAAATATCTTTACTTCACTAAAGAGACTCAACAAATACTGAAAACATACAGCGGAGATTAATAGGAGGATAAATAACGGAATAATAATCAATTAGCCAAAAGTCTTAATATCTGCCGAGTTAATAAGATCGCTGAAATCAGCCGTGAGTAAAATTAACGGATGGTATTCTAGTCAATATTTGCTGGGAGGGATACATTACAAGATAGACCCTTTCTGATGGCTCGTGAGGAAAGGAGTGTTTCGAGTACTTACCACTGATTTCTTCTTTTACGGGGTATCGACTTAGAGATGGGATGATATTAAAATTATAATTATACCTTATTACCATGTGATATTACACTTACATCTGATACCACAGCTGATATTGAGTAAGGTGCTTTTGGTATAAAGTCCAAGAGAAGATAAAGATATTTCTACTTTATCGACAGACGATATTTTGAAGAAGGCCATGTTAAAGTAATGCATGCAAAATTACATACGGCTACATATGTTTCTTATTTTAATAAATGACCCATGAAAGAAATCGGGTCAGAATAGATGAAAACGGAAATTATATAGAGAGATGCTCACGATTATGAGATAATGATGTACCTGATGAGATATGGTTCACAGTTACTTACGAAAGATAAAAAAAGAGTCCTTGTTCTTCGTTTTTGTTTTGTTAATGCTAGTATTCTACTGGACAGGAAGAAGGGACCAGCGCGGCATTTTAGACAGGAATAGCGACAGGATTGAATAATAAACGCTAATCGATAAGATAGTTTGATAGTTAGTCTATTCTGAGAGTAATAACTATTACAAATATAGTGTATAATATATGGTACGCAGACAGGTAGGATTACCTACTGACGGTTATATATCGACCGAGGATATTAAACAGTAGTACTTAGAGCTATAGGTATCGTACTCAAGCATCTTAAGATTATAAATTAAAATATATATATTGTTACGCGGGAAAGCGATCAGTTTGTGCTTTTAAAAAAACTTTCTTTCTTAATCACTACACTACTTTACAATGAATACACTTGTCGCAATAGAATGATCTCGCAATACGACTCGTCCGAAACCTGAGCTCCGAGTATCTCGAATGTTTCGTTTCTGAAGATCTGCGTTTGTAATATTGTCGCGCGCGCCGGCCTGCTTCTTCTTTTATACTTTTGCTTATCTCCTGATTGCGTTATCGTTTTCGGCTTATCTTGTTTTCGACGTTTGGACCACGCGTTATCTTGTTTATGTCTTTTGACCGGTGAGCGTTATCTTGTTTATGTCTTTTGACCGGTGAGAATATAAATAAATATTTTTTATACTTCATGAATAAAGTACCTCTTGGATTACAGATAACATTTATTAATGTCACTATTTCGGATGGTGTGGTGATTCGGTGAATGTGGGGACACCAGTCCATAGGAAATCACTGGTTTACTTTAGCGTGGGATAGTCACTGGATTTCGAGGAGGAAAATCGGCACTGTTCTTTGAATGTTGTATTTCCAATTTAATACAACTAAACAACTAGTTAACGTTACAATAACAATAAAATACAAATAAAGAACAGAAATACACGAGACGGAATTGGTTATTGATCGCCACGAACACTTTAGAACTGAGCGAATTTGAATTGATGCGGTACGTTTGAAAGATCGCAACGAACAGGTGTACTCGGTTACCGTTCGGGCGCTCGGAGAGACTTTTTCGGCGCGCTAATCGGGAACCGACGGTGTACGATTTGGGTATACCGACCGAGGCGCCAACTTGAGCCCGTCGTCGGTATTGCTCGAGATTCGTACAGTCACAGAAACAAGAAGAAAGAGCAAAAATATTGCACTGTACGAATTGCATAAAATAAATGTCATTATAAAAAAATTGCAATAAACAACATCCAGAGAATAACAAGAAAAAATAAAAAAGAACATATATTAATATAATGATATAATAGAGGTAGATTAATAGTTAACACCGTGGAATAAAAAGAGAATAAAATTGCCACCAAAATATTAAAATCAAATATGTTACAAAGCAACAGAAAGATTTTTTAAGCAGTATTTATTAATATAAAAAATAAGTGTAAGTTTGGTATTATTATTAGTATTATTCGACAAATACAAATTTTAATAATTGTTCAACTCTAAATGGGTTGAATCTACTTGGAAAGCCGCAATTAACATTATCACTATGAAAATTCCAACAAATTTTACAAATCGCGTTTAAATATGTGTAACATCCCTGAAGAATTTACAAACTTTTATCGCGGTGTCATTTCTTCAATTATCGACTGTATTCTCTCTTACCGACCGTGACATTAGACAAATCAAGTACCATAAGAATTCAGTAAACTATCGGTAATAAATGTTTAGTTCTACATGGAAAATTCCGTAATGCTATGTGCCTACCTGTCGCGATGCTCGCCCCAAATTTCCTAGTATTCTCGTGTTATCTTAGAGAACAATAGGAATATATTTTACAATTGCGACATTATTAGTTAAACAAATCAGTCAATACATATCGAGCCTACTGATATTGTGCTACCCCGAACTAGTCAAATGTTAGTTTATTGCAGGATATGCTGTAAATTATAATATTATGCTATGGAATGTTCTAGAAGCATCGTACGCTTATACATTTAGTTCCGATCCGTATAGAAGTCGTGCGCAGTATATAGAAGAAGAT
Source organism: Megachile rotundata (assembly GCF_050947335.1). Taxonomy (NCBI): domain Eukaryota; kingdom Metazoa; phylum Arthropoda; class Insecta; order Hymenoptera; family Megachilidae; genus Megachile; species Megachile rotundata. The sequence continues at coordinate 317,805 of NW_027473386.1, read as the reverse complement.
AGTAAATGCAATTTTCATTAAAACACTATTAAATTACTACTTTCATATCTGAAACATTGTAAACGTAAGTTTGTTTATTTAGATACGCCCGGAGACGGGCGTTGCTTCTGTAACGACTCTGGAACCTAGGTTCAGATAGTTACTAGCGCTAGGAAGGTAAAGAGCGGCTTTTACCAACTAAACGACTCGTTTTGGAAAATAACTAAATATAAAGATTGTGGGATTCGTGTGGTGTGCGGTTAAGGAGTGAAATCCACAGGTCAATATCTTTCAACAATAAGGTTTATTCAATAAAACAATGAAGATATAGATATAGATAGAGGAAGACAGAAAATGCAATTTCATTAAAACACTATTAAATTACTACTTTTGTATCAAAAACATAAACTATTATGTAGATTGCGATATTGACAATATAATTAAATCGTTCGTTTTCATAATTACTGCCTAATTGCGAATTTATACGATAATTATATATTTCGACGTTATGGGAGTTTTCCAAGAAATTGCCAGACTGGCGAGCATAAAAGGCCGAGCGAAACTCGCCTAAATCGCAGAACAGTTTTCGAAGTCGATCGAGCTAGAAGTCTTCACATAAGTATAACCGGAACAGTTTGCGCTGTCAAGAGCCGCAACGATTCCTAATACTTGACTGGTGAAGCGGGTATGCGCCATTTGGATACTTGGTCGTGGGTCGTTCTAGTAGCCAGTGAACAACAGGCTCCCCATTCAAACGGTCTCGTATCTGAAACTCCTTTAGGAGAGTGCTATACCTAGCGACAAGAAAGGCTAAGATATCGAAACGATAGCTCTCAGCTACTCAAATTTGATTTTTCGTCGGATTGCTAACGCGCCGTCAGATTCTCGGAGTTCGCTCTGGGTCGTTTCGTAGCCCGCTAACGCAGGCGCCCCATTTGAGCGGCTTGGTCTCTGAAGCCCGTGTCTTTTGGGTGGCAGTTCAGCAATCACGATTTTATAATTAGAATCAATTGATTTGCTACCCTGTTGAACTTATACTGTTCACCCTTTTCCTGTATCGTTGGGTCGTTCTAGTAGCTAGCTGACGCAGGCTCCCCAATTAAGCGATCTGGTTTTGGCTGTCAGTGTTCGTTTTGACAAAAAGGGTCATGGACAATTAGTTGTTGAGCCAGATCAAAAGAGTAACTGTTCCGAGGAAATAATTCATTTAGATTCAAACAAACTTTGAACTTGAATTAGTAAAAGAATATTGTTCTGTCATCAGCGTAAACTCAGTAGTCGACTACACCGCGTTAGATATCAGATAAAATCATTAATCTGTCTAACTTTGCGAAAGCGTATTTAGGTACACTTAGAGAATCACACTTAGGTCGTGTTCCTCGCTGCGGTAGACTATCACGCGCTAACATTAATAATTCCGTAAAGAATATTCATTATATAAACTACAAACGTATTAATCAATATAAGCTTTGTCATTGCGATAGCGTTCGAAAGAAGAATTAAATAATATAGAATATCAAATTCAGTAATTATATAAAAGCGAAGTTAGCTTCATCCGAAATCAGACTAAGGTACGATATAATATAAAGAATTAACTAACGAGAATCAGATTTAGTTAGATTCACAATTACCTATTACGTATTGTTTAATTTGCCAAGTTCTATTATTTCTATTATTAATATTATATAAAAATCTATTTAGTTTCTTTTGATCAAACCAGTATACTTTTCATATTTTGTTGTTATTTGTTACTTGTTATTTGTTAAATTCATCATCTTCGTTATTTTATTGAATAAACCTTATTGTTGAAAGATATTGACCTGTAGATTTCACTCCTTAACCGCACACCACACGAATCTCACAATCTTTATATTTAGTTATTTTCCAAAACGAGTCGTTTAGTTGGTAAAAGCCGCTCTTTACCTTCCTAGCGCTAGTAACTATCTGAACCTAGGTTCCAGAGTCGTTACAGAAGCAACGCCCGTCTCCGGGCGTATCTAAATAAACAAACTTACGTTTACAATGTTTCAGATATGAAAGTAGTAATTTAATAGTGTTTTAATGAAAATTGCATTTTCTATCTTCTTCTATATACTGCGCACGACTTCTATACGGATCGGAACTAAATGTATAAGCGTACGATGCTTCTAGAACATTCCATAGCATAATATTATAATTTACAGCATATCCTGCAATAAACTAACATTTGACTTTAATTTCGGGTAACATAATATTAGTACGCCCGATATGCATTAACTGATTTGTTCAACTAATGGTTTTTAATAACTAATAATGTCCTAAATGTAAAATGTATTCTTATCCTTCTCTAGGATTACGCGAGAATACTAGGAAATTCGGGGCGAGCATCGCGGCACGTAGGCACATTGCATTACGGAATTTTCCATATAGAATTATACATTTATTCGAATGACTATAAAATAATACATTAGTCTTGTTTTTAATTGTTCTAACTTAACTTGATTGTCTTTGTAAATTACATTATCCTTTCTAAATTGAAAATATAAAATAATTATTGAAAATGAAAATAAAAATAAATATATATATGTATCGGTTACCGACCGTTGAACTAAATACATAAGGTAATTGGTGTATAATGTACTGTCGGTAATAGTCTATTATTGTCGGTAACTAAACTATTCTCACAGTGGGTAATGAAATTGAACATAGGACTGTCATATATAAAAAAACTTTTCCCGGGATGTTACACCTCCCCCCTTATGTAGGTCTCTTGTCCTCAAGAGACTTTTGTTTTACTAATTTTGAGATTATGCATTTCGTGCATCTGCAATTATTCTCGCTGTTCCTGGGTAATGCAGCACCTCGCCCAAACAGCCACAGCGATTTCCAGTATTTTCGCCTTGGGTCTTGAGGATTGTCTATTTGTTTATATTCTTTGAACGGCGGATCGGGTATTTCAATTTCGATCAGTTTCCACTTATTAGTGGATTCTTCCTGAATTATATGAAAATTATGATCTGTTTAGTTATATATGTGTATATTTTAATATATTTTGATTTACCTGGCTTAAATTCTTCTTCATTTTAGCTTTAAGATTTCTTAACAAGACTTTCTTTCCTGCCCTTCGTGACATTTTGATAGACTAATGTGGCGTCGTTAATTGTAGAAGTATCGTAGAATATATAGTAATGGCGCATGTTTAATTTATATCTATTGTATGATTCTTTTCTTTTCCTTTCGTTTTACTAATTTAATTGTACGGGTAATAATTTTATACACCGCTATATATCAAAAATAACAAACAAAATTTATTCAAAAACTAAATATTAACAAAACTTTCTTTCCTCTTAACAAATATAACTTCCTCCTCCTTTATATATTTACATATTTCAAAAAATAAATTAATTATTCGTAGTGTAATTTTCCATTTCGTAATGATATACTTCGTAATTCTACTATTGGATATAAATCTTCAGCGTTCATTAGGACGCCGGCATTGAGTGCCTCGTCGTCATCGTCCTCCATGTAGAAGATTTTTTTGCAGCACATGGTGCAAGCAATTGCTGGTTTCAACTCTGCGAGCTGAATCTTGCACCTTATGCATTCGCTTTTCTTCAGGACAGCCTCCTGTTTAATGAAATGGTGGGTGCCTATATGTACATACACGTAAATATATTATATTAGATTGTATTAATTTTGTTAAAGTAATAATGGAAGCTTGATTCTTGCCTGAGTTCCACCATTGTTCCTTGGCTTCGGGATGTGCCGACACAATACAACTTAGGCATATACGTCCCAGTTCTTGGCTGTACTTGCAGTTAAACGCCAATTCTTTATCCTTGACGCACATTGCGTTCAATATATTCTCACATCGGCGTTTTTGATCCATTTTTCCTTGGATTATTGAAAGAATTCTTTTTAATAAAATGCACGACTATTCTCCGTGACGCCACGTTTTCGATTGCTTTTGCGTTCTAACGCTACACACTTCGTTTCCGCAATTTTGCCACACCCTTAGTTGCCAGTTCTTATGTATGTAGGATGGGAGCAAGAAGATGAGAAACGGATTAAAGTTATAGTAAATATTTTAATAAATTGAAAGGAATACAAAATTTAATATATTGATGATAGTTCACGTTTCTACGGTTCGGCCAAGACTAGACTGTCCTTTCGACGCTGTCGCGTTTTTTTATACTACGCATTCACACTCTTTTGTTTCACACTCGTACATCACACACACTCATACCACGCAAAAATTAATTCCCCTTTACCGAATCCCACATGTATTATAAAATACGCGATTGCAAAATTACGAAGCGCGGTAAATTTAAATTATTCTACTCTTGTTTGCGCGCACGCTCATCTTTCTATCGATTCTCGATCCCTCATTGGTAGGTGGGCCCTCTTAATGCGATCCTTGTGAACAATTCGCCTTTTGTTCCTCCCACCGACTTGCAATTCTACATTATTTGGTTCTATGGTCCTTGTAGTTTTGTATGGACCAGAGTATTCCTTCTCTAATTTATTTTTCCGTGGTGGGTTAAGAAGAAATACGTCTTCATTTGTTTCGTATTGTATGGGTCGAATCTTTTTATCATAGTAATATTTCTGACGATGTTTCGACAATTTTAAATTATTTCGCGCAGTGGTTCGGAAATTATGTAATTTTGGGATGAGATTATCCACGTAATTTGGGTATGTACACATTGCTTCTTCAATTGGAAAGTTTGATGGCTGCCGCGCTTTTCTTCCGTATACCAATTCGTGAGGCGTAAATTTAGTTCCTTCGTGTATACTCGTGTTATATGAGAATATCGCCTGTGGTAACCAATCATCCCATTGTTTTTCTTGCGTGAGGAAATGTTTTAAATATTCTATTAAAATTTGATGACTTCTTTCTAGGGAACCGTTTGACTGAGGATGGAAGGATGAAGTTCTGTACGTTTGAATGTGAAATATTTTTGCCAGCTTTTTCATCAAGGTACTCATAAAGCATGTCCCCTGGTCTGTCAAGATTGCTTTGGGGCAACCAAATTTACAAATGAAGTGTTCGGTAAATGCTCTGGCTACATCTTCTGCAGTTATTGAGACAATAGGTGCTGCTATGAAATACTTAGTTAAATTGTCCTGGATTGTTAATATGTAGCTGTGCCCTTTTGAAATTAAAGGTAACGGTCCTAGTATGTCTAATGAAACCTTGTCGAATGCGTCCAATGGGGTGTCTGTAATAACCATTGGCTCTTTATTTTTAACGCGTACCAACTTATTCTTTTGGCAGTCGATACAAGTTTTAATAAAATCAGCTATGTCCTTTTTCATATTTTTCCAGTAGTAATTGTCTCAAACGCGATGGTTAGTCTTCCTAATTCCCTTATGTCCCCCAGTGGGTGTAGTATGATTTTCCTGGATAATGCGAATTCTCTCTTCGAATGACGGAGTCTTAATGTCCCCAGTACAGATTGTGATTCGAATTGGTATGTCAGCAAAGATTATGTACACTAATTTCCTAAGATATTTATCATTCGGTAAACTAAGGTCACTAATTTTATGTTTCTTACGGAGCAACGCAAGTTTTCTAAGAATTTGTGGTAATTGCTTTTTTGATCTAACTGTTATGCCAAATAACCATTGTTTCTTTAATTTAATTTGTGTAATTTCCTTCCTAGGTGCTGGTCTGATCTTTCTTCTTTTAATCAACAACTCTGATTCAGGATCTAAAGGATTTCCCTGAGAATTCCAGAATACTGCTACTGGCCCCTTTCTAGGCCAAAGATGATCTTTAACTTCAGCTATGGAACTCACTATTTCTTCTGTTATTTTTGGTTTTCTTGCTTTACTGACAGTAAGTTCTCTATCTTCCTTTTTGATTTTAATTGGAGTTACTGGACCAGATTTGTTTAATATTTCTGGTTTATAAGGAGGAGTTTCTTCTTTTTGGGATTCTGAAGAGGAAGAGTCGGCGTTAATTCTGGGAGGATCTTTGAATAGGTACTTGGGAATTATGGTATCTTCATTGAATTCTTCTATTTCATCCCCAATTACTACAGGATCGTTTTTTCTCAAAATAAGTGGTGGCGGAGTTTTTACTTTAAATTCTGAGGGTGGTGGGTGGATTTGGGCTTGTACTTCTATTTCGTGTCCTTTTTGGCTAATAATTTCTTCGTCTGAATCGTCCGTATCATAATAATTCGAATCATCAGAGGTTTCTTCTTGCTTTATTCTTCTTCTTCGTTTATTTGGTAATTGGTCAGCATTTATGTCTTCTAATGGACGCGTAGGGTATTGGTGAAATTTCTTCTTTCTTTTAACCTTTCGTGAACTGGTCGTTGATTCCCGTGGTCGGGTTTCATACTGATGCCATTCTTTTCTTCTTTTAATTTCTCTGGAGCTAGACGTAGCTGAATCTTGCGGACGAGTTTTATATTGATGCCATTCTTTCTTTTTCTTGATTTCCCTCTTAGTGTTTGTGCTTGTAATTGATGATCGAGACCTTTTGGAATTGACTGGTAGTACTTTCGTCTGAACGGAATTACGGGATAGTGCGTCCGTGTTAGCGTTCAAATTTCCAGCTTTGTATTTGATTTCGTAGTCGTACTCGCTCATTTTTATTCGCCAGCGTAGTAACCTCGATGTTGGATCAGCGACACTGTTCAGCCAGACCAAAGGTTTGTGGTCCGTGATGAGGAAGAATTTCCTTCCGTAGACGTATGGGCGGAAATGATGTACTGCATAGACTATGGCAAGTAATTCTCGCTCCGTAGTCGAGTACCGTGTTTCAGCAGGGTTAAGAGCTCTTGAAGCGTATGCGATAGGCTGGTCCTTTCCAATTTCACCCTGGCTGAGGATAGCTTCAATTGCTATGCCTGACGCATCTGTGGTAATGTTAAATGGTTTGTTGAAATCCGGATTGGCGCTAGGATTGGCTTTTTACACAAACTTTCCCTAAGGATGGTAAAGGCTTCTTGTTGGAGATGTGTCCATTCAAACTTCCGCTCCTTTTTAGTCAGGTCCGACAGTGGTTTGGCTATCTTCGAGAAATCCTTTATGAATCTTCTATGGTACCCGCAGAGTTCTAGGAACTGCCGCACATTTTTGACTGTTTCTGGTACTGGAAATTTCTCTACTGCTTCTATCTTCTTGGGGTCTGGTTTTACCCCGTTTTCATCGATGATATGGCCCAAATATGTCACTTCTTTCTTCAAAAATTCACATTTGTCAGGCTGCAGGCTTAGGTTGGCATCTCTTAGCTTTTCCATTAATTTGTGGAACTTGATTTCGTGTTCGCGTAGTGAACTGGCGTAAATTACAATGTCGTCTAGGTATACGAATATTTCTATCCCTTGGAGTCCGGATAGTACATTATCCATTAGTCGTTGAAAAGTGGCCGGTGCGTTCTTCAGTCCGAACGGCATTCTATTAAATTCGTAATGGCCATAGGGGGTTGAAAATGCAGTTTTGCTTTTATCGTCAGGGTGCATGGGGATTTGATGAAATCCTGACTTTAGATGAAAAATTGAAAAATATTTCGCGCTTCCTAATTGGTCAAGAATGTCGGTAATGTTAGGAAGAGGATATGCATCGCCGATTGTTTTCTCGTTTAACTTTCTGAAGTCGATTACTAGTCTCCACTTCTTTTTGCTTTGGGAATATTCTTTCTTAGGTACAATCCATAGGGGTGAATTGTAGGGTGATGTTGATTGTTCTATAATACCTTTTTGGAGGAGATCGTCGATTTGCCTATTAATTTCTTCTTTATGGTACTGTGGATATCTATACTGTTTAACGTTAATTGGTACATCATCGGTAGTAATGATCCGGTGGTGTACTTTATTTGTTGCTTCTAAATCTTCTCCCGGCAAATTAAATCTGTCTGCATGTTCCCTAATTAAATTTTCAACACTCGATTTTTCTTCAGAATTTAAATGGTCTAATCGTAATAGTTGAAATAATTGTCGTACCCTAGGTGTATCTGGTGAAGGTAAATTTTCGATGGGTGATTCTTCAAATGGTTGTAGTTCTATTTCTGGCATAGGAATTTTAATTTCTTCAGAGGAAACGTTAATTGCGTAAATGAATGCTACTCCGTTTCTGTTAGTGACAATAGCGTTACCGAGATGGAAATTTGAATTTATGTTTAATTTCGGAACGTATCCGGTGCTGACATTGGTATTTAAAACTCTAATTAGAATCACGTCTCTTTCCCTAGGTTTTATATGAATTATTGGATCTTCGAATGGTATTGTGAAGTCTTTGGTAATTACAATGGATTTTGGATAATTAATGACTGCTTCGGTGTTTTGAAAAAATTCATTCCCGAGAATTCCGTCTTGTTCTATTGGCAAATTTTCGGCAATGTGTAATATCGTTTCGTAGTTGAATATCTTCATTTTGATGTACCCTGTTGTAGAAATTTTCTCTTTAGTAATGCCACTTAATTGCAAACAGACATCGGTATAAATCTGAGTAGGGTGTATTAATGACGATTCTTTAATTAAATTTAAATCAGATCCCGTATCAATCATAAGCAAGGCTGACCCGTTTTGAAAAATTCTATTCTTTACCGCGATGCTAGGAGGTTTCTTAATGACTTTAGTAGGTACTATAAATTTTGTTCTACTACGCACCTGTTCAGTCTTTTTATCCTGATAGGCTTTTTTCCTGCATTGTTCTATCGTATGCCCAATATTTTTACAAAATGAGCAAGTAGGAGGAGGAAGCTTGGCTACTGAAGGCCCTCTAAGAATACTTTGGCTAGCTATCTAACTGTTTGGACTTGGGGCTGTATGCTGTGGCCCTGGTTGTCTCTGGTTAGTTTCTGTCCATGGTCTTCTTGGCTGACTTATGTTTCGACAGTTCTGCGTTCTATGCCCTAACCTTTGGCAGTGCAGACAGAATTTTTGCTGCCATTGAACCCTAGCCGTCTGCTGAGACCCTGATATATAATTTGGACACCTATAATTACTAGCGCGAGAGTAGTCTTCTGCCATTTTTAAGCGAACCTGATTTTCCCTAAATTCCGCTTCGGCGAGAATCGTTGCGCTAATCGCGTCGTCTAAGAATGTATATTCATGATTTCTTAGCCTACCATAAATTTCTGGTCTTAAACCTGTTAGAAATATCCTAACTGCGTTTGTCACGGCGGTTTTATTGTATTGCGGCGCTAGCTACGGTTGCTCTATTTCGTTACAATTTTTAACTTGTAATAAGAGGCTCGACACACGACTACTATAATCTACTACTGCTTCATTTGGCATTTATGCCATTTTAGAGAGATCGCCGTATAATTGATATGAAGTGTATAATGGTGCAAAGCGTGATTTTAGGACAGTAAGTAATTCATCAATAGTATTATAATCTCCGCTTGAAATTACTCTAGATGCTTGCCCGAATAATTTAGTTTTAATTAATTGAACTAAACCGTACTCGGCGTGAGATGAAATAATACTTTTCGCATTTAGACAATTTTTCGTGAATTGATACAAAGGAATATTATGGCCGTCAAATGGAGGCACAATATCCGCAGCATCCCGTATACTAATCTGAGGAACGGGGAGAGTAGTGCTCTCTGACTGAATTCCTAAACTTCCTTCCTGAGCTTCTAATTCGTTATCCATTTCGAGTAACAAAATCTATGCTATTATAATTAATTGTGACGACCTGCGGTCATCTTGAGTTAGGTTAGTTTATTAATTATTGTTTATATTATAATTTATGATTTATTAATATCTTATGTATGGTTAGATTTAGACATCATCGTCGCTGTAGAAATAAGTTCCGCATAATAAGTTTCCGTTTAAACTATTCAGACATTCCAGAGCATATTTTTGAGAAAAGTAGACTTCAATTAATTTAAATGCACGTGGCTATTTATCAAGGTATAAATTCAAATTCTATACATATTTAAATGTTCAGTTCTCTCTCCTCGGGCCCTGCGGATTTCTCAAGCGTGAATCCATCTTAGGAATGGAAAATATTCATGCATTCTTCGAAATAAATCAAAGTATAATTCTCAAAACGCCTGATTTCCACGAGCGGAACATCCGATGACGCTCGGGTTGCGCTTTCCGTGGTTCAGGTAGTTCCGCGACGCAGGCAACCTCCACTACGCGACCGTACCGCGTAGCGAGAGAGGACTAGTTGACTCAGAATCCAACAGGCGGCGCACGCATCGCCCCACCAGGCGCGAGCCACCAGTCGCTCGCTAGCCTCCGCAACGTACAGAGTAGTCCCCACTCTAGGCACTACTCCCACCTCCGGGAAAATTGTATAAAAAGCCACGGAGTCACCCATTAGCATCGCATTCTAATTCCAATTCTCGTCGACCTCTGACCTACGGCTAGGTCACGTCACTCTGACTCGCGCAAGGAGTCACTTCGAATTATTTTCCTAAAGCTCTGGCATAGCTGAACTTAGAATTATTTTAATTTTCGCGTATAAGAACTTAGAATTATTTCCATTTCTCCAATTCGAACTTAGAAATATTTTCAATTTTTGTTATTGGTACTTAGAATTATTTTCGATTTCTATACTCAAACTATTTTCGATTTATCCCATAGATACTTAGAATTATTTTGTATTTGCGAGTTATTTTTGTAAACCTTAGTCAATATATATAGAGTTGACTTTGAAATATTCTCATTTTATTCCTTTGCTAATCCAATATTCCAAATACGTTCTCATTTAATTAAATGTTAATAAATCGCGTTAGTTTCCAAATAGAATAAAGCGAAGTTCAAGAATTAGAATCACGCTTGTTATATTAAGTTCACGGAGGCCAAATACGAGTTTGAGATTCTCGGCTCGCTTCATCCAATTAAACCTTCAACCTAAAATCGCAGTGGTGTCTGGATGCGCCGCACGCTGTCGATCTCCTTCAATTCTCACATAAACCTGAAGTGGTGTCTGGACGCGCCGCACACTTCGTTCCTATACCCTACAAGGACTCTGGTGTCTGGACGCGCCGCACATTGTCCTTTCCTGTGTTACCTGAGGATCATAAACACGGGTCTACGCGTAACTGTACTCAGTCTTCAGTTTTGCTTAACCGTTTGGGTTTTAGTTTCAGTGTCCTTTATTCTATTTCATTTATTCGTTTATCCGAAATGCCAACGAGCACAAAAATAGGAAATGGGAAAAACACGTCGTGGTGGAAGAAAATTCCAGTTACGCAAAATGTTCAAGAAACGGTCAAGGATCGCTCCAGAAATTCCCAGAACGTTTGTGTTTTGTTTTTAAATTTGACGAACGATGTCTCGACGAGCTTCCCTTCCGTTTGTGTACTTCCCGCCTCGTAGGCCTCGGGGAGAGTGGTGCGGAGCGGGAGGGCAGCCGCGAGACATCGTGAAATTTCGAGTAACGCCAAAGTTCTGGAGAGTTCCTGGAAGACCAGTATAAAGGGAGGGGTAATCGCGATCGAGTCTAGTACGTAAATAGAAGCGAGCGAGTAAACATCAACAGTTTTTTTGTAATCTTATATTCTTTAAATATATTTAAATCTCTCTTTAAAATACACTCTTTCAGTCTTCCAACCCTTACAAACGAATAACGAGTAGCTTCGTTCGTGCAGACCGGCAAATCTTCATTTCGGGCAGACAATTTGAATTCGAGATTTCTCTATCGAACAAATTCCCCGAACACAAAATATTAAGCCAGTTTTTGAACTCCGCTGCGGACAATAATAATATTCTTGGAGTTTCGGCACTCCCCAGAGTAATTAAAGAAACACAGTTAAGAAATATCAATTTTATCTCCGTGTGCGGGATCGAGTTACAAACAGTCCGTCCGGTCGTAAAAGCGCGCTCCGCGAAACGCGATACTTCGCCGGTTCACCAAGCAGCAACATCCACCGCCAGTTTCTCCACCGAAGATAACCCAATCAATCCACGTGCAACCGCTCAACATTCTAATTCCTGGAAATCACGCCCTGTTGTCTTTGAGAAATCCTTGCCGCCGCTCGAGAACATTCCTCCCAACGATCCCCGTTACGAGTTCTATCGCCTAAAACACCTCGAAAATCAATTAAAATCTGACACTTCATCAAATTAAATCCGTGGGAGTCCCGGCTAAACGACGGACGCAAGTGCCGCGTGGCCGAAAGCCTGAAAATAATTCCTTTCCTGAAAAATTAAAAATTTTTAAAATCCTATCACGCCTGAGACGTGACATAATCAATATATGTATTATTTGTCATATATATATATATATATATATTTTTTTTTTCTTTTATATTTTCTCTCTATGTATATACTTTTCAATCGTCTATCCTTTATTTTAGATATTAATAATCTTGACCTCCGCAGAGAAAAGTTCTCTTACCACACAGGAGATCAGTGACACGTAATTGCAGCTACGTTCAATGACCTGTACCTGAACTATCCCACCGCTGTCACCAAAAAAATTTATTTTTTCTCTATTTAAAACGTGTAACGACTCTGGAACCTAGGTGCAGATAGTTACTAGCGCTAGGAAGGTAAACGACACGTTTTGGAAAATAACTAAATATAAAGATTGTGGGATTCGTGTGGTGTGCGGTTAAGGAGTGAAATCTACAGGTCAATATCTTTCAACAATAAGGTTTATTCAATAAAATAACGAAGATGATGAATTTAACAAATAACAAGTAACAAATAACAACAAAATATGAAAAGTATACTGGTTTGATCAAAAGAAACTAAATAGATTTTTATATAATATTAATAATAGAAATAATAGAACTTGGCAAATTAAACAATACGTAATAGGTAATTGTGAATATAACTAAATCTGATTCTCGTTAGTTAATTCTTTATATTATATCGTACCTTAGTCTGATTTCGGATGAAGCTAACTTCGCTTTTATGTAATTAATTGAATTCGGTTTTCTATAGGATTTGATTCTCGGTTTCGAACGCTATCGCAATTACAAAGTTTATCTTGATTAGTACGTTTGTAGTATATATAATGAATTATTCTTTTATGAAATTAATAATATTAGCGCGTTATAGTCTACCGCAGCGAGGAACACGACCTAAGTGTGATTCTCTAAGTGTACCTAAATACGCTATCGCAAAGTTAGACAGATTAACGATTTTATCTATTATCTAACGCGGTGTAGTCGACTACGGAAATTACGCTGATGACAGAACAATATTCTTTTACTAATTCAAAATTCCAAGATTTGTTTGATTCTAATGAACTTTACTCGGAACAGTTACTCTTTCTTAATTTGTCTCGACAACTAATTGTCCATGACCCTTTTTGTCAAAACGAACACTGACAGCCAAAACCAGATCGCTTAATTGGGGAGCCTGTTGTTCACTGGCTACTAGAACGACCCAACGATACAGGAAAAGGGTGAACAGTATAAGTTCAACAGGGTAGCAAATCAATTGATTCTAATATAAAATCGTAATTGCTGAACTGCCACCCAAAAGACACGGGCTTCAGAGACCAAGTCGCTCAAATGGGGCGCCTGCGTTAGCTGGCTACGAAACTACCCAGAGCGAGCTCCGAGAATCTGATGGCTCGTTAGCAATCCGATGTAAAATCAAATATGAGTAGCTGAGAACTATCCTTTCGATATCTTAGCCTTTCTTGGCGCCAAGTATAGCACTCTCCTAGCGGAGTTTCAGATACGAGACCGTTTGAATGGGCAGCCTGCGTTAGCTAGCTACTAGAACGACCCACGACCAAGTATCCAAATGGCGTATACCCACTTTACCAGTCAAGTATTAAGAATCGTTGCGGCTCTTCACAGCGAAAACTGTTCCGGTTATACTTATCTGAAGACTTCTAGCTGGCTCGACTTCGAAAACTGTTCTGCGATTTAGGCGAGTTTCGCACGGCCTTTTATACTCGCCAGCCTGGCAAATTCCTGGAAAACCCCCATAACGTCGAAATATATGATTGTCGTATAAATTCGCAATTAGGCATTAATTATGAAAACGAACGATTCAATTATATTATTAATATCGCATTTTACATAATAGTTTATATTCCTGATATAAAAATAGTAATTTAATAGTGTTTTAATGAAATTGCATTTTCTATCTCCTTCTATACACTACGCACGACTTCTAAACGGATCGGAGGTAAATGTATAAGCATAGGATGCTTCTAGAACATTCCATTGAATAATATTATAATTTACAATATATTCTGCAATAAACTAACATCTGACTCTATTTTCGGATGACATAATATTAATACGCCTGATATGCATTAACTGATTTGTTCAACTAATATTTTTTGATAATTAATAATATCGAAATTGTAAAATGTATTTCTATCCTTCTCTAAGCTTTGCTAGGATTCCAGGAAATTCGGGGCTAGCTTCGCGGGACGTAGGCACATAGCATTGCGGAATACATTTATTACAATAGCCTATAAAATAATACATTAACTTGTTTTAAATAAATTAACTTAACATTTGATTAATTTAATGAAACATATTACTCTTTTTAAATTAGAAACATAAAATAATTATAAAAATTAAGAATATTGATATATATATATATATATGTATTTAGCTTTGACAGTCGGTATATATATATATATCTAATGATTACCGACTGTCAAAGCTAAATACACAGGATAACTGATATACAATGTACCGTCGGTAACAGTTCATTATTGTCGGTAACTAAACTATTGGTGGGTAATTGAATTGAGCACAGAACTGCCATGTTGGTGATAAAAAGTAAAAAAAACTCTTCCAGGGATGTTACAAATCATAGTCCTTAACAAAATTGAATCGAAACATGCGAATACAAGAAGAAATAATTAACCATGGTTAATACCGTTAGATGGAGACAAATGTAAAATTTAATTTGTGTATCGTTTTTATCTCCAATATTTTTAATTAATAATGCTACTTTAAATCGATTATTTCCTTTACATTTTATTATACCTTTTGTAATTTTATTTATAGTAATTTTACATTTATTTTTTTACATTTGAAAGGATCTAATAATCCTATAGGAAGAAATAATATTTACAAAATTCCATTTAATCCATATTATACAATTAAAGATTTGTTAGTATCTATTTTTGTTTTATTAATCTTCACAATTATTATTTTAGAATACCCTCATACATTAAGTGACCCTGATAATTTTATACCAGCAAGTCCAATAAATACCCCAACTCATATTAAACCAGAATGATATTTTTTATTTGCTTATTCAATTTTACGGTGTATCCCCAATTTTACTTATTATACCTTTAGTAATAACATATACTATAAGATCTAATAAACTTTATCCAATTAATCAAATTATATTCTGAATATTTTTAAATATTTTTATTATATTAACATCACTAGGAGCTCAAATCATTGAATATCCTTATACAGAATTAAATTTAAGGTTAAGGATATAAATAACAAAACAAATAACGAAGGTAAGGAATTAATTAATTAATTTTTATTGGAAAAAACAAAATTAAATTATTTACAATATATACAAACAAAATTGCAAATCAGTTTTGCATATAATATTTAAAGCAACTCAAATAGCGTAGCTTTATTTATTATAATAACTTACAGTAAAGTAACGATTTGTATGGAGGAGCGCAATGAACGAACCGAGCGAAAGGACGGTCAACGAAATAATCCTCGCAATTGATAAGCCGTAGCGGCCTGAGCCCCGCGCTATGATGTGGCCCTTCCCCCATTCCGGCCTATACAATTGCGAATACCTGGCGGCTTTACTCTTAGGACCAGCCTGAACGTCTCGGACCCGCAGACCCTCACCAGATACAAGCATCGTCCAAATCGGGGTCGATGGAGGCCTCGAGGGTCCGTCATGAATGACACCCTAGCCACGGCCTGAACGGCCCCAGGTTCGCAAAAGCGTCTCTGTGCACGCAAAGAGATCACCGTCCAGGTTGCCATTTAAACGTGAATTTTTCAATATTTCACCTTTCTCTCGGGTTCCTCATTTACTCCTTTACATGTCTTACGAACTTAACAGTATGCAAAGACGTGCATAAATGCATAATAACCGAAATTACAATTTTATTTACGACAAATAACTAAATAACGTGAAACTAAAAAATAATGTAAGCGCTTAAATTAAACTTAGAATTCTTGCACTTCTACACTTAACATCCTCCTCCCCGTACAAAACGAAATGTCAATTTTGTACACTGGAAGAGGGTGAATACAATTTAACTATTCTATTCACTGGCTGTGTGAGTTTCCCCGTTGCAGTATTGAACTTCACCACCCTGACTTGGTACTCCGATCCTGGGAAGACTTGGGTGACCGTTCCGCGCAACTACGATTTCCTTGGAGCTTGGAAATCCACGATGAGAACCAAGCTGCCTACCTTCAGTGGGGCACTCTTTTCACTCCATTTGGTGGTTGGTATTAAGGTGGGCAGGTACTCCCTCAACCACCTCTTCCAAAAACCGTCGGCCAGTGCCTGCGCTATCCATCACTGCTTTCTCAAACAGGTCGTCTGGGCCTCGTACTTTGCGAGCCTAATTTCATCAGAGGATGTCCCGAGTGCTCTATTTCGGTTAGTAGCATAGGATCACCCTCAGGACTTGCCATTTGCTCGGCTTCGCCGTTCCGTTTAAGATATCGGCACATATTCTTTCTAATCCCACGTTAAAACCGAGTTCGTCTGTCTCCGTATTCCAAGAGACTCCTAAAACCTTCTCTCCTCCCCAGGCGCAGATTCGCATATTCTTGCGATCTACGGATATCCTTGTACCCGACACGGATTTGAGGACAGATGCGCGGTTGCTCGCCCATCCGTGCATCTTGAAATTGGCGTACGCATTAATTTTTGTTACATCTGCCACCATTTTCGCGGCTTCTTTCGCTATCTTACATCTAGTCAGGAAATCGTCCATATAGCTGTTCTTGATTATATTTCGGGACGCGTTCGGCACAATTTCGGAGAAGTTCGCTGCGTTCTTATCTTTAATATATATCACGTTGCATGGGGATGACTTAGCGCCGACGAGGGGACAAGTCATCTCGTACATATCAGATCTGAGGTTGCGCTGTTTGCCACGCCATAAAAATCGCTGAGCTCCGCGATCCGCGTCTCTTACTTCAGTATGCATGCATATATCTTCAATGTCCGACTTAATCGCCGGAAGCGCACCAGTATTCCTAGCAATGATTGTATTAACTCTGGATCCGTTTCCAATAAATCGTTCAAGCTCACGCCCTCTGCCTTTGCGGCAGCATTGAAAACTAATCTTAACTTCTTTGGCTTGAACCTATGCCTTACACCGAAATGGGATAAATACCAGGTGAACGGTCTGCGCACATCGTCGTCTACTTTTCTCGCGTAGCCATTTTCTATAAGGCGCTCCATTTCTCTATACTATAGTGATGCATACCCAGGATCGCTAGCTAGCCTTCTCACGAGCGAAAAGAGACGCTTTTGCGCTGTGACTCGACTATCCACCTTTGGAAGCGGCTTCTTAGACCATAATAGGCCTGTCTCCCGTAAGGATTTTATCCTTCTCAGGGCAACATCAACTCGCGGAACACGCGCTCCTATAAAACGCGAAATTGTATCATCGATCAATGAAATGGTCGAATTCGCATCCAAAAGGGCGTAGGTATCGATACAAGAGGCTGGTCCGATGACGTGCACTAGAACGATTTTTAATAGCGCGTTTAAATAATCGAGTCATGCATTCTTCTCCCTGTTCTCCACCGCATTGGTCGAAGGACCCGCGCGATCATTCCTATCCTCTGCGCTAATTGCCGTCTTCCTGGCATATGCCCGCGATTTACCGCCTACAGCACGCCTCAGATTATGCAGCAGATCATGATGCCTAGAATTGCAAACAGAACAAATTTTTGCAGTACAAGTAGTTTGGAAATGACCAGAACGCAAATATTTGAGACATAACTTATACTTCCTCGTTATATACCAACGACGTTGAGGTGTATCCTTGGCGAAGACTCTACACTCCGGTAGATTGTGATTGTTCCTGTTGCACAGAACAAACATACGAGTCGATCGCCTATCCCCATTGGTTGAGTCCTGGTTACCTTCTTCGTGCACAACGGTATATGTAACACCTGAAAGGGTTGTTCAAGAGCCTGATTTCGATTTTTCGAGTCGCCTGCGTGGCATCACATTTTTGGTCTCGGTGACAAAGACGCCAGCTTTTATGGCTAACTCGGCTTCTCGATATAAGAAGTCGATGTAAGTATCTTAATGCAGATGGCAACTTGCCACTGATATTCCCAATTAAATCTGGACTATATAGGTAACCAGTCAACTTAAGGAGTTACACCACTCTAGGATTTTCAGAAAATCGATTTTTTTTTTTGCTGAAACAATACTTTAGGGTCTTAGGAACAAAATGCCATGTGATTTATAGTGGAAAACAAATTTTAAATGGTTCAATTATCAATTTTACCGCAGCACCTTAGTGCGCGCACTGAGTATTCGCGCGGTATGTTGCAATTCATCGCTTTCGTATTATTGTTATCATTTAAAATAATAAGTTTACTTGTTACCTACAAAACAAACAGAAGTATCCAGAAAACTAGATAAGCTGGTAGACACTGATCTGGAGAGCCAAATGTATAGTGCAGGCATTACAGATTAGCGGTGAACAGAGAATTTAAGGATGAAAATGTTCATAAAACTTCGAACGCGTTTTTCTCGAAATTAGTTTCTTCATACTGGGAGGACGGATTTCTCGGTGATTATTGCATGGATTGAATTGAAATTTTTACAGTAGCTTTACAACAATATTGTCTTTGGAAGCACGTAGCCGTTTTTGATTGAATGTAAACTTTTTTTTTATAAACAATTTAGTGCTCATTTTTCATGCAAAAAGTCGATTCTTTCCTTAAAAAAACGCATAACTTTCACAAAAATTGATTAATCAAAAAGCCCCTACGTACTTCCAAAGCCAATAGTATATCGATTATAAATTCTTTTAATTTCTTATCCCACGACTCATACATACCGAGAAATCCGTCCTCCCGTAGGAGTGTTATTTACAAAAGCTGTTTCCGTCGATTGGCTCTGACGCCTCCATTTTGTACGAAAAAAAAAATAAAAAATTATTTTGTCTTAGTTCAATATGTGTTAAATAAACTCTCTGAAAAGAAATTCTTTTGCGTTTATCGTTTTTCCAAAAAAAAAAATGGTCAAAGTTAGGCCTCTTTTTCGCTTCAGTCTCCTCATTATCATTGATTAATGATGGTATGAGCTTCCGCGGACGACCCCTATTACGCGGAGGCTGATTTACAGGGTCGGCATTAGCGACACTCCTCCTCTTGAGAGGAATATTGTAATAATTCAAAATGAAAACCTCAAAATTAATTAATCTCTTTTATAATTAATCAATTAAATCCAATAATCAACTAAATCCGTTACACTAAATAAATCAATTATATCAATTAAATGAAATAAATCGAATAAATCAGATTGTCACGTCCAGGATCGTTGCCCACGCAAGCGTATTACTTAGGCCCGGAACAGCAGATAATGTAACGATCTTTTAGACCATGCGGCACTTGCGTCCGACATCTATCAGGGATCCCAAGGTGTTTACGATGAATTCGTGTCGCCCTTTACGTTTCCACGATATGAATAGCTCTTTGATGGTCACTTACATATATAGAACAATTATCACTTAACAATAGGGCAGATATTAAACGCAATAAAATCGAACGTAAGTTTGCTTAGGTATAACAAATAATATTTAAATATAATATAATATACATATAAGCTACGAAGCGAAAATGGAATCTTAATGATGAACGCAAGTTGAGGAATTCGTAAGTATTAATTACTAGGAATTGATGTGTATTAAATGTTTAGGAATTGGTAAATATAAATGGACTATGCATGGTGGAACCTCTGTGTCGACCGACCCGTACCGACTAAATGTGTAGACTCCGCGAATCGGCGGAACGCGATGTGTTTTTATGTCAGAGGACCGTTGGGGGAAGTACATGATGCAATATTATGCTCATGTTGCACGTGGCGCGGTGTCGGTATTTTACAAAGGAGCGCGGTAATGTTTTTGGTGTTTGTCTTTTGTTTATGTCGCACGTGACGCGGTGTCGGTGTTTTACAAAGGAGCGCGGTAGCGCTCTGGATGTTTATAATATGATGCGATTTGGAATCCCAATGCTACGTGATGAATACGATGTTATGTGCAGTACAAGGGAGTCGTACATGTGTGGTGTCTGTGTACTTACAATCTAACGTATAAGCTGAGTATAAAATATGTAAAGGCATGCGATAAAGAATGATAGTTGCATGATGAATGTAATAGAGAACATGATGGGATAAGATAACGAACAGCATATGGAGTATATATAATACGCTAACGCAAGTAAGAACAATGAACATGTGTATAACAGAGAACACAGGATAACTATCATGCTTTACAACTGTACAATGAAGCTAATATAATAAAGTACATATTTGAATATAATTGGAATTCATATAACCTGAACATAACCTTAGCCACTAGATCCAACGTTGGCTCGGGCAACGTCATACAGATAAATCGAATAAATCGAATAATTCGAATGAATCGAATGAATCGAATGAATCGAATGAAGCGAATGAATCGAATGAATCGAATGAATCGATGAATCGAATGAATCGAATGAATCGAATGAATCGAATGAATCGAATGAATCGAATGAATCGAACGAATCGAATGAATCGAATAAATCGAATAAATCGAATAAATCGAAGAAATGAAAGCATGGTATGGGTAATAATAACCGTTATACTAATAATAGTCGGAGTTAGAAGGATAGTAGTTATAGTTATAGCGATCCTAGGAACATAGTATGGGAAATAATATACGTTATATTGATAATAATAAAAGTTCGAAGTATAATAATTATAGTTCTTGCGATAATATAAGCATAGTATGGGCAATAATGTACGTTATTTTGATAATAATAAGAGTTTGAAGGATAATAGTTATAGTTCTAGCGATAATAAAAGCATAATGTGGATAATAACACACGTTACATTGATAATAATAATAGTAATACGAATAATAGTTATAGTTGTAGCGACCACAGAAGCATAGTATGGATAATAAAATACGTTATTTTGATAGTAATAAGAGTTAGAGGGATAATAGTAATAATGATAATAATTATAGTTCCATCGATAATAAAAGCATACTGTGCGTAATAACATACGTTATATCGATAACAATAGTAGTAACAAGGATAATAATTATAGTTCTAGCGATCATAGAAGCATAGTATGGGTAATAATATACGTTGTATTGGTAATAATAATAGTAATAACTATAATAGTTATAGTTCTAGACATAATAAAAGCATAGTATGCTTAATAATATACGCTCTATTGATAATAATAATGGTTATGAGGATAACTATAGTTCCAACGATCATGAAAGCTTAGTATGGGTAGTAATAAACGTTATTTTGATAACAATACTAGTTATAAGGTGTGACGAATACGTCACGAGCCGTTCCGTCAGCCACGCTCCGTCAGCCGCGCTCCGTCGACCGCGCACCGTCAGCCGCGCACCGCGAGGTGGGGACCCCCCACCAAGACCACCCACCACGACCCGTTACTACTTAGACAGCGATCGATCGTGTGATCGATTGAGTTGGCTTGGGGCTTCGGCCCCGACAGGATCTCTCCGGAGGTCCTCTCCAAGGCAGTAAGGTCTTCCTAGTCCGGTGATAGCCTCGGACTGGGAGGACTGGAGGCCACCGTCGGCGTGGAGGGTAGCCCACGCGCCGAGGCTGGCCGCGCCAACGGTCAGCCGACTTATCCGACCTCGAGGATAGCCCTTGGGGAAGGTAAGCCGGGGTAGTCGTTACGTTGGAGGGTAGCCCACAGCGTGACGCCTGCCAGACCGTGGAGGGAAGAGCCAGCAACAGGAACACTCTCGGTCTTAATAAGAGAAAGGCAGGACCAGAACTGGCCACTTACCCCGTGTACGTTACTCTCCTTCCCTCCTCCTTTCAATCGCGCGGACCCATAGATATAGGAACCGCGAACGCGTTCGGCCGACCGTACTGCGAACTCCGCGAGATGTTCCGCCGACCGACTCGCGAACGCGTGCCGCGACCGATCCGTAACTCCGCGTGGCGTTCCCCCGTTCTACCGACCGACCGACCGTACCGCGAGCGCCGCACAGTGGTCCAAATCGAGAAATTCAGTGACATTTTGGTGTAACTTTTAAACCGTACGTCATATCATCACACAATTTGAACCAGATAATGTAGAGATACTAGGCTATTAATAGGTAAAAAAAAAACTGTATCATAATTGTTGTTGTTGTTGTTATTATTATTATTGTATTGAATTGTATTGTATTATAATATTCACATATCTTTTTGTATAAAAATTCGTAATCATCCATATCTCTGTTACTATTTCTTAATATGAAATATAAATCTCTATTTTTATGAATGTTTGGCATTTTTCCTAAATGAGTGAAAAGAAATCAATTTGAAAAAAATTGAAAAATTATACAAAAATTTGTATAATCTCTCTTTAAATATTTTTATACTTACCAGCAAAAAGTATAATAAAGTGTAACAGATACAAAAAGAATAAAGTCCAGAACAAAATATAATAAAATTGGTAACTTAAAACACACACGCATATATGTATATATATAATAAAATTAAATTTGACAAACAATATAAAATACACAAAAAGCATAATATAAAATATACAATTAATAGCCACGGTTAATTATTGCTCGGAAATTTGTCTCTGAATATTTCGCTGATGCAGCTCGAATGGTACTGTTTTAACTGACTGCAGTCAGAAAATTGTAGCCTTAGTCGAAGTCTTCTCATTGTCAGAGTCATAGTATAAACATCTTATGTGTGTACATCTAAACAGTTCGTTCGAGGAACGAACTTATTGCGATGCAGGGATTCCATAGCGGATGCAAACGCATACGCGTAAAATGACATGCCACGCTCAACTTCAAATAGTGATAATTTCAATAGTGGCACGAGGCGGGAAACAGTTTTTATATGATTATAAAGAAGAAGATCTACTGAAAACATTCCAATTTGTTACATACTGGGACTCCTTGGGACTTGAAAGATCTGACCTGCTAATTGTAACGATTCTTAAGAATTTTCTTCGTTTCATTTAACGCTATGTCCTAAAGGCACTATGTACAGTAACTATTAACGGAGGCCATATTTCTAATGTAAAAAGAATGCTCTTTATTAAGAAAAAAAAATGAAGGCAAAATATTAAAATAGACCCTGAGAAAATCTTCAACAAAAAGACCCGATTTTTCGGGCGGACAATTGTACTTTTAAAATATCCAACTTTGAATGCTCATATCATTCAAAAGTGGTACTATATTTTCTTAATTTTTTCATTTTCGACATCAGTGGACATTTAGGAATCAATGTGTACCAGGTAGGTATTCATATTAGAAAGTTGATTTTTTCATGAAATGTCACTGAATTTCTCGATTTGGACCACTGTGCGTCGCCGGGTATAGTTTATAAGATAGAATGTAAGCGTAGGACTAGCGTAGCATATAGGGATAGCGTGTAAGACTATATTGTATAAGCGTAGCATGTAAGGTTATATTATACTGCGTTAGTATGTAAGACCCGCGCCGCTACCACCGCCATTTTGTACGGACCACCGCTAACACGATTCGATTGTACTTGCAAAAACCAAAGACAGCGGCCCAACAGCCACCCGCGACTCCATCGACACAACCGGCGGACCAAGGTCTGAGCACCTCAGCTGATATGAATAAATAAGCATAGTTAGAGTTAAACACCGTGTTCTCTTTTCACCCGCGACCAGTCCCCTTCCTTCCGCGATCGGCCCCCTCGCGTCGACCCTGGCGCGCTGAAGCGTCCGGCACAAGGGGGCCCGTGAGCCGCGTACTCCACTGCGCTGCGTAGCAACGCGTAGCAATCTGTGTGTTACTGTACTATTCGCGTCGCGAATTACATGATCGGATCAGTACTGTTGGAATCAGGCGTCCGGCATCAGAGCAAGTCTTGAGCCCCAACAAGCTCCTCTTGACAAACTCTTAAGTGTCTCAACCTGACCTCGACTTCGTGCGAGTCTCCACTGGAACATCTCCTCCGATTTATCGGCCGAGTGTAAAAGGTGCTGCGACAATCCACAATCGTGCTATTCACGGAGGTATTGACTCCACCAATTTAAATATACAGGGTGTTCGATAACTGGTGGCACAAGCGAAAAGGGGGTGATTCTACATGAAAAAATAAGTCGAAAATATAGAATAAAAATTTTTCATGTGAGGCTTTGTTTTCGCGAAAATCGACTTTGAATTTTCGCTGGGTACGCGTGCACTTGATCATGTCTCGTTATAATGGATCTCACTGTAGATCATTGTTTCAATGGATATTGTCGCAGTTTAAGTTTGTTTTTATCGTAACGGAAAATTAGAAACACGTAATGAAATAGGATGTTGAAGTAATCGTGAAATTTATTATTACAGAAATTGCTGAAAATGTTGCCCATTCTGCCGAATACATAATTCTGCTCTTCTAATTAAATTTCTATGTACACTTTCTAACGTATTCTGTTGTTTTAATGTATGAAAGGCTACAATAATATTTTACAATAAACATTTCCGTGATACTGGAAGTGTTTATCAACATAAACTTCAATCGAGACAATGATCTAAAGTGAGATCCGTTATAACGAGACATGATCAAGTGCACGCGTAGCCAGCGAAAATTCAAAGTCGATTTTCTCAAAAACAAAGCCTCACATGAAAAATTTTTATTGTATATTTTCAACTTATTTTTTCATGTAGAATCACCCCCTTTTCGCTTGTACCACCAGTTATCGAACACCCTGTATATACATATATATAATACATATATAATATATAAATATATATTTTCCTTAAAATTTTATAGGGTCCTTTTCGTACTTTATCTAGTTTTCCTCTGTTTAATTTGTTTCCAACGCTTACAAACACGAGATCGCCTACCTTAAATATATATATATATAATATTTTTATTGATCTTTTTGAGATTTCTATTTCGTTATCTTTGTGAATTTCGAAATGCTATTTCTCGATCTGCTTGTAGATTCGATGTTTTCCGAAGTTCTTGTGGTATTAGATTCGATTCTTTCCCCAAGAACAGGTATGCTGGTGAAAATCCTGTTGCGGAGTGAACAGTGTTGTTATATTCTTCCACTGCCTCCTCCGCCAGCGTTGGCCATGATCTGTTTGGTCTCGTTTTATTTTCTATGCAGGTTTTGCATTCCGAGATTAGATTCTGAATCATTTGGCCGAGTTTTTTTACGTAATAGTATTATCCTATCATATTTCAAATTTGATTTTTATTTATGTGACCGTAATTCGAATGGCGCATTCTTATTAGTCTTTTTGCTAGTGTAGAAGAGATTAATATTTTCTTTTTGTTTTTGATTTTTATCATTTTTACTCCTGATTCCGATGTCACTTCATACTCGTTAAAATTTGTTTTGATATTATTCTGATCTCTTTGTAGTTCCTCAATGGTTATGAGGTTCATTGTTTTTATTTCTTTTTCATTTTCACTATTTGGTTCTAGAACTGGGTTCTGAGATAAACAATCGCTTCTTGGTGTTGTGATCCCGGGACATATTTGATTTTGAAATTGAATTGTGATAGGTAAAGAGTTAAGTCTCCAAGTTCTTCATCCGTTCTGGTCCCTATATTTATGTTTTCAAGAGGCTTGTGATCGGTGAAGACTGTAAATTCCCTTCCAATCAGCCAATATTGCCAGTAGCGGATGGCTTCTTTAATCGCCAAACATTCTAAGTATATTGCTTTTTTCTTGTTTGTGTATTCTTTAATTTTTTTGAAAAATAGGCCACTGGTTTCCAAGTTCCATTTAGTTGTTTCTGTTTTAAAGTAGCGCCTATACCTTCAAGGCTCGCATCTGTTTGAATAATAGTATCTGATTTCGGACTGTAAATCGCCAGAATTGCTTCTGAGCAGAGGTGATTCTTAATTTTCTGGAAAGCTCGTTCACAGTCAGCGGACCATTCGAACTCCGTTCCTTTCCGTAGTAACGCATGTAGAGGCTCCAGAAGGCGAGTAGAATTTGGTATACATTTATGATAAAAATTAGCCTTTCCCAAGAATTGTCTAATATTTTTTTTGTTCTGCGGGACTGGAAAGTCACGAATTGCAGTTAAGTTGTCCCGCAGGGGTCTTACTGAATTCTCTTCCAAGATATGTCCTAAGTATTTAATTGACCTCTGTGCAAAATGACATTTTTCATGTTTGAAGCGAAATCCCTCGTCCGCAACCGCGACCAGGACCGATTCCAGGTGCTGTACATGCTCCTCTAGGGATTTTGAAAATATGATAATATCATCAATATAAACTGAGCAAAACTGATGTAGATTTTTTTTTTAAAGTATGTTTGAGAGTATTCTTTGAAATATTGCCGGAGATGTCTTTAAGCCAAATGAAAGACATCTCTACTGGTAATGCCCGTTTTGCGTTACAAATGCCGTTTTATGTCGATCTTTTTCGTGGAGGGGTATAGACCAGAATGCAGAATTGATGTCCAGAGTCGAAAACCAAGAACAACCAAACGTTTTTGTTACAATGTCTTCGATGAGGGGAAATGGTTGTGGCCCAGGAACTACGATTTTGTATAGTTCTCTAAAATCTATGCATAACCTCGATTTTTTTCCCTCCTCGCGTTTATAAGCTAACGTTACTGGCGTCGCAAAAGGTGAACTAGAGGTTTCTATGAGATTTGCCTGCAGTAGATTTTTTATTTGGTCATCAATCTCGATCTGGTCCGGAATTGAACATCGATACGGTCTTTTTGCAACATATTGATTTTTTTTAAATCTAATGTGGGCTTCGTAATTCTTGACCGATCCCACATCATATTTATTTTTAGCGAAAATCTTTCTATTACTAGATAATATATTAAGTAACTTATTATTAATATACTTATCCTTATGATACTGATATTCTAATAGATTTATAATTTCATTTTTGTTTTTTTCATTTTGTTTTTCTGAAAATTTTTGATCAATTTATAGTTTTTCGTTTTGTCGTAATCCAAATTTTGATATTGCATGTATCCCAATAACAAGGTCGTATTTGAAATTTATATTTTTTGTAACGAAAACGTTTATTCATTCCGTTGATTGTGCGGAAAGCGCTTTTGGAAGATTTTTCATTTCGTTTAATTTTTTTTAGGAATTTATAACTCATCATTGAAATATTTGCGCCTGAATCGTATATGGCGTTTGTTTTCCAATTATTATCTACCAGCACCTTAACCTCAATCAACGGAATCAATCGTATTTTGAAGCTTTCTGAGCTAAATCGATTTTGTTATTTAGTTCTAGTTCGATTTGGTTTATCTTTTTATTTTTGTCTTGATTATCAGAGTTTCTATACCAACAAACGGATTCTGGATGATATCTATTAGACCCAAGTTTTTGACAGTAAGAGCAAGGCAAACGACGAGTCGGAGATCGAGGTTTTAAAAAGGAAACGGTTGGCGAAAAACCGGAAGTTTGTTTTTCTAATTTTTAAGTGTTAAACTTTTTCTCTATTTTTGGACTTTCCTGTTTTCGAGTTATTACTAATGTCTCATAATTTTTAACAGATTCGAATAGATTTTTAATTGAATTTGTCGTTTCTCGATCTAATTTTTCTCGCACATATTTCGGGAAGTTGCAAACAATTAAGTCTACTCGCTGTCTCTCAGCAAATTTTGGGTCTTTTTCCAGATTACAAAATCTGTTAGTGTCCCTGATAAATATTGATAATTGAACGCATAAGCGACGTGTTCCCAGCCGCGTTTGGTGAATGCGGCAAGAAATTCGTCTCGCCAAAAATCCCATTTATCTTCCACGGAGTTATTTATTAGTAGGCTAGAATACCAATCTGCAGCTGTATCATCAAAAAATAAACGTAAGGCTTCTGCTCTCCGTTCCACGGGTAATTTGAATGTGTCTCATTCTGTTTCGAATGTAGTTATCCATAGAAGTGCGTTTTGGTTAATATTATTATAACGAGCAATTACAAAACGTTTTGTAATTTTATCTAAAATATCGCGCGCTTCGGGAGTCGGTGACCCTTTTGGTGTTTGATTAACGGGTTTTGTCCTTCCTCTTCGAGCATTATGCCCTTAAAGATCGGATTTAAATCCGCATCGAAATACAATTTTGAGAGTTCCGGTTGTAGTGATATAGTAACGTCTCGGAATGCTCCCCGTTTTGTGAGTGCTTTTACCGCTGCCCTCGCTGCCGGTAGTTCCATTATCTCCTAGTGATGGAGTATCGCTTGATGGCTTTCCGGGAAAATGAACGTCCGATTCTGTTCGATTAGAGTCATCGTTCGAATCACTACAGCTCCGGTTTTTGGGTCCGGACCGGCAGTCATCGTGATGTAGAATCGAAGTTTTAGATCCATCCTAACCTCTTCGGCTTGTAAGGGATTTGGTCGGTAGGTTTGTTTTTTCTCTCTGAAGAATCGTACAACTTCGGTATTTCTTCCAAAATCTGGAGTTTAACCTTATGTATTTGAGAAGATACAATTAACACTCGGATAAACAGTGAAACAATTACAATTCGGGTAACATATACAACACGTGGTTCAGTCCCCACCTGGAGAAGCCGAAGAAAAGATGTCGTTCCACAGGTAGAGGGCTCGTTCCAGGGTTCCAAAGACCCGCGAGTGGTTTCACCAATTTTTGCTTTATAATGTAATTTCTTAACAACAATTCGCCGTGCTAACGATGGACGGCATGACTTCACACGCTTACGAATTCGTCCGTCTACGCACGTCTCGGTTCCCTTCTCCCGGCGTGCTCCGAACACCGCTTCGCTATATCCACGGCTCGCGCATGTTTTCTATGGAGTGGGGGTACATGACTCCCCACTTCACACATATATATATATATTATATAATTTATTTAACCAATTGAGATTTCACATAAAGCATTTAATTTCCTTTCGTATCATTAAGCATCGATTCATTGAAAATCAATAAATTGAATGAAAAAATAATTGTCTTACAAAATTAGTAAATATACTTTCTTATGCGTGCGATTTAATATTGTGATAAATAGCAAAACTTCTCATTGCTAGACATTTATGTAAGTGTGTTGGTTTTGCAGAATATATAGTCTTATGTTCATTATAAACAAAAAAGGTTTCTAACTTTCTTTAATGACCAGTCAGACCACTCCGCTGTCCAGCACCTGGAGGCCCGAACCCTCCACTTAAATCATTCGTAGATTAAAGTACTTTTATTCGTGCTGAGAAGTCCAAGCTGGGCTTAAACCAGACAGAATTCATAGAAAATATAACGACATAATTCGAAGAAGCAACGCTCGTCTGCGGGCGTATCTAAATAAGTTACTGAACTACCGAGTTGTTTCGCCGCCGATTCGAGTCTTCCGCGCTTTTCCCGGGGTTGATATAAGCGATTTTACCATTTTCCTACCATAGGGTCTCGTTTCGCATCAAAGTTCCTTATCGCGACGGTAAGAAACGTTTGGCCCCCAATTACAAAGTAAATTAAAGCCATATTGAACGGATTCGAATCGGGCGCCGAAGTACTACTCGTCCACGAATCCGCGAGGGCGCCGCGACGGTCGTAGTCGAGGGCAAAGTCGGGAAGGGCTGTTCGAGTATTCGCTGACGAAGCGGGGTCGCGGGCTAGCTGGAAATACCGCGTAGCAGTTGACAATAATATATGCAATATGGATGACAATACTCGTTCTAACGATAATAGCAATAGTGATATGTGTGTTAACCCTTTATACGTTATATTTATATAAGAAAGAGTTAAGAGGATAATAATTATAATTCCATCGATAATGAAGGCATAATGTGGGTAAAAATATACGTTGTATAGATAATAATAATAGTAATAATATTAATAATTATTTTTGTAGCGCTCATCGACGCATAGTATGGGTAATAACATACGTTGTATTGGTAATAATAATAGTAAGAAGTATAATAGTTATAGATCTAGCGATAATAAAAGCATAGTATGGTTAATAATATACGCTATATTGATAATAATAATAGTTATAAGGATGATAATTATAGATCCAGCGATCATAAAAGCATAGTATGGATAATGATGTAGTTATGCTGATAATAATAATTATTTTTGTAACGATCATAGAAGCATAGTATGGTTAATAATATACGCTCTATGGATAATAATAATAGTTATAAGGAGGATAATTATATTTCTAGCAAACATGAAAGTTTAGTATGGGTAATAATAAACATTATTTCTATAATAGTAAGAGTTAGTAGTCTAATAATTATGGTTCTAGCTATAGTAAAAGCATAATATGTGGAAAAATATACGTTATATTGATAACAACAAGAGGAATAAGGATAATAATTACAGTTCTAGCGATCATAAAAGCATGGTATGGGTAATAATGTACGTTATACTGATAATAATACGAGTAATACGGATGTCTGTTTGCAATTGAGTGGCATTGCTAAAGGAATGATTTCTACGACAGGGTACATCAAAATTAAGATATTCAACCACGAAAAGATATTACGTATAGCCGAAAATTTGCCAATAGAACAGGACGGAATCCTCGGAAATGAATTTTTTCAAAGCACCGATGCAGTCATTAATTATCGAAACTCTATTGTATTGTATTGGATCATTACTACCGATGATGTACCATTCAACGTCAAACAGTATAGATATCCACAATACCATAAAGAAGAAATTAATAGGCAAATTGACGACCTCCTCCAAAAAGGTTGTGACGGATCTGTGGGAGGGATGAAAGGAAAAGTACCTGAGGTGGAAGGCAGCCAGGGAGAGCGGTCCTCCACGTCCCGATACGCACACCCACGGACGACTTCTTTAAAGGGGCGCGCACGCGTCCGGGGAATCGCCCTTCCGGCAGCTCTTCCGGGAGCGGTACTCAAGGGGGGACAGAAAATAAGTAGAGAATCCGCGAGTATCTAAGATAAATTTAGCTTTATTAAGGGCCGATACTAGCCCTTCGAGAAGAACGAGAATGAGCCCCTCGCGGTGCAAAATTCGATGAGGAACCGGGTCACGATCGCCAAAAGCGGAAAAGGGTATCGCGACACGGGGGCTCACGGAATACGCGCTTGATACAAATGTATGGGCCAAGTGGCGTGTGTTGGCCAGGTCCTGGGGCCCCTTCGGGTGGCAGCTGGAGTTGGCTCGTCCCCAGGCCTGGCCTCGGTGTTGGCTGCCGGTCGCCCCCGCGGAGGTGGACGGGTGGCTCGGCGACCGGTCAGCAGGCGGCTTCCGTTGTTGGGCTCCATCCCGCGCCTCCATCTCTCCGGTTGGGATTTTCCCCCGCGCCCGGGGCCGCGGATGCATCTTCTTTGGCCGCTGATCTTTAAAAATATGCCTCGTTGCAAGGTGTTACAGAACAATCGACATCACCCTATAATTCACCCCTACGGATTGTACCGAAAAAAGAAGATTCTCAAGGTAAAAAGGAGTGGAGACTAGGAATCGACTTTAGGAACTTAAACGAGGAAACAATTGGAGATATATATCCTCTTCCTGACATCACCGACAGCCTGGACCAATTGGGAAGTGCCAAATATTTTTCAATTTTTGATTTAAAGTCAGGATTTCACCAAATTCCCATGCATCCTGACGATAAAAGTAAAACTGCATTTTCGGCACCCTATGGCCACTATGAGTTCAACAGAATGCCGTTCGGATTAAAGAAGGCACCGACCACCTTTCGACGACTAATGGACAATGTACTACCCAGACTTCAAGGGATAGAAATATTCGTATACCTAGATGACATAGTAATTTACGCCAATTCACTACGAGAACACGAAATCAAATTCCACAAGCTGATGGAGAAACTAAGAGACGCCAACTTGAGCCTGCAGCCTGACAAATGTGAATTTTTGAAAAAAGAAGTGACATATCGTGACATATTGGGCCATATCGTCGATGAAAATGGGGTAAAGCCAGACCCCAAGAAAATAGAAGCAGTAGAAAAATTTCCAGTACCAGAAACAGTAAAAAATGTAAGGCAGTTCCTAGGATTCTAGGGTACTATAGAAGATTCATAAAAGATTTCTCAAAGATAGCCAAACCTCTGTCGGATCTGGCTAAAAGGGAGCGGAAGTGTGAATGGACACATCTCCAACAGGAAGCCTTTACTATCATTCGGGAAAGCCTGTAAAGAGCCAGTCCTAACGCATCCAAATTTCACAAAACCATTCAATATTACTACAGATGCGTCAGGGATAGCAATTGGAGCCAACCTCAGTGAAATTGGAAAGCACCAGCCTATCGCGCACGCTTCAAGAGTTCTTAACCCTGCTGAAACACGGTACTATACTATGGAGCGAGAATTATTTGCCATACTCTATACAGTACATCATTTCCGCCCATACAACTACGGAAGAAAATTCTTCCTCGTCATGGACTACAAACACTTTAGTCTGGCTGTACAGTGTCGCTGATCCAACAACGAGGTTACTACGCTGGCGAATCAAACTGAGCGAGTACGACTATGAAATTAAATATAAGGTTGGAAGTTTGGACGCCAACACGGGAGCAAGTGTACTACCAGTTAATGCAAAAAGGCCTCGATCATCAACTACAAGCACATACACTAAGAGGGAATCAAAAAGAAGAAAGAATGGCATCAATATAAAATTCGTCAACGAGAATCAGCTACATCTAGCTCAAGAGAAATTAAAAGGAAAAAGGAATTTCGTCAATATAAAACTCGACCGCGAGAATCGGCTACATCTAGTTCGAGAGAAATTAAAAAGAGGAAAGAATGGCATCAGTACAAAACCCGACCACGGGAATCAACACCCAGTTCAAGGGTAATCAAGAAAAAGAAGAAATTTCATTAATACCCCACGCGTCCATTAGAAGACATAAATTCTGACCAACTACCAAATAAACGGAGAAGGAAACTGAAACAGGAAGAAACCTCTGACGAATCATATTACTACGATACGGACGATTCGTATGACGGAATTATTAGCCAAAGAGGAAATGAAGAATATAAAATGGAAGTACAAGCCCAAATACATCAACCACCCGCGGAGTTTAAAGTAAAGACTCCGCCACCATTAATTTTAAGAAAAAACGATCCTATAGTAATCGGGGATGAAATAGAAGAATTACATGAAGATGCGATAATTCCAAAGCACCTGTTCAAAGATCCTACCAAAATTAACGCTGACTCTTCCTCTCCAGAATCCAAAAAGAAGAATCTCCTCCTTACAAACCTGAAATGTCAAATACATCCGGTCCAGTAACTCCCATTAAAATAAAAAAGGAAGGTGGTTCTATAGCTGAAGTAAAATATCATCCTTGGACTAGGAAAGGACCAATAGCAGTATTCAGGAACTCACAGGTCACTCCTTTAGATCCTGAATCAGAAGTGGTAATTAAAATAAGAAAGACCAGACCAGCACCTAGGAAAGAAATAACACAAATTAAGTTAAAGAAACAATGGATATTTGGCATAACAGTTATATCAAAAAAGGAATTACCACAAATTCTTAGGAAACTTGCGTTACTCCTTTAGAAGCATAAAATTAGTAACATTAGTTTACCGAATGAGAGATATCTTAGAAAAATAGTATACATAATCTTTGCTGACATACCTATTCGAATCACAATCTGCACAGGAGACATTAAGACTCCGTCATTCGAGGAGAAAATTCCCATTACTCAGGAAAATTATACTACACACACTGGGGGATATAAGGGAATAAAAAAGACTTACCACCGTATCAGAGATAACTACTATTGGAAAAATATGAAAAGGGACATAGCTGATTACGTCAAGCTTTGTATAGACTGTCAAAGAAATAAGTTAGTTCGCGTCAAAAATAAAGAACCAATGGTTATTACAGACACCCCACTGGATGCATTCTGTGACGAATACATCACGCGCTGTCAACCGCGCCCCGTCAACCGCACCACCGTCAGCCGCGCACCGCGAGGTGGGGACCCCCCCACCGGGACCCGATACCATTTAGTCACCGATCGATCGCGTGATCGATGAGTTGGTTCGGAGCTTCGGCCCCGACAGGATCTCTCCGGAGGTCCGCTTCAAGGCACTAAGGCTCCTCAGTGTGCGGAAGCTGGAGGCCGGCGTCGGTGTGACGAACAGTCCACACACCCGGGCTGGCCGCGCCAGCCCTCGGCATCTCCACCGGCCGTAGAGCAATGGCAAGTCCTAGCTCCGCAAAAAGGAGGGACACGAGTAAACGGTCCACCGGCTTCTCTACCTTGCGGCTAAGCCTGGGGAAGGTAAGCCGGGGTAGACAGCGCGTCTGCCGAACCGCTGGGAAGCTAACTCAGGAGCAACTCTCTGTATTAATAAGAGCAAGGCAGGCCAGAAGAGGCCTTTTACCTGGTGTACAGTTACTCCACTTCCCTCCTCCTCCTCTTGGGCGCAAGTACCGAACCGTAGATATAAGTACCGCGAGACCCGCAAACTCCGCGAGAAGTTCC
The DNA here is from genome assembly GCF_050947335.1 of Megachile rotundata. Classification (NCBI taxonomy): domain Eukaryota; kingdom Metazoa; phylum Arthropoda; class Insecta; order Hymenoptera; family Megachilidae; genus Megachile; species Megachile rotundata. The sequence continues at coordinate 283,383 of NW_027473386.1, read as the reverse complement.
CTCCGACCGACCGACCGACCGACCGACCGAACCGCGAACGCCGCGCCGGACATAGTTTGTAAGATAGCATGTAAGTCTCTATTGTATAAGGGTTAGCATTTAAGTTCCGCTCCGCCACCGCCGCCATCTTGTAATAAAGACTCTGTTAACACCGTCTGCTTATTGTAGCCACCGAAAACTGTGGAAGGTCAGCCACCTCCACCTGCGACCCCGGCGGACCCGAACAACAATTTATTAAGTCAGTTAGTTAAAGTCAACCCAGTGTCCTCTTTTACCCGCAATAAGTCCCCTTCCTTCCGCAATCGACCCCCTCGCAGCGACCCTGGCGCGCTGAAGCGTCCGGCACCGGGGGCCCGCGAGGCACGGATACCGTCGCGTTGCCTAGCAACGCGGCAGGCGGAAACGGTTCCGTTACAATTCGATAAAGTTTCATTAGATATACTAGGACCATTACCTTTAACGTCCAAAGGATACAATTACATGTTGACAATTCAAGACAATTTAACTAAGTACTCCATAACAGCACCCATTGTTTCAATAACTGCAGAAGATGTCGCCAAAGCATTTACTGAACATTTCATTTGTAAATTTGGTTGCCCCAAAGCAATTCTGACAGACCAAGGGACATGCTTTATGAGTCCTTTGATGAAAAAGTTGGCAAAAATATTCTACATTCGAACGTACAGAACTTCATCCATCCACCCCCAGTCAAACGAATCCCTAGAAAGAAGCCATCATATTTTAATTGAATATTTAACCCTTTGCATTTGAAGATAATTTTACTGTTTGCAAACAGCAACTTTAAAATATTAATTAAAATGTTAAATGACTTCTTTTGAAGTTATTATTTCTCTACTAATAATTTCCACTATTGTCTATTTCACTGTGTTTATACATCACATAAACACTATTATAGAATTAATTTAATAATGCTTCTTTTAAATTATTGTATTAAATCGAATGGCGCCTCTCGAGCGCAAAGGGTTAAAACATTTCCTTACGCAAGAAAAACAATGGGATGACTGGTTACCGCAGGCAATGTTCTCATATAGTACAAGTATACAAGGAAGGAACTAAATTCACACCTCACGAATTAGTATACGGAAGAAAAGCGCGGCAGCGATTAAACTTTCCAATTAAAGAAACTATATGTACATACCCAGATTACGTAGACAACCTCATTACAATATTACACAATTTTCGGAACACTGCACGAAATAATCTAAAACTGTTAAAATATCGTCAAAAGTATTATTATGACAAAAAGATTCGACCCACGCAATATGAAACAGGTGAAGACGTATTTCTTCTCAATCCACCACGACAGAATATATTAGGGAAGGAGTACTCTGGTCCCTATAAAATCACAGAAACCATAGAGGAAAATAATGTAGAATTGCAAGTAGGTGCGACAAACAAAAGACGGATTGTTCAAAAGGATCGCATTAAGAAGGCCCACCTACCAATGAGGGATCGAGAATCGATTGAAAGATGAGCGCTCGCGCAAACAAGGGTGAAATAATTCAAATTTCCCGCGCTTCGTAATTTTGCAATAGCGAATTTTATAATACATGAGAACTGGCATCTAAGGGTGTGGCAAAATTACGGAAACGAAACAATCGGAAACGTGGAGTCAAGAGATGTGGTCGTACGAAGCAAGCGTTCCAGAAGAAATTTGTTAAGGCAAAGAATTTTCCAACGATCAAAGAAAAATGGTCACCGCATCAAGTTATAAATTATATAACGCTATCTGCATAACGGACAGGAAAATAGCATTTTCCTATAAATTCAGCTACAGATTAGGACGTCTGTGCTTGGGACGCGTGGCTTCTTCACAGCCCGAAATAAGATTTAGCGGATGACGGTAGAGGTCCTACATTCTTTGTAGTGTGCCGAACGTAGAAAGAGACAGCCATACAAAAGACAAAGAGGGATAGAGTTTCGAGCGTTTGGCAAACATGAAAGACTCGTGCGTGTTCTGTCTTTTAAATTTAAAAATTAAAATTCTTTATTTTTGGTTTTTCATCAATGGAGCTTTTACCATCGTATTTGTCTCCTTTTTCTGATTAAAGTGACACCAAACACGATAAGATTGCGATCGTAATTACTTATGTAACAAGCCATAAAAGTTTGGGATGTAACATTTACGGTAGAGGTGCGACTTCCTCTAACTAAATTACTTGTATAGTAAAGGCTTGTTATACAAGTAATTATGATTTTAATTATACCGTGTTTGGTACCATTTTAATCAGAAAAACGAGACGAATACGATAATCAAAGCTTCATTAATGCAACCCCAAAAATAAAGAATTTTGATTTTTGAATTTAAAAGACAGAAGACGCACGAATGTTTCATGTTTACCGAACGCGTCAACCTTCTGCTTCTCTTTCTTTTCCATTCGCCATCTTCTTTTTTGTTAAAAACTTCAATCACTCGTTACACACACAATTGTTAACGTAATTATATCATGTTTGGTGTCATTTTAATCAGGAAATCTAGACAAATACAACAGTAAAAGTTTCATGAAAAAATAGTAAGAAATAAGAAAGTTACATTCTTGATGTACCTTTCATTACACGAAAGTGTTTCATTCTTGACTGATTTCGAGGGGGATCCCCCCAGTAGTGGGGATACAATTTTAACATTTACGGTAGAAATCTTTTTATTAACATTTACGGAGTGAATACTGTATATTGAATTCTACGTATGCCTCCATGTCTCTGGTGGTGAATGAGTCAACATGCAGTCGCCAATTTTTTACTGTTTCTACAAACACGTCTTGTCAGCCGAAAATAAGTATACATGTATAATATCTATTGTTATTTCAAAATCCTATTCTTTGGTATTGTTATGTAAGAAATGTCTCACAGTATCCTATACAATTCTGCCCATTCCACTAAAAAGCGTGAAATAAAATAATTTTCAGAAAAAAAATACACCGACTTCGAAATGCACTCAAAAGTATAAAATAATTTCTATTTCCTAATGAAGAAATTTCTATTTCATTCAATCATACAATTACGTAACAGATATGAATGAAACTTATTTACTCGTTAGGTAGTATATTAAATACATTTCAACCTTTTCGGAGGCGGCGTAAAATTAAAAGACTTTCTTGAACATGTCAACCTTTGGACAGCCAAACATAGGGAAAGCTCGTATAGCTATTTTTTTTTCTATACATATAACTCGACAGCACGCCGCGAAGTAGGTGTTAGTGCGTATAGAATGTAACAGTGGTCTATCTAGCCCTTTGCAGAGCGGACGGTTCGAAGTGAACCGCACCGTGGGGCTGAGCTCCTGCCGCGATAGTTATTAAAAATTGCCAGCGCATATTTCTGCTTAAACGCGGTTTTCGTTCATAGCATTCCAAGTCAAATTCTGGACATATTATATGTACATGCACAGATTTACGTGCATGCACACATGTACACGTTTCTCGGCTCTATCACTTGTTTTCGCGGAACGCATAGTTAAGTTTCTCGGCCATACCCACGCATTTACGTGGGACACACGTGTGCGTTTCTCGGATCAATCAACTGTTTTCGCCAAACGCATATATGAGTTCTTCCACCAATTTGATAATTTACGCAGAACGCATATATGCGGCGATAGTCCGCAAAGGGCTAGATTCATAGAGTATGCGACGGAAAGACTGGATCACCGCATATACTATAAAGATAGAGCCCATCTGCCGCAAATTTGGTAATTCCCGCGTCGTGGGCTCCGTTTATAGGTTCTTAGATCCATGGCTTCCACATACGAACGAAGTCAATTCAATTTCATTTATATCAAAAACATTGCGAAATGAAGATGCAGTCGTTACATTTACGTATATTACCAGATACATCTGTAATGGTACGCATTCTTTCTCAGGATTTATTAATTTCCAAAACGCCATACCACAATCAACTGGTTATTGGCAGCAACGTTTAGTGAGGTATTTTTAATTTTGCGTCGCCTCTGAAAAAGTTGAAATGTATTTAATATACTACTTAACGAGTAAATAGGTTTCATTCATATCTGTGACGTAATTGTATTATTCAATGAAATAGAAATTACTTCATTAGGAAATAGAAATTATTTTATACATTTTAGTGCATTTCGAAGTCGGTGTATTTTTTTTCTGAAAATTATTTTATTTCACGCTTTTCAGTGAAATGGAGAGAATTGTATAGTATACTGTGAGACAGTTCTTCCGGGCTTTTTTTTTGTCTGCGTAAATGCCATGAGCATAATTAAGTAAAAGACAACATGGATATTCGTTTTTCAATTTTTTTTGCAACAATAATCCTTTGCAACTAAAAAATGAAAAAATTTTTGGTAATGGTACCAATGGGGAGTCAGACCCTACAAGATGCGAAAGGCTTTGTTCCGATCAGACCACCCACCTAGGAAAAAAACCGGCGAACATGCATACAAAAAAAAATTAGGGACACTCTTTCAGGGACAACTACCAACTAATTACATCATGATTGAGGGTTCTTCATTCATTTATTCTTTGTTAACTTTCTTTGCAAAAATTTACTGCGCATGTGTATCTCTTACGGTTTCGGACTGCGCAAGGGTCAGAGTAACCGTAAAATATTAGCAGATCCAGCGCAACAAATTTTCTAACAAATCAAATTGATGCATTTTTAGAACGATACGGAGACTGTACCAAGCAATGGGAATAATACACCAACGTCAATGTGAACTCATCTTGCTGCATAAGTCGCGTGTCAAAGCGGCAAAGCTTAGTTAGTGTTTTGGTACAGTGCATTGTAATTGCCCTTTCTTATCTTTCCCGTGCATAGCACGGGGCGTTCGACGAATATTAATAACAACAGTTTTTCGCTAATATCACGAAAACTAGAGCTTTCCGTCAATTATGCATAAGGAAAAACTCGTACAGAATCATGCCACTAATAACGTATTAGAAGGACATTAAAATCGTTCGAAGTTGGTTTCAAAAGTTAACAACAATTTTCGCTAATATCTCGAAAACAAAAGCTTTCCGTCAATTATGCAAGAGGAAAAAGTTATCCAGAACCACGCCCCTTACAACATATTCGAAGGACATTAAAATCGTTCAAAGTTGATTTCAAAAGTTAATAACAATTTTTCGCTAATATCTCGACAACAAAATCTTTCCGCGAAATTTGTATATGAACAAAATTGTTCAGAATCATGTCCCTGATAAAAGCGCACTAAAATCGAGAAAAGTTTATTTCAAAAGTTGCTGGTTTTTTTGCAATAACAACACTTTGCAATTAAAAAATGAAAAATGTTTTGATAATGGTACCAATGGGGAGTCAGCACCTAGCATATGCAAAAGGTTTCATTCCGATCGGTCCATCCAGCTAGGCGTAATGCGCGAACATACATAGAAAAAAAAAATATACTGATCAAATTGAGTAACCTCCTCCTTTTTCGAAGTCGGTTAAAAAAGCGAAATATCGTTTCGTTTGCCGAAGTTGATGATTACAATTCGGAACGACAAGTAAGGTAACCGTCGCGGGACAAAACATATATTGTTGGAGGCTATCGCCGCCCACCCGCGTCACCCTCGCCACGAGGCTCAACCGTCGCGCGAGCTGACGAGCGAGCGAGACAGAACGCGCGTTCGAAAACATTTCGACCGTTTCTCAAACACTAAGCTTATAATAAACTTAAAACTAGAATAATTTAACTCCTTGTATAAGTTTATTGATGACTTCCGTTGCTCTGTATTTTAGGGACACCCGGTTAGTCGTTAAGTATAGAGCTGACATTTATCGAATCACCTAGGAACTATAGTGTCGCCATCTATCGGGTTTCTCTGGAACTATAGTGGCGCCATCTGTCGAATTCCTCGACGTTTTATTTAATTGTTTCTCTGTAATTTGTTAATCAAATTTTGTTAATTCAACGTTATCACATTCTATTCAACGGAACCTATTTAGGAATATTAGTCAAAGTCAGGAAAAAAATCGCAATATAAATTTTAAAATTTCTTGCGCCCCTTTAGGCACTCTAACGACATAGCTCTCAGCGGGCCTCATTATTAAGGTCTCTTCGTGAATACGGCCCTGGCCTCTTCCACAATATGGCTACCACCGAGCACGTGCTTCTTTGTTCATTAAAACCTTAATTTCTCTATTATTTTAATTCTGACCTCATGTATAACCATATCAAACGATGTACAAAAAATTCACGAACACAATAGTATATAATAATCCAATGTCCTTGCTCTTTTCGACGCATATATTGTCCACTGAAATTCTATCCGTTAACACGTGCTCGCACACCGGTCAACACAGTTTTTCACTTATTTTAGTCTCTTATATTAAATTTTCACTTATAATTTATGTAAGCCTCTTCTGAGGTTTCTTATTGATGGTAACGGGTTTTGGAGTAGGGAAAGAACTGACACGTGCTGTTGCAGTATAACACTGTAATAAAAACACTTTAATATCCAACTTATCTGAACGATATACAACTTATCACTTCTTAGGCTCCCCTACCTTTTTTTTTTTGTTTGAGGAAAACAGAAATCCTATTACGGACACCTGGGAAGATAGCCCAAGTAGTGTGGAAAGACTCACGCTTCCGGCGCCCCTAGAAGAGGGACGGTTTCCACGCATACCCATTAAAACTGTCTCTCGCCCCCGCCACAAGGGCGGGGGGTGGCGGCAACCCGCCATGCTTCCCTACCGGAGACGGCATAGTCCACCTGGTCTAGGCCATTGCTCGCAGTTGTGGAAGAAAGACTGCCCCCCCCCCTCCCCCCGCCAACCGCCCTCGCGTATGTGTTCCATGTGTTGGGAATGGATGCTCTCAACCAAAGGGTCTTGGCCCGAGAGGCTGCGTCAAGATCTATGGGAGGCTCCCGGGCAAAATGCGTTGACCTCCAACTGACCTTGTAACGCCCCCTTGGCACCGCCTCCCGGTGGGCTCGAACATACGGCAAAAACCGCGACCTTTCCCCACCATTTCCAACCTAAGTGTGTTTTCTATACTTAATTCTGGTTTCGCCGCATTTCCTAGTTTATCTGCTTTCTAATAATAATCCCCCACCCCCCCACCCCTCTCAGATCGGTAAAGTTGCTTTCTAACTATATTCTGTCATTTCTTCATATTCTATGTTATTCTCCGTTGCTCACACTTCGGTTCCTGTGGTTTATGAAATTTCCACCCCCAAGCCCGCCCCACCGCCCCTATGTACTCCATGATACCCTATTTATTCGCTATCGCTAATTATTAACTCATCTCGACTATTCCTCACCTTGCTCATTTAATATTCTAGCTTGTTTCCTAATTTTGTTAATGCTTGCTCCTTACTCTGTATTAATTAAATAAGTATACCTAATAAATATATAAGAGATGAAAACTACTATCTAAATTTAAGGTTGCATTTTATTCCCTGCTGCTGTGCGCTTATCACTAGCGTTCTGTTCCGCGATCGCTTTGCTTTCGTTTTGCGCACGCCGCTTCGTTGTGTTTTCGCCCTCTTCCCGTAGATTTCTTTCCGCTACCGCCCGCTCGTCGCTAATATCGTCAGTAATTCGCTCCGGAGTCGCTCCGTTTTTAAGTTTCGCGCCTCGTTTCCCATCTCGTTTCGCGTTGTTTCATCTTCTCTTACGTCCTTTAACCCCTTTCATTCTCATCGCTTGCCGATTTTTCCCACGCGTTTACCTATTGCGCCCCAGTCTTGTTCCACAGCGCTATATGAGCCCATTGCTCTTGGTAAAATTTCTCCATCCTCTCTCCTGTCGATTCCCCTCGGTCCCCGTTGTCGCCCCCTAATGGTGCCATGACCAGGCTGACGACTGGGTCCCTAGTTGAATCAACAGTTGATCAGAAGGGTCCTCTGCTCAATTTGACCTCTCTCTCTCCTCTCCCCCGCTCTGTCGGTCCCCGTTGTGTGCCCCCTAATCGTGCTATCACCAGGCTGACACCGGTTTCCCCCCTTGCAGGTTTGAGTCGTTTGACCGGTCGTGTCTATATTTGTTTGTTTCTCCGCCTGTTCTACTCCTGCCCTTCCTCTTCTCCCTCTCGCTGTCTTCTCGTTTCTTCCCCTCCTCTTGCCGTTTGAAAAGCGCGCCATGCCTCCGCCATCTTGCTTGCTGCCGCATCCTTTCCCTTCACCCTTTAGGGCCGCTCTCCAAGTGCTCCCAGCGTTCCTTCCTTCGCCATATTGGATATTCTCAATGCGGCCCCTTTGCTCCACCATCGTTGTGAGTTCGGAGTTTCCAGGGTGCTGGACGTTTTCCGCAGTTCTTCCATCACTTTTCCACCATTTACCAGCTTTGCACTGTTCCTCTGCACTCGCGCACGTGATCACGTATATTCCCCTGTATCCGCAACACTTCCAGCACTTCACTGCACTCCCATAACACTTTCCCAACACTACACCAAATTAATTGCCTAGCTGTCAATTATTATTTATTTTTTATTATTTATTTATTTATTAATCTACTAATCACTTCACTATTTATAAATAATTTATTAGTTAATTATTAATTTATTATTATTATTATTATTATTATTATTGTTATTAATACTCTCATTCACTTCACTTATTTATTTATTAATTAATTACTTCCTTCCTTCATTTCATTCCGCGTCGTCTCGCCTCTTCCTCTTCTCCTCCTCACTGTTTTCTTGCTTCAACCTATCTGCTTACCATTTGAAAAACGCGCGCCATGTCTCCGCCATCTTGCTTGTTGCCGCGTACCTCCGCTTCGCCCTTAGGCTTTGTCCTTAAGGGCCGCTCTCCAAGCGGCTGCAGCGACCCTTCCTCGGCCATGTTCGATGTTTGCAAACCGGCCTTTACGCTCTACGCTTTCCCTCGCGCGGAGATACCCACGTGTTTGTACGATATATCGAAGCTTGCTCGACTGACGCCATTATTTATTTACTATCAAATCACGAAAATACGAAAATAGCCAAAACTAATCACCGCGTGCATTCAATATGCCTCATTCGCCCTTTCCCGCACTCTATATCCCTAATGACATTTACATTATTAATTAATTAATTTAATTTCCGCGACTTTCTCTCGCAACTTCGACATGTCGCACGACCACGTGTTCGCGCAAGTCCTTCTTCGAGGGCAACTTTCACCCTTAAATTTCAATATTTTCACTCGCGATATATAAAAATAATCGTGTTTAAGTCTCGTACATATTTATTTTATTCCGCGGTCGGCCCGAACACTCGTTTCCTCGCTTTCGATTACTCATGGGTTTGCACCCCATACTTTCCCTCGCGTCGCGTGGAAGTCGCCGTTATCGTGATTTCGATTTTTATTTATAAATTCATTATTTCACCTCCGATTTTTACAAAACTTCACCGCTCACTTTCCCCACGGTCTCCCCTCACTTCACAACATTATTTATCGAACACGCGCGATCGCCACGACAGCCAGCCGCGCTTTTTTTCTTAGGCTCCCATACCTTTTTTTTTTGGACCGAAACCACCGCCGAGTTGGGGTTCCTCAGCCAAGGGGATGGAGCAATCGCCTTTCGGCATCTCTTCTGCCCCTGGCGTAGAGTGACCGGTTGGGGGATTACAGGTTAGGTGCGGTTAGGCTCCTCTACTTTTCGCAACCCGGCTTGGGACGGGCTATGGCAGTTGCCCCCAAGAAGGGTACGCATACATGTGGGTGCGCAGGCAGCCCCACCTTCCATAGGGAGTTAGGTTAAGTAAATAGATAAGAAAACTACTTACAAAACTAATCCTAACTAGGAGCGTCACGATAATAAATAAAACATTCACATACGATCAATACTTACACACATATATCACACCAAGGATATAACTCAAACACATGCCTTCCTAACCTATTAAAAAATCTCCCCCATCTAGAAGGTAATTACCTAATAAAAGGTTCGTCGTTCCATAGCGTCTATTTAAAGGATAAAACTAATATATAAAAGAAAAGTAACTCATAACCATGTGATCACCGGACTGGGTCCGGTGGTGTTTATTTACAGTCTTTGCTGGCGAGCCTTGAGCTGCGGCGTGGGGTGGTCGGATCCGGATGCGGATTGCCCCGCCCAGCGTCTTTTTCACGGCGATCCGGCGGCCGTCCGACAGTTTCATCTCGAGCACCCGGCGCGGCGGGACGTCCAAAGGGTCGAAGTAAAAATCGTCCTCCTCGGCCGTGGTGATTGGTGCTGGGAGGACCATCGGCTGGGTCCTGGCTGGTCGGTCCTCTGGCCTGGCTGTTTGTGTGCCCTGGTCCTGAGTTACGCCAGTTACGATCTGGGTCGCCTGGTCCTGGGTCACACTCGTTGCGGTTTGAGTCACATTGTTGACCATGTTCCGCCGTCGGCGGGACTTTGTTGTCTTGGGCCGGGTGGCCGAACTACCCTTCTCCTTTTTATCGCTGGAGGCCGGGGCTGGTTTCGTGGCCGGTGCCGGGACTGGAACCTTGGTTCGTGGCGGTGGCGGTGGAGTCACTTTCATCGGTGACAGCAGCGGTGGCGGTGGCGGAGTGAGTAGCAGCTCCAGCTACTGCTTGGTTGGTGGTGGCGGTGGCGCGGCTGGTAGCGGGATTTTTGGCGCGCCATGGTCCCGAACGTGGAGGCAGAGGGCCTCTCCTGGTGGCTGTGGCGGGGCTTGCCGGGCTGGTGCCCTCGGTCGGGCTCGGTTCGACACTCTGCGGCCGACGTCGGCGGGACCTGACTTCGGTGTGGGTCGGCTCCCTCTGTGGTCCCCGGGTCGTCCGGTGGGTTGGGGCGGCGGCGGTGGTCCATGCGCTACCACTATAGGCCAGTGGCCTGTTTGAACTTCCCGGATCCTCGGTCTGGACTCGGGTGGTCGATGCTTCTCGCTTCTGCCTAGTGGCACTGCCTCTTCTGCGGCTCGCTTCATCGCTGCTTTGGAGTGATTGATTGGCAGCTCGCGGCTGCCGGTCTTTTATACTCGCCGGTTCAGTGGTGGGGCACGGCTTGAGGTCTTGCAGGTGCGCGCGCAGTGGCCGGCCGCGCGGCCCCTGCAGGAGGACTACCGTTGGTCCCGTGAAGCGTGTCACCCGGTATGGTCCAGTGAATTTAGGGGCCAAATTCGCATTAAATCCCATCTCCGCTGAAGAGAGGGGGTAGGTGCGTTTCATCACGTAGTCCCCTTTTGCTGGTGTCCATTCTCGCCTTTGCCGGTTATAGTACTTGCTCTGGCGGGTATAGGCGCCTGCCAGTGCGCGACGCGCCAGTTTGATGGCGTCCTGGACGTGATCCAGCGCCTCTTGCCGCGATTGTCCGGTCGGAGGGGAGTCGAGAGCTTGGTCGGCCGGTGGACGGAGTTCTCGGCCGTAGTTGAGATAGGCTGGCGTGTACCCGGTGGAGTCGTGCTGTGCGGTGTTATATGCGAAGGCTAGCTCCATTAGCCAGTGATCCCACGTCCGGTGATCCTGTTGCGTGTACTGAGCGACCATTGTTTTGATGACCCGGTTGGTCCTTTCGACGGGGTTGCACTGCGGAGTATACGGCGGCGTTTTCCGGTGTCGGATTCCGTACCCACGGAGGAGGCTGGTGAATTCTCGGCTCTCGAATTGTCGCCCATTGTCCGTGATCACTCACCGGGGACAGCCGTGGCGGAGGACGACCTTCTCCCGGAAGGCCTTGGTGACTGCCGGAGCCGTGACTTGACGGAGGGGGTGTAGCTCGACCCATTTCGAAAACTTGTCCTGCATTACTAGTAGTGTGGTGTGGCCCTTGGTAGTACGCGGCAGGGGTCCCACCAGGTCGACGGAGACCACACTCCAAGGCTCTTCCGCTGGGAGGGTGAGCATTTTCCCTGCTGGGGTTTTTGCGGGACTTTATGTTGCTGGCAGCTCGAACACCGACGGACGTGTCGGGCTGCATACCGGAACATTCCTGGCCAGTGGTATCGTTAAGCCAGACGGGCGCTGGTTTTAGTAATGCCCAGATGGCCGGCCGTGGGGGCATCATGATTTTCTCGCAGGACCGCCTCTCGGTTGGGTTTGGCTACACAGAGTTTCCAGGCCTGGTCCGGATGGAGGCCCGTGTGATCCGGAAAGTACCGGTACAGCTGTCCGTTCTGGAGGCGGTATTCCGGAAACTGTTCGGGTTGATCCTGGACGGCTCGGATGGTCTTCGTATACCAGGGGTCTTCTATCGCGTCCACCTCTTCGGCCGGCTCCTCGGGCTGACGCGATAGTGCGTCCGCGACCAGATTGCTCTCCCCCCGGCGTTACTGGATCTGGAAGTCATAATGCTGGAGCTCCAGACTCCAGCGGGCCAGACGTCCGGACGGGTTGTTGATGGCCTGGAGCCACTTCAGTGCCTGGTGGTCGGTGAGGACGGTGAACTTGTATCCCTCCAGATACGGCCGCATTTTCCGAATGCCCCATACTACGGCGAGGCATTCTCGTTCGGTGGCCGAATAGTTCCGCTCGGCTTTGTTCAGGCTCCGGTTGGCGTAGGCGATGGCCCTTTCCTCGCCGTCGTGTTCCTGGGTTAAGACAGCTCCGAGGCCATGGCCGCTGGCGTCGGTTTGGAGGACAAAGAGTTGGTCGAAGTCCGGACAGGCCAACATGGGTACCGTGGCGAGCTGGTGTCGGAGCTCCTGGAAGGCGGCTTCTTCTGACGAGGTGCAGATCCATCGTTGACGCTTTTGGAGGAGGCGGTTTAGAGGGGCGGTCAGGTCCGAGAATCGAGGGATGAACCGCCTGTACCACGACACGGCTCCCAGGAATCGGTGTAGCTCCTTGACGTTGGTCGGAGCGGGGATCTCTCTGATGGCCTGCACCTTCCCTGGATCGGTGCGTATCCCCTGGCCGGTCACCACATGGACCAAGTAGACCAGCTCCGTTTTGCTGAAGTGGCATTTCTCCGGGTTGGGGCGGAGGCCCGCATCTCGCAGCCGCTGGAAGACTACTCGCAGGTTCTCCACGTGTTCTTCGAATGTCCTGTCTAGGACGATGATGTCGTCGAGGTAGGCGAAGCTGTGCGGGGCCAGTCGGGACCCGATGACCTGGTCGAGTAGCCGCTGGAAGGTAGCCGGGGCGGAGTGTAGTCCGAACGGCATGACGGTGAATTCGAAGAGTCCTCGTCCCGGCACGGTGAAGGCGGTGATAGATCGACTCTCGGGTTCCAGCGGGACCTGCCAGTAGCCGTCGGCAAGGTCAATGATGGAGATGTAGCGTGCTTCCCGTAGCTTCTCCAGCGTAGCTTGTACCTGGGGTAGCGGGTAGGCGTCTTTCTCCGTACGCTGGTTGACCTGCCTGAAGTCAATGCAAAAACGGTATTTGCCTGTGACGTGGTATTTTATACCCGTCACAAGGAGCCTCCTCGGGAGACCGGACGGGTCATAGGTCGCAGTCAAATACCGTCTAGAGAGAGAACGAAGCGCGTATAATATCGTAAGAACAAATTCTGCCGCTATACTATTTCACATGTACCGCCGGAGAATGACGTCACAGTCAACGAAGGAGCGACGTACGTCGAGGGAGAACGCCGCTGCTCTGCCGCTACCCCGCTCGGACCCTCCGATAGACGAAGAGAGGCAGCGGAGTAAGAGGAGTGATTCCAGCGAGAAACCGACGCACGCCGAAGGAAAGTGCCGATTCCCTGCCGCTTCCCCGCTCCGGCCCTACGATAGAAGAAGAGAGGCTGCGGAGACGGAAGAAGCCCTGCCGAAGAAGACTTCGATAGAATTCGGAAACTCCGGCAGAGGGTGGGGGTAGGCTACGAGGTGTCCTAATACCGGCCTAAGGGCTTGCGGATCCTTATTCTGTATTCGGCGCTTGCCTAAGTTTTCGTAAAGTAATTATCGTTCCGTGAGGAAAAACACAAGAATCATCCCGAGATTCCGCGCCCAGTGTCTGGACACCTTGGTAAGCCCCCTCAATTACCGCCATATAGTTGTAAAGAGCGCGAAATCGAGATCGTCATATCGTGGGTTGTAGACCACCTGGCTTGCCATTCACGGGCAGGTTCTGCAAAGTGTGACCGGAGTGGCTTTGTATCGTAGGGAAATTAGCTTAAGTTAGAAGGGTAAAGAAACCCGGGGGCCCCTGTCTGGGACGGTCGCGGATCCCGACGTCCGGACTTTTTCGTGTCGTCGAGAGATCGCTTCTCGATCTCTCGAATCGCCACTCGGCCGGATCACCGAACCTGTACCGGGGAATGGTACAGCGTAAGCTACAATTAAAGTATCGTCTCGAGTAGGCCTTTGCCAATATTGTACCCTCCCACGTCTCGATTTCGTGAACTCTTGGTACGGGAGTAGAACGTAAAGTGCATGTTTGTCGTACCGGACATTTCGTATTTGTCGCGTAACTTCTCGCTTTCTCTCTCTAGACGGTCGCCGATACAGAATCGTTCCGCGTGTAGAATTAAATCGCGTCTCGTATAAAACTAAGTGCGTTAGATTCCGTTGCGTTTAGTATAATTGCGTCCCGTCGCGTCTCGTCGCGTCTCGTCGCGTTTCGCCGCGTTGCGTTCCGTTAGAATAATTGCGTCGCGTTTGGTTAAGTATTTGCGTTGCGTTTCCGTTAAATTAGTTGCGTCGCGTACCGTTCCGGGAATCGAGGAAATATCAAAGATTGTATTCCGCTTAGGAACTTGCATATTTCGCTTCCGTGGTTAAAATCTCGCGGAGTTCGTGTCTCGGCCTTCCGCCGAGAACGTTACGGTTAAATCAAATTCCGATACTGGATCACACTGTACGCCTAGGTTACTTAGATATTAAATAAAACACCGCTGTTAACAAATACCGCTAACTTGAGGTTTCTCGCGAATTATCCCGAATCACGTACTCTCGTCCGCCTCCGCGTCTAGCTCCTTTACCCTTAAAGAATCCCGCCACTCTACCATTGCGTTCGGATACTGAGCTACCGAGCCGTTCCGCCGCCGATTCGAATCTTCCGCGTTTTTCCGAGATCGACATAAACGATTGTCCCATCTTCCCGCTATAGAGTCTCGTTTCGCGTCTAAGCTCTTTATCGCGACGCTGAGAAGCGTCTGGCGCCCAATTATCAAATAAAATAAAGCGATATCGAACGGGTTCGGATCGGGCGCCGAAGTGCTACGCGCTCGCGAATCCGCGGAGGCGCCGCGGCGGTCATCGTCGCGGGCACGGTCAAGAGGGGCCGATCGAGAATTCGCGAGCGAAGCGGGGTCGCGGGCCGTTACCGAGCTAGCCGCGAAATACCGTGTAGCAATATTGACCTTTGGATTTCACTCCTTAACCGCACACCACACGAATCCCACAATCTTTATTTGCAAAAACGAAACGTTTAGGGGTAAAAGTCGCTCTTTACCTTTTTAACGCTTGTAACAAACTGAACTTAGATTCCAGGGTCGTTGCACTTTTATGCAGATGAGGTCAGGTACGTATCTATTAGTTTTGGTAGTCAAACGTGGTGCTTCTTCACAATTCAGCCCTTTTTTTTGAATGGATGATTTTAGAGCACGGTTAATATTATCATGCCTGCTAACGCGTGCGTAATGCGTGATAGGGCATCGCTGTAAGACGTGATACAGAGACTATTGTTCCGGCGCATGAAGGGTTACTACAGTCCGTATCAGACATATAGGGCGTCCCCTTGGTAGGTAGTAGACCAATACGCAGTTGTATTGCGCCAATGTAGTCACGTCCTTCCCAGAATTCCGGAGGGTGGAAAATCCAAGACGACACACCTGGGGACATGGTCTGCAGTCCGGCTCCAAGCGCAGTAGCATGCAGAGTTCTTACATCCAGGCCACCTAGGATTCTTTTAAGTTTGGCACATAATGCCCGCACAATGCGGGACTCAACTACAGCACGCACCTGGCTATCGCCTCGAATTGAGATCCGTTCCAGTCGTCAAAGGTATATTGCAGCAATATGAAAGCGGAGTGACGGAATACCCAGGCCGCCACTTGTTTGGGGAGCATGAATGAAAGCAGTTGGAGTCGCCTTAGGGAGATGCAGAGTCTTTTTAACAAATTTGATAATGCATCCATCAAGGCAAGCCAGCTTCTTTTTATTTACATCCATCGTCTGCATACCATGATGCCGACGGGGTATTAAATAGCGTTGTAAAACATTAAGTTTTTGCCACGATTTTAAAGGGCTCTTACCAAGACGGCTTAACATTTCTTCAGTATGTGATGGTGATGGACACATTGCACCTCGAAACCCATACTAGAGGCCAAGGTATTTAAGATGGGAGGAAACATTTAGAGTAGGTACATCAGTTTTATTAATTTTAAGCAGTGGTTTCGTTTCAACCACCAGTCTTTCTGTTCCGGGAACAGGTAAGTATTGAAATGTGGCACATTTATCGACATTTACCTCAAAGCCATGGGTCGCAAAGAAGGCCTCAATTATTTTTATATGACTGCGCATGATTACAGGTGATGGTGCCATCAACACAATATCATCGGCAAATGCCAATGCGACGATGTTCTTGTCGTTTATATGGATGCCTGTGCGGTCATGCAGTTGTTTAAGCAGTTCATCAAGCACAACATTAAACAGGAACCCAGACATAGAGTCACCCTGTTTAACGCCTCGTTCGATATTTATTGGCTTTAAGCGTTCTCCATGGCATTCGAGTGTCGTTGTTATATTGCAGTAGTTGGGCTCAATACAAGAGATGGTATGTTCATCGATACCGCGCTTCCGTAGAGCGTTAATAATGGAAATGGTGGAGACGCGATCGAATGCCTTAGCAAGGTCTATGGATAGTGTGGCGTGGTATTTTATACCCGTCACAAGGAGCCTCCACGGCAGGTCGGACAGGTCATAGGTCATGGGCAGAAACCGTCTAGAGAGAGAACGAAGGGCGTATAATATCGTATGAACGAAATCTGCTGCTGTATTATTTTGTATGTACTGCCGAAGAATGACGTCACTGTCAACGAGGGAACGACGTACGTAGAGGGAACGCGCCGCTACCCTTTCGCTTCCCCGCTACGGCCCAACAATAGAGGAAGAGAGGCTGTGCAGCCGGAGGAGGTCCTGCCGAAGAAGATTTCGCTAGAATTCGAAGACTCCGGCCGATGGTGGGGGAAGGCTACGAGATGACCTAATACCGGCACAAGGGTTCGCGGATTCTTATTCTGTATCTGGCAATTGCCTAGCGTGTTGAGTACAGTCTTATTGTTGCAATATTGTTCCGAGAGGAAAATTATCCCGTGCCCGCCGTGACCTGTGTTTGGACACCTTGGTAAGCCCCATCATTTACCGCTATCTATGTAAAAGAGCGCGAAATCGAGATTACCATATCGTGGGTTGTCGTCCAACTGGCTTGCCATTCGAGTGCAGATTCTGCAAAGTGTGACCGGAGTGGCTTTGTATCGTAGGGAAATAAGTTTAAGTTAGAAGGGTAATACCGGAGGTAGCTGTCCGGGACGGTCGAGGATCCCGACGTTCGGACTTTTCGCGTCGTCAAGAGATCGCTTC
Organism: Megachile rotundata; assembly: GCF_050947335.1. Classification (NCBI taxonomy): domain Eukaryota; kingdom Metazoa; phylum Arthropoda; class Insecta; order Hymenoptera; family Megachilidae; genus Megachile; species Megachile rotundata. Next base: position 266,000 of record NW_027473386.1, on the reverse strand, counting down.
TCGATCTCTCGAATCGCCACTCGGCTGGATCACTGAACCTGTACCGGGGAATGGTACAGCGTTAGCTACAATTTAAAGTATTGTCTCGAGTAGGCCTTTGCCAATATTGTGCCCTCCCACGTCTCGATTTCGCGAACTCTTGGTACGGGAGCAGATCGTAAAGTGCAAGTTTTGTTGTACCAGGCATTCCGTGTTTGTCGCGTAACTTCTCGCCTTCTCTCCCTAGACGGTCGCCGATACAGAATCGATTCGCGTGTAAGATTAAGTTGCGTCGCGTGTAATTTAAGTGCGTTTGATCCCGTTGCGTTTGGAATAACTGCGTCTCGTCGCGTTTCGTCGCGTTACGATCCGTTCGGATAATTGCGTCGCGTTTTGTTAAGTATTTGCGTTGCGTTTTAGAAACTTCGTTGCGTCGCGTACCGTTCCGAGAATCGAGGATAAATCAAAGATTGTATTCCACTTAGGACCTGGCATTAACCGTTCCGTGGATAAAATCTCGCGGAGATCGTCCCTCGGCCTTCCGCCGAGCGCGACACGATTAAATTGAGTTTCGATACTGGATCACACTGTACGTCTAGGTTAATTACATTTTAAAGAAACACCGCTGTTTTAACAAATACCGCTAAATTGAGGTCTTCCGCGGATTATCCCGAATCATTTCTCTCGTCCGCCTCCGCGAATAGTTCCTTTCCCCTTGAAGAATCCCGCAACTCTACCCTTTCGTTCGGTTACTGAGCTACCGCGCCGTTCCGCCGCCGATTCGAGTCTTCTGCGTTTTTCCCGGGATTGATATAAACGATTTTCCTATCTTTTCACTTTAGAATCTCGTTCCGCATCAAGTTCCTTATCGCGACGCTAAGAAGCGCCTGACGCCCAATTATAAAATAAATTAAAGCGATATTGAACGGATTCGAATCGGGCGCCGAAGTACTACTCGTCCGCGAATCCGCGGAGGCGCCGCGGCGGTCATTGTCGCGGGCAAGGTCGGGAAGGGCCGTTCGGGTATTCGCGGGCGAAGCGGAGTCGCGGGCAACAAACGAGATAGCCACGAAATACCGCGTAGCAAATTGGCGCCTAACATGGGGCCCGAGAAGGGTAAATTGATAGTAAAGGACGCTAGAATAATTACGGAATTTAATTACCGATCGCGTGAAAGTATCAAAAATATCGTTAAAAGTATTCTGCTGATTATTCTCGTAAAAAAATACCGTTAGCCACGCATTTCGCTGAGTTCCGTTACGAAGATATTCCGAAAATTCTAAACACGTTTTTTTTCGTACCCATCGAGTTAACCGTCTTCGGTTCTCGATCGAGTTTGGGGGACAAACATAAGTACCGTATAGAAAAAGTGTCGGGGACAATAACGTCGTAAATCGTTCAAGTGTAATAAACACGCATTCTCGTACCGTACCGTCTTCTTGAAACGGTTAGATTTCGAATCCTAGGTTGAAATTGTAACGTCCCTGCGACTAGACTCAGGTATTTTACAGCACTTATGAAGCAAAGAGCGGCTTTTGCCTCCTAAGCAACTCGTTCTTACTATAACTAATTCTAAAAGAATGTGGGATCGTGCTGGCGTGTGGTTAGAGAGTGAAATCTACAGGTTAATACCTTTCATTAATTAGGTTTATTTAAATAATGATGAGGAAAAGAGTTATTATTAACAATTTCTTTAGCGAATATAAAAATGTATGTATGACTAAATTCTATAAGCAAATTGGAGTATAATAGACTTATTGTTGTCGCAAACCGTAGAACAGTAGCTAATTACTTCAATTACGCGGTTTTATAATGATATACGCAACGCAAGAAAATAACACAATTTAATAATGGATCTAGATCCTAACAAAACTGACAGAACCATATTTGGTTAATTACAAAAACTCTAAAATTTGTATTAGACGTGGAACAGTTACCCCTTGTTTGACTCTAAACTAATTAGTTTCATGGCCCTTTTTGTCAGAGCACAAATCGACACTCAAAACCTGATCGCTTAATTGGGGAGCCTGCGTTAGCTAGCTGCTAGAATTACCCAACGATACAAGAATCAAGTGACCGACGTGTGACCAACAGGGCTGCAAATAAAAATGACTCGATTTTTAATTATTTGATGAAGTTACTGAACCGCCACCCAAAAGACACGGGCTTTAGAGACCAAGCCGCTCAATAATGGGGAGCCTGCGTTAGCTAGCTACTAAACTACCCAGAGCGAACTCCGAGAGTCTAACGGCGAGTTAATAAATTAGAAAAACAAGAAATATACATATATAAATATAAATATAATATAAATATTATATATATATATATATATATATATATATATATATATATATATATATATATATATATATATATATATATATAAGTGACTGGTGAGCTCTCGTTGATGTCTTAGTTCTTTCTGGGGCTGAGCATAGCACTTTCCTTATGGAGTTTCAGAGACAAGATCGTTTGAACGGGGAGCCTGCGCTAACTAGCTGCTAGAATTACCCAACGATCGAGTATCCAAATGGCTGATACCCGCTGTCCAGACAAAACGAAGAATCTTGTAGGCTCTTACCAGTTAAAACTGCTCCAGTTAGTCGCTTCATAAGAGGTCTGGCACGTAGTACTTCAATGATTGTTCTGCGTTCGCAGCCGCTGCTGCACGCCCTTTTATACCCAGAAAATCATGGGTTTTTCCCGCTCAAAAAGTAGTTATTATTTTATTACGCTTTATTTAGCAACAAATATATATTAGTTTGATTAATAAAAATACGCTTTGATTTATTATTAACTAGTTTCTCACAAGTTTTCCCGTTAAATCGTATTTTTAATAATTTTTAGATATGCAAATTATAAGTGTTTTAATGGAAGAATTAATTTAGCGCAAACAATACATAAAATAATACCTAAAAATATAACACAATTTATAATGAGTAAATAATTAATAATATATACATTATAAACATTTAAATAATAATTTATAATAACTCTATTTCGAAGTATATCTTCTGTCTCTTTCTAACTAACGCGCGCGCCATCGATCGGTGATCTACTCTAAACAATGTTGCATGTTACTCTAAACAATTAATGGCGCGGTCGGTAATCGAATAGAAAAAGATATTAGAATTAAGATGATTCTTTATTTATCGACTGGACCGTTTGACTTTCCCGGGGACGTTACAAAATTGTATACAACCTTCTAGTCAGATATTCCGACTTGTTTTCGTTAACGCACAAAGAAACTGTCAAAGGGGCGTCAAGGCCACGAGCGAGCGCGACGTAACCGGGCCGAGTTTGTTTACCACGTGTCCTTACCGTTGAAACGGGTAACCGTGTAGTGGCGATAGCGAACGTTGGAAAAAAGATCTATAGATTCTCCTTTTAAATTTCCGTGTAATTGAGTTAGGGTTACCGCATACCGTTACATTTATTATCGATCAAAATGCTTCGAACACCCTGCGGGAAGGATTGGGTACGATCCTTGACAGTGGAAGAATTAATCGAACAATTAGCGATTCGGGGTTTATCGACCAAGGGAATATTACCGGTATTAAGAACGAGACTCGAACAACACTTAGGAAAAGAGCGGGTGGCGACGGGTGGTAAGGTGGCACCCGGGGCTGCGGGTGGACACCCGCCACCGACGGACCATCTCCCCGATCCCCTGCGTTCCGCTCAGACCGGTTACTTCCCACCTCGTCTCTCGACGGGGGCAATCCCGCAACGCGCGAATGACCCCCACTTCCGCAGCAACGTCTTAGGCACTATTCAGGTCGGACATACAGTTGACTTACCGACACGACCACCACTTGAGCGTACCAAAGGAAGGGGAACCGTTACCGATACCGACTCTTGCGTACCGCCGGCTGACTTACCGATAGAAAAGCGTTCACAACGTACCGAAATATCACTGAACGATTCGATTCCGAATATTAGCCACTATGAACCACCGTGGATAAGGGCTTCCCGTCAATCCCGGTCCGAAGGGATCCAGAGATCGAATTCCGTCATGCAAGATAACGTTCCGCGTGGTATCTCGGGGGTCGGGGAACGGATATCGGAAACCGCGGGACATAGCACCGTTAGCGGGGTCGCGGGTAACGAACGAGCTAGCCGCGAAATACCGCGTAGCAATAGAATAATGAAGAGTTTCGAAGAATTTCTCATTGTACGGATAGCTGTTTGTAGATTTGTATTATTGGCCATGACACCATCAGTTTTTGTGAATCCTCTTTGGCTATAGGTGAGTTGAATTTTGTTTTCCAAGCGAAAAACAATAATTTTGTTGATTAGTCTCAACACCCTACTAGACACTGTAATCGGCCGCCACTGCTTCAGTTCCTTGGTGTTGCCAGACTTGGGGATCAAGGAAGTACGGTTCGATCGTAGAATGGGGGGCAAACATTTCATACCCCAAATTATATTGAGCAGTGCATGTAAGTCGATCACGGCATTGATCTCAAGTGTTCACTTTTAATGCCATCGATGCCAGAAGCAGATTCTTTCAGTTTCCGTAAGTTAATATGGATATCTATTGCACTGATATGTTGTGATATGTTAGCTATGGATTCATTTCGTTTAGGTAGTGGTTTCAGAGGAATATCTTTGTGCGCAAATACTTTTTCAAAATATGTTTCAAATTCTGACATCGATGGACATTCAGGACTATCGATAGATGATCCAGATAATGTGCGCTGCTGCTTGGCTGGGATTTTTTAGGTAGAACTTCTGCATACGGGCGTAATTACTGGCACGAGTTTTGGCACGGTTTCCTTTGCGCTTAGTGTAAGTATTGTTTTGTTTGCGTTGTTTTGAATGTTTTTGTGTAGGTTTTGCTATACTGTTATTTGTACACTTCAAGCATGTCGGTTACGTCTTTTTCAGGCCTATTGCTTAGGATAGCTTCGATAATTGCTGACATTTCAGAAGTTGTTTCTTCACGTATGCTAATAAGAACTGATACAATTTCACTGGATGAGATCAATGCGCACGACGGACCCACATCTGCTGTTGTTGGGTGTTCGGCAAATTTATACTATTTGCATTATCGGATATGGATTGAGAGGACGGATCAGATACGGATGGAAGCGAGCGAGCAGGTATGCCGTCAATTTTGGACAGTACAATTTTAGGTGTTAATGGGCAGATATCGCGGAGTCTGAATTGGTTGAGAGCAACAAGTTGTTCTGAAATATAGCTTTAGTATGTTTGCTTTTGTCGTAGTTTTTTAATCCGGTCTATTGTTCGCCCGGTTTCTTTAGATAATATTAAGTTTATTTCCTTAGATAATAAATTTGACCTATTGTGAATTGAGGCTTCAAATGACGCTATAGATTTAATCTCACCATCACTATGTTGAGGGCGAGCAGATTTCTACCGACTATGTGCCAGTTGTAAATCAGAACTATTGTATTCTTTTGTGTGTGCTCGTCGGATGTGTTGTCTTAGGCCAGGATATGTTTTAAATTTTGAAGAGCAAATCTCGCAAGCGTAGCCGTCGGGTTGCAGAGGGGGAGCACTGCATCTACGAACATGCTGCGATGCACTTGACGGTGGTCTGTCAGATAGGTCGATAAGACAAAAAGGGTATCGCGTGGGGACCTCCTTCCTTCGTCGACACATAGAGTTAGAGTTTGGGGGTAAAATCAGAGGATTAGGATCACTCTGGGTGGTGTTTCCACCATCGCTGTCGCCACTGCTAGGGACCGACAGCATCCGAGGCTTGTCTTTTCCCTTGTGTGCACATAAGTTCGCCCGAAGGCATGAGATGAGTGGGGAGCAAACCCAAGCATCCCATTTGGTTTTCGCCAGGTTCGCCGCGCGCCGTTTAGCCGTGACTGGGACTGCGATGGCGACGTGAGTCACCTAAACAGCCAACCAGTCACGTTACCGGCAGGTACCACTTGGAGGTAGGTCGTACGACTTGGATGGGAGGGGCTGAAGGACCTAACAAGAGGTCTGAGTTACGTATTGCCATCCTTGCAACTATGACCCACGTAAGCGACAGAGTTCTTCCCCCGGCGAACCGGAGGCGAAACACGGAGCGATTGTTTTTTTTTTAATTGGAGTGAATGTACTAGGTACATTGTTCCGTTCCATTCTGGTCGCAGCACGCCAGTGTTCCTACCAGTGCCCGACTCGACAGTACCTTCATGTCTCTTTTTCTTAAGATACCAATCTCTAGTAGACCGGTAACCGACTACGGGGACCATATGCCCCGCCATGTTAGGGTACATGACAAGGTGCGGACGTCTGAAGCGTTATACTTTTCTTTAATTAAGTTCATCAGACTTCTGTTCTGGGCATAATAATTGACTTTCTGCTCATGGACTCTCTTTAGGCATGACTGCGCGCTCACAACTTGTGCATCAACAATTATGACTATTACACCACGAGATCCTATTAGTTCCGGTTTTCGTAGACCATCATCGATGTTAAAGTGCGGTTCACTGTCTACATTAAAACCTAAGGCACGCATATTTCGCTCCAAATAATGCGCGATAGCATTGTGCCTTTTTGTACGAGCTGCGTGCGAGCGATAACAGTGCTGAACTACATGATTCAGCGTCTCGGCAGCTAAACAGCCGGCCCTACATTGCCTATGGGCTTGACGACCTCTAGATATACGCGATCGTGTGGGTAGAGCGTTTATTCGGGCTTGGCAACAATTAATAAAATCTTTACTGGACAAAAAGCGAGTTCCGTCGTTTGTCCAGTCATGCTGGCCGTTTATCGAGCGAGATTGTTTCAATGCTGCTCCATCAACAGACTTATAAAGCAACTGTGCCGAGCGGTTATTGATTTTCGTTTTGGTATCAAAGGCAATACCATGATCGTTCAACCGTCGCTCAGGTCGCTGTATTTCCTCCTGAAGGAAGAATCCGGAGGCACCCGAAGCCGCCTGCCTACTCAACGGCAAACTTTTAAGGCGTGATAGCTGATGGAGTGGCGCCGTCCATCTGAATGACGGGATACCAAGCCCACCATCTAGCGAGGTAGCGTGGAAATAGCCATTGGGCGTATCATGTGGTAGGTGCAACCACTGCCTGACAGCAGAACGGACAATGGCGTCGATTTTACAGAGTATATCCAGCTTAACATTACCGAGGGACAAAACATGGTATAGTCCCGGAAATATAAATACCCGCAAGGCAAAGAGCCTTTGTTGCGGCTTAAGTGGTGCCTTAGTTAGGCGCTCCAAATCTTGGGCTAAGTCAGTAGTTGGATTAACAAAAAGGCGGCCTTCGGGTGTGAAAGGGACCCCCAGATAAGTCCACTGATCCGTTGTTTTCAGTGCTATTAGGTCCTGACAATTGATGGAAAAGGTGGTCTTAGCGTCGATGACCGCTTTCTTATTATGCGGTACGGGCCAAATAGTTATAGAAAAAGACTTACCTGTGTTAATAAATAATCTGGACTGAGAGAAGAAAGAAAAGGCAATGTCCAACAAGGTTTGGAGGCCTCTCTGCGTAGATGACATAAAGAGCAGGTCATCAGCAAAGGCAGCAGCATTAACTCTAGTTCCGTCGACATCTGCACCTACATTAGCCGGTAAAAGTTTAAACAACCGGTCCAAAACAATGTTCAAAAATATAGGCGACAAGGGATCGCCCTATTTGACGCCTCTGGCTGGTTTAATAGGCGCTGAAATCCATTCAGGACCGGAAAACGCGTGGAGCCTTCGTTATATGTATAGTTGATATATTCCACGAGAGAAGGTGGAACACCAGCAGATATGAGGGAATCAATAATGGCTCGATGGGAGATGGAATCGAAGGCCTTGGCGATGTCGATGGAAACTAGAAATAAAGGCTTAAACTTTTGATGGTGGTAACGTAAAGTTAGGTCCAAGAGAAAGACATTCTCTGAGCAGCCATCTGAGGGGCGGAAACCATGTTGCCTATTATCTAGTGATAGCCTTCTGGAGAGTCTTGTGGCTAGAATTTTATGGAAACAACAAATAAGGACAGATGAGACAGCAATGGGTCGAAAATCACCCGGATCCTTAGCATTAGGCTTCTTCGCAATAAATGTCGTCTTCGATTCTAATAAAAAGGGCGGAGTTCTACCCACGAAGAGAAAAAGTTTAAATATTCTTAATAATACGTCTTTTGGGGCGCTGCGAAGGAGCCGAGGAGTGACGCCGTCAGGTCCTGCTGCGGCGCCATTTCTCAAATAGGCTTTATTAATCTCCTCCACTGTAATTGCTTTCCATAAGCCGTTAAGAATCGTCTCCGGTGGATTAACACCAGGAGAGTCGTTAGTTTAGAGAGTCCTTTCCAGAAGACGGTCATATTCTCCTCAGGTGGGTGAGTGACATTACCCACATCTTTCCTAATCTCGTTAATACAACGAGAGCGAATTTTCCTCCAGAGGTCCTGTGCTTTAGCATATTGCACACGTCTTTTTCTTCTCTTGGACAGCCTAGGTCTTATACTGAGTATAGGCTCAGGCTTCGATTTGTCCAGTCTAGAAAAAATTGACCTAAGATATATACATAACTGCTCGTATGTAACATCTTTAGGCACATGCGGAGCGCGAACTCAAATATCCGCCAGGACATCCTGTAAGAAGTTTGGGCCTGAAATTGGTGGAAGGGCCGCAAGAAAGTCGAGGAAAATCTGATCATCTGGTGCGTTGACATCGGTGGACGGAGGAGGAACTTCTTCAGTGGACGGCTGATTTGCCCTGACTTCTTCTACTGGGGCAGGTGAAGTATCCTAAAGAAGACTCTTAACCAGCTCTTTGTAGCTAGGATATCTACGATGACTCTTGATAGAGTCAAGCATCCTCTCCGAAGAGGCTTGATGGAGCGCCTGGTTTATAAATCGCACACCCTGACGAGTCAGCTTTGCCTCTTTGCGGGCTAGGATGGCTTCCTCTTCGCTGTTCCGTCTTGCCCGGACCGCTGGAACCATGGAACGAGCATCGTACCAATCTGGATGGCCACGCCCATGATGAATACCACGTCCAGTTGCAGTGGTAAAAGAACGCGTCCATCCTGGAAACTCACACCTGTAAGATGGCAAGACAAGTGGATTATTGGAGGCCTGAGTAGATTGCGCAGTAGAAGGGGGGTTTGCTGGGACGGAAGAGCCTGTGGGCCTTCCGCGAGTGTCATCCGAGGCGGGGGTAATATTATTCGTGCCAGCAGATTAAGGTCCGAGGGGGGAGGCAGCCCCCAAGGGCCGACGTCGTCGAACTTAATTTAGCCGTGTTCATTCGGTATTTCGAATGAACACGGGAGAGGCTGAAGGACCCTACAAGGGGTCTGTATTTCGCATCACCGACCTTGTAACTATGCCCTTAAGAGAGTCATAGTTACTAGTGGACCCATGGACTCCCTGGTTAAAGTGGAATCGGAAATATTGATATGTGTTAACGAAATACCTGCAGTGCTGTTGGTACAGTGGCCCGTGCCGTTAATGGGTGTAGTAGTAGTGTTGTAGCCTATGGAATAGTTGTAAATGAGACGTACGGCCGCCAGGCAACAGAAGCGCCGCGATCCCAGTCTACGCTGAAGGGATGACGATGTGCCCGTTATTCCGAAAATACTGAATAAGGGCTTTGTATACAAAAGTTTTACCCGTGCCATCCGGACCATCGGACGGGGCGAACGAACCGGTGCCAGTGTGGCACAAGTCGGATCTCCCACCTCTACGTGGTGTCCGCTGGGATAGAGGCACTCTATGCCCTTCGGTAGTACTTCGGTGCTACCCAAGGGTGACTGCCTCTATGCTAACGAGAGGACGGCGGACCCCCTAGTGGGGTCTATGCTCATACCGCAAGCCTCTGGTCATGTTTCACAGGAACGGGGGCCTTGCCTTAACCGGCCGGGCCGCGAGGATGTAAACCTCTATAAAAAATACCCTAACCCTAAGTTATAGTGCGTGGCGATGGGGCACCTACCAGACGTACACTGGGGGGTGGGCTGCTGGGAGCACCAGCCATTAGCGGCCTCCTCAGGACACCTGGCGACCTCCTGAGAGTATGTGCCTTCTCTCCGGGGAGTGACTGCTGTTCGTCCCTGCTCGTGGGAACACCATGGAATGTGTAAAACTTGACGACATTGGGGCGGGGGGTAAAGAAGGTAGTGGAGTAGCGACTCCGGGTAGCTCGCGTGGACGTGCGCCCGCCACCAGGGGAAAGAAGTTGGGCTCTAGAAGCTTTAGTCCGCGGAAGCGGGTAAGACAGGTGAAAGCAACGGAGGAAGTTGTGATGGTGGAGGAAGGAGAGGGAAGGGAGATAAGGGCGATGCGGCGCGTCGGTGAAAAGCTGCGCAAGTTTTTGCTGACTGAGTCTAATCGCGTCTCCAAGACAGCGACAGAGTTTGTTTTGAATTGTGAGAGTGAATATGAAGAATGCATGATGGGTATGATTGCGAGGAATGAACGATTAGTTGGTCGTTTGGAAGAAAGTAGGAAGATTTTGGATGAGCGCGTAAGTGTGTCTGCGACTGTGGGCTATGCGAGTGTGATTGGTATGAGTGAGGGTGGTGTGGCTGAGAAGACGAAGAGTGTATGTGTGAGTGAGAAGCCGAAAGTGAGATCGTTTGCGGTTGTAATGAAAACGAAGGATGAGAGTGCGAAAATGACGAGTGAACAAGTGAAAGAGAAGGTGATTAGTGATGTGAGTGGTGGATTGAATGTGCGAGTGAAAGCAGTAAGAAAGACGAGAAGCGGTTGTTTAGTAATAGAAGCAGCGAGTGCGAGAGAGATGGAGATTGTTGCGGATGGTGTGGTGGTTAGGTGAATGTGGGGACACCAGTCCGGAGGAAATCGCTGATTCACTTTAGTATTGGATAATCACTGGATTCCGAGGAGGAAATTAGGCACTGTTCTTTTAAATGTTGTATTTTCACTTTAATACAACTTAAATAACTAATTAACGTCACGATAACGACAAATTACAATAAAGAACATAAATACACGAAACGACTTTGTTCTTGGTCGCCACGAACACTTTTGAAAGAGCGAATGTTAACTGGTGCGGTATGGTTAAAAGGTCGCAACGAACTTGGCGCTCGGAGAAAACCTTTTCGGCGCGCTAATCGCGAACCGACGGTTGACGATTCGAGTATACCGACCGAGGCGCCAACTCGAGCCCGTCGTCGGGATTACTCGAGATTCGTACAGAGATGCTTAAGCAGCATAAGAGGTTTAAAGAAGATAGTCTCAACGTAGAGACACCCAAGAGAATGGGTCCAAACGTGATTGTGTTTGATGTTGCGAATGAGATGACAAATGATGAATTGATGAGTGAATTGTATGTGAAGAACTTGAAAACTACTGGTGTGACTGAGATGGAATTTAAAGATAGGGTGCGAATTATGAGTCGAGTGAATAAGAAAGATGCGAATGTGGGTAATGTGATACTCGAGGTGTCCACAAGAATGCGGGATGTACTGATGAGTGAGGAACGTGTATATGTGAAATGGAGAGCGTGCAAGGTGAGGGATTTCGTGAATGTGATGCGTTGTTACAAGTGTTTTGCCTTCGGGCACATGATGCGTGAATGTAGTGTGAAGAAGAGGCTGTGTGAGAAGTGTGGTGAGAGTGGACATTTGAAAGATAAATGTAAGTGTATGTGTGTGTGCAGAAATTGCAAGATGAAAAGGAGAGTGAGTGACCATTCGGTTCTGTCGTGTGAATGTCCTGAATATGTGCGTATGTTAGAGAGAGAGAAGGCCAGGATAAGTAATGACTGATGTGTGTTTGAGAATATTGCAGTGTAATTGTCAGAGGTCGTATAGTCTGTTGTGTGATTTGGGTAATGTTATGAATGAGAAGAATGTGAGTGTGGCTTTGTTGCAAGAGGTGTATGTGTCGCATGGATGTGTGAGAGGCTTGCCAAGTGGATGGCAAGTGTATGTATGTACGGACGACCCTGCAAAAGCTGCAGTGGTTGTCCGAGATGTGAATGTGGAGGTGATGTGTGTACGTGAATATACAAATGAGTATGGTGTGTGTGTGTGGTTGAAAGGGGACTTTGGCGAAATGTATGTGGTGTCTGTGTATTATAGGTGGGGTACAGATATTGAGCCCTACCTGGTGTATATGGAGAGTGTAAAAGAGTATGGAAAAGGGAAGCGTGTGTTATTCGGGATAGATGCGAATGCGACCTTGCCCTTGTGGTTTAGCACGGGCGGAGGGCACAGCAGAGAGAATGAGATGTGTGGAAGGTTTTTGGAAGAATGGATATTAGCGAATGAGTTGATTGTAATGAATGGATCGAGAGAGTATTATACTTTCTCGGGAGTTACAGGGCAGTGTGACATTGATGTCACTCTGATGAATGATCCATTAGCCAGGTGCCGCCTTGAATGGGAAGTGAAGAATGACTGGGGAATAAGTGATCATAACGTGATTTTGATTAGTGTTTCGACGGTGATGTTGAGTCGTCGAATTACCGGAACGCTCAGCGCTGAGCTAGATAACGTGGGAGTGGTTACTGGGTGCAAGAAAAGTGCAAATGAACAATTAACAACGTTTATTTAATACGCTAGATTCACGAACGACTTTGTACACTCACGATTACACGGCAAAAACTTGACTGTACACCTTATATTTAATGACACGTAAAGAAATATATCTACAGTTTGAGAAGCAATGAATTGTCTTTGTTTAACTATTAACACTTTGTGTCGAGCCTTGGGCGGCTTCGCGGATATAGAGTCTAAGTGCTTTTTATTTGGCGACACAGTCGCGCTTAGCTAAGTCACTTTAAACGGAGTCGAATCTTGCAGAGATATTTGATCGCGATTATGTTAGCGTGAGTCTTCGTAAATCAGTAGGTGCGCCCAAGGGTTTCGCGCTCTTATATGTACTCGCCAGGATTCCGCGATTGGAGAATTCAATTTTTCTCCGTTGCGGCAATTCGAGGATCCAAACAAAGAGTGAAGTTTCGCGGATCGCCTGATTGGCTTAGCTGTTGCCGTGCGCCGGTTTGACGGTTGGAATCGCGACAACAGCTAGGCTAGAAAAACAAGACACCGCCAACGACTTTTGCTGATGTGGAACGGTGACTAGAAAAAGTGTATTTGTCGCGGTTCTAACGGTTTGCTTTTACCTCTTTGTTTGGATTCTCGAACAATTAGAATGATGTGTGATGAGAGTGAGCAGAATGTCTCAAATGAGCAAATGGGATGGATATGCAAAGATGTGGACTGGGAAGAATATAAGAATGATTTGATGGAATATTCGAGGATGTATGGACAGGATGTGAGTGATGAGATAAATGTGGATAGGATGCTTGAAATGTTGATGGAATGGATCCAAGGGTCGAGAATGAAACGGAGAGTGAGAGTGAATGACAAAAAGATGATGTGGTGGACCGATGAATTGAGGAGAATGAAAACCAAAGTGCGAAAGAGTAGAAAGTTGTGGCAGAAAGCGAGAAGAAGAAGAAGCGCGGATGTGGGTGCACAGCTGAATACGTATAAAAGTCTAGTGCAAGAATATAAGCATGAGTTGTGCAGAGTGAAAGAAGAATGCTGGCGAAAGTTTGTGAGTGAATCGTCGAACCTGGATCCATGGGGTCCTGTGTGTAGAATATACAGAGGCAAGAATGTGAGGGAGAGATTGCGTTCACTGAATGTTGACAGTGTGAACTATTCCACATGAAGAGAATGTGCGCAAGTGTTGCTAGAGCGATTCTTCCCAGCCGCGAGTGATTCGAGGAGAGTGACTGGTGCGGTAGAGAGTGTGAATAATGTGATAGAGTTTGATTGGGATGAAGTGAATGAGGCTGTGATGGCGTCGAAGTTGGGCAAGGCACCTGGCTTAGATGGTATAACTGTGAAGATGTTGCGAATGATTTGGTGTGCGATTCCGTGATGGCCGTTGAGATTGTATAATGCTTGCTTGAGGACTGGATGTTTCCCGAATGAGTGGAAGAAAGCGTGTGTAGTAGTCTTGCTAAAGTCCCCTGAAAAGCCGCGAACGGACGCTACGTCGTATAGACCGATAAGCCTACTGCCAGTGTTTGGAAAGACGTTAGAGCGAATGATGATTAAAAGGCATGAACACTATGGCTTTCGCAGGGGCCGTTCGACGGAAAGTGCTTGGTTGAAAGTGAGAGAAAATATGTACTAGGGATATTTGTGGATTTCAAAGGTGCGTTTGATCATTTAGAGTGGAACAGTATGATTGATTGGTTGAATGAGACAGGGTGCGCGGAGTTGCCACTCTGGAGAAGCTATTTTCACGGGAGCGCAGCGTGTATGTGTGGTGTGAATGAGGTTGTATGCAGAAATGTTGAGCGTGGATGCCCGCAGGGGTCCGTGTCTGGCCCTTTCCTTTCGATTGGGCGGATGAATGGGCTCCTGCGGCGTTTGAAAGGACGTGGTTGTAAATGTGTGGCCTTCGCGGATGATTTGTACTTGTTTGTTGAAGGACAAAGCCAAATGGAGATTGACCGTATTGCGACTGAATGGATGGCAATATGTGGAGCGAGTGAAGTATTTGGGTATATGGGTGAGTGAGAAGATTCATTTTAAAGTACACCTCAAGTATCTGTGAAAGAAAGTGATCAATGTTGTAGGTGCGATGAGAAGAGTGATGAATAGGGAATGGGGTATGAGAAGGAGAGCTGTGAGAGTGTTATATAAGGGTTTGTTTGTTGCGTGTGTGATGAATAGATGTCAGTGTGTTGTGTTGCATGCATGTTTGAGTGTGTGTAGGACCGTCTCGATGGAAAGTATGCAAGTGTTGATGGGTGTCCTACCTTGGGACATAGAGTGTGTGAGACAAGGTATGTGTGCTAGACTGAAGAGTAGTGTGAATCTGTGTGAGAATGTAAATGTACTCGCTGCTTCTAGATTGGATAGAGGGGCTGTTTATGAGTGTGTGCAAATCGTGGATCAAAAGGCGTATGATTGTTGACAGAGTAGATGGAATATAAGTGAGAAAGGTCGAGTCACGCATGAATATATTAAGAATGTAAGGTTTGCTAAAAGTTGTGTGAATTTTGAGCCGAGTATGTTTGCGTGCCTTCTGTTGACTGGGCATGGTAGTATGAATGCGTATTTGTATAAATTTGGACGGAGTGAGACGGAATAGTGTACGTGTGGAGCTGTGTGCGAGGATTGGAAGCATGTATTGGTTGAGTGTAGGATGTATGACGACCTCCGGTGTCTGCATGAATGTGGTGTGATAAAGAGAGAGGATGGTTGTGTGGATGTGAGTGGTGTGTTGGAATGCAAGGAGAAGTATCAACGCTTTTGTGCGTATGCGAGAAGTGTGTTTGCGAGGAGAAGAAGGTGTATAAATGCGTAGTGTGTGTGTATGGGTGTATGAGGATACGCAGAGTGGCTGCGAGGAGGTCAAAGACCTTAAGGGTCGATTCCTACTCGTGGCCTTTGGAGGTTGGCGTTTCCACGTACCCGAGTCTCCGGCCGACCATTGCTAGGGGTTGCGGGACCCCCAAAATGGAAGCGGCCTTGGTTGCGCAGATCCCACCAGTGATCTTGACTGGTACCACAAGGACCGCGGCGCCTACAGGGGTAACCCTGGCTCGGTCGTGGGTTGGACCATCGCGGGGGTAGTGGTTTAAAGCCGCATGCTGGCTAGAGGGCCTACTAGTCGGGCCCTCGGCGGGTGAGCTGCGTCCCAACAGCTCGGATACCAGCCGAGTGTCTTAGCCGGTAGAGTGTTAGAAAGCCACTCGACCCCACAAGAGGTAGGTTACCGGGACCCGTAAGAGCCTGTTGCCGTTTCTGATATTCCTTGCTTCGGCAGGCACGCGCTAATTGGGCGTATCCTAATTCCGCGCCCATGGGGGCCGTGTAGTAGAGCTGTAATGACGGGAACTACACGATAAGCAAACACAGACAATCTCCGTCGCATTAGGGTCTTTTAATCGGATCGAGAAGAGATTCCTAAAATCGAACGGGTTGCGCGAACAATATACCACGTTTATGGACGATTATCTCCAATCCGGTCATATGCTTCTAGCCGATCCATCCCTCCTGCAGCGACAGACCGCGTTCCTTCCACACCATGCCGTGACTAGGGAGGATAGTGTCACCGCAAAGCTCCGCGTAGTCTTCAACGCTTCAGCGCGAACATTAAGCGGAAAATCGGTAAACGATCATCTGCAAGCAGGCCCCAATTTACAAACCGATCTCGTTTCCCACGTTCTCCGTTGGCGACAGTGAAGAGTTGTTTTTACTGCAGATATTGCGCAGATGTATCGACAGATTTAGGTACATCCCGACGATCAACGATACCAGTTAATTTTGTGGCGATTTAGTCCGTCTGAGCCGATAAAACTGTACCAACTTTGCACTGTCACCTATGGGACGACCTCCGCTCCTTACCAAGCCCAACGGGTCATCCAGCAGCTAACGGAGGATAAAAGCCCCGAATTTCCACTAGCGATTCCGGTATTACGCAATGAGAGATACGTCGATGACATAATGTCAAGATACCATCCCTGCCGCGGTCGCGAAACAACGCGAAACCGTGAATTGTCTTGCGCGAGGCGGATTCATCCTTCAAAAATGGGCCAGCAACGACCCCGAAATCCTAAATGAAATAGAACCATTGAACCATGGATTCGCGCTGGAGCGTCCCTTTGATCTAGAGTCCAAGGTCAAGGCACTTAGATTAAGGTGGAACCCTGCACGCGACGAATTTAAGAAAGCTCCATCAAGGATACGACGAAGCCCTTCCAGACGAGATCGCGTCACGGTGGGTCACCTTCTACGACGAATTGACCGTGCTCAACTCCCTATCCATTCCTCGATGGTCCGGGTACGGCAACGACACTCGAAGTGTTCATCTCCACGGATTTTGCGACGCGTCAGAACACCGTATGCTGCGGTGGTTTTCTTCGTTGTGAAGACTTCGTCTGGACCGCGTGTTCAATTACTTCTTGCGAAAACGAAGGTAGCTCCCGTAAAAACTCTCACCATTCCCCGATTCGAGCTGTGCGCGACAGTACTGCTGGTTCGTTGCATTAGATGTGTCCTTTGCTCTCTCCCGTTTGTAGTCGCGTCCCCTCATTGTTGGAGCGACTCCACCATAATCTTGAGCTGGCTGCAGAAAACTCCCACTACTCTACGAGTTTTTGTCGCGAATCGGATCGCTGCCATCCAGACAGAAATACCTGCCATAAACTGGCGACATCTTTCGTCCGAGGACAATCCCGTAGATTGTGCGACCCGGGGATTATTTCCTTCTAAAATCGCGACCTTCAAATTGTGGTGGCAGGCTCACGGCTGAACCTACCGCGTGGCCAAGGCAAACTCACCTTACCAACGCTTGCGAGTACCCTGATCCCGAAATAAAAAACGTTACCGTGCATCATGTGCAAGTACAATGGGACTTGTGCACCCGCATCTCCTCGTGGCCGCGTCTTCTGCGTACTACCGCGTACGTGCGACGTTTTGTAGCGCGATGCCGATTCCCTGACGTGGCAGACACAGAAAATTGTTTGTCACGAGATGTGGTCGTTGGCGCACAGTTCTGGGTGCGCTCCGCGCAGCGCAATGCATTCGCCCTCGAATATCGGTTATTGAAAGGAGGCCATCCTCTGCCCGCGAATTCACTTCTTCGCAAGCTTGACCCGTTTCTGGATGAGTCTGGTCTCATCAGAGTAGGCGGACGCCTGCGACTTTCTGACCTTCCCTTCTCTGTTCGGCATGCAATAGTACTCCCGCAATGTGATATCGTGGAACTAATTATTTCCCAAATTCACCTTGACACCTTTCATGGCGGAGTCCGATTAATACTTCACGTATTACGGGAAAAGTATAGAGTGCTATCACATGCGCATATCCGCATATCACGTCCATTTACGCACTGTGGTGTTGATTATGCCGGTCCCATTTGAGTTCAACCAGCGCACAGTGCGAAAAACGGCGAAAACGTGGACAAAAGTCAAAAAATGAAAATCGCAATTCTTGAAATCCGTTTAATGGAACTAATTTATAAAGAATCTGTGCATACTCTTTTCACATTTTAATGACTTTTTTATTATCATTTCGAAGATATGACCCTGCAAAGTTCAACATTTTTTAAAGACAATTTTTCCGGGTAAAGTTTAACATAATGCTGTTCATTATTTTTTAAATATCATGTTCGTCCACTATTATCGGCTGTTTATATGATACTTTAACATTATAATTATGTAAATTGCACAACAAAATGTTTATTTTTAACACTGATATGGAAAATCATATAAACCATAGTCATATTTAACGTTTGTGTAAGGTAAAAGTTATGATCTTCACCTCGGTTCACCTACCAAATAGGCTTAAATGAAAGTTGGAAGCTCCCCGAATAAGAATCTGTAACGATATCTTGCGGTAATTTGCTTTTTTCTGAGTTATTCACATTTATGTTCACGCGCGCGTCTTATTATCATACGTGACAACAGCGGTTTCGGACGTTTTTCAAATATGTCGTCACTGACCTTTGCAAAGTCTTACTTTGTAATATATATATATATATATATATATATATATATATATATATATATCCCCCTTGTGGGAGGGCGCGGGGTAATGCCGGATTCTTACCGGCTAAAACCCCCACGGTGGTCCTTCAATGACGCATTGAGGGCCCCAGGAACTCTGTTAGAACACAACTGGGACCCCCGCGCCTTGTTCAATTGAGCCCTTCCCGGGGGGAGATCTCGAGACCTCGCCCCAGAAAACAAACTAATCATTACGGCAGTGTCCGGACCACTGAGACACTGCCCCCCCCCCCCCCCCCCCCCGGGGCAGCGTGCAGGGCTGGAGCCCAGGACGCCACTGCCCCCGCGGCGGCTCTGTAAGGGGAGACGTAAGGCCTCCCCGGAGCCGCCGCTCCCAGACGGGTACGAGACCCGAAAAAGGCCGACGGCCCTTAACATTTACACTAAAGGGCCATCGGCCTGCAAACCTCAAACCGGGGAGTCTGGTCGGGGCCCACGGCGGCCACGACTGCTCCTCCGGCCTCTGTTGCACGTTGACCCCGAGGCACCGCGGCCACGGGGTCTCGTCCTACCTTCCGTCCTTGCGCATCCGTTTGCTTGCGAACCCGTTCCGCGGCCTCCTTCTGCTGCATAACTTGCTCGCAGAATGAGGCCACGGCCCTCCAGTTCCTCTCGCTTGCCAGCGATGCTCCAACTAACGCTGGCAGCGAGAGGTCATGCACAATTTCTCTAATGAGGACACGTCGCAGCGCTGAAAAGGCGGGGCACACCTCCAGCGTGTGCTGCGCCGTGTCCTGTTCCTCCCCACAATGGTGGTAGACCGCCGTCGCCTCTTTCCCTATTCGACGCAGATACTTCCCAAAACATCCATGACCGATGAGCATCTGCGTCATGCGGTAGATGAGTCAACCGAACCTTCTCTCCCGCCACTCCCCAAACTGTGGCAGGAGAGCCCCGACAACTGGCTTATTGGTGAAAGTCCTCAAATCATTTCGCCAATGGCTAACAGCCAGTTGCCGGGACTGCCGCTTGATCATTTTGATCGCCGCCGGCTCTGGCGAAACACCGTCGAGTCGTCGCAGCGCACGGATGCGCGTGTAAACGAGCGCATCCGCCGCCACGAGATACTCGAACAGCATTAAGCCCGCCAGAGCCATCACCGCCCCGTAGGAGACGGTGCGGTACCCCCTGATGACCCTGATGGCCAACCGTCTCTGTAGCCGGTGCAGCAACTGTAGGCTGCGCCGGCTGATCATCAGGGTCGTGGCCCATACGCCCGCACGGTACAAAACCATCGACCGCACCACCCCCACATAAAGGCGGCGAACCCTCTCTTCTGGTCCCCCGAGGTTGGGCATAATGCGGCCTAAAGGTGCCGCTGCCCGCTCAACCCGGGGGACGAGGCAATCAAAGTGGCGATCAAAGCGCCAGCGGCTGTCGAGGTGGAAACCTAGATACCTCATACTGATCCCCACCTCGACCCAAGCCTCACCTACCCGGATCCACGAGGGGAGCGGACGCCGAGACCGACGCCTATTATGCCTGTGGAGGCGGGAAGCTACAGTTCTCTCCAACAGCTTTCCCGCCTCGTCCAGCAAGCAAATGAGCCGGTACGCGGAGGGGGAGTCCGCGGGTCTTCCTTCCTTTTTTATAAGGACCATCCGTCCAGTCTTCCATTCTTCCGGGAATATTTACTGCGTAAATGTGCCCTTTATAACCTCCCAAAGGACGCCCGAGACGAGGACCCAGGCCTTCCCGGGAACGATGTCCGGGCCCGGGGCAGTGTTTTTTGCCTCGAGCCCTCATTTGACCGATTACGCAATTGTGCAAACTCCCTGTTTCGAATAGTGCGAATGTCGAGCCTTGTGACCAGAGTAACGTGAGACGCGACGATCAAAATAAACAAAAATAAGTGTGGTTGTTTGTCTCTTATATTTAACGACACATGAACGGCGCGTTATTATCCGATTGCGAACACAAGTCATCTCTCTCCCGATGTGGCGGACTCACGTGGTCCGGTACTAACCCTCGATTTGTACTCCGAGGTCTGTGAGTGTCACCGATCTTCGAATAATTTTGTAAAAAAAAAATTAGCCCATTGTACCGACAATTTGCAAAATTAACCTGTAAGCGTGTGAGCTGTATGCCTGAGCGCTATATGCCAGTATGAAAATTCAATTACGCGTTAATCGATATCGTTTTGTTTCTTGTTTTCTTTTGAA
Organism: Megachile rotundata; assembly: GCF_050947335.1. Lineage (NCBI taxonomy): Eukaryota > Metazoa > Arthropoda > Insecta > Hymenoptera > Megachilidae > Megachile > Megachile rotundata. Next base: position 245,373 of record NW_027473386.1, on the reverse strand, counting down.
TCCCTCCGTGATTCAACGCGGGCGGCACGTTTCGTATTGTTACCGGCGAGCGTAGGCGGCCCAGAATTCACCTCAAAACGAAAACAAACCATTTCGTCTACCCGCATCCCTGCTGTATTTAAATCCAACGGCAATGTCTTTCTTCCGTCGCGGAAGACGTTACCGTTGGCATTGTCGTTAACCCGGTTATTAGCTCCGATCGGACGGTGCGCCGGATTAGCGACAGCTGATTGGTTCGTGTCATCACGGAGCATTTCCGAATTCAGGCGATCGTCTAGCTCTCGCCGGTTAGAAGACAACGGAACCTCGAATACGATACATCCTCGCGATTACCGACCCGACACACAGTGGGCCCAAACAGCGAATTAGCTGTTCATTTGTCAAAAATTCGATTTTCCTAAATCGATATGAAACGAACATATATTGCTTACTAAATACCTGTCGAATTCAAAACCGAAGAAATTAGTGAAATTCATTAAAAATTGTAATCATAACAAGCACTCAAAGATCAGACTTTTATGAATACTATTTTTCACCGAAAAATTTACTCTTTTTCATATTGATGCCCTGACAAAAGTATTAAACATTTTTGCAAAATTATTGTTTCTTTAATAAACAGCATATGTTTATATTGAGAATACACATGCCATGATAAATTATTGACTGTAGTTTATTTACAAAATAATTCTCAATGAACTAAAGATTATTTTCATAGTTGTTCATATTTAGCAAGGGATATCTTTAAAAGTTCAAAGAGATGCGTGCTCTATCATAGTGCAAAATTTTCAGCAGGACTTCCTTATTTTAATCCAAAAGGAATCATGTCCCCCCTCGTCCCACCGCAGAAGTTATTATTGTTTGAAGCGTCGCGTGACACACGCTTCAGCAATGCGTAGGTATATATTATGTATTTAGTCGAATAGACATTACTATATTTTATTATATATTCTGTAAGTATATTAATTAATTCATTCGATTTTATTTCAAGAATATGCAATGGCAACATTTAACTTATATGTAGCAGAGTACAACTGGTTTTATATGCCATTAAGTTTGCACAAAACATTATTGCATGGTGCAGATATAATACAAAGTGCTGGTTTGCCCATTGGAAACCAGCTTGGAAATCTTCATTCGAAACCTTCTTGTTTTCTGAAGAACCAATAGAGACACGAAACAAAGATTTCTGAGATATTAGAAGAGACCACACACAAAAATTTTCGCAATTAGAAGCATTGACGGACCTTTTTCAGACTTTATTATATACGTCCAATATTTTAATATCTCCAATTTCGGCAGAAAACAGAAAAATTTATAAAACACTTTCGCGTTTTAATATTTTCAAGGATGAAATAGAAAAATTAATGTTACAAGAAGACCTACAAAACGATGACGATGATACGTAAATAATAATAAATAAATTTTATTTTTATTCATAGAAATTGTTTCCATGTTAAACTTATATTTACGTTAATAAAAATTATGCTTATAAACTGAACGTCCACATTAAGAGTATAGTATATTCACTAACTTTTTGAAATATAACGCTTATTTTTGTTTTATTTTTAATTTTTTCGGCAAGAAAATAATCCGGTGTGATTAAACGTAATAATAATATTTGTTTTAAATACTGGGACGACTCAGCGGCCGCTATACTTTCGTTTCAAGTCTTCAAATAGCGCTACAATTAGCCGTGAACAGCTAATTCGTCGTTCTGGCCCACTGAGCGACAGTGCAATTAGTCACTCCCCAGTACCAGTTAATTAAATTTTCATTTCTTTCATTTCCGTGAGTCGTCCTGTTTTCTGTGTGTGCGTGTTAATATTTTGTGTCTCATTAAGTGTTAATATTAAATATCGTGAAAGCAAACAACTGAGTTCAGCTTGTTGAAGGAACCTTCACCATTCCTACATTCCCAAACAGTTGTAATATGAATGCCCCCATCTGTTCCTATTAATCATTACTTCGGGGTTCCGAAAATCAACAAAATAGAACCGAGGTCTTATTCCATTATTCCGTGCACAGAATATTCAGGCGTAGGTAGCCTGCTTTAAGCACTCTAATTTGTTCAAAGCAAACGCACCGGCACAATTTCGACACTCAGCGGAGCGCACCGCGATGGGATATTCAACTTGTGCCGCAACTCCGAGGAGAAGCTAGACCCACCGGTAGGACGTGTCGTATAATGCCAGTTAAACACCGCGAGCGATGAACCGACACTGCGACACACGGATTCAACTACGAGCTTTTCAACCGCTACAACTTTAATATACGCTATTGGAGCTGGAGTTACCGCGGCTGCTAGCACCAGATTTGCCCTCCAATGGATCCTCGTTAAAGGATTTAAAGTGTACTCATTGCGATTACGGGGCCTCGGATGAGTCCCGTATCGTTATTTTTTGTCACTACCTACCCGTGCCGGGAGTGGGTGATTTGTGCGCCTGTTGCCTTCCTCGGATGTGGTAGCCGTTTCTCAGGCTCCCTCTCCGGAATCGAACCCTGATTCCCCCTTACCCATTACAACCATGGTAGGCGTAAAACGATCGACAGCTGATAAGGCAGATATTTGAGAGATGCGTCGTCTGCGTTAGAAGACCGTACGATCAGCATAAAGTTATTCAGAGTCATCATAGCCAACGATGGGAAGACGGACGAACCGTCCGCCACATCGATTGGTTTTGATCTAATAAAAGCATTCCTCCCATCTGTGGATGGAATTCTGGTTTACATGTATTAGCTCTAGAATCACCACAGTTATCCAAGTAAATTGTTGTACGATCTGAGAAACCAAAACTGATGTAATGAGCCGTTCGCAGTTTCACCTTAATTCGGTATGTACTTAGACATGCATGGCTTAATCTTTGAGACAAGCATAAGACTATTGGCAGAATCAATCAGGGAGCTTAAAGAATTATTTCAATTTCTTGAGCCAATTTTATTTAACATTAAATTGGGTCTTCCTACGTTCGACGATGCCTTTATAATTTAACTACGACCGATCGACATTAAGACTCACAATTCTCCTCCTCCTTTTCTCTCGTTTCGATTTTATTACGAATCCTCGACACCTCAATGCCGGAGATTCGAAGAAACGTATATCGACGTAAGTGGGTAAAATGCCAAATCCTTTCATAAAGAAGAATAATATTCTCCGGTTCAATGCAGTATTGAAAGCACGTACGCCGCTTTCACGCCGTTCGTCGGAACGCAATAAGCGCATAAACTACACACACGCGGAACGACTGAATCCATCCCTGTCGGTGCAAGCGCGTAGCAAGCATGCTGCTCTTGCGTTCGTTTTTCATTTTTTCAGCTTAAACGTTTCCTCTTTTATGATTATTTATACAACTTTTTGTACACGAACCAATCGCAGCTCTCATTGTCCCTTTCTTTTGGTTCTTTAACCGACTTCGAAAAAGGAGGAGGTTACTCAATTCGATCAGTATATTTTTTTTTTCTATGTATGTTCGCGCATTACGCCTAGCTGGATGGACCGATCGGAATGAAACCTTTTGCATATGGTAGGTGCTGACTCCCCATTGGTACCATTATCAAAAAATTTTTCATTTTTTAATTGCAAAGTGTTGTTATTGCAAAAAACCGGCAACTTCTGAAATAAACTTTTCTCGATTTTAGTGCGCTTTTAATATCTTATCGCGAACATGATTCTGTACAATTTTGTTCATATACAAATTTCGCGGAAAGGTTTAGTTTTCGAGATATTACCGAAAAATTGTTATTAACTTTTGAAATCAATTTCGAACGATTTTAATGTCCTTCGAATATGTTGTTAGGGGCGTGGTTCTGGACAACTTTTTCCTCTTGCATAATTGACGGAAAGTTTTTGTTTTCGAGATATTAACGAAAATTTTTGTTAACTTTTGAAACCAACTTCGAACGATTTTAATGTCCTTCTAATACGTTATTAGTGGCATGATTCTGAACGAGTTTTTTCTTATGCATAATTGTCGGAAAACTCTAGTTTTTGTGACATTAGCGAAAAACTATTGCTATTAATATTAGTGGAAGGCGCCGTGCTATGCACGGGAAAGAAAAGAAAGGACAATTACAATGCACTGTACCAAAACGCTAACTAAGCTTTACCGCTCTGACAAGCGACCTATACAGCAGGATGAGTTCACGTTGACGTTGGTGTATTATTCCCATTGCTTGGTACAGTCTCCGTATCGTTCTAAAAATGCATCAATTTGATTTGTTAGAAAATTTGTTGCGCAGGATCTGCCATTATTTTACGAATACTTTGACCCTTGCGCAGTCCTAAACCGTAAGAGATACACATGAGCAGTAAATTTTTGCAACGAAAGTTAACAAAGAACAAATGGATGAAGAACCCTCAGTCATGATGTAATTAGTTTGTACTAGACTCCGAAAGAGTGTCCCTTATTTTTTTTCTATGCATGTTCGCCGGTTTTTTCCTAGGTGGGCGGTCCGATCGGAACAAAGCCTTTCGCATCTTGTAGAGTCTGACTCCCCATTGGTACCATTACCAAAAATTTTTTCATTTTTTAGTTGCATAGGATTATTCTTGCAAAAAAAATTGAAAAACGAATTATCCATGTTGTCTTTTACTTAATTATGCTCATGGCATTTACGCAGACAAAAAAAGCCCGGAAGAACTGTCTCACAGTATCCCATACAATTCTCCCCATTCCACTAAAAAGCGTGAAATAAAATAATTTTCAGAAAAAAATACACCGACTTCGAAATGCACTAAAAAGTATAAAATAATTTCTATTTCCTAATGAAGTAATTTTTATTTCATTCAATCATACAATTACGTAACGGATATGAATGAAACCTATTTACTCGTTAGGTAGTATATTAAATACATTTCAACCTTTCCGGAGGCGGCGCAAAATTAAAAATACCTCAGTAAACGTTGCTGCCAATAACCAGTTGATTGTGGTATGGCGTATTGGAATTTAATAAATCCTGAGAAAGAATACGTACCATTATAGATATATCTGGTAATACACGTAAATATAACGACTGCATCTTCATTTCGCATATAAATGATATTGAATTGACTTCGTTCGCATGTGGAAGCCATGGATCTTTTTTTTTGTTTTTGTTTTAGGAAGACAGAAATCCAATAACGGACATCTGGGAAGATAGCCCAGATAGTGTGAGACTCTCGCATAGTCCCCCTGATTTAGGCTATCGCTCGCAGTTGTGGAAGAAAGACTAGCCCCCTCCCCCCACCCCCACCCCCATCCCCGCCCCCACCCCTCGCGTATGTGTTCCATGTGTGGAGAATGAGTGCTCTCAACCAAAGGGTATTGGCCCGAGGGGCTACGTCAAGATCTAAGTGGGGGCTCCCGATCAAAAATACACTGACCTCCAGCCTGTCTTGTAACCACCCCCTCAGCACCACCTCCCGGTGGGCTCGAACATACGGCAAAAAATCGCGACCTCTCCCCACCATTTCCCACCTAATGTCCGAATACGCTTTCGGTTTCTATGTCCAACTTTGTCTGAGCTCCGCAAATGTCCGCAAATGTTTGTTTTGCTTCAGAAAATCCCCCCCCCCCCCTTCATCCCACCTTCCCGAACACGTTAAGTTAACCTTTCGCTATGTCCTAGTACATTTGTGCATCCTGTGCCACTCATTATTACGCGAGTTCACGCTACATGAGCCCATTGCTCTTGGTAAAATTTGCTCCTTCCTCTCTTCTGTCGATTCCACTCGGTCCCCCCATTGTCCCCCCCCTAATGGTGCCATGACCAGCCTGACGACTGGGTTCCTTGCTGAATCAACAGTTGATCGGAAGGGTGCTCAGTTCGATTTGACCTCTCTCCCTTCTCTCCGCCGCTCTGTCGGTCCCCGTTTCGTGCCCCCTAATGGTGCTATGACCAGGCTGGCACCGGTTCCCTCCTTTGCAGGTTTGAGTCGTTCGATCGATCGTGTCTTATGTTTTCTCCTTCTTCTCTCTCGCCGATCCCACTCGGTCCCCTTTGTCGCCCTTTAATGGTGCCATGACCAGGCTGACGACTGTGTCCCTAGCTAAATCAACAGTTGATCAGGAGGATCCTCTGCTCAATTTGACCTCTCTCCCTCCTCTCTCCCACTCCGTCGATCACCGTTTGTGCCCCCTATTGGTGCTATGACCAGGCTGACACCGGTTTCCTCCCTTGCGGGTCTGAGTCGTTTGGTCGGTCGTGTGTATATTTGTTTCTCCGCTTCTTCCACTCCTGCTCTTCCTCTTCACCCTCTCGCTGTCTTCTCGCTTCTTCCCCTCCTCTTGCCGTTTGAAAAGCGCACCATGCCACCGCCGTCTTGCTTGTTGCTGCATCCTTTCGCTTCACCCTTGAGGGCCGCTCTCCAAGTGCTTGCAGCGTTCTTCATTCGCCATGCTGGATCATCTCAATGCGGCCCCTTTGCTCCACCATCGTTGTGAGTTCGGGGTTTCCAGGGTGCTGGACGTTTTCCGCAGTTCTTCCAACACTTTTCCACCATTTACCCGCTTTGCACGGTTCCTCTGCACTCGCGCACGTGGTCACGTATATTCCCCTGTACCCGCAACACTCCCAGCACTTCACTGCACTCCCATAACACTTTCCCCACACTACACCGAATTAATTGCCTATCTGCTAATTATTTATTAATCTACTAATCACTTCACTATTTATAAATAATTTATTAGTTAATTATTAATTAATTAATATTAATATTACCATTATCATTATTATTATTAATCTCATTCACTTCATTTATTTATTAATTAATTACTTCCTTCCTTCTCTTCGTTCCGAGTCGTCTCGCCTCCTCCTCTTCTCCTCCGCACTGTCTTCTTGCTTTTACCTACCCGCTTACCATTTGAAAAACACGCCATGTCTCTGCCATCTTGCTTGTTGCCGCCTGCCTCCGCTCCGCCCTTAGGCTTCGTCCTTAAGGGCCGCTCTCCATGCGCCTGCAGCGACCCTTGCCCGGCCATGTTGGATGTTTGCGAACCGGCCTTTACGCTCTACGCTGTCCCTCGCGCGGAGATGCCCACGTGTTCGTACGCTATATTGAAACTTGCTCAACTGACGCCATTATTTAATTACTATCAAATCACGAAAATACGAAAATAGCCAAAACCAATGACCGCGTGCATTCAATATGCCTTATTCGCCCTTTCCCACACTCTAAATCCCTAATGGCATTTACATTATTAATTTATTTAATTTCTGCGACTTTCTCTCGCAACTTCGACATGTTGCACGACCACGTGTTTGCGCAAGTCCCTCTTCGAGGGCAACTTTCACCCTTAAAATGCACTATTTTCATTCGCGATGTATAAAAAAAAAATCGTGCTTAAGTCGCGCACATATTTATTTTATTCCGCGGTCGGCCCGAACACTCGTTTCCTCGCTTTCGATTACTCATGCGTTTGCACCCCATGCTTTCCCTCGCGTCGCGTGGAGGTCGCCATTACCGAAAATTCGATTTTTATTATATTTATAAATTCATTATTTCACCTCCGATTTTTACAAAACTTCACCGCTCACTTCCCCCACGGTCTCCCCTCACTTCACAACACTATTTATCACACTTTAACCACTTTTCCCACCAAAATTGAACTTTATCGCGGAGCGACCCCCGAACACGTGCGCTCGCCATCACAGTAACCTAGGGGCCTGCTGGAAGCCATGGATCTAAGAACCTATAAGCGGAGCCCTCGACGCGGGAATTACAAAATTTGCGGCAGATGAGCTCTTTATTTATAGTATATGCGGCGATCGTGTCTTTCCGTCGTATACACTATGAATCTAGCCCTTTGCGGACTACCGCCGCATATATGCGTTCTGCGTAAATCATCAAATTGGTGGAAGAACTGATATATGCGTTTGGCGAAAACAGTTGATTGACCCGAGAAACGCACATATATGTCCCACGTAAATGTGTGGGTATGGCCGAGAAACTTAACTATGCGTTCCGCGAAAACAACTGATAGAGCCGAGAAACGTGTACATGTGTGCATGCACGTAAATCTGTCACGTACATATAATATGTCCAGAATTTGACTTGGAATGCTATGAACGAAAACCGCGTTTAAGCAGAAATATGCGCTGGCAATTTTTAATGACTATCGCAGCAGGAGCTCGGCCCCACGGTACGGTTCACTTCGAACCGTCCCGTTCGCAAAGGGCTAGATAAACCATAGTTACATTCTATACGCACTAACCCACTTCGCGGCGTGCTGGCGAGTTATATGTATTGAAAAAAAATAGCTATACAAGCTTTGCCTGTGTTCGGCTGTCCAAAGGTTGACATGTTTAAGAAAATCTTTTAATTTTGCGCCGCCTCCGAAAAGGTTGAACTGTATTTAATATACTACCTAACGAGTAAATAGGTTTCATTCATATCTGTGACGTAATTGTATGATTGAATGAAATAGAAATTACTTCATTAGGAAATTGAAATTATTTTATACTTTTTAGTGCATTTCGAAGTCGGTGTATTTTTTTTCTGAAAATTATTTTATTTCACGCTTTTTAGTGAAATGGGGAGAATTGTATAGGATACTGTGAGACAGTTCTTCCGGGCTTTTTTTGTCTGCGTAAATGCCATGAGCATAATTAAGTAAAAGACAACATGGATAATTCGTTTTTCAATTTTTTTTGCAAGAATAATCCTATGCAACTAAAAAATGAAAAAATTTTTGGTAATGGTACCAATGGGGAGTCAGACTCTACAAGATGCGAAAGGCTTTGTTCCGATCGGACCGCCCACCTAGGAAAAAATCGGCGAACATGCATAGAAAAAAAATAAGGGACACTCTTTCGGAGACTAGTACAAACTAATTACATCATGACTGAGGGTTCTTCATCCATTTGTTCTTTGTTAACTTTCGTTGCAAAAATTTACTGCGCATGTGTATCTCTGACGGTTTAGGACTGCGCAAGGGTCAAAGTATCCGTAAAATAATAGCAGATCCTGCGCAACAAATTTTCTAACAAATCAAATTGATGTATTTTTAGAACGATACGAAGACTGTACCAAGCAATGGGAATAATACACCAACGTCAAAGTGAACTCATCTTGCTGTATAAGTCGCGTGTCAGAGCGGTAAACCTTAGGTTAGTGTTTTGGTACAGAGCATTGTAATTGCCCTTTCTTGTCTTTCCCGTGCATAGCGCGGGGCATTCCACTAATATTAATACCAATAGTTTTTCGCTAATATCACGAAAACTAGAGTTTTCCATCAATTATGCATAAGGAAAAACTCGGTCAGAATCATGGCACTAATAACGTATTAGAAGGACATTAAAATCGTTCAAAGTTGGTTTCAAAAGTTAACAACAATTTTCGCTAACATGTCGGAAACAAAAGCTTTCCGTCAATTATGCAAGAGGAAAAAGTCGTGCAAAACCAGGTCCTTAACAACATATTCGAAGGACACTAAAATCGTTCGAAGTTGATTTCAAAAGTTAATAACAATTTTTCGCTAATATCTCGAAAACAAAAGTTTTCCGCGAAATTTGTATACGAACAAAATTGTTCACAATCATGTCCGTGATAAGATACTAAATGCGCACTAAAATCGAGAACAGTTTATTTCAAACATTGCCGGTTTTTTTGCAATAACAACATTTTGCAATTAAAAAATGAAAAATTTTTTAATAATGGTACCAATGGGGAGTCAGAACCTACCAGATGCAAAAGGTTTCATTCCGATCGGTCCATCCAGCTAGGCGTAATCGGCGAACATACATAGAAAAAAAAAAGAAACAAATATACTGATCGAATTAAGTAATCTCCTCCTTTTTCGAAGTCGGTTAAAAATGGTCTTTGTAATGGGACACGCTTACAGATTGTACAATTCTATAAAAATACAATTGCTGCGCGATTCATGTCAGGAGTTAATGTTAATGATATTGTTTTCATCCCTAAAATTAAATTGGACACCGGAGAAAGTAGGAGTCTACTCTTCATACTTCATCGTACGCAATTGCTCCTGCGATTGCAATGACAATCAACAAGTCGCAGGGGCAGAGTTTTGAACATGTTAGCCTCTATGTACATTGAAACCTATTCAGCCACGGGCAACTTTATGTTGTCCCATCAAAATGCAAATCAAGGCACGGAATTAAAATTCAAAAAGTAGGGGAAAAAGATTCTCGATATGTTATTCAAAATGAAGTTTGGGCCGAAACTTTTGATTTGTAAACATAACTGTAACGAGGCATATTTTCATTATGTCGATTAGCCTTCTTTTTTTTTTGGTTGTTATGCCTCGTTACGAGGATCCTCCCGAATTGCCGGCCCCACTCCTCCGCCCAAGCGGACCCCCTCGCCGCTGGGGCAAGAATGAGTGAGCGTGTGAGTGGTTTTTTTTCTTTCTTTCTTTTCTTTTTTTTTCGTTTTCTTTTCGAGCGTTTTTTTTGTATTTTGCGAGCCCCGCTTTTCTTCCCCCCCCCCTTCTGCCTCCAGCCACCGTCGGAGCCACCGTTGTCCCCGGTCGCGGAGGAATCTCTCCCTGAGCGACGGAGGCGCGGGATGGGCTCACCAAAGAAGACACCGGCTGTCCGATCGCGGCGCCACTCCGTCATCCTCCGCGGGGGCGACCGCCAGCCGACCACCAGGACACGCCAGGCCTGGGTACAAGCCACCCCCAACTGCCACCTCGAGAGGGCCCTAGGACCTGGCCACCAAACGTCACCGTGGGATGACCCATCCTCGACGCCGAAATCCTCGGGGTGGGGGAATCCCGCGAACCGGGGAAGAAGATTACGGATAGAAGAAGCAAGCGAGCCGCCGTGTGATCGAGCCATTTTCGCCGAAGCCCTGCTTAAATGTAAAGCCCGAATTGTTCTTTTTTTCCCCCTCTTTCGTTACTGCGCATTTTGCGTTTCCGTTTTTTCTACTAGTAGTGCGTTTTGTTTCGGTATTCTGTTCCTTGTATTCTGTGAGTGTGTGTGCCTGCGTGTGGATTTTGTCGTCGCCGCCCCAGCGTGGAGTTGGATACCCCCTGCGCAAAAAGGTAGGAGTCATCTCCTTATCCTTCTTTATGTTATTCATTTGCGCGTGGGCAAGGGCGATAGGACCCCTGGGCCCAGTGACGAGGACCCTAGAGGCCGCGAACGGTCTACGTCGATACCGTTCCCTCTAATCTACTTTTCACGCTTCTGTATTTGGTATTTAGGACCAACGTTCCCTTGTTGTCCACGACCCCTGAGAGGGCGTGCTCCTTGCGGACGGATCATTCGGCATTTCTTTGTACCTTCTATCTTTCTTCTGTACTCGCGCGTACCGTGTGTCCCCGCGCCGCGAAAGCCTCCCACGCAACCGGCGAGTCGATCCCTTTTTCCTCGACCGTTGCCTGTAACGCGTGGGGCCCACTATAGTTTTTCTGTTCTGCTTACGTGGCCTACTTGGGACGCGAATAAATGCATTTTCTTTGTTGGATACAAACTCGCGGGTCTTTTACTAATTTTTTTTTCTGATCCCATCTGATTCCCGCTCCCGACAGAGCAGCCGGAAGGGCGATTTCCGCGGACGAGTGCATTGGCACTGGCGCCCCGTAAAATAAATCGGCCGTGGGTGTGAGCATTGGTGCGTGGAGGGCCGTTTTCCCTAACTGCCCCCACTTTAGGGAACCCCCTTTGGGCTTTTCCCCCACCGATCCGTCACATAACATAAAAAGATTTCTACCACAGTAATATTACACCTCATTTCTATTTTAATTTAAAAAAGTACACTTCCCATTTCATCAAAATGAACGACTTTATTCCAATTTCAATATAAAGGGCAGATTTTCGAACTTAAAACGCTGTACCAAAAATTAATTGAAGTTTATCGAAAAATAGACTGTACAAACTTTAAATAATATTTACGTTATAAATATTCCGGTAGCGGATGCACCCGAAATAGGCGCGAAGCGCCTCGGGCGGTTGGGCCGCGACGCGGCCGGGATACGCGGCCTCCTAGAATGGGTAATAATATACGTTATATTCATAATAATAATAGCGATAAGGATAATAGTTATAGTTCTAGCGGTTATAAAAGCATAATATGGGAAATAGTACACCGTATATTGATAATAATAATAGTAATAGGGATAATAATTATAGTTCAAGCGATCATAAAAGCATATAGTGGGTAATAATATACGTTATACTTATAATAATAAGAGTTAAAGGCGTAGTTATTATAGTTCTAGCGATAACTAAAGCATAGTGTGGGTAATAATATACGTTATATTGATAATAAGAATAGTAATAAAAATTATAGTTATAGTTCTAGCGATAATAAAATGATAGTATGGGTAGTGGTATACGTTGTAATGATAATAACAAGAGTTAGAAGTATAATAATTATAGTTCTAGACACCATAAAAGCATAGTACGGGTAATAATATAACGTTATATTGGTAATAATAAGTGTTGTAAGGATAATAATTATTGTTCTAGCGATCATGAAGGCATAGTATGGGTAATAATATAAGTTATATTGCGTAACATAGCTGTTTCGTGCCTGCCGCGTTGCTAGGCAACGCGGCGGTGTACGCGGCTCACGGGCCCCCCCGGGTGCCGGACGCTTCAGCGCGCCAGCGTTGACGCGAGGGGGCCGATCGCGGAAGGAATGGGACTTGTCGTGGGTAAAGTGAACACAGGGTTAATTTTGACTATAATTTATTATTATTCCCGTCTTCTGGGGCCGCTGGTAGAGATGCCTGGCCTTCCAAAGTCTTCGGTTTCTACAATATTAACGATTAGTGTTATACATGGTTATTACAGTCTGATAACACTGTCCAACAAATTTAATCTTTTTTTATGTTTTCCAATACCCATTGGGTGATCCTTGTAGAGTTTCTCGTTCTGAACAAGAATCCGAAAACCGAATTGCTCTATCACCCTCAGTTTTTGAAAAACACGAGCTTTTGTAAAAACACGTGTTTTGCGTAGAAAAAGCAATATTGCGAAAAAACTAAAAAAGCTAGGACACTCAAATTAGTTTTAGAAGATAGAGGAGAGTCTCCCGATTAAATTGGAATATATAATTGTTATATTGCATAATTCTAAGTGGGTGTAAATATTGATGAAAGTTTAAAAAACGGCCGTAGTACGCATTTCCTACGTATTATTTTTGCATTTTTAGAAAAAGTTATTTGTCTAACGCGAATTTGCTATACAGTATCAAATTCTATAGACATTTCTGATTAAGAAACTATACGGGGTAAGTGTTGTAGCTGTATACAATTCCAGTAAATCGAAAAAATATCTGCCGGGAGCACGCACGCGGCGTTTTGCATTCAATGCGTTTTCATGTTTTAACCCTTGATCTTAATCCATTGTTATTCTGTATATCACTTCCATATCAGTATGTACATATTTATTGTGTACGTGTTTCAATTTGATACCTGCAAAATCGTATTCAGCAAACCTGCACTGTCGCCGAGCCAGAGATTCTTAGCATTCACATATATTTAACAAAGATAAGAGCAGTTAATGGTGAAATATTTCCCGGATGGGAAATATCTACTTGTTCTCACTGGCTTACCGCCTACAACGTCACCGAACTGCAAAGTGCAATTCGGAAAAAGTATATTCTTCAGAATGATATTACTGATGATTGAAAATCGTACGTGAAATGGTTTTGTACGTGCAAATCTTAAAACTTAATTCTACCTAAAACCGCTGGTATTAGTTAAGCTGACAAGCACGAGAACATTAGTATTCACTGTCATTCTGCTGTGATCATCTATTGAATAAGACGCTAAGATTGCCGCAACCATTCAGTACTGAAATCGATGTAAATGGTGGTGAAACGGAAAGGAAGGTTCCAATTCGATGAAAAGAATTTGTTTACACGGAAAGTTGTTACCTTTGTAACATCTCTGCATCAAGAACAATTTGACGTATATTCTATTTTATTATTGTGTTCGAACAACGGTTGAAATGTTTTCGAACGAGCGTTCTGTCTCGCTCGCTCGTCAGCTCGCGCGACTGCTGAGCCTCTTGGCGAGGGTGACGCGGGGAGGGGGGGGGGGGGGGCGAAGGTAGCCTCCAACGATATATGTTTTGTTCCGCGACGGTTAACTTACTTATCGTATCGAATTGTTACCAGCAACTTCGGCAAACGAAACGTTCTTTCTATTTCTCACGATCACGAACAGTAAAACGTACTGCTTCGGCACCTTTTCTTTTGGGATTTAATAAGTTAGTTAATTACGTTAAAGGACATTTGATTTGTGTGTGTGTCGTGCGATTATATTTAATATTTTGACCAATGTACAGTTCCTTTTTGTTTAAAATATAAGTTTATTGTTCCGTCGGAAGTCCGGCAAAAAACTATCGTTTTTATTTCCTCGGGAACAATATCTAACTCTACGCGATTTTCGTCAAGAGCGATATTGCCCCAACATATTGTGTACAATTATTTCCGATCATCGAACGTGATTTTCTTTTTATTTACCGACCGCGTTGTTGAAAGAATGATTCATCGGAAGAATTTAGTTAAACTGTCGGTAATGTATATACTTTATAATTTGCAAATGGGTATTAAAATTATTAAATAATTATTATTGAATCGGAATATACAATGCCAATCAATGAAATGTTACGTTAAATCATTAACCACGAAATTCATGTATTATTTTATCGTTTCGAAGAAATAAGAAATGTTAAAAGCATGGTATGAAATATTTCGGAGCATCACGTGCTACCACGCTAACCCAGATCTTCGTAGAATTAGTACAATATGTATGTTCGAGAATCCAAACAAAGAGATAGCGCAAACCGTTAGAACCGCGAAAAATACACTTTTTCTAGGCACCGTTTCACAACAGCAGCAAAAGTCGTTGGCGGTGTCTTGTTTTTCTAGCCTAGCTGTTGTCGCGACTCCAACCGTCAAACCGGCGCACGGCAACAGCTAGGCCAATCAGGCGACCCGCGGAACTCCACGCTTTGTTTGGATCCTCGAACTGCCGCAACGGAGAAAAATTGAGTGCTCCAATCGCGGAATACCGGCGAGTACATATAAGAGCGTGAGACCCTTGGGCGTTCTACTGATTTATGAAGACTCACGTTAACATAATCACGAACCAGCATCTCTGCGAGATTTAATCCCGTTCAAAGTGACTTAGCTAAGCGCGACTGCGTCGCCCAATAAAAGACAATTCATTTCATTTCGAACTGTATATATATATATATATTTGTTTTTTTTTTTATGTGTCGTTTAATAAAGAGTACAGTTAAGTTTTCGTCGTGTAATCGTGAGTGTACAAAGTCATACGTGAATCTAACTTTTAAGTAAACTTTGTTAATTGTCCATTTGCACTTTTCTTGCACCCAAAAACCAATCCCACGTTATCTAGCTTAGCGCTGAGCTTTCCGGCAATTCGACTACACAACATCTACGTCGAAACAATGTACAATATGTAGAGAAAGATTGAAAATATATTTTCCATTTAGAGTACTATTGGACTACCACTTTTATGCTAAAATCATTAACTAATAACAAGGGAACATATCCAACCCAGACATGCTGAATTTGGTGAAACTTATGTGAGATATAGTTCTCAAAAGAATATTTGACACGTATTTTTTTATCGGCAATTGTGCATACTGAAGGGGTGAAAATAGCCCCAAAAGTTAAGGGCTGAAATCATACTTATGGGATTAATGGTTGCCATGCAACGATGATCTGTTGAACGACTGAGGCGTCGATCGACAGTCATTTATTATAGAAAGATACGCGCCGAAATAAAATGTATCATTGTTTTTAATCGCAAAATTCTGTCTTCTTGCTTTCAAGATAATATAGTTTAAATTATTTAAGAATATTCGTTCACGTGTTTTCATTCGTCCTATTTACGTGTTGGACTCACAGTGAAAATTAGTGAAAAATGACAGAGACAAGTGATAATGAAAACTAATAATGAAATATGAGAGTGATAGGTCACAGTTTCTTGAGAGTTTTTCAGTGAATCATTATGGTGATTTATTTATACTCTCACTGGCCAAAAGACGTAAATAAGATAACGCGTGGTCCAAAAGTTGTAAATAAGATAAGCTCCAAACAATAACGCAATCAGGAGATAAGCAAAGTATAAAAGAAGAAGCAGGCAGGCGCGTGTGGATCATATTATATATATATTCAGAGTCGAAACATTTGAGAGTTGGAGCTGAGGTTACGGACGAGTCATATTGCGAATCAAACATCGAGATCAATCTACTGTAACAATTGTGTACATTGTAAAGTAGTGTAGTGGTTAAGCAATAAAGATTTTTTTTAAAACGCAAACTGAGCGCTTTCCCGCGTAACAATACTAATAGTACGAATCGGTGGATCGACCCGGTGACAAAGATGCAGTTTCATCGTGATTATTTGCGGTTCAATGGGTAAGTTACATTTAAATTTGTTAATTATTCACTTCAAATTTTTTTGTTGAATAGAAAAGTTATTTGATTTTTTAAAAATGTGAATTTGTTCTTTTGCATCATCACAATATCTAACGAAAATAACTTTCCATACTTTATCTATTATTTCTCTGCGATAACGAATAAACGTATCGAATAAATTCGATTTATTCTGATTACGTGAGTAAGGACTAATTTTGTTATTTCTTATTCACGAATGAATAATAATTCAACAATAGTCCAGATTTTTTCATTTATTATTCAATTTAACTTTCACCTAATAGCTTCCTGTTATACCGACGTTATACCGACAGTATTGATGAGCTTGTTTACGACGGCAATCGGCCGTCATATCCGATGCTATCGTTCACACTGTCGCGCGCTCTCATTGGTCAGTGTTTTTTGCTAATAACTCGAAAATGGAGCTTTAACCAATATTTTGGCAATGAAAAAAGCTGTTCATAATTGCCCCATCTACCACCTCTTTTCGGTTCTTAAAGTAATTTTTGGGACACCCTATATACACCGATTCGAGAAGGTTCGAACTTCTCGAATCGTCTCCGCCGACGTGTTTATATACTCATCGGATTCTCGGAATCCGGCAGAGTTAATTCATAATTCCGTTCCAGACCATTTTCCAGCCAACCTGTTATCACGAAAGCATTGGTTCTTATCCGGACCAGTTCATCCTTGCGTAAATCGGTTCAACCAAAAAGATTAAATTCGTTCTCGGCAATTGATTCGCAAAATTCTTGATTGGGCGACATCTATACACCATTTGGATACTTGGACGTTGGATCGCTTAACAGCCAGTGAACAACAGGCTCCTCATTCAAGCGGTCTTGTATCTGAAACTCGATCAGGAGAGTGATATACTCGGCCCTAAGAAACGGTAAGACATTAAATCGAAAGCTCTATGACTACACATATATTATTATTTTTGCTGAACTAGAAACGCACCCTCGGATTCTCTGCGTTCGTTCTGAGTAGTTTCGTAACCATCGAATAGCGAACTCCTTATTTGAATAGCTTGGTTTCTGAAGCCCATGTGTTTTGGGTAGCAGTTCAGTAATTGCAATTAATGAGTAGAGTCGCTTTTAATTTACTATCCTGTTGGACGTATGTTGATCACCTGATTCAGGTATTTTTGGATCACCTAGTAGCTAATGAACAACAGGCTCCCAATTAGGCTATCTGGTTTAGGGTGTGAATGTATGTTCTAACTAAAAGGACCGTGGGCATATTAGTTATCGAGTTAAGTTAAAGAATAATTGTTCCGTACTAAATTAATTTATTAATTTGACATAAATTTTAGAATCTTGAATTAATAAAAGAATATTGTCCTGTCACAAGCGCATCTTGTGTAATGTAATAGTAGTTCACCACTCATGCCTTAGACAACCGAGTAAAATTGCGAATCTTTTTAAAGTTGCAAAAGCCCATTTAAATTAGCTTAGAAAGAGAATCAAACCTAAGTAAGGTGCATTATAATTCTAGCTCTCAGGATTATTAACTAGCGAATTGCATTTCTATTAAATTCTTTTTATATTCTGTAACGAGGCATACTTTCATCACCGACAAACGGCTTCAAGTCGGAGACGTGAACCTTCGGAACCATTCGGGTTCCGGTCGTCTCCAACTCGTACACGACGGGCGATAGGACCTTTTTGATCTGAAATGGACCAATGTAGGCGGCCGCCAGCTTCGCGGCCACATTTTCTGCGGCGGACGAGAGGACCCTATTCCGACGCCAAACTAAATCGCCTACCCGGTATTTAATGTCTCGATGACGCGCATTATAATACTTCGCTTGTCGCTTGTGAGCGCGTTCCAATTGTTCTCGCACTAAGTCGTGCAATAACAACAAGCGACGCGATCGCTGTGCCCAGGCTTGCGGGTCTCTGCGGGAGAGCAGGGGTTCTCCTTCCACGGCGCGTCGAATACTGCCGACGGATCGTGGGGCTCTTCCAAAGTTGAGCACCGCTGGAGACTCGCCAGCTGAGGAATGCACAGCAGTATTAACAGCGAATCGGAATTCGTGCAAGTGCACGTTCCATTCACGGTGGTCCTTTTCAATAAACGATGAAATCATCGTTTTTAGGACACGATTAACTCGTTCCACCGGATTCGCTTGCGCGTGATACGGGGGAATCGTGTAATGCGTGATTCCCCATTCTTCTAAAGCCGAATCAATCTCTTTATTGCAAAACTCGGTACCGTTGTCAGTGAGGAATATTTCGGGGGCTCCCCAACGAAATAGCACGAGGTCTTCAAAAGCTGTTAAAATAGCCGACCCCGTAGCTTTTCGGAGCGCCTTACACTCCACCCACTTTGTAAAATTGTCCAAGAAGACTACAACGTACCGAGCTTGACCACGCCCGGGCGGAAAAGGGCCCATTACGTCGGCGGATACCACGGCCCATGGCCGTTCGGGGATTCGCCGGCCCATGTGTTCAGCGGGAGCAAGCTGCTCGACCTTGTGCTGTTGACACACGGGACATCGCTGCACAAAACGGCGGATGTCTCGGAACATCCCCGGCCAATAAAATTCTTGGCTCACCCTTTGGTATGTTTTATCAATACCGGGGTGACCAGCGGCCGGGGGATCATGGGCATTTCGAATGGCCTTTTCTCGAAGATCCTCGGGGAGAACCAACTTCCACGCATCGTCATCCTCTCCGATAATTTCTTGCGTGGGAGACGGACGGTGATAATACAGACGTCCGTCTTCAACTCGCCAATCGGGGTACGACGCGGGGTGCGATTCTACTTTTTTCAAGCGGTCAGCGTACCAATTACTCTCAATGTCCTTGAGAGCCGCTAAAAAGTCGTGAACAGGAGGTTCTTCAGTGACGACGTCATTCGAGGGTACTATCGCACGTGAAAGTGCATCCGGGACGTGGTGGAGGGCTCCTTTACGATGCTCAGTAGAAAAAGAGTATTGTTGCATATCAAGGGCCCATCTCGCCAATCGTCCCGTGGGATCTTTTAAATTATGCAGCCATTTGAGGCTGCTGTGATCCGTAATAACGGTAAAAGAGTACCCCTCGAGATACGGACGGAGTTTTTTAATGGCCCATAAAACTGCCAAACACTCTTTTTCGGTCACTGAATATTTTTGCTCGGCAGCGGTCAAAACTCTATTCACGTAAACAATGGGGTGTTCCTCCCCATTTTGTTTTTGTGTGAGGACCGCGCCGATTGCATAGTGACTCGCGTCAGTCTGAAGAACGAACGGTAACGAAAAATCAGGACGTGCTAAAACGGGGGTGGTGCTCAGGGCTTTTTTCAAATTTTGAAAAGCCGTTTCTTGAGCCTTACCCCAATGCCAGGGCCCGTTTTTCTTAAGCAACTGCACCAAGGGGACTTTGTCACGCGCATGGTTCGGCAAAAATCGTGCGTACCAACCAACCATGCCGAGGAAACTCCCTCGCAACTGGCGAGTCGACCCCTTTTCCTCGACCGTTGCTTGTAACGCGTGGGGCCCACGCGAATTCATTTTTTCTGTTTTGCTTAAGTGGCCTACTTGGAGGCCCGAATAAAAGCACCTTCTATTGGATACAAACTCGCGGGTCTTTTACTAGTTTTTTTTCTGACCCCCTCTGATTCCCGCTTCCGACAGAGCAGCCGGAAGGGCGATTACTACGGACGAGTGCATTAGCACTGGCGCCCCCATTAAAGAAATCGTCCGTGGGTGTGAGCATCGGTGCGTGGAGGGCCGTTTTCCCTAACTGCCCCCACTCCAGGGAACCCCCTTCGGGCTTTCCCCCCCACCGATCCGTCACAATTCACAGATTTTGTATTATTGGACTTATTGAGTTCTGGTATTATGCAAAACGGTCTATTTTATTCTTCAGATACAGTCGTTCACTATATGAAATTATAATATCATATACATGTACGTTTCATATTTTGCAGTAATAGTCCATTGCAAAATTCATCGTTTTCATTATTTAATTGAATTGAATCGTTCGAACGCGCTGGAACGCACCGCGATTAGGTAGCGTCAGTGCACTCAGTCGAGAAAAATGCCAACTGATGAGCGCTCGGGCATGCGCCTTACCTACCGAAATTTTTCGAGATTTTTATCGCAACCGATTTTTGCACACAGTCGTTGACGAACCGCAAATCGCATAACCGAACCAAACCATTGTTTCTTTACCAATCTTCATTATCTTTGTATCGTTACAACTAATTGTACGTTCTGTTATTTATGTGTTTGTTCAATAAACTAACAATCAACTGAGCTACAAGTAGTGTCCAAAATCGTTTTTAATTAGAAGTTTCACCGGACTGCCCTCTGTTCCGAAATAAAAATAATAAGCCTAGGCACGTCTAAGACTTGTTACGCCGCTGCGTACTCGCGTTAATCCCCCCTGCATGGGATTAGTCCTACCGCCACGCCATCGACCGGATAAAGGTTCAATTGTGATTACCGTTTAATTTTAAAATTTCATTATCCGTGTGAACCTTGCATAATCACAACGTTAGCCGTTTTTCCTCCAGATTTTTCAACCGACTTTTGTTAACCAAATTTATTATTATCGTTATCGTCATCCAGTGTCCGTCGTGAGTGTCAAGCATTTATGAAATAACTGTGTGAACATGTCAACTGAGTGTTCTTTATTTTACCAATTTCTCGTGATTTTGTCCTAAACGCGCCTGTGCTCCGTCTCCTTGCTAGGAGATAACTAGCGATCCACTGATCACTCAGCCAACTTGAGAAAACTCGTTGGATACCGTGGTCAAGAAACACCCTCGAAAATCCAATCTTAAAAAAGTTAATCAGCTCCTGCTCAACCCTATCATCCAACACCGAATTATAAGAAGTATCGACCGGTAGACTTCACTCCTCAACCGCATATTACACAAACCTTACATTCCTTTAGATTTAGTTGTAGCCGAAACAAATCGCTGAACAGGAATTATCCGCACTTTACATTATGAACACTATTAACTTTAGCACATGCAACACTTGGATAATTACATTAAAATTTGAAGAATTATAGCTTTAGAACAATACATCACACATAATATTTTCTATAAGAAATAGGCGTTATAATGCTACCAATAAACTTTAGTCACTCGTAAAACCCCTACCCCATGATGGCTAAGATCAAAGTGTAGTATCTGTTCTTATCAGCTTAATATCTGATACACTCCCCATCGGGGAGTCAGAATATTAATCTTATTTTTGCAATCGGTCGGACTCCGGGGCTTGCTCCGACTCCGACGCGGGTCGTACCTGCCTTGCAGTGCCGCAGGACGCGGCCCACATAATCTACTTGCAAAAATATTCTGGCTCCTCTAGTCATAGTGTTGCGTTTCAAAGTTTTATCGCGTCCGCGTTCGCGTTGGTTCGTCCACGTGCGGCACGGCTGTGCGACTCGCGAAGTGCCTTGGCGGAGGGACTGCGACAGACTGGCGGTGAGTGACTGGTTCTGGCGGTGGAGGGCAGTAGTGTAGCGGCTGTAGAGTGGTGCCCCTGGAGGCGCTAAGTAGTACTTAGAGTTTGCAGGTGGACGTTTCGATTTTCGAAACACGCGCCGCGAACCGCCTTCAGCGGTCGCGGTATTGCTCGCGGAGTAGGTGTTTACCTCTTTGTTCGTCACTGCTATCGGTGCGAACGTTAGTTCAAATCGATAGCAGCTCACCTTCCCCTGTCCCCCAGTCGCTGTTTTTGCGAGTAGTTTTTGAGCTCCTGTACCGGTCGAATTCGATCGTTACAGGTAGACAATTCGAGAACTCTATTGTTCTCTTTGCAGTAGTTTAATTAATTAATTGTTTTCGCCGTTAATTATCGAGGTGCACGAGTCCCTTTACAACTCGTGCAGTTCGATAGCAGTCATATCCAGTCTCTCTGTGGTAATTTCGTGGTTTTCATCGCGAAATTGCCGCACGGAACGATTCGCACGGTCGTACGTACATCGTCCGTTGCGTTTTGATTTTAGATTTGGACTCTAGTTTATTAATTAGGTTACTTTCTAGTCATTAGTTTGTAAGTTATTTAAAATCTAGTCATTAATTGTAGGATACCTGATTAATAAACTAGTAGATTAAAGTAACACTTGACTCGCGAAAGCGTTATTTAAAATTTGTATATTTATCAATTTATTTATTTGTTTAGTTTTTTCATTAGGGGAGTTTATTTATTTATTTGTCTGTTTATTTATTTATTTATTATTATTTTACACATCAGGATGACGAACCCCCGGCTGGAGTGCATATTAGTGGACAATGAAGTTCATGTTCCCTTCCCCTTCCCTGAAATCTTTAAGTGCCCGTTTTGCTATAGGGAAGGGGCTGCTTTACAAAAAGGGTCGGGCGCGTATCAGAGGCATGAGGATCTTGGAAAGCACCTCCGCATAAGACATCAAGGCGTGACCCGGCGATTCGTGTGCAGCAGATGCGCCTTCACCGACGATAGCGCTTATGCGATAAAGAAGGTGAAGGCGCATTTCGCTGCCGCGCACCCGGGAAGTGCATCTCCTCGTGCCTCTGGGGCGCGCCCGTCACCGATCGCGGGCAGCAGTAGAAATAAAGAAAAGGAGAAAGAAAGGGAAAAAGAAAACGAGAAAGAGTTAGATGAGAGCAATGACAACAATAATAATAGTATTAACGAAAATAGGAATCCAGCCGGGGGGGATATCACCGAGTCGCGATCGGTTAGATTAGACGAGGCAACTGCCGAATTGACGAGGGAGGCCCCCTCCCCGCTTACCGCTGGACAAACGACCACACTAGCAACCATGTCACGCCGTACGAACACAACGACAGCGACAAGCGCCCGGAGCACCGTGGCTGCTGGGAAGAAGCCGGTAAAGAAGAGCTTGACGGCAAGGTCGGCAACAACGAAGTCGGTAACGGGGAAAACGAACTTACTGACGAGCTGGGCCGTCGGTAACACGGGCAAGACGACGACGGCAGCGACATCCAGACGCAGCGGAACGCCGTCCAGTCCGCTAGATGGACGACCCTCGGCAGCGGCGAGCCCCGTAACACCGTCGACCACACCGACAACGAGGAAAACAACCCCGAAAGAAGCAACTGGCAGGACCAGGGGCACGTCGACGGAGACCGGCGCCGCAAGTGGCGGGTCGGTGTCAATGGGTGGTTCAAGGGGGAGTACAACAACATCTAGTACTCCCCCCACAATAGCCAATAAGAAAAACAGCCCGGTGAAGATACGGCGGAGCACACGGGCCTCAACCGAACCACCTCAACCCGACCCGCCCCAACGAACCAGGACAACGAAGAAGGTGACCCCGGCTGTCACATATGCAGAGGTCACGAAGGGCCAAGTGGCCGCCACAACCACAACCGCGACAAGGAGAGTGACACGGGCGATGTCTCTCCCGCCCGTGTCCGAAGAGAAGAAGAAAGGGGGCGCATCAACACCACCCGCGCCTCCCACCCTGTCGATGGCGGCCACATGCACCTTTGCGACAGCCGGGACACTCACACTGACGACGACATCGGTGTGTAGCAGGCCGGTGGCTGCAATTGCCGTCACCACGAAGCGCGGAGGGGGAGGGAAAACATCTCCGAGGGGACCGAAGGAGAAAGTCGAAGTTACGTTCCTGGAGTCCGCACCGATTACAAGATCGCGGGCTGCCAGAGCCGCCACGGAGCCCCCTCGGACCTCCCCCAGGACTAGGCGCGGGGCGAGAGGCGGCACGCCCCCCATAGAAGTGACGGCAAGAGAAGAGGTCACCCTGAAAGAGCAGGAGGAGCGCCCTACGACGAGAAGGAGTGCCCGGGCGAAGACATTGTCGCCCGGAATGGACAAAGAGCTGAGGAGCCCCCCACCGACCACCCGGGGGGATGAAGAAGGGGACGCAAATTCCATCAAAGCGTCCCCTGTGATGGGGCGCTCAGGAAGGAGGATAGTGTTGCCTGCAATAGCCGAGTCGTCGCCAGCGATAATCGCGGCGCCGGCACAGGAGAAGGAGGATAAGGAGGAGCAGAAGGAAGAAGAGGAGGAATTACGGGGCTTCACGCCGCTGACCACGAGGCGAATGGCTGGACGGCAGGAAGCCACCGTGGAGGGACAAACGACGACCCCGTTACCGAGGACGCCGGAGATGCAGCCACGGATTGAAGCAAGAGGACTGGGAGAAGAGGATTTGATCCGGGCACCACGAGCTAGTGGGGTCAGGACAAAGGGACGGGGTCTCCCGAAAATTATCAGGGACGTAACCGATAGGGGAACTAGCCCTATCGGTTTTAATATTAATTGTAATTGTAGTTGTGGATGTCCTAGGTTAAGCGAAGCCGCCAACGGTGCGACTAATTCCCCCGGGTCACACCGGGGCTCTGTTTTTAGACGGGAGAATCAGAATGGGCAGAACAGGACGGGCCGAGGGGGGGCCAATAGAAACAATAGTAGTAGACCTGCAACAAGAAACGAGGAATTCCAGTTTCCAAGAAGGGCTATTGACCCAGCTTTGCAAGGCGAACGAAGACAACCCCTCAGCGTCCAGACCCGATGGCCGCCGGGGGCGCGCGGGCGGGGGTCAGTTACCCCTGGGTTCTCTGATGAGCGCCGCGGGAGGAGGATTGGGCGCAGTCCGGTCCGGCGAGCACGGCTCCCCGAGGTCGAGTGCCCCGACAGGCAGAGCGTCGAGCGCGCGCCTGGTGCCGAACGACCCGGCTTGCTTCAGCGAAGCAGTCGGGAAGCGATAGGCGCCGAGCGGTCAGTTCTCGTCGAGCTGTCTGAAGGGGTTTCCGATGCTCAGGGGCTGGAGTCTTTCGCTACGAAAGTGGCGGAATTCTTCAAAAAGCATGGGGTCGTGTCAACCGGTCGGGCTGCAAATCCAGCCACCAGGAGGCGAGAGGGCCGACCATCAAACAGAGCGAGGACGGAGGCGAGTGACCATCGCGCGGACAGTTCGTCGGCGACCGGTGCTCCTTCCAACCGCCAGGAATACGTCCGGGAGGCGACGCGCATACAGCGCTTGTTTCGGACAAACCGGAAGCGTGCAGTGCGGGAGGTACTCAAGGGTTCCTCTCCACACTGCGAAGTATTGTTGAACACTGTCCAGCAATACTTCGCAGGGGTGTATGCTCTCCGGGATTGTCCGGGGCCCCTCCCGACCATCCATTATGAGGAAGCGAGAGGAACTAACCTCCTGGTCTCGCCCTTTGAGATCACCGAGGTACGTCGTCGACTTGGGAGGATGAAGAACTCATCCCCTGGGCCTGACGGCGTTACCTACGGTGACCTCAAGAGGGTTGACCCGGAGGCGCGGCTACTCACGGCGCTTTTCAACACCTGCCTCAGAATGGAGCGTATTCCTGACTGTTGGAAGGAGTCAAACACCGTTCTTGTCTACAAGAAAGGTGACCGGGATGACCTGGCGAACTGGCGCCCGCTCGCGATGGGTGACACTACGCCGAAACTCTTCGCTGCTGTCATGGCCGACCGCCTAACCTCCTGGGCCGTTATGAACAAACGGCTCTCTGAATCCCAGAAGGGCTTCCTGCCGCACGAAGGTTGTCTCGAACACAACTTCGTGTTGCAGGCAAGCCTTGAAGACGCTCAGCGGAGGAAACAGGAGTTGGTGGTGGCGTGGCTGGACCTCTCGAACGCGTTCGGGTCAGTCCCCCACTCCACCATCACTGGTTTGCTGGCTCAGGCTGGCGTTCCACCGACGGTCATCAATATCGTCAGCAGCCTGTACACAGACTGCTCGACGAGGGTAAGGACGGCTGAGGGATTTACGGAGAGAATCCCCATAAGATCAGGGGTAAAGCAGGGGTGCCCCCTCAGCCCGATCCTGTTTAACATTGCTATCGAGCCCATGATTCGTGCTGCGGTAACATCAGGACTTGGGTATGAGATTGCCGGCAAAAAGATCTGCGCGCTGGCCTACGCAGACGACGTCGCACTGTTGGCGGCCAACGAGGAGGAGATGCGAGCGCTATTACAGATCGTGGAAAATATTGCGACGAGACTGGGCCTCGCATTCAATCCAAAGAAATGCGCAACACTTCACACAAAAGGTAGAGATGAAGTGGTAGAAACGAGGTTCGAGATCGGAGGCGAGCTCGTTCCGGCCTTGGGAAAAGGAGAACCCTACGAGCATCTAGGTGTCCCCACTGGGGTTCAGCTCGACCAGACGCCGTACACCACGATCCGTGGCGTGCTGGGCGACCTGGGCGCTGTGGATCGCTCTCTCCTAGCCCCTTGGCAGAAACTTGAGACGCTGGCAGTATTTATACTGCCGCGTCTTGATTTTCTGTTGAGGGGGACCAGTATGCGTCGAGCGTTTTTGTCGGATCTCGATGCAGCTATCAAACGGGTGGCGAAAGGGTGGCTCAACCTGCCCCAACGCGCGAGCCCGGAGATACTCTATATCCCCCCCTCTCGGGGAGGATGTGGAGTACCGCCGGTAGCAGACCTTGCTGAGGTTACCCTCGTGGCCCACGCATTCAAAATGCTGAATGCGGAGGACACGACGGTCTCCGAAATTGCAAGGTATGCGTTGAAAATCGCTGCCCGTGAGAAGCTGCGTCGGGACCCGACAGACGAGGATCTCGCACAATACCTCTCGGGTTCGCTCGAGGGAGATTGGGCGAGGCCGACGACGGGGCGCTCGTCGTTCTGGTCGAGGGTGCGATCTGCAGCGCTCAGGTCGAGCGTACGTCTCGGCTTTCGATGGGAGTGTTGCGCTGATCGAGCTGAACTCTCAGTGGCGTGTAAAGCACCGAATGGGCGCAAGGTTGTGATCCCTCCGTCTGCCAAGGCAACCGTCATCAGCAGGATGAGGGCCGCCGTGTCTGAGTATTGGATGTCCTCGCTTCTCAAGAAGCCGGACCAGGGGAAGGTGTTCGACGCAACTTCCCGCCATGTAGCGAGCAATCGCTTCATGCGAACGGGTGAGTTTATCCGTTTCGCTGATTGGCGCTTTATCCATCGGGCCCGCCTCGACGTGCTCCCCTTAAATGGGGCGCGTCGATGGGGGAACGATGATAGGCGTTGCCGGCGATGCGGATATGACGCCGAAACCCTTCCCCACGTACTCGGACACTGCGGCCCCCATTCTGCCGCCAGGCAGCGGAGGCATGACAACCTCGTCGAGAGGCTCGTACGGGCGATCCGGCTCCCGGGGGAAATAAGGGTGAACAGACGCGTTCAGGGCATCAACGACGCGTCCTCGGCGCAGCGACCCGACATCGTGGTAACGCACGAGCCGTCGAGGACCGTCGTCATCATCGATGTAGCCGTGCCCTTCGAGAACACCCTTGCGGGAGTAGAGGAGGCAAGGGTGCGCAAGATCGACAAGTATCGGCCTCTGGCCGATAGCTTGCAGCGGCGCGGCTACAGAGTTGTTGTCGACGCGTTCGTCGTTGGTGCACTGGGCGCCTGGGATCCCGGGAACGAGTTCGTCCTCGATCTCCTCCGAATATCTCCTAAATATGCCTCTTTAATGCGCAAACTGATGGTAGCTGAAACCATTAAGTGGTCTAGGGATATATATGTGGAACACGTGTCGGGAATAAGGCAATACACTGCCCAAAATGAGGCGAGTACAGATATCGCGAGCAACGGAAATAGAATAAGCCAAACTAACTAAAAGGAAAGGAACCGACCATACGATAAAACAATAAAAGTGCAATATATTGATATTGAGCTAGACATAGCAGTAATAATGAGAACTAGACAAGGAAATAACATCAACTGGAAAAATGCGAGGCCCAGTATATTCTACGCTACCCCATTAAAAGATACCTTATTGAATACCATTCTGTTCTATTTTATTCCACTGTGCTTTATTTTATATTATTGAATTGAAAGGAATGCTCCATCTCCTCCCCACACAAACGCGGAGAGATGTATATATATATATAGAAAACATTGTAATCTATTATATTGAAAATGTTATGTTTCCCCCTTAGGGTTTTTTGTATTTTTATTTATGCATCTATTATTGGAAAACGAAGCTGCGGAAGAGAGGGTCCAAGAGGACCACGACTTTTAATATAAGTGACGCGCCTGACCAAAAAGGAGAAAGATGGGAGGGCAAGCGAAAAATGAACAATAGATAAGCATGGAAGAAACTATTTCTAAATGCGGGTGATATTTATATATTATTGTATCAATTACGTTTGAGACTGAGAAATTTATGTATCACCCTGCAGCTTCGGCTGTGGGGAAACATTCATTGCTAAATAAACTCCAATTTATCTGTTCTTATCAGCTTAATATCTGATACACTCCCCATCGGGGAGTCAGAATATTAATCTTATTTTTGCAATCGGTCGGACTCCGGGGCTTGCTCCGACTCCGACGCGGGTCGTACCTGCCTTGCAGTGCCGCAGGACGCGGCCCACATAATCTACTTGCAAAAATATTCTGGCTCCTCTAGTCATAGTGTTGCGTTTCAAAGTTTTATCGCGTCCGCGTTCGCGTTGGTTCGTCCACGTGCGGCACGGCTGTGCGACTCGCGAAGTGCCTTGGCGGAGGGACTGCGACAGACTGGCGGTGAGTGACTGGTTCTGGCGGTGGAGGGCAGTAGTGTAGCGGCTGTAGAGTGGTGCCCCTGGAGGCGCTAAGTAGTACTTAGAGTTTGCAGGTGGACGTTTCGATTTTCGAAACACGCGCCGCGAACCGCCTTCAGCGGTCGCGGTATTGCTCGCGGAGTAGGTGTTTACCTCTTTGTTCGTCACTGCTATCGGTGCGAACGTTAGTTCAAATCGATAGCAGCTCACCTTCCCCTGTCCCCCAGTCGCTGTTTTTGCGAGTAGTTTTTGAGCTCCTGTACCGGTCGAATTCGATCGTTACAGGTAGACAATTCGAGAACGCATTGTTCTCATTTGCAGTAGTTTATTAATTAATTTTTGATATCGCCGTTAATTATCGAGGTGCACGAGTCCCTTTACAACTCGTGCAGTTCGATAGCAGTTGTATCCGGTCTCTCTGTGGTAATTTCGTGGTTTTCATCGCGAAATTGCCGCACGGAACGATTCGCACGGTCGTCCGTACATCGTTCGTTGCGTTTTAATTTTAGCTTTTGACTCTAGTTTAATAATTAGGTTAATTCTAGTCATTAGTTTCTAAGTTAGTTATCTAGTCATTAATTTTAAGACACCTAATTATTAAATTAGTAGATCTGAGTTGTAACACTTGACTCGCGTAAGCGTTATAAAACATTTACATATTTATTTATTAATCTATTTGTTTGTTTAGTTTTTTAGGGGAGTTTATTTATTTATTTATTTATTTATTTATTTAGAATCATTTGTAACATCAGGATGACGAACCCCCGGCTGGACTGTGTTTTAGAAAATAACGAAGTTCTAGTCCCTTTCCCCTTCCCTGAATTGTTTAAATGTCCATTTTGCTACAGGGAAGGGGCCGCATTGCAAAAGGGGGCGGGCGCGTATCAGAGGCACGAGGATCTTGGGAAGCACCTCCGCCTCCGACATCAAGGCGTGACCCGTCGGTTCGTGTGCAGCAGATGCGCCTTCACTGACGATAGCGCATATGCGATAAAGAAGGTGAAGGCGCATTTCGCTGCCGCGCACCCGGGCAGTGCATCTCCTCGTGCCTCTGGGGCGCGCCCGTCACCGATCGCGGGTAGCAGTAAAAATAAAGAAAAAGAAAAAGAAAAGGAAAATGAGAAAGACCTAGATGAAAGCAATAATAACAATAGTACTAATGAAAATAGAAATCCAGCCGGGGGGGATTCTACCGAGTCGCGATGTAGGATAGACGAGGCTACGGCCGAAACGACGCGGGGGGTCCCGTCTCCGCATCTCACTGGACAACCGACAGTACAGAGTACATCGTCGCGCCGCTCTACAACTACATCGACGGGCGCCCGGACTTCCGTGGCTGCCGGTAAGAAGACGTCGATAAAGAAGAGCACCACCACGAAGACGGCGGCGAAGTCGGTAACGGGGAGATCTACATTACTGACGAGCTGGGCAGCCGGTAAAACAGGCACCACGACGACGGCGACAGCGAGGCGAAGCGGAACGCCGTCCAGTCCAGCTACAGAAGGACGACCCTCAGCAGCGGCCAGCCCCGCAACCCCGCCGGTAACCACAACACCGGACATACCGACGACTGGCAGGACCAGTGCTGGCAGGACCAGCATTACACCGGCGGGGCCCGGCGCCGCAAGTGGTGGGTCGGTGTCAATGGGTGGTTCAAGGGGGAGTACGCCAACATCTGGTACTCCCCCCGCAAAAATAACACCAACCACGAGGAAAAGCCCGGGAATAACAACACGAAGAAGAGCCCGGGCTGCAACGGAACCACCTCAACCCGACCCGCCCCAACGAACGTTTTCATCGAGGAGGACCACCCCCGCCGTCACGTATGCGGAGGTGACGAAAGGTCAGACGGCTGCCACCACAACAATCACCACGCGGAGGATGACACGGGCTCTTTCCCTCCCGCCCGTGTCGGAAGAAGGAAAAGAGAAGGAGAGGGAGAAGAAGGGGGGCGCTAAAACATCCACAGCGCCCCCCACCGCGACAGTGGCAGCCACCTGCACCTTCGCGACGGCGGGGACACTCACCCTGACGACGACCTCGGTAAGGAGCAGACCGGTGGCCGCAATCGCCGTCACGACGGAGCGCGTAGGGGGAGGACGAACATCTCCGAGGGGTTCGAGGAAGAACGTAGACGTCACATTCCTGGAGTCCGCACCTGTAACAAGGTCGCGGGCTGCCAGAGCCGCCACCGAGCCCCCTCGGACCTCCCCCAGGACCAGGCGCGGGGTGGGAGGCGGCACACCCCCTAAAGGAGAAACGACGGCGAGAGAAGAGGTCACCGAGCAGGTTACAGCGGAGCGCCCAGAGACGAGGAGAAGTGCCCGGGCGAGGACGTTGCCGCCCGGGCTGGATAACAAGAAGGACAGCCCCCCAACGACCAACCAAGGGGGCGGAGGAGGGGACGCCAACACCATCGAGGCGTCCCCAGAAGTGGGGCGCTCCAGAATGAGGAAATTACTGCCTGCGATAACCGAGGCGTCGCCAGTGGTCATCGCGGCGCCGGCGGAGAAGGAGGAAAAGGAGGAGACTGTGGAGAAGAGGGATGAAGAGGAGGAAATGCGGGGCTCCGTGCCGCTGGCTCCGAGGCGAAGGGCTGGACGGCTGGAAGCCACCGAGGAGGAAATTTCGACGACCCCGTTACCGAGGACGCCGATAGGGCAGCCACGGGTTGAAGAAATAGGCGAACGAGGAGGAGAAGAGGACCTAGTCCGGGCGCCAAAGGCCACAGGGACAAGGACAAAGGGACGGGGCCTCCCAAGAATCATACGGGACGTAACTGATCGGGGAACTAGCCCGATCAGTTTTAATAATTGTTGTAATTGTTGTTGTGTTTGTCCTAGGTTAAGTAATGCCGCCAACAGCGCGACTAATTCCCCCGGGTCAAACCGGGGCTCTGTTTTTAGACTTAATGAGAACGGGCAGAACAGGAGGGGCCGAGGGGGTGCCAATAATAGTACTCGGAGACCTGCACGTAACGAGGACGACAATTTTCAATTTCCTAGAAGGGCAGTCGACCCAGCCCTACAAGGCAACAGGAGACAACCCCTCAACGTCCAGGCCCGAAGACCGTCGGGGGCGCGCGGGTGGGGGTCAGTTACCCCTGCGTCCTCTGATGAGCGCCGCGGGAGGAGGATTGGGCGCAGTCCGGTCCGGCGAGCACGGCTCCCCGAGGTCGAGTGCCCCGACAGGCAGAGCGTCGAGCGCGCGCCTGGTGCCGAACGACCCGGCTTGCTTCAGCGAAGCAGTCGGGAAGCGATAGGCGCCGAGCGGTCAGTTCTCGTCGAGCTGTCTGAAGGGGTTTCCGATGCTCAGGGGCTGGAGTCTTTCGCTACGAAAGTGGCGGAATTCTTCAAAAAGCATGGGGCCGTGTCAACCGGTCGGGCTGCAAATCCAGCCACCAGGAGGCGAGAGGGCCGGCCAACAAACAGAGCGAGGGCGGAGGCGAGTGACCATCGCGCGGACAGTTCGTCGGCGACCGGTGCTCCTTCCAACCGCCAGGAATACGTCCGGGAGGCGACGCGCATACAGCGCTTGTTTCGGACAAACCGGAAGCGTGCGGTGCGAGAGGTTCTCAAGGGTTCCTCTCCACACTGCGAAGTATTGTTGAGCACTGTTCAGCAATACTTTGCAGGTATGTATGCTCTCCGGGATTGTCCGGGGCCCCTCCCGACTATCCATTTTGAGGAGGCGCGAGGGACTGCCTCCTTGGTCTCGCCCTTTGAGATCACCGAGGTACGTCGTCGACTTGGGAGGATGAAGAACTCATCCCCTGGGCCTGACGGTGTTACCTACGGTGACCTCAAGAGGGTTGACCCGGATGCGCAGTTACTCACGGCGCTTTTCAACACCTGCCTCAAAATGGAGCGTATTCCTGACTGTTGGAAGGAGTCAAACACCGTTCTTGTCTACAAGAAAGGTGACCGGAATGACCTGGCGAACTGGCGCCCGCTCGCGATGGGTGACACCACGCCGAAGCTTTTCGCCGCTGTAATGGCCGACCGCCTAACCTCCTGGGCCGTTACTAATAAACGGCTTTCCGAATCCCAGAAGGGCTTCCTGCCGCACGAAGGTTGTCTTGAGCACAACTTCGTGTTGCAGGCAAGCCTTGAAGACGCTCAGCGGAGGAAACGGGAGTTGGTGGTGGCGTGGCTGGACCTCTCGAACGCGTTCGGGTCGGTCCCCCACTCCACCATCACTGGTTTGCTGGCCAACGCTGGCGTTCCACCGGCGGTAGTCAATATCGTCAGCAGCCTGTACGCAGACTGCTCGACGAGGGTCAGGACGGCTGAGGGGTTCACGGAGAGAATCCCAATTAAATCGGGAGTGAAGCAGGGGTGCCCCCTCAGCCCTATCCTGTTTAATATTGCAATCGAGCCCATGATCCGCGCAGCCGTGGAGTCGGGCCACGGATACACGATAGCTGGACGGAAAATAGCAGCCTTAGCCTACGCGGACGATGTCGCGCTGTTGGCGGCCAACGAGGAGGAAATGCGGGAATTATTGAGGATTGTCGAAGATATTGCGACGCGACTGGGCCTCGCCTTCAATCCCAAGAAATGCGCAACGCTACATACAAAAGGAAAGGAAGAGGTACTTGACACGAGGTTCGAGATCGGAGGCGAACTCGTTCCAGCTCTGGGAAAAGGAGAACCCTACGAGCATCTAGGTGTCCCCACTGGGGTTCAGCTGGATCAGACGCCGTACACCACGATCCGTGGCGTGCTGGGCGACCTGGACGCTGTGGATCGCTCCCTCCTAGCCCCTTGGCAGAAACTTGAGACGCTGGCAGTATTTATACTGCCCCGTCTTGATTTTCTGATGAGGGGAGCCAGCATGCGTCGAGCGTTCCTGTCGGATCTCGATGCAGCTATCAAACGGGTGGCGAAAGGGTGGCTCAACCTGCCCCAACGCGCGAGCCCGGAGATACTCTATATCCCCCCCTCTAGGGGAGGATGTGGAGTACCGCCGGTAGCAGACCTTGCTGAGGTTACCCTCGTGGCCCACGCATTCAAAATGCTGAATGCGGAGGACACGACGGTCTCCGAAATTGCAAGGTATGCGTTGAAAATCGCTGCCCGCGAGAAGCTGCGTCGGGATCCGACAGAGGAGGATCTCGCACAATACCTCTCGGGTTCGCTCGAGGGAGATTGGGCGAGGCCGACGACGGGGCGCTCGTCATTCTGGTCGAGGGTGCGATCTGCAGCGCTCAGGTCGAGCGTACGTCTCGGCTTTCGATGGGAGTATTGCGCTGATCGAGCTGAACTCTCAGTGGCGTGCAGAGCACCGAACGGATGTCGGGTTGTGATCCCTCCGTCTGCCAAGGCAACCGTCATCAGCAGAATGAGGGCCGCCGTTTCCGAGTATTGGATGTCCTCGCTTCTCAAGAAGCCGGACCAGGGGAAGGTGTTCGACGCAACTTCCCGCCATGTAGCGAGCAATCGCTTCATGCGAACGGGTGAGTTTATCCGTTTCGCTGATTGGCGCTTTATCCATCGGGCCCGCCTCGACGTGCTCCCCTTAAATGGGGCGCGTCGATGGGGGAACGATGATAAGCGTTGCCGGCGATGCGGATATGACGCCGAAACCCTTCCCCACGTACTCGGTCACTGCGGCCCCCATTCTGCCGCCAGGCAGCGGAGGCATGACAACCTCGTCCAGAGGCTCGTACGGGCGATCCGGCTCCCAGGGGAGCTCCGGGTCAACCAATGCGTCCAGGGTGTCACCGGCGAGGTCTCGGCGCTGCGACCTGACATTGTGGTCAGGCACGAGCCGTCGAGGTCCGTCGTCATCGTCGATGTAGCCGTGCCCTTCGAAAACACTCTTGCGGGGGTAGAGGAGGCAAGAGTGCGTAAGATCGCCAAGTATCAGTCTTTGGCTGATAGCTTGCAGCGGCGCGGCTACAGAGTCGTTGTCGACGCGTTCGTCGTGGGCGCACTGGGCGCTTGGGACCCGGGGAACGAGTTCGTCCTCGATCTCCTCCGCATCTCTCCAAAATACGCGTCATTAATGAGAAAATTAATGGTTGCGGAGACCATTGGATGGTCCCGGGATATCTATGTTGAACATGTCTCAGGAATTAGACAGTATTCAACATCAAATACAGGGAGACTGAATAACGACATTAATAACGATGATAACGCTGAAAGAATTAATAATATTAATAATATAAATGATAACATGAGACAGTATAGTGAATAGACTGATAAACTAATCTAGAGTTACTGAACATAATCTATTGACACAATCTATTGAAGAATGGAAGGAAGGTGGGGCCCAATAAAATCGGTACCACGGAGTAATAAAATGCATCTCCTCCTCAACTTTGCGCGGAGAATAATATTAAATATATTCGTGGTCTATTGATAAGTAGATATTGCTATATGGATACAAATAACTAATCTACTAATGTTTCCCCTGAAGGTTTTTTTGTATTTTTATTTGACACATATCTGACCGAGGCTGTGGAAGGTCCAGCCCAAATGGGTACTGGCCTTAGAAGATGATGACACGAAAAGACTGAGAAAATAAAAATGCGTATAGAAGATAAATCTAAGTATATGACAAATGTTAAGTGCTTAATATATTATAATTTTATGGAAATGTATATGTGATGAGATTTTAAAATGTATCACCCTACAGCTTCGGCTGTGGGGAAACATTAATTGAAAAATAAAGACCAATTTATCTGTTCTTATCAGCTTAATATCTGATACACTCCCCATCGGGGAGTCAGAATATTAATCTTATTTTTGCAATCGGTCGGACTCCGGGGCTTGCTCCGACTCCGACGCGGGTCGTACCTGCCTTGCAGTGCCGCAGGACGCGGCCCACATAATTCATTTGCAAAAATATTCTGGCTCCTCTAGTCATAGTGTTGCGTCTAAAGTTTTATCGCGTCCGCGTTCGCGTTGGTTCGTCCACGTGCGGCACGGCTGTGCGACTCGCGAAGTGCCTTGGCGGAGGGACTGCGACAGACTGGCGGTGAGTGACTGGTTCTGGCGGTGGAGGGCAGTAGTGTAGCGGCTGTAGAGTGGTGCCCCTGGAGGCGCTAAGTAGAACTTAGAGTTTGCAGGTGGACGTTTCGATTTTCGAAACAAGCGCCGCGAACCGCCTTCAGCGGTCGCGGTATTGCTCGCGGAGTAGGTGTTTACCTCTTTGTTCGTCCCTGCTATCGGTGCGAACGTTAGTTCAAATCGATAGCAGCTCACCTTCCCCTGTCCCCCAGTCACTGTTTTTGCTCGTAGTTTTTGAGCTCCTGTACCGGTCGAATTCGATCGTTACAGGCAGACAATTCGAGAATTCTATTGTTCTCATTTGCAGTAGATTAATTAATTTATTGTTTTCGCCGTTAATTATCGAGGTGCACGAGTCCCTTTACAACTCGTGCAGTTCGACAGCAGTTGTATCCGGTCTCTCTGTGGTAATTTCGTGGTTTTCATCGCGAAATTGCCGCACGGAACGATTCGCACGGTCGTCCGTACATCGTCCGTTGCGTTTCTATTTTAGTTTTTGACTCTAGTTTAATAATTAGGTTAATTCTAGTCATTAGTTTGTAAGTTATTTATCTAGTCATTAATTTTAAGGTACCTAATTATTAAATTAGTAGTATAGTGTAACACTTGACTCGCGTAAGCGTATTAGAACATTTATATATTTATTTATTAATTTATTTGTCTGTTTAGTTTTTAGGGGAGTTTATTTATTTATTTATTTATTTATTTAAAATCATTTTAAACATCAGGATGACGAACCCCCGGTTGGACTGTGTATTAGTAAATAACGAAGTCCATGTCCCCTTCCCCTTTCCAGAATTATTTAAATGCCCATTTTGCTACAGGGAAGGGGCCGCACTGCAAAAGGGGGCGGGCGCGTACCAGAGGCACGAGGATCTTGGAAAGCACCTCCGCCTCCGACACCAGGGCGTGACCCGGCGTTTCGTGTGCAGCAGATGCGCCTTCACTGACGATAGCGCTTATGCGATAAAGAAGGTGAAGGCGCATTTCGCTGCCGCGCACCCGGGAAGTGCATCTCCTCGTGCCTCTGGGGCGCGCCCGTCTCCGATCGCGGGTAGTAGCAGAAATAAAGAAAAAGAAAAAGAAAGAGAAAATGAAAATGAGAAGGATATGGACGAAAGTAACAATAACAGTATTAATGAAAATAGGAATCCAGCCGGGGGGGATTCTACCGAGTCGCGATGTAGATTAGACGAGGCTACGGCCGAAACGACGCGGGGGGTCCCGTCTCCGCTTACCACAGGACAACCGACCGTACTAAGTACAACGTCGCGCCGCTCCACGACAACGTCAACGGGCGCCCGGACTACCGTGGCTGCCGGTAAGAAAGCGTCGACGAAGAAGAGCTCTACAACGAAGACGGCGGCGAAGTCGGTAACGGGGAGACCTACACTATTGACGAGCTGGGCAGCCGGCAAAGCAGGAACCACGACGACGGCGACAGCGAGAAGGAGCGGAACGCCGTCCAGCCCGGCTACAGAGGAAGGACGACCCTCAGCAGCGGCCAGCCCCGCAACCCCGCCGGTAACCACAACACCGGGTGCACCGATGGCTGGCAGGACCAGCACTGGCAGGACCAGTACAACACCGGCGGGGTCCGGCGCCGCAAGTGGCGGGTCGGTGTCAATGGGTGGTTCACGGGGGAGTACGCCAACATCTGGTACTCCCCCCACAAAAATAACTCCAACAATGAGGAAAAGCCCGGGTGTAACAACACGGAGAAGAACCCGGGCTGCAACGGAACCACCTCAACCCGACCCGCCCCAACGAACGTTTTCATCGAGGAGGACCACCCCCGCCGTCACGTATGCGGAGGTGACTAAAGGACAAACGGCCGCCACAACAACAATAACGACGAGGAGGATGACACGGGCACTATCCCTCCCGCCCGTGTCGGAAGAGGAAAAGGAAAAGAAAGGGGGCGCCAGAACATCCACCGCGCCCCCCACCTCGACAGTGGCGGCCACTTGCACCTTCGCGACGGCGGGGACACTCACCCTGACGACGACCTCGGTAAGGAGCAGACCGGTGGCCGCAATCGCCGTCACGACGGAGCGCGTAGGGGGAGGGCGAACATCTCCGAGGGGTTCGAGGAAGAAGGTAGACGTCACATTCCTGGAGTCCGCACCCGTAACAAGGTCGCGGGCTGCCAGAGCCGCCACCGAACCCCCTCGGACCTCCCCCAGGACCAGGCGCGGGGTGGGAGGCGGCACACCCCCAAAAGGAGAAAAGACGGCGAGAGAAGAGGTCACCGAGCAGGCTGAAGAGGAGCGCCCAGAGACAAGGAGAAGTGCCCGGGCGAGGACTTTACCGCCCGGGCTGGACAACAAGAAGGATAGCCCCCCAACGACCAAACAAGGGGGCGGAGGAGGGGACGCCAACACCATCGAGGCGTTCCCAGGAGTAGGGCGCTCCAGAATAAGAATGTTGCTGCCTGCGATAACCGAGGCGTCGCCAGCGGTCATCGCGGCGCCGGAGGAGAAGGAGGACAAGGAGGAGAAGAGAGAAGAGGAGGAAATGCGGGGTTTCATGCCGCTGGCTCCGAGGCGAAGGGCTGGACGGCTGGAAGCCACCGAGGAGGGAATCTCGACGACCCCGTTACCGAGGACGCCAATAGGGCAGCCACGGGTTGAAGCAATGGAACAACGAGGAGGAGAAGAGGACCTAGTCCGGGCGCCGAAGGCTACAGGGACCAGGACAAAGGGACGGGGCCTCCCAAGAATCATTAGGGACGTAACTGATCGGGGAACTAGCCCGATCAGTTTTAATAATTGTTGTGATTGTTGTTGTGTTTGTCCTAGGATAAGCAATGCCGCCAACAGTGCGACTAATTCCCCCGGGTCAAACCGGGGCTCTGTTTTTAGATCCAATGAGAACGGGCAGAACAGGAGGGGCCGAGGGGGTGCCAATAACGGCACGAGAAGAACTGCGTCGAGGGTAGACGATTTTGAATTCCCTAGAAGGGCAGTCGACCCAGCCCTACAAGGCTACAGGAGACAACCCCTCAACGTCCAGGCCCGAAGACCGTCGGGGGCGCGCGGGTGGGGGTCAGTTACCCCTGCGTCCTCTGATGAGCGCCGCGGGAGGAGGATTGGGCGCAGCCCGGTCCGGCGAGCACGGCTCCCCGAGGTCGAGTGCCCCGACAGGCAGAGCGTCGAGCGCGCGCCTGGTGCCGAACGACCCGGCTTGCTTCAGCGAAGCAGTCGGGAAGCGATAGGCGCCGAGCGGTCAGTTCTCGTCGAGCTGTCTGAAGGGGTTTCCGATGCTCAGGGGCTGGAGTCTTTCGCTACGAAAGTGGCGGAATTCTTCAAAAAGCATGGGGCCGTGTCAACCGGTCGGGCTGCAAATCCAGCCACCAGGAGGCGAGAGGGCCGGCCAACAAACAGAGCGAGGGCGGAGGCGAGTGACCATCGCGCGGACAGTTCGTCGGCGACCGGTGCTCCTTCCAACCGCCAGGAATACGTCCGGGAGGCGACGCGCATACAGCGCTTGTTTCGGACAAACCGGAAGCGTGCGGTGCGAGAGGTTCTCAAGGGTTCCTCTCCACACTGCGAAGTATTGTTGAGCACTGTTCAGCAATACTTTGCAGGTATGTATGCTCTCCGGGATTGTCCGGGGCCCCTCCCGACTATCCATTTCGAGGAAGCGCGAGGAACTGCCTCCTTGGTCTCGCCCTTTGAGATCACCGAGGTACGTCGTCGACTTGGGAGGATGAAGAACTCATCCCCTGGGCCTGACGGCGTTACCTACGGTGACCTCAAGAGGGTTGACCCGGATGCGCAGCTACTCACGGCGCTTTTTAACACCTGCCTCAAAATGGAGCGTATTCCTGACTGTTGGAAGGAGTCAAACACCGTTCTTGTATACAAGAAAGGTGACCGGAATGACCTGGCGAACTGGCGCCCGCTCGCGATGGGTGACACCACGCCGAAGCTTTTCGCTGCTGTCATGGCCGACCGCCTAACCTCCTGGGCCGTTACTAATAAACGGCTTTCCGAATCCCAGAAGGGCTTCCTGCCGCACGAAGGTTGTCTTGAGCACAACTTCGTGCTGCAGGCTAGCCTTGAAGACGCTCAGCGGAGGAAACAGGAGTTGGTGGTGGCGTGG
This sequence comes from Megachile rotundata, assembly GCF_050947335.1. Taxonomy (NCBI): domain Eukaryota; kingdom Metazoa; phylum Arthropoda; class Insecta; order Hymenoptera; family Megachilidae; genus Megachile; species Megachile rotundata. Next base: position 205,378 of record NW_027473386.1, on the reverse strand, counting down.
CTGGACCTTTCGAACGCGTTCGGATCGGTCCCCCACTCCACCATCACTGGTTTGCTGGCCAACGCTGGCGTTCCATCGACGGTTGTGAATATCGTCAGCAGTCTATACACAGACTGCTCGACGAGGGTCAGGACGGCTGAGGGGTCTACGGAGAAAATCCCAATTCAATCGGGAGTAAAGCAGGGGTGCCCCCTCAGCCCCATACTGTTCAACATAGCGATAGAGCCGATGATCCGCGCAGCCGTGGAGTCGGGCCACGGATACACGATAGCTGGCCGGAAAATAGCAGCCTTAGCTTACGCGGACGATGTCGCGCTGTTGGCGGCCAACGAGGAGGAAATGCGAGAACTGTTGAGGATTGTAGAAGATATTGCGACGCGACTGGGCCTCGCCTTCAATCCCAAGAAATGCGCAACTCTTCATACAAGAGGAAAGGATGAGGTACTTGACACGAGGTTCGAGATCGGAGGCGAACTCGTTCCAGCTCTGGGAAAAGGAGAACCCTACGAGCATCTAGGTGTCCCCACTGGGGTCCAGCTGGATCAGACGCCGTACACCACGATCCGTGGCGTGCTGGGCGACCTGGACGCTGTGGATCGCTCCCTCCTAGCCCCTTGGCAGAAACTTGAGACGTTGGCGGTATTTATACTGCCGCGTCTTGATTTTCTGTTGAGGGGGGCCAGTATGCGTCGAGCGTTTTTGTCGGATCTCGATGCAGCTATCAAACGGGTGGCGAAAGGGTGGCTCAACCTGCCCCAACGCGCGAGCCCGGAGGTACTCTATATCCCCCCCTCTAGGGGAGGATGTGGAGTACCCCCGGTAGCAGACCTTGCTGAGGTTACCCTCGTGGCCCACGCATTCAAAATGCTGAATGCGGAGGACACGACGGTCTCCGAAATTGCAAGGTATGCGTTGAAAATCGCTGCCCGCGAGAAGCTGCGTCGGGATCCGACAGACGAGGATCTCGCACAATACCTCTCGGGTTCGCTCGAGGGAGATTGGGCGAGGCCGACGACGGGGCGCTCGTCATTCTGGTCGAGGGTGCGATCTGCAGCGCTCAGGTCGAGCGTACGTCTCGGTTTTCGGTGGGAGTATTGCGCTGATCGAGCTGAACTCTCAGTGGCGTGCAGAGCACCGAACGGATGTCAGGTTGTGATCCCTCCGTCTGCCAAGGCAACCGTCATCAGCAGAGTGAGGGCCGCCGTTTCCGAGTATTGGATGTCCTCGCTTCTGAGGAAGCCGGACCAGGGGAAGGTGTTCGACGCAACTTCCCGCCATGCAGCGAGCAATCGCTTCATGCGTACGGGTGAGTTTATCCGCTTCGCTGATTGGCGCTTCATCCATCGGGCCCGCCTCGACGTGCTCCCCTTAAATGGGGCGCGTCGATGGGGGAACGATGATAAGCGTTGCCGGCGATGCGGATATGACGCCGAAACCCTTCCCCACGTACTCGGACACTGCGGCCCCCATTCTGCCGCCAGGCAGCGGAGGCATGACAACCTCGTCCAGAGGCTCGTACGGGCGATCCGGCTCCCGGGGGAAATAAAGGTGAACAGACGCGTTCAGGGCATCAACGACGCGTCCTCGGCGCAGCGACCCGATATCGTGGTAACGCACGAGCCGTCGAGGACCGTCGTCATCATCGATGTAGCCGTGCCCTTCGAGAACACCCTTGCGGGAGTAGAGGAGGCAAGGGTGCGCAAGATCGACAAGTATCGGCCTCTGGCCGATAGCTTGCAGCGGCGCGGCTACAGAGTTGTTGTCGACGCGTTCGTCGTTGGTGCACTGGGCGCCTGGGATCCCGGGAACGAGTTCGTCCTCGATCTCCTCCGAATTTCCCCACGATATGCCTCACTCATGAGAAAATTGATGGTAGCAGAGACAATCGGTTGGTCCCGAGATATATACGTAGAACACGTCTCAGGGATACGGCAATACAAGGAATCAAATATGCAAAATCCTAACGACATTGAAAGCAACGTGAATAACAGGACACAAAATGAAATAAACTAAAATATTTTATTTTATGTTATTGAACCAAATTAATCGAGTAACTGCCAAAATACAGGAAAAGGCGAGGCCCAGCATATTTAGTATAATTAGTGATATTGAACTGTAAGATGCATTTCCTCCTTGATCACCTACAGTGATGTGCAATATAATGAAATCATTGTTTTGCTAATGTATATAAAGGACTGTATAGATATGTACAATTAATCTCACGGATGTTTCCCTGTAGAATTTTTTGTATTTTTATTTTTCGAAACTTGTGACAACCGGAGCTGTGGAAGGTCCAGCCCAAGAGGACACTGGCCTTATGAGTATATGACGCGCCTAAAACAAAATACCGCTAAAGGCATAGTTGTGATAATTCTCGATTAAAGTGTGTAACTAGGGTGACGCACTTAATAGTATATTATATTTTAATTATATACATAAGAATGATTGTGATATATAAGCCAATGTAACACCCTGCAACTTCGGAAGCAGGGAAACATTTACTGTTAAAATAAAGTCCAATTTATCTGTTCTTATCAGCTTAATATCTGATACACTCCCCATCGGGGAGTCAGAATATTAATCTTATTTTTGCAATCGGTCGGACTCCGGGGCTTGCTCCGACTCCGACGCGGGTCGTACCTGCCTTGCAGTGCCGCAGGACGCGGCCCACATAACTCATTCTGCAAAAATATTCTGACTCCTCTTTTAGTCATAGTGTTGCGTCTAAAGTTTTATCGCGTCCGCGTTCGCGTTGGTTCGTCCACGTGCGGCACGGCTGTGCGACTCGCGAAGTGCCTTGGCGGAGGGACTGCGACAGACTGGCGGTGAGTGACTGGTTCTGGCGGTGGAGGGCAGTAGTGTAGCGGCTGTAGAGTGGTGCCCCTGGAGGCGCTAAGTAGAACTTAGAGTTTGCAGGTGGACGTTTCGATTTTCGAAACAAGCGCCGCGAACCGCCTTCAGCGGTCGCGGTATTGCTCGCGGAGTAGGTGTTTACCTATTGTTTGTCCCTGCTATCGGTGCGAACGTTAGTTCAAATCGATAGCAGCTCACCTTCCCCTGTCCCCCAGTCACTGTTTTTGCGAGTAGTTTTTGAGCTCCTGTACCGGTCGAATTTGATCGTTACAGGTAGACAATTCGAGAACTCTATTGTTCTCATTTGCAGTAGATTAATTAATTTATTGTTTTCGCCGTTAATTATCGAGGTGCACGAGTCCCTTTACAACTCGTGCAGTTCGATAGCAGTTGTATCCGGTCTCTCTGTGGTAATTTCGTGGTTTTCATCGCGAAATTGCCGCACGGAGCGATTCGCACGGTCGTACGTACATCGTTCGTCCGTTTTCTATTTTAGATTTTGACTCTAGTTTAATAATTAGGTCAATTCTAGTCATTAGTCTGTAAGTTTTGTTCTAGTCATTTAATTATAAGACACCTAATTATTAAATTAGTAGATCTTAGCTGTAGCACTTGACTCGCGTAAGCGTTATAAAACATGTACATATTTATTTATTAATCTATTTGTTTGTTTAGTTTTTAGGGGAGTTTATTTATTTATTTATTTATTTATTTAAAATCATTTTAAACATCAGGATGACGAACCCCCGGCTGGACTGTGTTCTAGAAAATAACGAAGTCCTAGTTCCTTTCCCCTTCCCTGAATTATTTAAATGCCCGTTTTGCTACAGGGAAGGGGCCGCATTACAAAAGGGGGCGGGCGCGTACCAGAGGCACGAGGATCTTGGGAAGCACCTCCGCCTCCGACATCAAGGCGTGACCCGGCGATTCGTGTGCAGCAGATGCGCCTTCACCGACGATAGCGCATATGCGATAAAGAAGGTGAAGGCGCATTTCGCTGCCGCGCACCCGGGAAGTGCATCTCCTCGTGCCTCTGGGGCGCGTCCGTCTCCGATCGTGGGTAGTAGCAAGAATAAAGAAAAGGAAAAAGAAAAAGAGAGAGAAAAAGAAAATGAGAAAGATATGGATGAAAGTAATAATAATAATACTATTAATGAAAATCGAAACCCAGCCGGGGGGGATTCCACCGAGATGCGATCTGTTAGAGTAGACGAGGCAATTGCCGAAACGACGAGGGAGGCCCCCTCCCCGCTTACCACAGGACAGACAACGACGACCACACTAGCAACCACGTCACGCCGTACCATGTCATCGACAGCGACAAGCGCCCGGAGTATCGTGGCTGCCGGGAAGAAGGCGCCGGCAAAGAAGAGCGCTGCTGGGAAGTCGACAACGGCGAAGTCGGTAACGGGGAAAACTAATTTACTGACGAGCTGGGCCGTCGGTAACACGGGCAGGACAACGACGGCAGCGATACAGAGACGTAGCGGTACGCCGTCCAGTCCGATAGATGGACGACCCTCGGCAGCGGCGAGCCCCGTAACACCGTCGACCGCACCGACACCGGAACAACCTGCTGGCAGGACCAGGGGCAAGTCGACGGAGACTGGCGCTGCAAGTGGCGGGTCGGTGTCAATGGGTGGTTCAAGGGGGAGTATAACACCATCTAATACTCCCCCTACAATAGCCAGCAAGAAGAAAAGCCCGGTAAAACTACGGCGGAGTACCCGGGCCTCCACCGAACCACCTCAACCCGACCCGCCCCAACGGACCATAGCAACGAGAAGGGTAACCCCGGCTGTCACATATGCGGAGGTTACCAAAGGACAAGTGGCCGCCACAACAACAACAGCGACGAGGAGGGTGACACGGGCGACGTCCCTCCCGCCCGTGTCTGAAGCTAAGGAGAAAGGGGGTGCACCAACATCATCAGCGCCCCCCACCCTGCCAATGGCGGCCACGTGCACCTTTGCGACAGCCGGGACCCTTACACTGACGACGACATCGGTGTGTAGCAGGCCGGTGGCCGCAATTGCCGTCACCACGAAGCGCGGAGGGGGAGGGAAAACATCACCGAGGGGACCGAAGGAGAAAGTTGAAGTAACGTTCCTGGAGTCCGCACCGGTCACAAGGTCGCGGGCTGCCAGAGCCGCCACGGAGCCCCCTCGGACCTCCCCCAGAACTAGGCGCGGGGCGAGAGGCGGCACGCCCCCCACGGAAGAGACGGCAAGAGAAGAGGCCACCTTGAAAGAACAGGAGGAGCGCCCCATGACAAGAAGGAGTACACGGGCAAGGACATTGCCGCCCGGGATGGAGAAGGAGACGAGGAGCCCCCCACCGACCACCCGGGGGGATGAAGAAGGGGACGCAAATTCCATCCAAGCGTCCCCTGTAATGGGGCGCTCAGGAAGAAAGATAGTTCTGCCTGCAATAGCCGAGTCGTCGCCAGTAGTAATCGCGGCGCCGGTACAGGAGCAGGAGGAAAAGGAGGAGAAGAAGGAAGAAGAGGAGGAATTACGGGGCTTCACGCCGCTGACCACGAGGCGAATGGCTGGACGGCAGGAAGCCACCGTGGAGGGACCAACGACGACCCCGTTACCGAGGACGCCGGAAAGGCAGCCACGGATTGAAGCAAGAGGAGCAGGAGAAGAGGACTTGACCCGGGCACCACGAGCTAGTGGGGTCAGGACAAAGGGACGGGGCCTCCCGAAAATAATCAGGGACGTAACCGATAGGGGAACCAGCCCTATCGGTTTTAATAATAATTGTTTGTGTAATTGTAATTGTCCTAGGCTAAGTAATGCCGCCAACAGTGCGACTAATCCCCCCGGGTCACACCGGGGCTCTGTTTTTAGACATGAGAACGTGAATGGGCAGAACAGGACGGGCCGAGGGGGTGCCAATAGAAACAATAGTAGTAGACCTGCAACAAGATACGAGGAATTCCAGTTTCCAAGAAGGGCTATTGACCCAGCTTTGCAAGGCGAACGAAGACAACCCCTCAGTGTCCAGACCCGATGGCCGCCGGGGGCGCGCGGGCGGGGGTCAGTTACCCCTGGGTTCTCTGATGAGCGCCGCGGGAGGAGGATTGGGCGCAGTCCGGTCCGGCGAGCACGGCTCCCCGAGGTCGAGTGCCCCGACAGGCAGAGCGTCGAGCGCGCGCCTGGTGCCGAACGACCCGGCTTGCTTCAGCGAAGCAGTCGGGAAGCGATAGGCGCCGAGCGGTCAGTTCTCGTCGAGCTGTCTGAAGGGGTTTCCGATGCTCAGGGGCTGGAGTCTTTCGCTACGAAAGTGGCGGAATTCTTCAAAAAGCATGGGGCCGTGTCAACCGGTCGGGCTGCAAATCCAGCCACCAGGAGGCGAGAGGGCCGGCCAACAAACAGAGCGAGGGCGGAGGCGAGTGACCATCGCGCGGACAGTTCGTCGGCGACCGGTGCTCCTTCCAACCGCCAGGAATACGTACGGGAGGCGACGCGCATACAGCGCTTGTTTCGGACAAACCGGAAGCGTGCAGTGCGGGAGGTACTCAAGGGTTCCTCTCCACACTGCGAAGTATTGTTGGACACTGTCCAGCAATACTTCGCAGGGGTGTATGCTCTCCGGGATTGTCCGGGGCCCCTCCCGACCATCCATTATGAGGAAGCGAGAGGAACTAACCTCCTGGTCTCGCCCTTTGAGATCACCGAGGTACGTCGTCGACTTGGGAGGATGAAGAACTCATCCCCTGGGCCTGACGGCGTTACCTACGGTGACCTCAAGAGGGTTGACCCGGAGGCGCGGCTACTCACGGCGCTTTTCAACACCTGCCTCAGAATGGAGCGTATTCCTGACTGTTGGAAGGAGTCAAACACCGTTCTTGTCTACAAGAAAGGTGACCGGGATGACCTGGCGAACTGGCGCCCGCTCGCGATGGGTGACACTACGCCGAAACTCTTCGCTGCTGTCATGGCCGACCGCCTAACTTCCTGGGCCGTTATGAACAAACGGCTCTCTGAATCCCAGAAGGGCTTCCTGCCGCACGAAGGTTGTCTCGAACACAACTTCGTGTTGCAGGCAAGCCTTGAAGACGCTCAGCGGAGGAAACAGGAGTTGGTGGTGGCGTGGCTGGACCTCTCGAACGCGTTCGGGTCAGTCCCCCACTCCACCATCACTGGTTTGCTGGCTCAAGCTGGCGTTCCACCGACGGTCATCAATATCGTCAGCAGCCTGTATACAGACTGCTCGACGAGGGTAAGGACAGCTGAGGGGTTTACAGGCAGAATCCCAATTAAATCGGGTGTCAAGCAGGGGTGCCCCCTCAGCCCGATCCTGTTCAACATTGCTATCGAGCCCATGATTCGTGCTGCGGTAACATCAGGACTCGGATATGAGATTGCCGGCAAAAAGATCTGCGCGCTGGCCTACGCAGACGATGTCGCACTGTTGGCGGCCAACGAGGAGGAGATGCGAGCGCTATTACAGATCGTGGAAAATATTGCGACGAGATTGGGCCTCGCATTCAATCCAAAGAAATGCGCAACTTTGCACACAAAAGGTAGAGATGAAGTGGTAGAAACGAGGTTCGAGATCGGAGGCGAACTCGTTCCGGCCTTGGGAAAAGGAGAACCCTACGAGCATCTAGGTGTCCCCACTGGGGTCCAGCTCGACCAGACGCCGTACACCACGATCCGGGGCGTGCTGGGCGACCTGGGCGCTGTGGATCGCTCTCTCCTAGCCCCTTGGCAGAAACTTGAGACGCTGGCAGTATTTATACTGCCTCGTCTTGATTTTCTGTTGAGGGGGGCCAGTATGCGTCGAGCGTTTTTGTCGGATCTCGATGCAGCGATCAAACGGGTGGCGAAAGGGTGGCTCAACCTGCCCCAACGCGCGAGCCCGGAGGTACTCTATATCCCCCCCTCTAGGGGAGGTTGTGGAGTACCGCCGGTAGCAGACCTTGCTGAGGTTACCCTCGTGGCCCACGCATTCAAAATGCTGAATGCGGAGGACACGACGGTCTCCGAAATTGCAAGGTATGCGTTGAAAATCGCTGCCCGCGAGAAGCTGCGCCGGGATCCGACAGACGAGGATCTCGCACAATACCTCTCGGGTTCGCTCGAGGGAGATTGGGCGAGGCCGACGACGGGGCGCTCGTCGTTCTGGTCGAGGGTGCGATCTGCAGCGCTCAGGTCGAGCGTACGTCTCGGCTTTCGATGGGAGTATTGTGCTGATCGAGCTGAACTCTCAGTGGCGTGTAAAGCACCGAATGGGCGCAAGGTTGTGGTCCCTCCGTCTGCCAAGGCAACCGTCATGAGCAGGATGAGGGCCGCCGTGTCTGAGTATTGGATGTCCTCGCTCCTTAAGAAGCCGGACCAGGGGAAGGTGTTCGACGCAACTTCCCGCCATGCAGCGAGCAATCGCTTCATGCGTACGGGTGAGTTTATACGCTTCGCTGATTGGCGCTTTATCCATCGGGCCCGCCTCGACGTGCTCCCCTTAAATGGGGCGCGTCGATGGGGGAACGATGATAAGCGTTGCCGGCGATGCGGATATGACGCCGAAACCCTTCCCCACGTACTCGGACACTGCGGCCCCCATTCTGCCGCCAGGCAGCGGAGGCACGACAACCTCGTCGAGAGGCTCGTACGGGCGATCCGGCTCCCGGGGGAAATAAGGGTGAACAGACGCGTTCAGGGCATCAACGACGCGTCCTCGGCGCAGCGACCCGATATCGTGGTAACGCACGAGCCGTCGAGGACCGTCGTCATCATCGATGTAGCCGTGCCCTTCGAGAACACCCTTGCGGGAGTAGAGGAGGCAAGGGTGCGCAAGATCGACAAGTATCGGCCTCTGGCCGATAGCTTGCAGCGGCGCGGCTACAGAGTTGTTGTCGACGCGTTCGTCGTTGGTGCACTGGGCGCCTGGGATCCCGGGAACGAGTTCGTCCTCGATCTCCTCCGAATATCCCCTAAATATGCCTCACTGATGCGCAAATTAATGGTATCAGAAACAATTAAATGGTCTAGAGATATATACGTGGAGCACGTATCAGGAATACGGCAGTATACTGCACAAAACGACCCAAATACAAATAACACAAATAACAATGCTAGGGTAAACGAAAATAATTAAAGATATAACACTAGAAAGTGAGATAAAATAACAAAAGGACAACAGTATAGTATATTGATCTAGTCATAGCGGTAACAATGAGATGTACACAGAGGAATAATATTAGATGGAAGGATGCGAGGCCTGGTATAGTGCACCTTACTCTATTCCACGATATTTTATTAAATTTTATTTTACTACATCTTATTATATTATATTTAATCTTACTGAACTGAAAGGGAATGCTCCATCTCCTCCTCATACAAAAGTAGAGAGATGTATATATAAAATTTTAAAAACAATCATATTGAAAATGCTATGTTTCCCCCCTTAGGGTTTTTTGTATTTTTATTTATCTATTTATTATACAAACACGAAGCTGCGGAAGAACGGATCCAAGAGGATTACAACTTTTAATATATATGACGCGCCTGACTGTAAAGCTGAAAGATATGAAGGCAAGTGGAAATTTAAAGCTAAATAGGCATGGATGAATTATTTCTAAATGCGGGTGATATGTTCTTTTTATTATTGTATTATATTTTGTTGATATGGAGAAATTTATGTATCACCCTGCAGCTTCGGCTGTGGGGAAACATTCATTGTTAAATAAACTTCAATTTATCTGTTCTTATCAGCTTAATATCTGATACACTCCCCATCGGGGAGTCAGAATATTAATCTTATTTTTGCAATCGGTCGGACTCCGGGGCTTGCTCCGACTCCGACGCGGGTCGTACCTGCCTTGCAGTGCCGCAGGACGCGGCCCACATAACTCATTGTGCAAAAATATTCTGACTCCTCTTTTAGTCATAGTGTTGCGTTTTAAAAGTTTTATCGCGTCCGCGTTCGCGTTGGTTCGTCCACGTGCGGCACGGCTGTGCGACTCGCGAAGTGCCTTGGCGGAGGGACTGCGACAGACTGACGGTGAGTGACTGGTTCTGGCGGTGGAGGGCAGTAGTGTAGCGTACTGTAGAGTGGTGCCCCTGGAGGCGCTAAGTAGTACTTAGAGTTTGCAGGTGGACGTTTCGATTTTCGAAACACGCGCCGCGAACCGCCTTCAGCGGTCGCGGTATTGCTCGCGGAGTAGGTGTTTACCTCTTTGTTCGTCTCTGCTATCGGTGCGAACGTTAGTTCAAATCGATAGCAGCTCACCTTCCCCTGTCCCCCAGTCACTGTTTTTGCTCGTAGTTTTTGAGCTCCTGTACCGGTCGAATTCGATCGTTACAGGCAGACAATTCGAGAACTCTATTGTTCTCTTTGCAGTAGTTTATTAATTAATTTTTGATATCGCCGTTAATTATCGAGGTGCACGAGTCCCTTTACAACTCGTGCAGTTCGATAGCAGTTGTATCCGGTCTCTCTGTGGTAATTTCGTGGTTTTCATCGCGAAATTGCCGCACGGAGCGATTCGCACGGTCGTCCGTACATCGTTCGTCCGTTTTCTATTTTAGTTTTTGACTCTAGTTTGATAATTAGGTTAATTCTAGTCATTAGTTCCTAAGGTTTTGTTCTAGTCAATATATTTAAGATACCTAATTATTAAACTAGTAGCGTAGAGTAACACTTGACTCGCGTAAGCGTAATAGAACATTTATATATATTTATTAATCTATTTATTTACTTAGTTTTTTTTAGGGGAGTTTATTTATTTATTTATTTATTTATTTATTTAGAATCATTTGTAACATCAGGATGACGAACCCCCGGCTGGACTGTGTCTTAGCAAATAACGAAGTTCTAGTTCCTTTCCCCTTCCCTGAATTATTTAAATGCCCGTTTTGCTACAGGGAAGGGGCCGCATTGCAAAAGGGGGCGGGCGCGTATCAGAGGCACGAGGATCTTGGGAAGCACCTCCGCCTCCGACATCAAGGCGTGACCCGTCGGTTCGTGTGCAGCAGATGCGCCTTCACTGACGATAGCGCATATGCGATAAAGAAGGTGAAGGCGCATTTCGCTGCCGCGCACCCGGGAAGTGCATCTCCTCGTGCCTCTGGGGCGCGCCCGTCACCGACCGCGGGTAGCAGTAAAAATAAAGAAAAAGAAAAAGAAAAGGAAAATGAGAAAGACCTAGACGAAAGCAATAATAATAATAGTACAAATGAAAATAGAAATCCAGCCGGGGGGGATTCTACCGAGTCGCGATGTAGGATAGACGAGGCTACGGCCGAAACGACGCGGGGGGTCCCGTCTCCGCATCTCACTGGACAACCGACAGTACAGAGTACACCGTCGCGCCGCTCTACAACAACATCGACGGGCGCCCGGACTTCCGTGGCTGCCGGTAAGAAGACGTCGATAAAGAAGAGCACCACCACGAAGACGGCGGCGAAGTCGGTAACGGGGAGATCTACATTACTGACGAGCTGGGCAGCCGGTAAAACAGGCACCACGACAACGACGACAGCGAGGCGAAGTGGAACGCCGTCCAGTCCAGCTACAGAAGGACGACCCTCAGCAGCGGCCAGCCCTGCAACCCCGCCGGTAATTGCAACACCGGATATACCGACGACTGGCAGGACCAGTGCTGGCAGGACCAGCATTACACCGGCGGGGTCCGGCGCCGCAAGTGGCGGGTCGGAGTCAATGGGTGGTTCACGGGGGAGTACGCCAACATCTGGTACTCCCCCCACAAAAATAACTCCAACAACGAGGAAAAGCCCGGGTGTAACAACACGGAGAAGAACCCGGGCTGCAACGGAACCACCTCAACCCGACCCGCCCCAACGCACATTTACATCGAAGAGGACCACCCCCGCCGTCACGTATGCGGAGGTGACGAAAGGACAAACGGCCGCCACCACCACAATAACGACGAGGAGGATGACACGGGCACTATCCCTCCCGCCCGTGTCGGAAGAGGAAAAGGGAAAGAAAGGGGGCGCAAAAACATCCACCGCGCCCCCCACCTCGACAGTGGCGGCCACTTGCACCTTCGCGACGGCGGGGACACTCACCCTGACGACGACCTCGGTAAGGAGCAGACCGGTGGCCGCAATCGCCGTCACGACGGAGCGCGTAGGGGGAGGGCGAACATCTCCGAGGGGTTCGAGGAAGAAGGTAGACGTTGCATTCCTGGAGTCCGCACCCGTAACAAGGTCGCGGGCTGCCAGAGCCGCCACCGAACCCCCTCGGACCTCCCCCAGGACCAGGCGCGGGGTGGGAGGCGGCGCACCCCCAAAAGGAGAAACGACGGCGAGAGAAGAGGTCACCGAGCAGGCTACAGCGGAGCGCCCAGAGACGAGGAGAAGTGCCCGGGCGAGGACGTTGCCGCCCGGGCTGGATAACAAGAAGGACAGCCCCCCAACGACCAACCAAGGGGGCGGAGGAGGGGACGCCAACACCATCGAGGCGTCCCCAGGAGTAGGGCGCTCCAGAATGAGAATGCTGCTGCCTGCGATAACCGAGGCGTCGCCAGCGGTCATCGCGGCGCCGGAGGAGAAGGAGGACCAGGAGGAAAAGAGAGAAGAGGAGGAAATGCGGGGCCCCATGCCGCTGGCTCCGAGGCGAAGGGCTGGACGGCTGGAAGCCACGGAGGAGGGACCACTCACGACGACCCCGTTACCGAGGACGCCAATAGGGCAGCCACGGGTTGAAGCAATAGGACAACTAGGAGGAGAAGAGGACCTAGTCCGGGCGCCGAAGGCCACAGGAACTAGGACAAAGGGACGGGGCCTCCCAAGAATTATACGTGACGTAACTGATCGGGGAACTAGCCCGATCAGTTTTAATAATAATTGTTGTTGTCGATGTGTTTGTCCTAGGTTAAGTGAAACCGCCAACAGCGCGACTAATACCCCCGGGTCACACCGGGGCTCTGTTTTTAGATCGAGCGAGAACGGGCAGAACAGGAGGGGCCGAGGGGGTGCCAATAATAGCACTTGGAGACCTGCAAGAAACGAGAACGATGATTTCGAATTCCCCAGAAGGGCAGTCGACCCAGCCTTACAAGGCTACAGGAGACAACCCCTCAACGTCCAGGCCCGAAGACCGTCGGGGGCGCGCGGGTGGGGGTCAGTTACCCCTGCGTCCTCTGATGAGCGCCGCGGGAGGAGGATTGGGCGCAGTCCGGTCCGGCGAGCACGGCTCCCCGAGGTCGAGTGCCCCGACAGGCAGAGCGTCGAGCGCGCGCCTGGTGCCGAACGACCCGGCTTGCTTCAGCGAAGCAGTCGGGAAGCGATAGGCGCCGAGCGGTCAGTTCTCGTCGAGCTGTCTGAAGGGGTTTCCGATGCTCAGGGGCTGGAGTCTTTCGCTGCGAAAGTGGCGGAATTCTTCAAAAAGCATGGAGTCGTGTCAACCGGTCGGGCTGCAAATCCAGCCACCAGGAGGCGAGAGGGCCGGCCAACAAACAGAGCGAGGGCGGAGGCGAGTGACCATCGCGCGGACAGTTCGTCGGCGACCGGAGCTCCTTCCAACCGCCAGGAATACGTCCGGGAGGCGACGCGCATACAGCGCTTGTTTCGGACAAACCGGAAGCGTGCGGTGCGAGAGGTTCTCAAGGGTTCCTCTCCACACTGCGAAGTATTGTTGAGCACTGTTCAGCAATACTTTGCAGGTATGTATGCTCTCCGGGATTGTCCGGGGCCCCTCCCGACTATCCATTTCGAGGAAGCGCGAGGAACTGCCTCCTTGGTCTCGCCCTTTGAGATCACCGAGGTACGTCGTCGACTTGGGAGGATGAAGAACTCATCCCCTGGGCCTGACGGCGTTACCTACGGTGACCTCAAGAGGGTTGACCCGGATGCGCAGTTACTCACGGCGCTTTTCAACACCTGCCTCAAAATGGAGCGTATTCCTGACTGTTGGAAGGAGTCAAACACCGTTCTTGTATACAAGAAAGGTGACCGGAATGACCTGGCGAACTGGCGCCCGCTCGCGATGGGTGACACCACGCCGAAGCTTTTCGCTGCTGTAATGGCCGACCGCCTAACCTCCTGGGCCGTTACTAATAAACGGCTTTCCGAATCCCAGAAGGGCTTCCTGCCGCACGAAGGTTGTCTTGAGCACAACTTCGTGTTGCAGGCTAGCCTTGAAGACGCTCAGCGGAGGAAACAGGAGTTGGTGGTGGCGTGGCTGGACCTTTCGAACGCGTTCGGATCGGTCCCCCACTCCACCATCACTGGCTTGCTGGCCAACGCTGGCGTTCCATCGACGGTTGTGAATATCGTCAGCAGTCTATATACAGACTGCTCGACGAGGGTCAGGACGGCTGAGGGGTTTACGGAGAGAATCCCCATAAGATCAGGGGTAAAGCAGGGGTGCCCCCTCAGCCCTATCCTGTTCAATATTGCGATCGAGCCCATGATCCGCGCCGCCGTATTATCAGGAGGCGGATACGAAATTGCCGGGAAGAAAATTGCGGCACTAGCCTACGCGGACGATGTCGCGCTGCTGGCGGCAAATGAAGAGGAGATGCGGGAGCTCCTTAAAATTATTGAAGACGTCGCACGAAGACTGGGCCTTGCATTTAATCCGAAGAAATGCGCGACGTTACATATACGAGGAAGAGACGAGGTATTGGACACCGGGTTCGAGATCGGAGGCGAACTCGTTCCAGCTCTGGGAAAAGGAGAACCCTACGAGCATCTAGGTGTCCCCACTGGGGTCCAGCTGGATCAGACGCCGTACACCACGATCCGGGGCGTGCTGGGCGACCTGGGCGCTGTGGATCGCTCTCTCCTAGCCCCTTGGCAGAAACTTGAGACGCTGGCAGTATTTATACTGCCTCGTCTTGATTTTCTGTTGAGGGGGGCCAGTATGCGTCGAGCGTTTTTGTCGGATCTCGATGCAGCGATCAAACGGGTGGCGAAAGGGTGGCTCAACCCTCTCGGGGAGGATGTGGAGTACCGCCGGTAGCAGACCTTGCTGAGGTTACCCTCGTGGCCCACGCATTCAAAATGCTGAATGCGGAGGACACGACGGTCTCCGAAATTGCAAGGTATGCGTTGAAAATCGCTGCCCGCGAGAAGCTGCGTCGGGATCCGACGGACGAGGATCTCGCACAATACCTCTCGGGTTCGCTCGAGGGAGATTGTGCGAGGCCGACGACGGGGCGCTCGTCATTCTGGTCGAGGGTGCGATCTGCAGCGCTCAGGTCGAGCGTACGTCTCGGTTTTCGATGGGAGTATTGCGCTGATCGAGCTGAACTCTCAGTGGCGTGCAGAGCACCGAACGGATGTCAGGTTGTGATCCCTCCGTCTGCCAAGGCAACCGTCATCAGCAGAATGAGGGCCGCCGTTTCCGAGTATTGGATGTCCTCGCTTCTGAGGAAGCCGGACCAGGGGAAGGTGTTCGACGCAACTTCCCGCCATGCAGCGAGCAATCGCTTCATACGTACGGGTGAGTTTATCCGCTTCGCTGATTGGCGCTTTATCCATCGGGCCCGCCTCGACGTGCTCCCCTTAAATGGGGCGCGTCGATGGGGGAACGATGATAGGCGTTGCCGGCGATGCGGATATGACGCCGAAACCCTTCCCCACGTACTCGGACACTGCGGCCCCCATTCTGCCGCCAGGCAGCGGAGGCATGACAACCTCGTCCAGAGGCTCGTACGGGCGATCCGGCTCCCAGGGGAGCTCCGGGTCAACCAGCGCGTCCAGGGTGTCACCGATGAGGTCTCGACGCTGCGACCCGATATTGTGGTCAGGCATGAGCCGTCGAGGTCCGTCGTCATCGTCGATGTGGCCGTGCCCTTCGAGAACACTCTCGCGGGTGTAGAGGAGGCGAGAGTGCTCAAGATCGCCAAGTATCGGCCTTTGGCCGATAGCTTGCAGCGGCGCGGCTACAAAGTCGTTGTCGACGCGTTCGTCGTGGGCGCACTGGGCGCGTGGGACCCGGGGAACGAGTTCGTCCTCGATCTCCTCCGCGTCTCGCCACGATACGCATCCTTAATGAAGAAATTGATGGTTGCCGAAACAATAGGCTGGTCGCGCGATATTTACGTGGAACATGTAACCGGAGTGCGGCAATACCCGGTGTCCAACGAAAGAAATAGAATCAATCACGGCAACAGTAACGCTGAAAACAGCAATAACAGCAATAGAAACGAAATAGGATGCGAAAATACATAGTAAAGACGATAAACCACGGACCATAAATACTGAAATAAAAAGCTGGTAAAAGTGCTAATTGGAATGCAAGGCCCCAAATATCACAGAATATTGAAATAACTCCCTGCATCTCCTCTTCAAAAGTAGAGTGAGATGAAAATATATTTATATAATTGTATAGAAATAACTATGGCTATTGACTGACTGTGATAGCACTAAAAGAGTGATTGGTACAAATTAATTAATTTATTATGTTCCCTCCATAGGATTTTTTGTATTTTTATTTGTCAACGTTCTTGAGTACACCGAAGCTGCGGAAGGACTAGCTCAAGCGATCTAAGTCCTTACTTATTACCGACATGCCTGAAAGAATGGAATTAAAGTATGCAGGCGAGAATTGACTCTATCCATATAATAAATTTATGTGTTCATTGTAAAGATACTGAACCATATATAAGAATGAAATATTGTTAGAATGAAATAGTAAAAGTATATGTATGTAACACCCTCTAGCTTCGACAGGGGGAACATTAATTGTTCAATAAAGAAGCATTTATCTGTTCTTATCAGCTTAATATCTGATACACTCCCCATCGGGGAGTCAGAATATTAATCTTATTTTTGCAATCGGTCGGACTCCGGGGCTTGCTCCGACTCCGACGCGGGTCGTACCTGCCTTGCAGTGCCGCAGGACGCGGCCCACATAATTCATTGTGCAAAAATATTCTGGCTCCTCTAGTCATAGTGTTGCGTTTTAAAAGTTTTATCGCGTCCGCGTTCGCGTTGGTTCGTCCACGTGCGGCACGGCTGTGCGACTCGCGAAGTGCCTTGGCGGAGGGACTGCGACAGACTGACGGTGAGTGGCTGGTTCTGACGGTGGAGGGCAGTAGTGTAGCGACTGTAGAGTGGTGCCCCTGGAGGCGCTAAGTAGTACTTAGAGTTTGCAGGTGGACGTTTCGATTTTCGAAACACGCGCCGCGAACCGCCTTCAGCGGTCGCGGTATTGCTCGCGGAGTAGGTGTTTACCTATTGTTTGTCCCTGCTATCGGTGCGAACGTTAGTTCAAATCGATAGCAGCTCACCTTCCCCTGTCCCCCAGTCACTGTTTTTGCTCGTAGTTTTTGAGCTCCTGTACCGGTCGAATTCGATCGTTACAGGTAGACAATTCGAGAACGCATTGTTCTCATTTGCAGTAGTTTATTAATTAATTTTTGATATCGCCGTTAATTATCGAGGTGCACGAGTCCCTTTACAACTCGTGCAGTTCGATAGCAGTTGTATCCGGTCTCTTTGTGGTAATTTCGTGGTTTTCATCGCGAAATTGCCGCACGGAGCGATTCGCACGGTCGTCCGTACATCGTCCGTTGCGTTTCTATTTTAGATTTTGACTCTAGTTTAATAATTAGGTTAAATCTAGTCATTAGTTTGTAAGTTATTTATCTAGTCATTAATTTTAAGATACCTAATTATTAAACTAGTAGTATAGTGTAACACTTGACTCGCGTAAGCGTATTAGAACATTTATATACTTATTAATTTATTTATTTGCTTAGTTTGTAGGGGAGTTTATTTATTTATTTATTTATTTATTTATTCAGAATTAGTGTTAACATCAGGATGACGAACCCCCGGCTGGACTGTGTATTAGAAAATAATGAGGTTCTAGTTCCTTACCCCTTCCCAGAAATTTTCAAGTGTCCGTTTTGTTATAGGGAAGGGGCCGCATTACAGAAGGGGGCGGGCGCGTACCAGAGACACGAGGATTTGGGGAAGCACCTCCGCCTACGACACCAAGGCGTGACCCGTCGGTTCGTATGTAGCAGGTGCTCCTTCACTGATGATAGTGCATACGCTATCAAGAAGGTGAAGGCGCATTATGCGAACGCGCACCCGGGCAGTGCATCTCCTCGTGCCTCTGGGGCGCGCCCGTCACCGATCGCGGGTAGTAGTAAGAATAAAGGAAAAGAAAAAGAAAAAGAAAAAGAGAAGGAAAGAGAAAAGGAAAACGAAAAGGAATTAGATGAAAGTATTAGCATTAATATTAGTAATAATGAAAATAGAAATCCAGCCGGGGGGGATATCACCGAGTCGCGATCACCTAGAATTGACGAGGCAATTGCCGAAACGACGAGGGAGGCCCCCTCCCCGCTTACCGCAGGACAAACAACGATTCAAACGACCACCACGTCACGCCGTACCACCACGACGACAGCGACGAGCGCCCGGAGTACCGTGGCTGCCGGGAAGAAACCGGTAAAGAAGAGCGCTACGACAAGGTCGGCAACGGTGAAGTCGGTAACGGGGAAAACTAATTTACTGACGAGCTGGGCTGTCGGTAATACGGGGAAGACGACGACGACGGCAGCGACATCGAGGCGCAGCGGAACGCCGTCCAGTCCGATAGATGGACGACCCTCGGCAGCGGCGAGCCCCGTAACACCGTCGACCACAACACCAAAGGAAGCAGCTGGCAGGACCAGGGGCACGTCGACGGTGGCCGGCGCCGCAAGCGGCGGGTCAGTGTCAATGGGTGGTTCAAAGGGGAGTGGAAGAACATCCCTCACTCCCCCCACAGTAGCCAAAAAGAAGAGCCCGGTGAAAACACGGCGGAGCACCCGGGCCTCCACCGAACCACCTCAACCTGACCCGCCCCAACGAACCATGGCAGCGAGGAGGGTAACGCCGGCTGTCACGTACGCAGAGGTCACGAAAGGGCAAGTGGCCGCCACCACCACTACGGCGACACGGAGAATGACACGGGCGACGTCTCTCCCGCCCGTGTCGGAAGAAAAGGAGAAAGGGGGTGCATCCACACCACCAGCGCCCCCCACCCTGTCGATGACGACCACATGCACCTTTGCGACAGCCGGGACCCTCACACTGACGACGACATCGGTGTGTAGCAGGCCGGTGGCCGCAATTGCCGTCACCACGAAGCGCGGAGGGGGAGGAAAAACATCACCGAGGGGACCGAAGGAGAAAGTGGACGTTTCGTTTCTGGAGTCTGCACCGGTCACGAGATCGAGGGCTGCCAGAGCCGCCACGGAGCCCCCTCGGACCCCCCCCCCCCAGGACCAGGCGCGGGGTGAAAGGCGGCTCACCCCCAGAAGAAGTGACGGCAAGGGAAGAGGCCACCCCACGAACGGAACAAGAGCGCCCCGTAACAAGGAGGAGTGCCCGGGCAAGAACATTACCGCCCGGGCTGGAGCAAGAAGTCAGGAGCCCCCCACTGACCAACCGAGGGGAGGAAGAAGGGGACGCCAACACCATCCAAGCGTCCCCTGTAATGGGGCGCTCAAGGAGAATGGGAATTCTGCCTGCAATTGCCGAGTCGTCGCCAGTGGTAATCGCGGCGCCGGCGCAGGAGAAGGAGGAAGAGGAGGAGAAGAAGAAGGAAGAGGAGGAAGTACGGGGCTTCACGCCGCTGACCACGAGGCGAATGGCTGGACGGCAGGAAGCCACCGTGGAGGGACAGACGACCCCGTTACCGAGGACGCCGGAAAGGCAGCCACGGATTGAAGCGAGAGGACCACCAGGAGAAGAGGACTTGATCCGGGCACCACGCGTGAGTGGGGTCAGGACAAAGGGACGGGGCCTCCCGAAAATAATTAGGGACGTAACCGATAGGGGAACAAGCCCTATCGGTTTTAACAATAATTGTTCATGTACATGTGATTGTCTTAGGTTAAGAGAAGCCGCCAACAGTGCGACTAATTCCCCCGGGTCACACCGGGGCTCTGTTTTTAGAAACGACAATGAGAATGGGCAGAACAGGACGGGCCGAGGGGGTGCCAATAATAACGGAAGAAGAACTGCACCTAGAAACGAGGAGTTTCAGTTTCCTAGAAGGGCTATTGACCCTGTTTTACAAGGCAATCGAAGACAACCCCTCAGCGTCCAGACCCGATGGCCGCCGGGGGCGCGCGGGCGGGGGTCAGTTACCCCTGGGTTCTCTGATGAGCGCCGCGGGAGGAGGATTGGGCGCAGTCCGGTCCGGCGAGCACGGCTCCCCGAGGTCGAGTGCCCCGACAGGCAGAGCGTCGAGCGCGCGCCTGGTGCCGAACGACCCGGCTTGCTTCAGCGAAGCAGTCGGGAAGCGATAGGCGCCGAGCGGTCAGTTCTCGTCGAGCTGTCTGAAGGGGTTTCCGATGCTCAGGGGCTGGAGTCTTTCGCTACGAAAGTGGCGGAATTCTTCAAAAAGCATGGAGTCGTGTCAACCGGTCGGGCTGCAAATCCAGCCACCAGGAGGCGAGAGGGCCGACCATCAAACAGAGCGAGGACGGAGGCGAGTGACCATCGCGCGGACAGTTCGTCGGCGACCGGTGCTCCTTCCAACCGCCAGGAATACGTCCGGGAGGCGACGCGCATACAGCGCTTGTTTCAGACAAACCGGAAGCGTGCAGTGCGGGAGGTACTCAAGGGTTCCTCTCCACACTGCGAAGTATTGTTGGACACTGTCCAGCAATACTTCGCAGGGGTGTATGCTCTCCGGGATTGTCCGGGGCCCCTCCCGACCATCCATTTTGAGGAAGCGCGAGGAACTAGCCTCCTGGTCTCGCCCTTTGAGGTCGCCGAGGTACGTCGTCGACTTGGGAGGATGAAGAACTCATCCCCTGGGCCTGACGGCGTTACCTACGGTGACCTCAAGAGGGTTGACCCGGAGGCGCGGCTACTCACGGCGCTTTTCAACACCTGCCTCAGAATGGAGCGTATTCCTGACTGTTGGAAGGAGTCAAACACCGTTCTTGTTTACAAGAAAGGTGACCGGGATGACCTGGCGAACTGGCGCCCGCTCGCGATGGGTGACACCACGCCGAAACTCTTCGCTGCTGTCATGGCCGACCGCCTAACCTCCTGGGCCGTTATGAACAAACGGCTCTCTGAATCCCAGAAGGGCTTCCTGCCGCACGAAGGTTGTCTCGAACACAACTTCGTGTTGCAGGCAAGCCTTGAAGACGCTCAGCGGAGGAAACAGGAGTTGGTGGTGGCGTGGCTGGACCTCTCGAACGCGTTCGGGTCAGTCCCCCACTCCACCATCACTGGTTTGCTGGCTCAAGCTGGCGTTCCACCGACGGTCATCAATATCGTCAGCAGCCTGTATACAGACTGCTCGACGAGGGTAAGGACAGCTGAGGGGTTTACAGATAGAATCCCAATTAAATCGGGTGTTAAGCAGGGGTGCCCCCTGAGTCCGATCCTGTTCAATATAGCGATCGAGCCCATGATCCGCGCGGCCATGGAATCGGGCCATGGCTACGAAATAGCAGGGAAGAAGATAACGACTCTAGCATACGCGGACGACGTCGCGCTGTTGGCGGCAAACGAGGAGGAGATACGAGCTTTGCTACAGATTGTGGAAAATATTGCAACAAGACTGGGCCTCGCATTCAACTCGAGCAAGTGTGCAACTCTACACGTTAAAGGAAGGGATGAAGTATTGGCAACGAGGTTCGAGATCGGAGGCGAACTCGTTCCGACCTTGGGAAAAGGAGAACCCTACGAGCATCTAGGTGTCCCCACTGGGGTTCAGCTCGACCAGACGCCGTACACCACGATCCGTGGCGTGCTGGGCGACCTGGGCGCTGTGGACCGCTCTCTCCTAGCCCCTTGGCAGAAACTTGAGACGCTGGCAGTATTTATACTGCCTCGTCTTGATTTTCTGTTGAGGGGGGCCAGTATGCGTCGAGCGTTTTTGTCGGATCTCGATGCAGCGATCAAACGGGTGGCGAAAGGGTGGCTCAACCTGCCCCAACGCGCGAGCCCGGAGGTACTCTATATCCCCCCCTCTAGGGGAGGATGTGGAGTACCGCCGGTAGCAGACCTTGCTGAGGTTACCCTCGTGGCCCACGCATTCAAAATGCTGAATGCGGAGGACACGACGGTCTCCGAAATTGCAAGGTTTACGTTGAAAATCGCTGCCCGCGAG
This sequence comes from Megachile rotundata, assembly GCF_050947335.1. Taxonomy (NCBI): domain Eukaryota; kingdom Metazoa; phylum Arthropoda; class Insecta; order Hymenoptera; family Megachilidae; genus Megachile; species Megachile rotundata. The sequence continues at coordinate 183,463 of NW_027473386.1, read as the reverse complement.
AAGCTGCGTCGGGACCCGACAGACGAGGATCTCGCACAATACCTCTCGGGTTCGCTCGAGGGAGATTGGGCGAGGCCGACGACGGGGCGCTCGTCGTTCTGGTCGAGAGTGCGATCTGCAGCGCTCAGGTCGAGCGTACGTCTCGGCTTTCGATGGGAGTATTGCGCTGATCGAGCTGAGCTCTCAGTGGCGTGTAAAGCACCGAATGGGCGCAAGGTTGTGATCCCTCCGTCTGCCAAGGCAACCGTGATTAGCAGGATGAGGGCCGCCGTGTCTGAGTATTGGATGTCCTCGCTTCTGGGGAAGCCGGACCAGGGGAAGGTGTTCGACGCAACTTCCCGCCATGCAGCGAGCAATCGCTTCATGCGAACGGGTGAGTTTATCCGTTTCGCTGATTGGCGCTTTATCCATCGGGCCCGCCACGACGTGCTCCCCTTAAATGGGGCGCGTCGATGGGGGAACGATGATAAGCGTTGCCGGCGATGCGGATATGACGCCGAAACCCTTCCCCACGTACTCGGACACTGCGGCTCCCATTCTGCCGCCAGGCAGCGGAGGCATGACAACCTCGTCGAGAGGCTCGTACGGGCGATCCGGCTCCCGGGGGAAATAAGGGTGAACAGACGCGTTCAGGGCATCAACGACGCGTCCTCGGCGCAGCGACCCGACATCGTGGTAACGCACGAGCCGTCGAGGACCGTCGTCATCATCGATGTAGCCGTGCCCTTCGAGAACACCCTTGCGGGAGTAGAGGAGGCAAGGGTGCGCAAGATCGACAAGTATCGGCCTCTGGCCGATAGCTTGCAGCGGCGCGGCTACAGAGTTGTTGTCGACGCGTTCGTCGTGGGTGCACTGGGCGCCTGGGATCCCGGGAACGAGTTCGTCCTCGATCTCCTCCGTATATCCCCAAAATATGCATCGCTTATGCGAAAATTAATGGTTGCAGACACGATTAAATGGTCACGAGACATATATGTCGAGCATGTCTCAGGGATACGACAATACCCTCCACAAAGTAATACAGACAACATAACGACAACGGCAGAGAGTAGATGAAAACGTGCAAAATAGAGTATGAGATAGAAAGTTAAAATATTAAAAAGCATTGAATCGATTGCAGCATAACATAGCGATATAAATATAGAAAGAGCTATAGATACTATCTAAACATCTACAGAAGGGTAAGATCAATTCTGAAGGACTAGCTGGTGGAATGCGAGGCCCGGTACAATATACCTTGCCCGAGTCTGTGATATTTTATTCTATTGAACCAGATTTTATTTCATCTTACAACGCCTTATCAGATCTCAGTTTAATCTGTTGACTGTAATTATATTGTGTGCCACGGAAGGCGTTGCTCCATCTCCTCTTCGTATAAATGCAGAGAGATAAATATATATATATCAAATGCCAAAAATTAAATAATTGTAAATATCATGTTTCCCCCTTAGGGTTTTTTGTATTTTTATTTGTATATTTATTACGGAATTGCGAAGCTGCGGAAGCACGGGTCCAAGAGGGCCACGGCTTGCACATAATTGACGCGCCTGACTTCATAACTGGAAAGGAAAGAAGGCAAGTGGAATACAAATAGTTAAGTTAGCATGTAAGAAAAGCTTCTCTATGTGCGGGTGATATTTTTATATTATTTATTATATTTGTTGCGAGAAATCTATGTATCACCCCGTAGCCTCGGCTGTGGGGAAACATGTTTTGAAAAATAAACTCCAATTATCTGTTCTTATCAGCTTAATATCTGATACACTCCCCATCGGGGAGTCAGAATATTAATCTTATTTTTGCAATCGGTCGGACTCCGGGGCTTGCTCCGACTCCGACGCGGGTCGTACCTGCCTTGCAGTGCATTCTGCCAAAATATTCTGACTCCTCTTTTAGTCATAGTGTTGCGTTTCAAAGTTTTATCGCGTCCGCGTTCGCGTTGGTTCGTCCACGTGCGGCACGGCTGTGCGACTCGCGAAGTGCCTTGGCGGAGGGACTGCGACAGACTGGCGGTGAGTAGTGGCTGGTTCTGGCGGTGGAGGGCAGTAGTGTAGCGTACTGTAGAGTGGTGCCCCTGGAGGCGCTAAGTAGAACTTAGAGTTTGCAGGTGGACGTTTCGATTTTCGAAACACGCGCCGCGGAACCGCCTTCAGCGGTCGCGGTATTGCTCGCGGAGTAGGTGTTTACCTATTGTTTGTCCCTGCTATCGGTGCGAACGTTAGTTCAAATCGATAGCAGCTCACCTTCCCCTGTCCCCCAGTCACTGTTTTTGCTCGTAGTTTTTGAGCTCCTGTACCGGTCGAATTCGATCGTTACAGGTAGACAATTCGAGAACTCTATTGTTCTCTTTGCAGTAGTCTAATTAATTAATTGTTTTCGCCGTTAATTATCGAGGTGCACGAGTCCCTTTACAACTCGTGCAGTTCGATAGCAGTTGTATCCGGTCTCTCTGTGGTAATTTCGTGGTTTTCATCGCGAAATTGCCGCACGGAGCGATTCGCACGGTCGTACGTACATCGTTCGTCCGTGTTAATTTTAGATAATTGACTCTAGTTTATTAATTAGGTTAATTCTAGTCATTAGTCCGTAAGTCTTCTTTTTCTAGTCATTAGTTGTTAGAAACCTAATTACTAAACTAGTAGTATACATATAGACACTATTGACCACGTCTTGGCACGTTAATTAATTGTATTTACTTAATTATTTATTTGTTTTAGGGGAGTTTTATTTATTCATTTGACTATTTATTTATTTATTTATTTATTCAATTCAGTATTTCAAGTTCAATCAGGATGACGAACCCCCGGCTGGAATGCATATTAGTGAATAATGAAGTGCATGTCCCCTTCCCCTTTCCAGAAACTTTTAAGTGTCCATTTTGTTATAGGGAAGGGGCCGCTTTACAAAAAGGGTCGGGCGCGTATCAGAGACACGAAGATCTGGGAAAGCACCTCCGCCTCCGACACCATGGCGTGACCCGGAGATTCGTGTGCAGCAGATGCGCCTTCACTGACGATAGCGCCTATGCGATAAAGAAGGTGAAGGCGCATTTTGCTGCCGCGCACCCGGGCAGTGCATCTCCTCGCGCCTCTGGGGCGCGCCCGTCACCGATCGCGGGTAGCAGCCATAGAAAGGAAAAAGAAAAAGAAAGAGAGAAAGAAAATGAAAAGGAAATGGACGAGAGTATTAACCATAGCAATAATGAAAATGGAAATCCAGCCGGGGGGGATCAAATCGAGGAGCGATCCCCTTGTTTAGACGAGGCTTCGGCCGAATTGACGCGGAGGGCCCCGTCGCCACTCGTGACCGCACAACCCACCACGCGTGGAGGCGTAGCGTCGCGCCACACAACGACACAACCGGCGAAGACCCGAAATACCGTGGCTGCCGGTAAGAAGGGAACCGCAACTAAGAAGACTGCGACAACGAGGACGGTAACGGGGAAATCTACTTTATTGACGAGCTGGGCCACTAGTAAAGCGACAACGGCAGCGAGGAGAAGCGGAACGCCGTCCAGCCCAGCAGAAGGACGACCCTCAGCAGCGGCCAGCCCCGCAACCCCGCCGGTAACTGCAACACCGGGATTACCGACGGCCGGCAGGACCAGCGCTGGCAGGACCAGCATTACACCGGCGGGGACCGGCGCCGCAAGTGGCGGGTCGGCGTCAATGGGTGGTTCACGGGGGAGTACGCCAACATCTAGTACTCCCCCCATAATAGCAACAACCAGAAAAAGCCCGGGAGCAGGAAGACGGAGTACCCGGGCCTCCACGGAACCGCCACAACCCGACCCGCCCCTACGGACATTCACGTCGAAGAGGACTACCCCCGCCGTAACATACGCGGAGGTGACAAAAGGGCAAACGGCCGCCACTACCACTATGACGACGAGGAGAATGACACGGGCAATGTCCCTCCCGCCCGTGTCGGAAGCAAAGAAGAAAGGGGGCGCCTCTACATCCACTGCGCCCCCCACCTCGACACTGGCGGCCACATGCACCTTCGCGACGGCGGGGACACTGACACTGACGTCGACATCGGTGTGCAGCAGGCCGGTGGCCGCAATTGCCGTCACAACGGAGCGCGGAGGGGGAGGAAAAACATCTCCGAGGGGACCGAAGAAACAGGTCGACGTTACGTTCCTGGAGTCCGCACCAGTAACACGGTCGCGGGCTGCCAGAGCCGCCACGGAGCCCCCTCGGACCTCCCCCAGGACCAGGCGCGGGGTGGGAGGCGGCACACCCCCAGAGAAAGTGACGGTGAGCGAAGAGGCCACCACGCAAACAGAGAAGGAGCGCCCCGAGACAAGGAGGAGCGCCCGGGCGATGACATTACCGCCTGGGCTGGAGAACAAGAAGAGTAGCCCCCCGCCGACCAACAGGGGGGGAGAGGAAGGGGACGCCAACTCCAGCCAGGCGTCCCCTGGAATGGGGCGCTCAAGAAAGAGAGAGTTATTGCCTGTAATTGCCGAGTCGTCGCCAGTAGTCATCGCGGCGCCGGAACAGGAGAAGGAGGTTAAGGAGGAGATGGAGAAGAGGAAAGAGGAGGAATCGCGGGACTTCACGCCGCTGTCCACGAGGCGAATGGCTGGGCGGCAGGAAGCCACCGTGGAGGGACTGACGACCCCGTTACCAAGGACACCGGAGAGGCAGCCACGGATTGAAGAACGAGGACCAGGGGGAGAAGAGGAGTTGATCCGGGCACCACGCGTGAGTGGAATTAGGACAAAGGGGCGGGGCCTCCAAAAAATAATAAGGGACGTAACTGATCGGGGAACTAGCCCGATCAGTTTTAATAATAATTGTAATTGTTGTTGTGTTTGTCCTAGATTAAGTAATGCCGCCAACAGCGCGACTAATTCCCCCGGGTCAAACCGGGGCTCTGTTTTTAGATCGATAGAGGATGGGCAGAACAGGAGGGGCCGAGGGGATGCCAACAATAACACGCGTAGACCTGCGTCAAGAGTGGACGACTTCGAATTCCCCAGAAGGGCAGTCGACCCAGCCCTACAAGGCAACAGGAGACAACCCCTCAACGTCCAGGCCCGAAGACCGTCGGGGGCGCGCGGGTGGGGGTCAGTTACCGCTGCGTCCTCTGATGAGCGCCGCGGGAGGAGGATTGGGCGCAGTCCGGTCCGGCGAGCACGGCTCCCCGAGGTCGAGTGCCCCGACAGGCAGAGCGTCGAGCGCGCGCCTGGTGCCGAACGACCCGGCTTGCTTCAGCGAAGCAGTCGGGAAGCGATGGGCGCTGAGCGGTCAGTTCTCGTCGAGCTGTCTGAAGGGGTTTCCGATGCTCAGGGGCTGGAGTCTTTCGCTACGAAAGTGGCGGAATTCTTCAGAGAGCATGGAGCCGTGTCAACCGGTCGGGCTGCAAATCCAGCCACCAGGAGGCGAGAGGGCCCGCCAACAAACAGAGCGAGGGCGGAGGCGAGTGACCATCGCGCGGACAGTTCGTCGGCGACCGGAGCTCCTTCCAACCGCCAGGAATACGTCCGGGAGGCGACGCGCATACAGCGCTTGTTTCAGACAAACCGGAAGCGTGCGGTGCGAGAGGTTCTCAAGGGTTCCTCTCCACACTGCGAAGTATTGTTGAACACTGTCCAGCAATACTTCGCAGGTATGTATGCTCTCCGGTATTGTCCGGGGCCCCTCCCGACTATCCATTTTGAGGAAGCGCGAGGAGCTGCCTCCTTGGTCTCGCCCTTTGAGGTCACCGAGGTACGTCGTCGACTTGGGAGGATGAAGAACTCATCCCCTGGGCCTGACGGCGTTACCTACGGTGACCTCAAGAGGGTTGACCCGGATGCGCAGTTACTCACGGCGCTTTTTAACACCTGCCTCAGAATGGAGCGTATTCCTGACTGTTGGAAGGAGTCAAACACCGTTCTTGTCTACAAGAGAGGTGACCGGAATGACCTGGCGAACTGGCGCCCGCTCGCGATGGGTGACACCACGCCGAAACTCTTCGCTGCTGTCATGGCCGAGCGCCTAACCTCCTGGGCCGTTATGAACAAACGGCTCTCTGAATCCCAGAAGGGCTTCCTGCCGCACGAAGGTTGTCTTGGGCACAACTTCGTGTTGCAGGCAAGCCTTGAAGACGCTCAGCGGAGAAAACAGGAGTTGTTGGTGGCGTGGCTGGACCTCTTGAACGCGTTCGGATCGGTCCCCCACTCCGCCATCACTGGTTTGCTGGCCAACGCTGGCGTTCCAACGGCGGTAGTCAATATCATCAACAGCCTATATACAGACTGTTCGACAAGGGTCAGGACGGCTGAGGGGTTTACGGAGAGAATCCCGATAAGATCTGGGATCAAGCAGGGGTGCCCCCTCAGCCCTCTCCTGTTCAATATCACAATAGAGATGTTCAAGATCGATCCGTGGAATCGGGCCACGGCCACAATATCGCCGGGAAAAAGATAACAACTTCGGCGTACGCGGATGATGTCGCGCTGTTAGCGGCGATTGAGGAGGAGATGCGGGAGCTTCCAAATATAATCTACGACATAGCAAGAAGATTGGGCCTCGCATTCAACGCCAAGAAATGCGCGACACTCCATAACAAAGGGAAAGAGGAGGTGATAGACACGAGGTTCGAGATCGGGGGCAAACTTTTTTTTTTTGAGTTAGGAAGACAGAAATCCAATAATGGTCATCTGGGAAGATAGCCCAGATAGAGTAGGACTCTCGCTTCCGGCCCCCCTGGAAGATGGACGGTTTCTACGCACACCCACTAAAACTGTGCTACGCGATATTTCGCGGCTAGCTCGCTAGTTGCCCGCGAATTCTCGAAACGGCCCTTCCGACCTAACCCGCGACCACGACCGTCGCGGCACCTCCGCGGATTCGCAGAGGAGTAGCACTTCGGCGCCCGATTCGAATCCGTTCGATACCGCTTTGATTTGTTATTTGATTGGGCGCCAGACGCGTTTCCGCGTCGCGATAAGGAACTTTAACGCAAGAGACTCGAACCGGCGGCGGAACGGCTCGGTAGCTCAGTATCCGTGCGCGATGGTAGAGTGGCGTGATTCTTACAGCGTAAAGAGGCTAGACGCGGAGGCGGATTTGAGGAAATATCCCGGGATAATTCGTAAGAGACCTCGACTCAGCAGTATTCGTTAAAAGCAGCGCTGTTTATTTAAATCTAATTAATCTAGGTGATGAACAGTGTGATCCCGTACCGTGTGACGTGGTATTTTATACCCGTCACAGGGATCCTCCTCGGGAGACCGGACAGTCATTGCATTAAGGGCAAATACCGTCTAGAGAGAGAACGAAGCGCATATAATATCGTACGATCGGAATCTGTCGCCGCTTTATTTTGTATATACCATCGGATAACGACGTCATCATCCAGCGAAGGAACACCGTACGTCGAGGGAACGTACCGCTACCCTGCCGCCACCCCGCTCGGACCCAGTAATAGGCCAAGAGAGGCAGCGGAGTAAGGGGACGAAGATCGGCGAGAGAGCGACGTACGCCTAAGGAAGGTTCCGCTACCCTGCCGCTTCCCCGCTAAGGACCTGCGATAGAGGAAGAGAGGTCGCGGAGCAAGAGGAGATCCTGCCGAAGATGCCTTCGCGAGAAGACGGAAACTTCGGCCTAGGGTGGGGGCGATCACGAGGTGTCCGAATACCGGCAAAGGGGCACGCGGTTTAGCATTCTGTATTCGGCATTTGCCCTTTCGGGAACGCGACATTAGTATCTCGTTTTGTTCCGCTTTTCGAAGTTGTATCGCCGCTGCGGCCCGAGGACCCTGTGCCTTGTCGGACATCTCGGTAAGCCCCTCACCTTATATCGTTGTAAAGAATCTGAAATCGAGAATAACGTACCGTGGGTTTTCGATCAGCGAGTGTACCAGTCACCAGCCGATTCTGCAAAATGTGGCCGGGGCGTCGGCATTGAGCGTTAGTTAGTAATTAGGTTAGGTAATTGCGGGGAAATTTAGAAGTATCGTGAGATAGGAAGATCGCTTCTCGATCTAGCTATAAGCCACACCCGGCAGGTCACTGAAACGGACCGGGGGATTGGTATCGCGGTAGCCACGATTTAGTTCTAGTCTCGTGAAAGCGTTGCAAAATTTTGTGCCCACCCACGTCTCGATTTCGAATTCTCATTTACGCGGGAGCAGATCGGAAAGTGCATGTTTTGTCGTATCGGACATTTCGTAGTTTGTCGCGCTAGTTCTCGCCTTCTCTCTCTAGACGGTCGTCGATACAGAATCATTTCGTGCGTAGAATAAGTCGCGTCGCGTTAGTTAATTGCGTTAATTTTCGGGCGTCTAGAATATTTGCGTTTCGTCGCGTTATGTCGCGTTAGGTTAATGACATCGCGTTTCGTTAGCTATTAGAATTGCGTAGAGATAATTGCGCCGCGTATCATTCCGGAAATCGATGACTACATCACGCTTAGGAATTGGCATTAGATTCCCGATCACGGGATTAGAATCACGGAATTTTCGGACAGCGGTCAGTCGCTAAGCAACAATGAGCGAACTGGTTGTCGGTACGGGATCATACTGTTCATCGCCTAGATTAATTAGAATTAAATAAACAGCGCTGCTTTTACTAAATACTGCTGAGTCGAGGTCTCTTGAGAATTACCCCGGAATATTCTACCAAATCCGCCTCCGCGTCTAGCCTCCTTACCCTGTAAGAATCACGCCACTCTACCATCGCGTACGGATACTGAGCTGCCGAGCCGTTCCGCCGCCGATTCGAGTCACTCGCGTTGAAGTTCCTTATCGCGACGCGGAAACGCGTCTGGCGCCCAATCAAATAACAAATCAAAGCGGTATCGAACGGATTCGAATCGGGCGCCGAAGTGCTACTCGTTCGCGAATCCGCGGAGGCGCCGCGACGGTCGTGGTCGCGGGGTAGGTCCGAAGGGCCGTTTCGAGAATTCGCTGGCGAGGCGGGGTTCGCGGGCAACTACCGAGCTAGCCGCGAAATACCGCGTAGCAAACCAGAACTGCAAACTTAATTATAGATGGTGAAAAAGATGACACAGGACAACTACCTCTCGAAGAATTAATAATACATTGGAAATCTATTTTTGAAAAATATAAGGATAATATTCAGATAAACGATACGCAACCTAGTAATAGGACACATGACGACATATTGAAAGAGATTACGATAGAGGAAGTCATTAAATTTAAACCAAAGCTTGATACAGCGAAAGATGCAGATGGACTTCAAGCTAAAATTTGGATGAATAGAGTACCTAATAGGATAAAAGCAATTGTAATGAATATAATTTTATTTTCTGCGAAAATTCCATCTGAGTGGGCAAGAGCAAGAACTATATTAATTCCAAAAGGAAATGACAACCTAAATCCAGCTAATTATCGGTCGTTATCGGTATCGTCAGTTATCATGAGACATTATCACAAGATTCTTGCTAATAGATTATATATTCCCTTAAAACCTGAAAATAGACAGAGAGGAATAATAAATTTGTTATCATGCGTGGAATAATAAAATAATAAAAAACAACTCTATATGGCATTCTTAGACATCAGAAAAGCATTTGATTCTGTATCGCACAAATCGATATTTTACACACTAAAACAAAAAGGTTTACCAAATAAAATTTTAGAATATATTGAACATGTGTACGAAAAAGCCGAATTATATATTGAGAAGGATAATCAAAAATCCGAAATCATTCATCCGCGATAAGGAGTCAGGCAGGGAGACCCACAATCATTCCTCATTTTTAATATAGTAATGGACGACATTTTAAAATCTATTCCTAATTCAATCGGCGTTCAAATACTGGAATCTGTTATAAATGCGTCAGCCTTTGCTGATGACCTCGTCCTCATTGCGAGTATTAAGGAAGGTCTACAATCAGCTATTGACCAAGTTGTGAATGAAATGCATAAACATGGCCTTGAGATAGTTTCAGAGAAGTGCAAATGCCTTTCACTAATTCCTTCAGGAAAAAACAAAAAGACTAAAGTTATCGAAACAAGAATGTTCAAAATTAATGACTCACCTTTAACACAAGTTAGAATTATTGATACATGGGAAGATCTTGGGATCACGTACTCGCCTAGGGGATTGATCAAACAGAATATTTCCCTGGAAAAATATTTAAATAGAATTACTAAAGCACCATTGAAACCTCAGCAAAGGATGACAATACTTAGAACTTACCTGCTACCGGGACTTCTTCATCAGCTTGTCCTAGGAAGAGTCAACTACGTTACCCTGAAAAGAATAGATAGGTTGATAAGAAAATATGTAAGAAAATGGTTACATCTTCCGCACGATGTTCCTATTGCTTACTTTCATGCGCGTGTTAAAGATGGGGGCTTAGGAATAATGTCACTATTTACGAAAATACCTAACTTAGTTGTAAGAAGAATTGATGCGCTGAAAAATTCACCATGGCCATTTATGCGGAAACTAGTTAATACTGAAACAATAAAAAAATCATACAATTGGGCTAAAATACATGCTAACGAGGACACCAAATGGAATTCTAATTTATATAAACAAACTGATGGCTACGAATTGAGAGAATCAGCATATGTACAATCGTCTCACGGCTGGGTAATCGATGAAAGAGTCACGATTCCAGCTAGCGATTGGATCAAGTACCATGCTGTTAGAATAAATGCACTTCCATCCTTAATGAGAACGAGGAGAGGCAATCGCAGGAACACGCAAAGCACTCAATGTAGAGCGGGATGTTATGCACAGGAAACAACAGCACAAATAATACAAGAGTGCCACAGAACCCAAGGGGGAAGTATAATGAGGCACGACAACATTGTCAATAAATTAGTAGAAAATTTTAAAAACAGAGGTTTCCAAGTAATAAAAGAACCAAAGATACCAACAAGAGATGGGATAAGAAAACCAGATATTATAATAAAAAAGATAGCTGTGCAACAATAATCGATGTATATGTTATGTCAGGTTACAGAAATTTAAACGTAGCTCACGAAAAGCAAAAGAAATACTATCAAGATAATAGAGATTTAATCAATTATTTAACTAATACGCTAAATATAAATAGGAATTGTGACGTATACGTCACGAACCGTCAGCCGCGCCCCCCACCAGGCGTGCTCCGTCAGCCGCGGGTCGTCGACCGCGCATCGTCAGCCGCGCACCGCGAGGTGGGGACCCCCCACCGACACCCGATACACTTAATCACCGATCGATCGTGTGATTGATGAGTTGGATCGGGGCTTCGGCCCCGACAGGACCTCTCCGGAGGTCCGCTCCAGGCAAATTCGGTTTCCCCAGTCTGCGGACAAGGCTCGGGCTGGGAAAGATGGAGGTCGGCGCCGGTGCAGAGGCAAGGCCACGCACCGGGGCTGGCCACACCAACCCTCGGCACCTCCACCGGCCATGGAACCAGCGGCAAGGCCTAGCTCCGTAGGAGTGGAGGACGCGAGTCAACGGTCCACCGGCTTCTCTACCGTTTGCGGCCAGGCCCGGGGTAGGTAAGTCGGGGTGGACACCGTGTCGGAGGCCAGGCCACGGCGCGGAGTCTGCCGGACCGCCGGGAACCTAACTCCAGGAACACAATCTCAGTTTTAATAAGAGCAAGGCAAGGCCAGAAGTGGCCACTTACCCTGTGTTCTTTACTTTCCTCCCCTCCTCCTCTTCTCGATCGCGCACCGGCCGTAGTATAAGTACCGCGAAACCTGTGAATGCGTTCCTCCGCCCGAAACGCGAACACCGCGACGTGTTCCTCCGTCCGAACCGCGAGCGCGTTCCTCCGACCGACCCGCGAACGCCGCGATGGACTTAGAGATAAGATAGATTGTAAGAATAGGTAGGCATAGTATATAAGTGCATAGTATGTAAGCGTAGTATGTAAGACTATACACTGCTGGTCAAAATTAACGCACCACATTCTTTAGCCGTTTCTTTCTTTACGTTCTGTTGGAGGTAGGACTTTGACATTTTGAGGATAGTTGGGCCCATGGGTTATCTCAATGCTCCAGGAGTGCCATTGTTGCCTGCCGCCCCTTGCGGTATCGGTGACCCCTTGAATGCTAGGGGGTCGAAAAACCGAAAAAAAGGCTCTAAATTCGACAGAAAAAAAGAAAAAATCCGAAATTTTTTTACAGAATGAGGTTCTTTAGGTTGCAGCCTTTCCGAAAATGCCCGGCTCAACCGCCTGCGACACCCCCAACCCCCTCCCAAAGGGGCGGTTTTTTCGATTTTGCTCAAACTTTTACCGAAGCTTCCTCTCGACCCCAGCTATACCTGGTAAAAGTTTGGTCGCGTTTGCACCAACCCCTTGGTCGCTACACGCTGTCAAAGAACCACCCCTTGCTGTTTTTTCATTTTTTTCACAGTTAAAAGTTAATTTTGGACCTGCAGTTCACGGAAAAACTTGTTTCCGTGCAAACGGTATCGTTCCTGTCGATGGTTTGGGCCTGGTGTGAAACCAACCCCCGCTGGGGGGGTTCCTACTTCCAACCCTCTCAATCCACCCCCGGGGGTGGGCGGGTAAATTGGGTCCATGCGATCGATTGAGGGATCATTGGAGCATTTCTTTACAAATTTTCAAGTCGATTACTCGAACCGTTCTCGCGCGATATGCAAAAAAGTGGAAATTTTGAGATTTTCAACCCCAAGTTCACCTAGCAGCCACGACTTATTGGAAGCAGTTGGCATCCCGCGGATTGGCCTCTCACGAAGTTTGAACCCTCCTCTCTTCGATCTCAGAAGGTGCAATCGCTCACATGATCCACACAGCCTCCAGCGACGCCGTGAAGATATCCTGTCCAAAAAGAAACCCACAAATCTGCTGGAAATGTGAACCGAATGAGTTTGAAAAATTGTCTGTTATGTGTAGGCGTGTGGAATGCTGTGATTTTTCATTGAGTCTTTTTGAGCGGCTGGTAATTCTATCGTTCCGAGCGCTTCCGGTTGACATTCCCGCCACTCGGAGACATGCCCGAGGATTTGCTTTCCACCCGCGCGCCGCCGGCGCTCGCCCCGGCCGACACGACGGTGACAGAGTACATTTGCGGCATCGCTGGAGGCTGTGTGGATCATGTGAGCGATTGCACCTTCTGAGATCGAAGAGAGGAGGGTTCAAACTTCGTGAAAGGCTAATCCGCGAAATGCCAACTGCCTCCAATAAGTCGTGGCTGCTAGGTGAACTTGGGGTTAAAAATCTCAAAATTTCCACTTTTTTGCATATCGCGCGAGAACGGTTCGAGTAATCGACTTGAAAATTTGTACAGAAATGGTCCAATGATCCCTCAATCGATGGCATGCACCCAATTTATCCGCCCACCCCCGGGGGTGGATTGAGAGGGTTGGAAGTAGGAACCCCCATCAGCGGGGGTTAGTTTCACACCAGGCCCAAACCATCGAAAGGAACGATACCGTTGGCACGGAAATAAGTTTTTCCGTGAACTGCAGGTCCAAAATTAACTTTTAACTGTGAAAAAAATGAAAAAACAGCAAGGGGTGGTTCTTTGACAGCGTGTAGCGACCAAGGGGTTGGTGCAAACGCGACCAATCTTTTACCAGGTATAACTGGGGTCGAGAGGAAGCTTCGGTAAAAGTTTGAGCAAAATCGAAAAAACCGCCACTTTGGGAGGGGCGGAAAATTAGGGAGGGGGTTGGGGGTGTTGCAGGCGGTTGAGCAGGGCATTTTCGGAAAGGCTGCAACCTAAAGAATCTCATTCTGTAAAAAAATTTCGGATTTTTTCTTTTTTTCTGTCGAATTTAGAGCCTTTTTTTTCGGTTTTCCGACCCCCTAGCATTCAAGGGGTCACCGATACCGCAAGGGGCGGGAGGCAACAATGGCACTCCTGGAACATTGAGATAACCCATGGGCCCAACTATCCTCAAAATTTCAAAGTCCTACCTCCAACAGAACGTAAAGAAAGAAATAGCTAAAGAAAGTGGTGCGTTAATTTTGGCCAGCAGTGTATATTGTAAGACCCGCGCCACCACCGCCGCCATATTGTAAGAACGATCGCGCCTAACACTTGTATTTGTATCTTCTAGAAGCGGAAGACCGCGGAAAACGAGGCGACTCCACCTGCGCCCCCGGCGGAAATAAATAATAACAATAAAGTATAATTAGTCGGTAAACTCGGTGTTCTCTTTTACCCGCGACCAGTCCCCTTCCTTCCGCGATCGGCCCCCTCGCGTCGGCTCTGGCGCGCTGAAGCGTCCGGCCCAAGGAGGTCCATAAGCCGCGTACGCCACCGCGTTGCCTAGCAACGCGGGTGGAGGAAACGGCTACGTTACAACAGTAATATTTTTTCCGCAAGCGAAATTAAAAATTCCAAATTTATCCGTATTTTTTCTTTGGACCCATAGTTTATGTATGCGAAATTTGATCAAATCGGTACAATGTTTTATTTAAAAAATTTGCAAAATAATGTTAATTTTTAACATATTTTTCAAAATTCCACTCGTGCCATATTATTGGCTTTTAAAAACAGAAAAATTTGCATTTTGAATTTTTTATCTGGGCCTAATAGTTGCCGAGATATTTGCGAAAATAGTTTTTTCAAACCCAACTTTAAGGGTTATTCTCACCACTTCAGAGTGGATGTTTGCCGATAAAAAAAAATACGTGTCAAATATTTTTTCAAGTTCTATAATATATAAAAATTTCATCAAAATCGGCGTGTATCAGTTGGGTGATGTCCCTTGTAAGTATATCAGATTTATCGGAAATCGAAAAACACATGTTGTGCAGAATAGTCCCGTTCCTTAAAATTCAAAATCGCTTCAGTCAGAATTGGTGCAAAGGTCAGGTAGTCCTATTTGCCCGTGATGTATTCGAAGTTGCCGAACAACTTCCAGTTAGGTTAAACCAGACCGGTATAATGATTGCCGTAGAAAGTCTAGAAAATTTGGAACGACAGCGACAATTTGAAATAGATGTCGGTAAACTTCGAAGAGCTTTAGAATGGCTGCTATAAAATAATGCTTTGTACAAAGATGTGCGATCATGTTTCTCTAATATTATCAATAACATTACGGAAGTAGCTCATGTCACTGAAGAGCTTCCAGTTGTAACAAAAGAAATTGAAGTTACACAAAGAAGTACTGAATCGAACAGTAAATTTGTGCATGTAGGTCATAATGTAACTATTTTACGAGGCACGTGCCATCAAGCTAGATCGCGTGCCGATCGCTTCAGCATCGAATCTCGCGGTAAGCAATGCGCAGGCATAGCTGCAGTTGCTTGTGTTGCGTTTAATTTACTCGATCCTAGTACGTGGTATACTAGTGATATTGATTATGTACTTTTAGTAGGAGATAAATATTACCGTGATTGCATTGAAGCGCGAAATAACCCTGACCC
The DNA here is from genome assembly GCF_050947335.1 of Megachile rotundata. NCBI lineage: Eukaryota > Metazoa > Arthropoda > Insecta > Hymenoptera > Megachilidae > Megachile > Megachile rotundata. The sequence goes on along the minus strand of NW_027473386.1, from coordinate 168,152 downwards.
CGGAGAAGTCAATGTAGACTACCTAACTGTAACAGAATTATTGCCACACTTATCGTTTAATAATACCAGAGTCGGTATTGACATTGACTATGAAATGGCTGTAAATGGTCATATTGACATTGATAACGGTGATAAAGGATTCCCAAATTTAAAGAATGGTTTAATTATGTTTTTCCAACAGTATACATACGGAATTCTTACCGCGAATTTTATATCAGTTGCTGTATCATGCAGCAACCAATCGGAAAGTCCCTGCTATTGGTTGTTTGATTCCCACGCAAGAGGTCCGAAAGGATATAAAACACCATCACGAGGCCTTTCATGCTGTACGAAATTTACGAATATTGATGATTTACACATAATCTTGCGTCGTAATTTATATGCTAAAGGAGGCAATAGCAATGTGCTAAGTATCTACTAATTAACACCTCTAGCAATTGCGCCCGAAAGGAATAGATCCCCACAAGTAGAAAGGATACAACAATCACCTGTTGCGACTGCTCATACAGAGTCCGGCGAGGCACAAGTTGTTTTCGCAACAAGTATGTTACGTCCGATTGATGACGATATTCCCAATATCGATAATATCGTCTCTATCGGTAATAATAACAACACAAAAAGTGACCCGATAAGATTGGCGAATGTACATAGAAAAACTGCGCCTCCTTTGAACCTAGAGAGGGAAAGAAGAATGGAAGAACTGTGTTGGTTCTTTCTATTTCCAGATGGAAAAAATGGTTTCGGAGAGCACCGAGATATCTCAATAACACCACTGGATTACTTCCAAGCGCGTATTCTGAGCAATGACAAACGATTTCAACCAACAGATTATTTGTTCTTCGCATTACCTGTTGTTGAATATTTCTGCGCAAAAGCTAGCGTTTCAGTATCATGTAGAATGCGCCAAGGAGAACATACTCCAGTGCGATTAGTAGATAATATGCACCCCACGATGAGAAATATAAGAGGATCGGTATCATACTGGAAACGTTGCTGTTCGGAATTAATCGCCATGGTTCGAAGTCTTGGCCCGCCCATATGGTTTGCTAGCTTCTCTTGCAATGATCTAAACTGGCCAGATATGTTGAAAGCGTTACTCTTATCCGATGGTCGTCCCATTACCGAATTTGAAAACCTAACTTTTGCGGATCGACTACAGTTGATTAAGAAATATCCAGTAGTTATAGCAAGACAATTTACGGTACGAGTAAACGCGTTGATGCTGTATTTAAAAAACTCTCGTTGCTTAGATAGCGTTGTTATCAATCTTTGGTATAGAATTGAATTTCAGAATAGAAGAAGTCCACATTTACACATGCATATTTGGTGTGAAAATGTACCTGATTCCCTTACCAACGAAGGCCGCAACGTTATTGAGAAAGTTGTATCTTGCTCATTAGTAGCAGAAAACCAAGATATGAGCGACATAGTACAAAGAGTCCAAATTCATAAACATTCTGATACATGTTACAAAGATCGTAATAATTATTGTTGTTGTTTCGGATTCCCTAAACCGATAAGTGAAACAACGATGTCTCGATCATATTTGCAGAATGATAGGTCGTAATAATCCAGACTTCCCTCTTGTCCATCCATTTCAAAGGTAACATATTTTCCGTTGACCGAAATACGCATTCGCCTTTTTTAATCTTTTTTTCAAGTCTGGTATATCCAGCCTATTTTTTGTTATCGTTCCGTACGCGTTGGTTAGGTTTTTATGTAGTTCGAGAAATAAACTGGGACTGCTATACCAATTATCCACGACAAGTGTGTGACCTCTGCCAAGATAATGTTTAAGAAGTGTCATCACGATCTGCCCGGACTTTCCTATTGATTTGGATGGTATATCTTCAGAAATTATCATATTTGCCCCGGAATATACCAGTAAATCTTGAATGAAGCCTGTCTGAATATCACACAATACGAAGGATTTTATGCCGAACCTACTTCGTTTCGACGGTACAAATTGTTTAAAATAACATCCTCCGTTAAAGTTTAACAGGCTTTCGTCTATACATAATTTCTCAAATGGATAAAATGCACTTTTAAATGATGTTCTTAATTGTTCAACAATATAACGTATTTTCATAATTGGATCGTGATTCAAAATATTATCATAAAAACGCAAGTTTTTTTAGCAATAGTGTATATCTATCTCTAGACATTATTTCTCGAAATGACTCTGTTCTTATTAACTTATTTTTACACCAATATTCTGATAAAGATATTTTATGAATTCGCCCCATCAACATGTTAATGGCTAAAAAATTATACATTTCTGGTACAGTAGTTGCCTTAGTACTGTGTATGTCGCCTCTTGTATTATTTTCGAAAGATTTGTTGGTCTGCTCTACAATGGATTCTATTAACTCTTCCGAAAAAAACGTTTGAAACATTTCGAGGATGGATGATTTTCTAGCTATATTTGTTTTGATTCCACTATTCTGGTTATCAAATTCGTAAATTGTTGGTTCAAAATGTCTTCGCGTCCAGGAAAATTTCGTTTTGTTTGCTTTGGTGCTACTTTTACACTATCATCTTCCGATTGTGATGAAGATAAAAGGCGACGTTTCTTAAGTTCCCGCTTGTAAAAAGGAACAGGCATTTCAATACCACTTGCTTCTGAATCAGAATTATATGGTGCACCATGTTTGTACGTTTTTTTGTTCATTTTCGTACTCGAATTTTTCATACTAGGGATAAAATAAGAAAATAATTGTAAAATCTAAATTTAAATTGTACGATGAGGCGGTATGGAATGATTCACTGAGAAAAACATAGTCACCAGAATACGAAGTGATATTTTTACAATTCGCTTATTGTCTGCTCCTGAGGATATAAATAACAAAGCGCGTGTCTCCACTCCGTCTAATTTTCCTTTTTTTATGTTTCGTTAATATTTAAATATTGAGGAAGCAAGTAGTAGAAGATGCAATGAACATTAACTCTCTCTTAACTAAGATTTATGAGAATAAATATCGATATAATTTTCGCGGCACCTATAGGCGCCCTCCGTGTCAGAAATCCAAACTGCGTCACGAGCCTATTGGCGTCCTCCGTGTCATGAAGCCAAACTGTGCCGGGCGCCTAAAGGCGCTCTCAGTATCACAGACACAAAATTTCTAAGCGCCTATAGGCGCCCACAGTAGCCAACGGGTTAATAAAGGCTTAGTTCCAAAAAATACTAATCCTACACTTAAAACGCGTTTTTCTCGAAACCAATTTCTTCATACTGGGAGGACGGATTTCTCGGTGACTATTGCATGGATCGAATTGAAATTTTTACAGTAGCTGCACAACAATATTATCTTTGGAAGTATATAGCCGTTTTTTGATTGAATGTAAACCTTTTTTTATAAACAATTTAGTGCTCATTTTTCATGCAAAAAGTTAATCAAAAAACCCCTACGTACTTCCAAAGCCAATTGTACATGGATTATAAATTCTCTTGATTTTTTATCCCACGACTCATACATAACGAGAAATCCGTCCTCCCGTGGCGGTATTTTTCCAAAATGTGTTTACGACGATGGGCTCTGTCGCCACCATTTTGTACGACAATGACAATAAAAAAATACCTTTTTGTAGTGCAATATGTGTTAAATAAACCCTCTGAAAAGAAATTCTTTTCCATTTGTAGTTCTTCCAAAATAAATTGTCAAAGTTAGGCCTCTTTTTCGGGCTGTAGAGTGGTGTTACCCCTTAACACTGCACTACTTTCGTTTTTCAATATTCAATGATTCTTTCCTGCTATGCTGTCGCACTTATTCTATCCTCGTTCTAGCACTTGCTATCCCGTTTCTCCTACGCTACGCGACCCTGTTTTGCTCTACTAGCTCCTGACTTGTCCTGACCTTACTAACTTGCTACGTATGCTCCTACTCTCTTCGATGTACAGAGGTTTGGCTTTCATTTTCTATCCCTTCCTTTCACCGTCTCTGCTTTGACTTCTGCCCCGCTCCTCTTCCTCACTGTCAATTCCTCTCGCTGATTCCTTAATTCTTCTACCCTTCCTCTCTCCCTTTCCCTTCCTTCGCTCTTCCTTCTCGGTTCGTGTTCTTTCCTTCCCTCCCCCGCTATGGCGTAAAGTTTCCGTATTTATTTTCTGCATGCCCCTGCTTAATTTAATCTGCTCGCGCTCGCGGATCTCAGTGAATTCGAAATTCCATTAATGAACTATGTCCCTACAGGGGCCGAAGATAAAGCCGGAGCCTGCAGGGTTATCCTTATCGCCGTCGCACAGTGGAGTATTTGCACCGAAAAGGCGGCCATGAGTATTTTAAAATTGACGCACTCTTTAAACTTTTGTAACTTTGTCAAAATTCGTTCAAAATTATTAAATCAAAGACTATTTTAAAGCTTGAACTCACTATTCTTTAGAATTTTAACTATTTTTATCACATTTAGTACGAAAAAGGAAGAGACGGGATATAAGTAAGAGTACTTTCATCTGCATAAATTCCTCGACATTTGTCACATACTACGGATTGCAGATATTTTTCTCGCAATTTGTAAACATATTATTAGTATTACAGAGTATTATCATTTATATTTAAATAAGTTGATCGCTCTAGAAAAGAAACGAGGGTGTTAGCGATTCTGCGGGTGTAAACGTGTCGATACTGTGATGTGGTATTTTATAACCGTCACAAAGAGCCTCCTCGGGAGACCGGACAGGTCATAGGTCGTTGGCAGAAACCGTCTAGAGAGAGAACGAAGCGCGTATAATATCGTAAGAACGAAATCTGCCGCTGTATTATTTTGTATGTACCGCCGGAGAATGACGTCACTGTCAACGAGGAAGCGACGTACGACGAAGGAACACGCCGCTGCTCTGCCGCTACCCGGCTTGGACCCTCCGACAGACGAAGAGAGGCGGCAGAGTAAGAGAAGAGAAGCCAGCGAGGAACCGACGTACGCCGAAGGAAAGTGCCGATTCCGTGCCGCTTCCCCGCTACGGCCCTACGATAGAAGAAGAGTGGCTGTGGAGCCGGGAGAGGCCCTGCCGAAGAAGACTTCGACAGAATTCGGAGACGCCGGCCGAGGGTAGGGGAAGGCTACGAGGTGTCCTGATACCGGCGCAAGGGCTCGCGGAGCCTTATTCTATATTCGGCACTTGCCTAGAGTTTCGTTTAAAAAGTAATTATCGTTCCGTGAGGAAAAAGGGAAACACCCCGAGTTATCGCGCCTAGTGTCTGGACACCTTGGTAAGCCCCCTCATTTACCGATATATGTATGTAAAAGGGCGCGAAATCGAGATTACCATATCGTGGGTTGTCGACCACCTGGCTTGCCATTCACGAGCAGGTTCTGCAAAGTGTGACCGGAGTGGCTTTGTATTGTAGGGAAATTAGTTTAAGTTAGAAGGGTAAAATTCGGGGGCCCCTGTCCGGGAGGGTCAAGGATCCCGACTTCCGGAATTTTTCGCTCTGTCGAGATATCGCTTCTCGATCTCTCGATTCGCCACTCGGCTGGATCACCGAACCTGTACCGGGGGATGGTACAGCGTAAGCTACAATTAAAGTATCGTCTCGAGTAGGCCTTAGCCAATATTGTACCCTCCCACGTCTCGATTTCGCGAACTCTTGGTACGGGAGTAGATCGTAAAGTGCATGTTTGTCGTGCCGGACATTTCGTGTTTGTCGCGCAACTTCTCGCTTTCTCTCTCTAGACGGTCGCCGATACAGAATCGTTCCGCGTGTAGAATTAAATCGCGTCTCGTATAAGTTTAAGTGCGTTAGATTCCGTTGCGTTTAGTATAATTGCGTTTCGTCGCGTCTCGTCGCGTCCCGTCGCGTCTCGTCGCGTTTTGTCGCGTTTCGTCGCGTTGCGTTCCGTTAAAATAATTGCGTCGCGTTTTGTTAAGTATTTGCGTTGCGTTTCCGTTACATTAGTCGCGTCGCGTACCGTTCCGGGAATCGAGGAAATATCAAAGATTGTATTCCGCTTAGGAACTTGCATATTTCGTTTCCGTGGTTAAAATCTCGCGGAGATCGTATCTCGGCCTTCCGCCGAGAGTGTTACGGTTAAATCGAATTCCGATACTGGATCACACTGTACGCCTAGGTTATTTAGATTTTAAATAAAACACCGCTGTTAACAAATACCGCTAAATTGAGGTTTCTCGCGAATTGTCCCGAATCAATCACTCTCGTCCGCCTCCGCGTCTGGCTCCTTTACCCTTAAAGAATCCCGTCACTCTACCACTGCGTTCGGATACTGAGCTACCGAGCCGTTCCGCCGCCGATTCGAATCTTCCGCGTTTTTCCGAGATTGACATAAACGATTTTCCCAGCTTTCCGCTCTAGAGTCTCGTTTCGCGTCTAAGTTCTTTATCGCGACGCTGAGAAGCGTCTGGCGCCCAGTTATCAAATAAAATAAATCGATATCGAACGGGTTCGGATCGGGCGCCGAAGTGCTGCGTGCGCGCGAATCCGCGGAGGCGCCGCGACGGTCATCGTCGCGGGCAAGGCCAGGAAGGGCCGGTCGAGAATTCGCGGGCGAAGCGAGGTCGCAGGCCATCACCGAGCTAGCCGCGAAATACCGTGTAGCAGTGTTTAATTATCATTTTAATTAATGAGCAAAAATAAGTATATGCATTGAGAGTCACTAAGTCTGCAATAAAGAAAATCCTTAACTCTATCTCCACAATCAATGGGTACTAGGCCGTTTTTATATTTTTTCAAGAAGTGGGACCCAGTTTTACTATTTTAATAAAACCTTTTCATTTTTAGTTCGATCCTTGAATTACGAAGAGGTCCTTCTGAATCGCTTAAATAAATTCATTTGTTTTGAAAATATTCCACTTTTATTGTATTTAAATAAGTAACCACCCAATATTCCAACAGTATGCAGCGAAAAAATACTATCTAATTAGCGTTAGTATTTCTCCCATTGTTATTAGAAACGGAAACATTTATTATAAGGCAAGCACGATATAAGTCGCGCGTCACGATCAAAGGGTCGTAGCCGAACTTGAAAAATAAAAATAAAATAAAAGAACAAACAATTGAAAGAAACATTGGCGTTTCGCCGAACTTTCCTGCTGGAGCTTCCTCTACTTTTACTCTCCGGGCAGGCGTCTAGGTATTTTCGCCGAACTCTCCTGCCGGAGTTTCCTACTAGTTATTCTCCGAGCAGGCGACCAGGCATTCTCGCCGATCTCTCCTGCTGGAGTTCCTAGGCTAGTCCGAGAGCGGCCGATGGTACTTACCTCGTCCTCTCTCCCAGACTGGCCAAATAGGCCCGTTCCGGGCGCGCGACTCTCGAGCGTGAACTCCGTTCGCATCGCGACAGAATTTCGATTAGTCTGAAGTATTCGCATTTCTCGAATGTTCTCGACGCTAAATATTATTTCCATCTATTCTATTATATAATATTTCGCAAGGGAATTCTAACGATTTTCTTGTCTGATTTCTCTTTGAATACAATTAATTTATTTGTCGCACTTTACAATTATTCCTGTACGCTACAACCTTAAATTTCCTAACATAATGATAATGAGTTTCGCACACAGAGAAGGATAGCGAATGAAAAAGAAGTTAATGCTGCTATTGTAGCAATTGGAAAAAAATTAAAAGCCTATTGCATTATTTACAATAAAAATGCGTTACCAAGCTCTTTATTTTTATTTCTTCTTATTCGACTTTTACTAACATATTCATGACGTTTTTGTGACTATTATGGCATTAAAATTCGCGTCAAGCGCGAATTGGCGCGTGTGAAAGTGCGTGTGAGTGAGTATGATTGAATGTACGTATCTGGAAGCGTAATAGATCGAATACTTTGAAACTAATATAAGATTTAACTAAATTTCTGGTTTCAATTCCTCGTTTTTTACACTATTGATGTGATTGGCAAGGATGCGTGTGAAGAGCGAAGGCGAATAAGTAGCAAAGATACAGAAAATGGACGAAGCAATGAGTGAATCGTGAGTGTAAACGTTAGAATGTGCGGTACAATGAGAGCGTGTGGAAGAATAAAAAAGAATTTAAAGAAATTATACACCTATCTGATATTTCTACACTGCTCGATACATATTTATTCATTTAAGTATTCATTTGTTTGTAGCGTGCTACAAACCGCAATTTTAGGACTTTTCTCTCGGAATTTTAAGAGTAGACTGGCGAGACACCCTAAATTTGCTGTACAGATTTGAATGGCAGTGTGACGACAAAAACCTGTCATCATCAATATCGATCCTTATGAAATTGACAAAAAACTATATTTTGGTATTGTTTTCGATTATTTTTGACACATAGAATCAACTGGAAGCACGATAAAAGTTCTATAACTCATTGTTGACAACAATACTTCATCATAATTGGTGTCTGTCGTCATCAAATTATGCTTGGTACTGTTTCTGATAGTTTCAAACACGTTTAATCGTTTGGAACGACTTTAAATTCAGTACATATTATTCTTGTTCTATTCTAATATTTCCAGCAGATGTTCGCACCTGAATTGTTGCAGATTTGAATGTTGATAAAGGAAGAGGAGAATTGACAATATTCAATACGAGTAGACTGTACTTTAATACAGTAAAGACTGGATAACTGCAACAAAATCGGGACCCAAGCGTTACAGTTATAGAGTCGAGGTGTCGATTTTGTGTTTACATTTGGCTCGAGCCGAGCGCCGAACGTAGAAAAGGACAGAGACTGAAAGAGAGAGAGGTCCGAGGAAAGAAAACAATCGACAGGACGTATCGATGTGACAACACTATAATGCAACAGTAACATTTTTTTATTTTTTGGTTTTGCTAAATATTACTTTTACCAATGTAATTGTGAGATTCTCCTGATCAAAATAAGACCAAACACGGCATAATTTGACCAACATTTGTTTATGTTGCAATATTGTTTGTTTTTTCGAGTGTATTGAGGTGCGATTTTATATGGAACCAAAAGACCATTACTCACCCGACTTTACTAAAAATTTCATTTTTAATAGCCTCTCACGTTCGCTCTCTGTCCGTTCCTACATTTAGCGGTCGACGCGAGCCAAATGTAAACAAAGAATCGACACCTCGACTCGATAACTGCAACACTTGTTCCCGATTTTGTTGCAGTTATCGAGTCGAGGTGTCGATTCTTAACTTTTAAATAGCCTCTCTCGTTCGCTCTCTGTCCTTTCCTACGTTTAGCGGTCGCAGCGAGTCAAATGTAAACAAAGAATCGACACCTCGACTTGATAACTGTGTAACATCCCGGGACGGGTTTTTTTTATATGACAGTCCTATGTTCAATTTCATTACCCGCTGATAGAAATAGTTTAGTTACCGACAATATTAGACAATTACCGACGGTACATTATATATCAATTACCTTATGTATTCAGTTCAACGGTCGGTAACAGATATATATATATATATTTATTTTATTTTCATTTTCAATAATTATTTTATATTTTCAAAGGATAATGCAATTTACAAAGACAATCAAGTTAAGTTAGAACAATTAAAAACAAAATTAATGTATTATTTTATAGTCATTCGAATAAATGTATAATTCTATATGGAAAATTCCGTAATGCGATGTGCCTACGTGCCGCGATGCTCGCCCCGAATTTCCTAGTATTCTCGCGTAATCCTAGAGAAGGATAAGAATATATTTTACAATTTCGATGTTATTAGTTATTAAAAACCATTAGTTGAACAAATCAGTTAATGCATATCGAGCGTACTAATATTATGTTATCCGGAAATAGAGTCAGATGTTAGTTTATTGCAGTGAATATTGTAAATTATAATATTGTTCAATGGAATGTTCTAGAAACACCGTATGCTTATACATTTAGATTCAATCCGTATAGAAGCCGTGCGTAATACATAAAGGAAGACAGAAAATGCAATTTCATTAAAACACTACTAAAATACTACTTTTATATCAACAACATAAACCATTGAGTAGAATGCGATATTGATAATGAAATTAAATCGTTCGTTTTCATAATTAATGCCTAATTGCGAATTTATACGATAATTATATATTTCGACGTTATGGGGGTTTTCCGAGAATTCGCCAGGCTGGCGAGTATAAAAGGCCGAGCGGAGCTCGCCAAAATCGCAGAACAGTTTTCGAAGTCGAGCGAACTAGAAGTCTACAGATAAGTATAACCGGAACAGTTTTCGCTGTGAAGAGCCGCAACGATTCTTAATACTTGACTGGTAAAGCGGGTATACGCCATTTGGATACTTGGTCGTGGGTCGTTCTAGTAGCCAGTGAACAACAGGCTCCCCATTCAAACGGTCTCGTATCTGAAACTCCTTTAGGAGAGTGCTATACTTAGCGCCAAGAAAGGCTAAGATATCGAAACGATAGCTCTCAGCTACTCAAATTTGATTTTTCGTCGGATTGCTAACGCGCCGTCAGATTCTCGGAGTTCGCTCTGGGTAGTTTCGTAGCCAGCTAACGCAGGCTCCCCATTTGAGCGGCTTGGTCTCTGAAGCCCGTGTCTTTTGGGTGGCAGTTCAGCAATTACGATTTTATGTTAGAATCAATTGATTTGCTGCCCTGTTGAACTTATACTGTTCACCCTTTTCCTGTATCGTTGGGTCGTTCTAGTAGCCAGTGATCAACAGGCTCCCCAATTAAGCAATCTGGTTTTGGCTGTCAGTGTTCGTTTTGACAAAAAGGGTCATGGACAATTAGTTGTCGAGCCAGGTTAAAAGAGTAACTGTTCCGAGTAATTAATTCATTTAGAATCAAACAAATCTTGGAATTTTGAATTAGTAAAAGAATATTGTTCTGTCATCAGCGTAATTTCCGTAGTCGACTACACCGCGTTAGATATCAGATAAAATCGTTAATCTGTCCAATTTTGCGAAAGCGTATTTAGGTACGTTTAGAGAATCACACTTAGGTCGTATTCCTCGCTGCGGTAGACTATAACGCGCTTATATTATTAATTTCATAAAAGAATAATTCATTATGTATACTACAAACGTACTAATCAAGATAAACTTTGTAATTGCGATAGCGTTTGAAACCGAGAATCAAATCCTATAGAAAACCGAATTCAGTTAATTACATAAAAGCGAAGTTAGCTTCATCCGAAATCAGATTTAGGTACGATATAATATAAAGAATTAACTAACGAGAATCAGATTTAGTTAGATTCACAATTACCTATTACGTATTGTTTAATTTGCCAAGTTCTATTATTTCTATTATTAATATTATATAAATATCTATTTAGTTTCTTTTGATCAAACCAGTATACTTTTCATATTTTGTTATTTGTTACTTGTTATTTGTTAAATTCATCATCTTCGTTATTTTATTGAATAAACCCTTATTGTTGAAAGATATTGGCCTGTGGATTTCACTCCTTAACCGCACACCACACGAATCCCACAATCTTTATATTTAGTTATTTTTTTAAACGAGTCGTTCAGTTGGTAAAAGCCGCTCTTTACCTTACTAGCGCTAGTAACTATCTGAATCTAGGTTCCAGAGTCGTTACAACTGCAACAAAATCGGGAACAAGCCTTGCAGTTATCGAGTCGAGATGTCGATTCCTTGTTTACATTTGGCTCGCGTCGACCGCTAAACGTAGGAAGGGACAGAGAGCGAACGAGTGAGGCTGTTTAAAATTAAATTTTTAGAGAAGTCTGACGAGTAATAGTCTTTTGGTTCCATACAAAATCACGCCTCCATACACTCGAAAAAACAAACAATATTACTACATAAACAAATGTTGTTCAAATTATGCCGTGTTTGGTCTTATTTTGATCAGGAGAATTTCACAATTACATTGGTAAAAGTAATATTTAGTAAAACCATACAATAAAAAAGTTTTACTGTTGCATTAGTGTTGTCACATCGATACGCCGGTTCGGATTACATTACATACGCTGCTCGCTCGTCAAGTGTCAAAATTCAAGGGGGATCCCCCTAAGTGGTGGGGATAGTAACGTTGCAGTTATCCAGTCCATCGTTTGTCGCAGTCATCCAGTCTTTACTGTATATCGGAACGCGTGTCGATTAATGGACTGTCCGTTCTTAATACAAAAAGCAATGTATCCGACGATCAGAACATAACTTGGCAGTGACTCTCAATGCTTGCTGAGAATCTTCTGTCTTTGCAACGAGGCCCGAAAAAACCAATGTCTGTAAGCTTTCCTTCTAAGTCTTCTAGTAGTTTTAAAAAAGTTGTAAAAATAGCTTCGAGGTTGAAAACTTTCTTTACTTTCCTATATACTAGCAACGATGACATTAACGGTTTGCGAATTTCAATTCTTGCCCTATGTTTTATAACACCACTAACCTACGTTTCAAATTCAAACCTTGGATCAAGTGTTTGACCAACGGTCGTGTCATAAACTTGACCTCTCTAATGTATTCTTAACAGTAGGAACTCTAAAATTTAGAGTCTAAATTTTTCACATTCTTTATTTTTTGATATTTTATACCATAAAGTAGCACATTTACGAGCTTGAATACTTAAATAATTGTGAATATGTTTATAAGTTGAACATATTGGATGTCATCTGTAATAATCGATTCGACCATGTTATACAAATGGAAGCTTAAGGTTAGGATCCCGTTTTTGTTTACCTCCGAATCGATCGAAGAGACAATGTTTATGAGCGGAGAAAACTGGAAATAAAATAGACAACTCAGATTGCGTCCTCTATCGACTGGATCTACAAATATATCTAAACTCTATTAGCCACCTATTCCTATTCCTATTACCAACCAACTTTTGACAGACAAAGGACGCGAAGGCATCGTTGCCGGATTGTTACGCTGTTGCCATATCTATCAATCTATTTTTAGACATCAAGCAAATTGTAGAAATACGGGCTCGAGCCAAGTTTCCTAATCCTAGCGAGCGCGACTCGAGGAAAGAGGGAGGGGATGATCAAAAATGCACTTGAGCCAAATGAAATATCCAATACGGCAGTCGATAGCATATAAAAAAAAGACATATTATACCAAGTTTCAACCACCTATCTCAACCATGTGGGCAGTAAAACGGGAAAAACGAAATTTTGGATTTTGGTCTATTTTGCCTATTTAATCTCGTATAAAAATTCTGAAAAAATTCTAAAACATTGAGATTCATATAGCGCATATTGTAGAATTTTTTCAGATTTTTATATTGCAAACTGTAGTTGTAAAAAATGAAAAACCGCATTTATTAATTTTACGTCATATCTCGTTATATTCAGAAATGTAAAATGATGCTACAACAGCATTATTAGCGAAAGCGGTAGGACTCTTGCCTCGTAATCGGTGGATGTTTTCTAGGCGCGGGATCGAATCCCCCTGGCTAAAAGGTACTGCGGGAGAAAACAATTTAGTTTTGCATGTTATATTTTTAATTTTCTTTTTTTTTGTAATACTTTTAGTATGGGTTGAGTTAGGTGATATTACTCATAATAGTTCCAGTATTATATCAAATAATATTGCATATACTATTATATATATAATTATATTATATTATTTTCTGTTATATAAATTCGGTGCAATGTGATTCCTCTATTACAATTGTTAGAAAACGAACTTCCAAGAAATTGTATGGGTAAATGCGTAGAGTCGGCGACTACGATTCTTGGGGTTTCGGGTTCGATTCCCGGTAACCGAGATCGCACTTCTTTTTTTCTCTGAGAAATAAGATCCGACGATACTGATGAAATTGAGATTTTATTTTGCTTTGGTATATACACTATATGGTATTAACTTTTATTTAGTCTAGCTGTAAGAATGTCGGTGCGTATGAAATGAGATATTGAGTTGCGTTTACGAGAGGATGTTTAGATGATCGGTTCGAATGTCGCGTTGGGTGTCTGAGTTCGAGGAATGCCTGATAAGAATAATCTCGGGCGAGAATGCGTCAGCGTGCGCGGAGATGAGTAATTGTTCGTGCGAGTCAGTTCGTCACTGTTGGCGAAAGCGAATGGTCGAAGACTATCTCTGTTAATAAAGCACGGAAAATTTAAAGGTGGAAAATTGGATTGAATACGTGACGTGTGCAGTGGAATGCGCAGTGTCATACCTTGTCCCGAAAATTGTACGCAGTTACCGACAGTTTCGTATTTTCATCGACGTTGTAGGTAATGTGACCAAAACCGCGACAACATGCGACTAATACTACAAGCGTTCCAAGTGGAAAATCGTGAAACTATAATTGTATGGCGGAACACAGTTGACAGGCGCAAGTGCACGAAATCGTATTTTTCGTCTCATTTTTTCTAGAAGCCATAAATTGACAAAAAATGGACCAACCCGACATCGTACCATTACAGTAATGTCGCGCTGCTTGGTGAGTAAATGCCTAAATTTTACGTAAAATGGAAAATACGGCGCAACGTGTCTAGGAGCGGCCATCTTGATTGTTTACATCTATGTCTGTCTCACGTGTACGTCCGAAGAATTTTTCGTTTTATTCAGAATGTGATGTTTATTGACGTAAAATCGATAGCAGCGCGATATTGGGCATATCTACCGATGCTAAAGCTATCCTCAGAAAGTGAATTTATGCAATTTTCGAGACGTGAAACGAAAAGTACGAAATGGGACCTCTCTCTCGCACATCGCCTATACGTGCATGCGCCGCTATGTGTTAGTGTACATGCACAGTTACTGCGGGATCCTAGCCTTAAAGATATGTTAGGCGAGTAAAGCAATGAGATAGCATAATAAAAAAATGTATGTTCTTCAATCGTAGTTAAACGACTACAAGAACAACACTAATTATAAAAAAAAGTTATTTAAATAGGCATCAATATAAAAAAACACAAATTTATTGAGAAAGTTATATAAATTGTATACCATAGACCCCGAAAAGAAATTAAATACAGATGAATCACATCCTGTATTAAAGTCAAAGGAAGAACAACGCTCAATAACAGGCGAATTAATCAAAATTCAATTAATTACCCAAAATAATTAATTAAACTCAAAAAGTGATCAGGAATTTCTTAGAAGGTCTTGAAAAGTAGAGAAAGAAGAAGAATTATAAACGACGGTAAAATTGAATACCTCGAGAAAAATGAGCGATCATACAGCAGCTTTAAATTCAGAACTGACTGCATGGCAAACCGCAGAAAATGTTGCATTAACAACTAATGTTAAAAGTATTTATCGTGTTTTAAAAAAGTAAAAACACCTATGTATCAGAACAATTCAATTTTTATGACGGTGAAAACGCACAATTTATTTCGATTATTGTATAACAAACGTATTATAATTTAGTCCGATAGCGAGTGATAGACAAAGTAATTTGACGATTTACGATATCAAATCAAGTATCAGTATTACAATCAAGTAACGAAATATTTGATCAAGCAACGAAAGTTTTTGCACAATGTGAAAATATGAAGTCCGCAACGACAAATACGAAGTAAACGCTCAATGGAAAAATATAAAGTACAGTCCGTAATGACAAGTACGAAGTAAATTCCGTAGTAACAAATTATAAAGTGAAGTCTGGGCCTCGGTACCCTCGCTTATTTTACATGTTTCACTCCCCTACGACATCGCCTAGCAACCATCCGATTTCTTCGAAATCTGCCACGTGCCCTCCGTTGACCTTGGCTTCGCGGTCATCCCTCTGCGACCGAACCACCGAACCTCGCGATGCCGCCCGCCCTTTGCGGCCGAACCGCCGCGCCGCCACACCACGCGCCGATACCGATGTTGCGCCGGCACTTGCCGGTACCCGCCATCAAACGGAGCGGTCCGCACCTTTGTACGCGTTTCTGGAAAATTACGCATCAGGAGACGTCGCCGAGGAGTGTCTTTCTTTTCTGCCGAAGTGCGCACCAGGGTTCGCCGCCATTTCGCGGTGGATCAAATACTTATTATAGTGGATATTCTATATACGCAAATCTTTCGGGTCTGAGGTTTTGCGTATATCGTACAGGTCCTACATTGATTGATGTCTTGCCGAACGTAGAAAAGGACAGAAGAGAAAAATATCACGGTCGCCATTTGCGTATATCGTAAAGGTGCTACATTTCGAGCGAAGGAGACTGAACGTAAACAAACAATGACCTACTAGAAGGACACTCCTAATGCACGAATAAAACTTTTTTATTTTTAATTTTTTTTTGTTGAAATTTTTTCATTTTTTATATTTGCATTGGTATTGTCTCACGGATACACTAATCCCCAGGTCACGTTACAGTTCCAGGCGAGCGAACCTCGAGCGTCTCGAGGGGTCTTCCCCCCAGTGGTGGGGATAACATTTTTGCTTATATCGGAAAGGACATTTTTGCGTATATAGAATGAACACTGTAATTGGCGTTTTACTTGGAATTTCAGAGCATGTGCCACGTGCGATTTGCCACGTGCACCACGCACGTGTACATTTCTTAGAAAAATTAATTATTAAGCTTATGTCAGGCTCGAACCCTCGCAAGCGGACTTACGAGCACAATAGACAGTGTCCGGACCACTGGACTACCATGTACTCTATGGAAACAATTTGATTAATTTCATATTTAATCTACATAAATTGCACTGTGAAATAAAAATTTTAATTTGCAGTTGACTTAACTGCAACAAAATCATTGACCAACTGCATTACCAAGAACTGGTTTCGAACTTGGACCATTCAAATTTAACTGATTTATGGCTTGCACCATTAAGCCAAGAGTTAATTTATTTTATTGTAGCATTAAAATGCTTAAATCTCATGAAATGTACTTAAGAATAAAAATTTTATTCTAAAATACCTTCTGTTTGATCAAAAGTTATAAATCAAATCTTTGCCACCAGCTGGTCCCGAACTCGGGTCACTCATGCTCATGTGAGCTATGGCTCTAACCAATAAGCCATAGGTTAATTTATTTAAGTTTTATATAAAATAAATATAATCTTAAGCAAGATATTAGAAAATATTACATAATTTGATTCTATTATAAAATTTCAACTTTCATTTCAATAATTATAAATTAAAAATGCCAAATCTGTTATTATATGCAATTTGAATATACAATTTAATTAATTTAATGCAAAATTCATGATTTTATTAACCATCTATTATGCAAAAAAAGAACTAATTTTGTCAAAGTGGGCCAATCTCAACCAAATTTTCATCTGCAATACCCCATGCCATGAGGATGCTAAGTTCAAAAGTTGGTTGAGATTGGTCCAGTAGTTTTGGCCCTAGCGTGGGTAATTTCCCTACATTTTTCATCTTATAGTCTTCGCTAACGCTCAGACAACAATTGATTAATATTTTATTAATTGTATTATTATTTAATATTTTTGCTGTTATTACAATTTGAATTACATTTAATTATTATTTATATGAGTATGAAATGTATATATAATGTTGTAGTGAGTAAATGTTTAAATGAGTATGAGTTGCGCGCCGAATGAATGAGAATGAACAGGATCGAGTGACAGGTGAAAGATACGAAAAATTCGTTGCATGAAAAGTGTAAGAATGTGCGTGCGTGTTAATAAGTATGAGCACAAGGAGAAGTCGAGTGTTAGTTGAGCGGCGCACAGTGGCGAAAAACGGCAAAAATGTGGACAAAACTAATATCTTCGATTCTGAGATAAATTATTCAAATGTCTTTCTATAAGGTGATTATATTAGTGTTATAAATTAATTTTTTGTGTGAAAAATCGAATTTTTATTTGTTAGTTAACTAATACGGTTAGTTAACTAGTACGTATGAATTTTTATCTCGGAAACTATTTATCGAAATTAATTAAATCTTTCTGCATTTTAATCTTGAATGTTTGAACTATCATAGTAATATTTTTTTCATTAACAAATTCATTCTTTAATATCAAAAATTGTAAATAAATTTTTATTTTTTAAATTGTTGAATAAACTTTAAATATCTAATACGTAATATATATATGTGGGATTGGTTTATTCGGTGTTTGTCGAATACGATCGGGCGCGAACGGGCGAGCGGGAAACGTGGACGATTGGCGCCAAGGTAATTCGGCGGTAGTACAGGTTGGCGCGAAAATTAGCGAGGGAACGAAGAATTCGACTGCATTTGTTTCCTTTTACGCGAGAACCCAGGGCAAACGAGGAAAACGCCGTGGCGTCGCGGGTCAGTCTCGTTGTAACGTTGAAAGTAGGAAGTCGTCCGAAAAGTTGTATCAGTGTCCGTATTTGAT
Source organism: Megachile rotundata (assembly GCF_050947335.1). NCBI lineage: Eukaryota > Metazoa > Arthropoda > Insecta > Hymenoptera > Megachilidae > Megachile > Megachile rotundata. The sequence continues at coordinate 150,054 of NW_027473386.1, read as the reverse complement.
TTTTATATTTCGTTGATTATTATACTCTTGTTAAATTATTAAAATTATTATTCTGTTATTATTATTCCCAAAAAAAAATTAGTAATCCGTCAACCTCGATTATTTCCGATCCTACATATATGGATGAGGATATTGAAATCTTACCTACAAAACAATACCTTTTGCAAAGGTCAGCAACGACATATTTGAAAAACATCTGAAACCGCTGTTGTCGCACATGATACTAAGGCGCGCAAGTGAACAAAAATGTGAATAACATAGAAGACCGCAAATTACCACAAGATATCGTTACAGATCCTTGTTCAGGAAGCTTCCAGCTTTCATTTAAGCCTATTTGGTAGATGAACCGAGGTGAAGATCATAACTTTTTCCTTCCATAAACATTAAGTATGTTTATGGTTTATATCTCTTTCCATCTCAGTGTTAAAAATAAACATTTTGTTGTGCAATTTGCACTACTATAATACTAAAGTATCATATAAAAAGCCGATAGTGAATAAACATAATATTTAAAAAATGATGAACAGGATTAAGTTAATCTTTACCCGGAGAAAATTGATTTTAAAAAATGTTCAACTTTGGTGGCTCATACCTTCGAAACGATAATAATAAAATCATTAAAACTGTGAGAACAGTATGCACATATTCCTTATAAACTAATTCCACTAAATGGATTTCAAGAATTGCGATTTTCATTTTTTGGCTTTTGTCCACGTTTTCGCCGTTTTTCGCCATTGTGCGGCGTCGGATAGAAGAACATAACGTTTACAAAGAGATTTCGACAATATGAAATAGTATGAATTAAGAATATTAAGTTGCATAATAGTATAGGATACGTACATGCAAAGACAGTGATAACACTCGACTTTGTGACGACAATTCCAAACTTTATTTAACACCACGGTTCAAACTGTACTTAACCGTAACGAACTCGCTCTCATCATTATACACTCAGACACATTCTTTCTCAAAATCATTTTTTCTTTTCCTAAACCGAATCGCTCTAACTCTAAATCAATCTTTCAATGATACACGTGTGTTTCTCAGACATTCCTCAAACTTCGAATCGAACTGATCATCTTAATAAACGACCATCTCTCACAAACGCTTCGCAGCAATCACTTGGATCCATTCACGCAATCAAGTTATTTACCTTTTTTTATTCTCACTCGTATTCTTAGTCTTAAACTAAATATAAACATAGTAGAGATGTGGCGACCGTTTATCGACGCCACAATGATAACATGAAAAAGAAATGTATCAACATTTAACAATTGTATTAGAAAGGTATTTAAATATTAGCAGTATTCGGTAATCGACGAACATTATAAAAAGACAGTATGTTTGGCGGAAAATAGAAATGTTGTATTGAAGATACTACGCTTAATACGATTCACTATTACTGTATACAAACTAACTAAATCATTTTGGAATTCGCCATTTAAAACAACAGGCTTCAGATATCAAGTCGCTCAAATAAATTGTACGCTTACAGCAGGCTCCGAGAGCTTGAAAATTGATATACAGCTTTTGAGAAAGTCAGAATCTTCTCTTTTTTTATAATGGGACAAATGCATAAGGAAAGTCAGAGCCTAAGAATTTTTTGAACCGTTTCTATTGTTCCAGAAGCTTACCTATTCTATCTAAGCTGATTTAGTCTTCAAGTAATCCTGTCTGAATTAAATCGAAGATTAATCTGCTCATTCGATGCCTGATACATGCGTATTTATCCGAAGAATAAATACTTTTTAAATTGCTTTTTGTTTTTAAATTCTACTTATATATACAAAAAGCAACATACGTTTTTTATAAAAATGCGCTGCATGTTGCTACTATAAAATGCATTGAGGGCAGTAATCGATAGTAAACGTAAATTTATGCCTGATTTTGTATCCTACCGGTGTATTTGTATATATCCCTGCGACTGTTTAAAGACATAAGGATACATATTGGGGGTATATGCAATGTATAAGTAACGGTTGAATAATAAGAATGTGGATATCAAAAAATAAACTATTTAATAAGAAAACTCTTATGTGGTAGGTTACTACTGAGATGATAAAGGTAAATTGTTACGTGTTATGACACGAGGAAAGGTATTATTTCTTCTAGCACTGAAGTATTGTAAAACTATTTTATGACTCACTTCCACTTGAATTTTTAAAATTACTGACTTCGCCTTATTTCGAGTATTCGAAACATGGTTTGTGCGAAGTAAGAGCTGTCAGTGAAGGTGGAAGCCATGAGAGCAGGAATTTAACTACGTGATGGAACTTCCGCGACACATGGGTCGCGATACCTGACAGGGTTTATGGGCCTCGGACCCGGTTTTAAAGTTCTTTAGAAACTTATATTCATAACAATTACAATTAACCAGACAGACTGAGGACAGACTCAAAAAAATACAAATTACAGGGTTAAGAAATAAAATAACTTTCAAAAACGACTTTCTTGAAACATGCTGGCAATTTGCATTTCAGGTGTTGTCCCTTTTGTAAGTACCTAGCCACCCATTAAAAACAAGGATATTACTAAGAATAAGTAGTCCTAATAAAAATGGCAAATAAGAGACTACGACTTTGAAATAAATGAAAGTAAACGTTAAGTTTAGGGTAAGCAACCTCGATGACCTTGACCTTGACTTACGTGTTTTAGCTGTCACTCGTTTTTTATTAAAAAATTATTAATAAAGATGTATTATTACTATTACACTACAATCTGTGTATACGTACACTCAATGTGACCTTGACATTTGCACTATTTATGAATATTATACTCCTGTGTATTCCTTAAAAAGTTGTGCTACCTCTCGTTCTTTATTCAAAAGTTATTAGCATATCAAAATTACCGGAGATGTCAGAGGTCTCTACCTGAGTATGTATTATATATGGTATCCGATATTGTTCTGACATACAATAATACGAATATTATAATGGCTCAAACATTTCTAACTCTTTGAAATATCGGACTACAATATATTCAAGCCGTATTATTTAGGATGGGGGTATCACCCTATAATACGAATATAATTATTCTAAATAACTATTAATACATTGGTATTTTAAAATAATTATTTTCGCACTTTAGGGCAAGGAAGATACTGCACCTCCATCCCGAAATTATACAGTCTAACTCATCCTAATTTGTATTTAAGATAGGTCACACTACCTAGCAATTAGATTTTATTATTTCGGGTTTGCGTTGCAAGGATACTGGATACAATCCCCTCCCTGGACATACCTTGAAATCAACGAAGCCAGTGCTTGAAATAATAGCGTACTCGACAACCTACCGGGTACTAATACTCACAGAAATCAAAACAAAACAATAGGTTAGGGATTGCTATAACTGTTTGTATACGATAAGGCGTCCAATATACAGGGTGTTCAGCGATTTACTAGCCAGCGTTTTTCTCGTAAATGACTGGTACTAGAAAAAAATGAAAGAGGAAAAAGTGATAGTGTATTTTATAATCAACATAATGAAGTATGTATTTTTTTCGTGTTTATACTATTTTTTAAGATATGAAGGTAACCTTCAGTTTTTTTAATGGAATGGTATATATTTTTTTATATCATATGAAAGAGCGCATCGAAACGAATTCAACGATGTATTATATCATGACCTTGAAATCCATTTTGAGTCAAAAGCAAACGAAATATTTCAAATATTTCGTATTACTGTACTTACCGGTATTTCTTACTGATATGTTTACATTTCGTGTTCAATGAGACAATTTTTCTGTTAATATCACGTAGTTCACTTCCGTTTATATCGAGATTTTACTGTGAAGGGAAGTATAGAATTAGTTATCCCCTTGTTCCGGGGTGTACTTACATTGGCGAGGAACCGAGAAAACGTGGAAGAAAGAGGGAAAGAGTGGGGAGACTAGCGCGAGCTGCGACTCTTCGTCAGTTGTCCTATATCAGTTAGTACGCGTCGTGGTTCCGTCACGCGCTTTTCGTGTCTACAAGTAGTGCGCGTTAACGGTAGTGAACGATGATTTGTAGAAGTAAATACAAGTTTATCGTGTGTCGATAGAAATATTTAACGATAATTACCTATAATATTAAATGTTACCGAAAAAAAAATAATATTACTTATTCTTGTGACTATGTGACCAATAAATTTTTTCGGTGTGTATTTCATGATGCTGCATAACTCCGAATGGTGTTAGATCGTACCGAATTGGTGAGTCTTAAAAATATGTTGTTAATTTTTTTCGCTGTAAAAATAACACTTGTTTAAATTTATTTGCATTTTTATTTTATTTTGTCACTATTAGATGCGTATTTTAAATGCTTCCCTATTTCGTGTATACCGTTAATGTGGTTTTTATTTATCCCTCGTGAAAATTAATTTCAAACTTTTGACTATGCTTAAAATGGAAAAAAATTGTTCAAAGTTTTAACTCAATTGAATGTTCAAAAAATATAACAAGTTCGCGAAGATTCAAATAATTATTTAAAATCATACGAAGCTGATTTTGTTAAAATACCCGTTCAATTATTAATTAAGCCAAAAATGTGTCAAAGAGGAATTGTAGAATTTTGTGAGAAATGTCTTTCATACTATATCCATATTTTTTCCAATACCGAACTGTTTTTGAAATTGGAAAAAAAAAACAAAAAATTAAACTACTTTCACATTGACAAAATCTTATTTTTAAACTCCAAATATGTTTCGAACATTCTTCATTTATAAGAACTAGAAACTTATTCGTTTTAATCTTTAAGAATTACCTTTTTAAATAAAACTTTATTGAACAGTCGGAAAAATGCAGAATTTATTCAAACGGAAATCGACATATGTATAAACTTGACATATTCAGAACTTATGGAATAAGAAAGTTCTTTAATCTTTCTTTTGTTCGAAATCAAATTTCAGTGGATACAGAGAATATTCGAATCTCAATCAATTTCGTACATTTTGTAAAATTATAAAAACTAATTTTTAAAACAACTTGTTTGGGCAGTGCTTTCTCTAACAACTTGATTTCGAATAACATGGTTCTGATTATGTCAGAATTTTTCTTTTAATTTCTCTGTTCGTTGCTAATCATTTTGTTTAGTGCGCCTTAATTTTTCCATTATATTCCAAATAAGAGAATGGTGAAACTGTTAATACAAGTTTATTCGTGTGTATTCATTGCTCACTGTAGACAAATTAAATTAGTGATACCGAATGTTCTTGCAAGCTATGTACAGTTTTATTGGATGCACAGAAACAAATGAATTCTTATAAACAGTTCGTTAACTGTTAAAGTTGATGATGTTGCTCGATATACAGTGGGTAACAAAAGTAAGTAAACACTTTAAGCTTGTAGCAAAAAACCATTTATGTCAATGCAAATATGTAATTTCAAAAAACAAATTGTATATCTACTGAAACTACATGAAATAATCTATATAATTATGCTGATAAAATGTTCATTAGTGCTGGATTTTCTCGTAAAAAATAATAAAGATTCGCGGTATGCAACGAATACACGTTCCAAAAGTAACTAAACACGACCGGCAATGCTCGATAACTTTATAATACTTGCAATTTTGCAATTTATCTGTAAATGACTCTTATAGATTATTTCATGCTGAATCTGAATTCACAAACCGCTCCTTTGTAGTGGTTATCGTTTTCGAGAAAATTTGACTTAAAGAAAAATTGTAAGTCTTCAACTTTGGAAATGTTTCACAGTCTTATAGTTGCTTCCATTTCTAACAACCCTGGAACCTAAGTTCAGTTTATTACAAGCGCTAAAAGATAAAGAGCGGCTTTTACCTCTAAACGACTCGATTTCGCAAATGAAGATTGTGGGATTCGTGTGGTGTGCGTTTAAGGAGTGAAATCCATCGATCAAAATCTTTCAACAATTAGATTTATTCAATAAAACGATAAAAATGAAACTAACAAATAACAATGACAACAAAATAAAGAAAAATATATAAATTATAAATGATTGATTAGAATAAAGAACTCAAATAGATCTTGTTATAATACTAATGATAGAAGTAATAGAATTTGATAAATTAAACAATATGTAATAGATAATTGAAATGTTACAAAATTATTAATAATAGCGCCTCGTAATCTACCGCCGCGAGGAATTCAACCTAAGTGGAATTCTCTAAATGCACCTAAATACGTTTCGCAACAATTAGACAGATTAAACTACTATCTAATGCGGTGTAGTCGACTACGGAAAAGACGCTAAGTGATAACAGTATTCTTTTATAAATTCAAGTTACCAAAATTTATCTGAATCTAATGAATTATTATTCGGAACAATTACTCCTGTGATTTGACTCGACAACTAATGTCCGTGACCCTTTTTGTCAGAGCGCACACTGACACCCAAAACCAGATCGCTTGAACGGGCAGCCTGTTGTTCACTGGCTACTAAACGACCCAGCGACCAAGTACCCGAATGGCAAACACCCGCTTGACCAGTCAAGTATTAAGAATCTGTTGGCCCGTTAACAGCGAAAATTGTTCCTTATCAGAGAGTTGTGACTAGCTCGACTTCGAAGACTGTTCTGCCTCGAGACGAGTTTCGCTCGCCCTTTTATACTCGCAAGTTTGCCGAATTCCTAGAATTTCCGTGACGTCAGAATATCTAAATTTTCGTATAAATTCGTTATTATATATTAATTATAAAATTGAACGGTTTTATTTTATTTTAAATGTCGCTCTTTAATTTCTGACTAACGGTTCGGTATTAAAATAGTAGTGTGATGATGTTTTAGCGAAAAATATATTTTCTATCCTTTTCTAATCAATTGCGCACGAGTTCTACGAGAGTCAAATCTATTCCGATTTACAGTTTTCTTTTATTGAAGGAGATAATTCTGGTTTCGGTTATTAATAGTTCGGTATTAATTAATTTTACATATATATATAAATTGATTTAGTTAATTTAATTAATTTAATATCTGATAACGTCGTAGATAGAAATAAGAGACAGAGAATAGTATCTCTGTCCTTTTCTTGGATCAACGCTGGTCTCAATGATTTCGGCGAGTATCGCGGCGCATAAACACATTATAGAGTAACGGAAATTCTTATACAAACTACAGTACTGATTCGTAATAAGCAACTCGCTCGGGTCTGGCGAGTTGCTTGTTACGAATCAGGTATATTTTCGGCTTGCCTTTGTTCCCGAGCGCGAGGACGGTGACGGCGTAGAAAAAACAGGGGGTTGGGTGTAGCGGTATACTATAAAGTAATCGGTCGCGCGGCGATGTTATTCTTTAGACAAGGACAGAACATAGCATGCTTTCCCTTTTTAATAGTAGTAAAATTTCATGAATGGAAAAATATACCGGATTCGTAACAAGCAACTGCCCAAACCCAAGCCAGTGGCTTATTACGAGTGGCTTATTTCGAATCGATGTAGAATCAGATGAATCGAATACGTTGCAATTCCTAATTTGTCACACTTTGCCTTATCTTTTTACAATTATGTGAATATAAACATATACCTACATAGCAGTTTAAGAAATATTGATGTCAAAAAATAGTAGGTCATCGCCATTACTGCGACAATAAAGCAATTCGGAAAAAATTATGGTTGAACGAGCAGCTAGTTTTATGACCATTTCATTGTACATAGTTCATATAGTATTATATATTGTATATAGTGTATTATACTTACATAATTTTTCCTTCAACTTTTTTTTATTTTTGTTAAAAAAATTAATTAAAATTATAGATAAAAATGTACCTCAAATTATTGTTCACTGTCAACCATTAGATTTAAAAAAAAATGTCATATTACGACAGAAACGCTATATATCAGAACGAGAAAACAATATAATGTACCGGATTCGTAACAAGCAACTGGCCAGATCCGAGCGAGTGGCTTATTACGAATCAATGTAGAATTAAATGAATGAACGACAGAATCGCTATGCATCAGAGTGAGAAAACAATATATATGTTCTGTCCTCTTTCCACTAAACTGTTCGGTCGACCGTGAAAATTTATGATTTCTTCGGTTTCGCGGACCTCTCACTCTTTCTCGGATCTCTCACTCAGCGGCCGACTTCAAACAAAGAAGAGGGGATAGAAATTTGCTTGTTACGAATCACAAAACTGTTGCTTGTTACGAATCAGTACTGTATTTATTAGAAAAATAAAATAAAATTATCATGTTTTAATTATTCCAACTCAATATTCAATTCTTTTATAGAAAAAATTACCTATTCTAAACCAAAATTACAAGTTAATTAATGTAAATAAATACATGTATATATGTATTGATTATCGATCGTCGAATTTGATCGATAGTTGATACGTAACCTATTGTCGGTAATTTGGCGATCACTGTCGATAATTAGCTATTCTAACGGTGGGTATTAGATTGTCGTGGCGTTGAAGAAAATAATGAAAAAAAACCTCTCCGGGGACGTTACACATTCATTTTATTTTTATACCAAACTATTCTGCAAATTATCTTGAATAAAATGATAGGCATTGTGATAATATTATAATTATTTAATTATGTTTAAATGCCAATGGAAGTGAAGAAGAAACCCAAGACTCGCCGATGTCTGCTGATGTTTTTTAATTTATTTCAACGACGAAGAGTTTCAGAACAATTCTAATCAGATCAAACGAAACAGTAAATATTACAGTTCAAGAAGGTACTCAAGAAAGATAACAAATCGTGTTATGCTTTGAGTACATGTGTCAAATGTTTCGGAAAATTATTAGCACCAGAAACAGTTTGCTTCTATACGAGTTTAAAACTACAAATTGGAATGAACATACGTGTAAATAAAAATGATTAAAAACAGTGTAGTATCGCGAATCGCGTCGAAGAAAAAGAAAGAACAATACCACGCGCGTTTCTAGTTGCTTCGACGTAGCGTTTTAGTTATAAGAATTTGCGTGTGTGCATGTATGTCCGAAGTGACCGTTAAAAAATAAAAGTTTGCGTATGCAGGTTCGGACCTGCAAAACCGCGATCGAGGCTCAGAGCTGTGTAAAATCTCGACCTGCGAGGTGCGGTCGACGCGTTTTCCGAGTTTTCGACCTGCGAGAAGCGGTCACGTGTAAATTTTGTGTTTTTTTATATTTCTCTTGTATTTTCCTAAATAGATCTCATTGTTCTTTTTTGTTTCCCGTTAATAACTGTGTCCAATAATTATTATCCCACTACAGTTTTTTCGGGAATAAGAAATTTTATAGCACCAGACGTTCAGACATCCCAAGGAATAATTCAGTTTTCAAAAATTAGTTTGCGATGGAAATTATTGAAAGAAAGTATTTTTTAATGTCATAATACTGACATTTTGGACAATTACCGTTATTTTACAATTGTTTACTGCAGAAGCGATGGAGGTTAGAATAAGACTAGAATGAATATAATCAATTGATCCTATGTATTATTGGTTATTTTCATCTTTCTTTCCATATATGATGAAATAAGTATGCAGTAAATAAATATTAAGTTAACCAAAAAGTTGTGCTATTTTTGTGAGTAGGTAATATTTATTCAATTTATTTATAAACATTTTCTTTTTCTTATAACATATATGTACGTGGCGTTGAAGAATTTGAGGATATCTTATTGAAAAACAGTGCCAAATATAATGGATTCTTTAATTATTATAAATAGTTAGAGATGCAAGATACAAAGACTCGTTTTAACAATAATTATTTCACATTATTATTATTATTAGGGTAAACAGAAAAAACTGTCGTTTTTATTAGTACCTTATATTTATTAATTTATATGTCAATTCTCCCTTTGTTTGAATAAATGTACACATAGTTCTGCAGCTTTAAAGTATCTTACTGAAAACACGGTCTTGTAGAAATTTTAATACATAAAAGACTGATTTTAGTAATATTTTATTATTCTCATAAAGATAGAAACGTTATTGAAATTCGAACAAGACAGGCATATTTAGTAAATAGCGAGATAGCAGCAAATGATTGCAAGTGTCAGTTTCGATTTGGAAAATTTCGTATAAAAAATATTTCTAATAATCCATGCTTTAGAAAAGCAGGCATAGTTATATATGTCTAGTGATGATTAAATAAAGGTCTTGATCATTAATAAATCTGCTTATACTTTCAGAAAACAAGGAAAATATATAATAAAATTTTCGTTACATGTGTCAAATTTATAACCGATTTTCTCCTTAGAAGACAACAGACTTTTTGATTAACTCAATAAATTATTAAACTTTTATCGAACAAATCCGAAGTAGCATATGATGATTTCTACATATGAACCGAATATTTTACAAATCTTTCACCAGCCTTGCAGTTGCACATGTCCAATATTTACATCAGTACTGATTTTACGTTTACTTATTAGCATATAAACCTACTATTTTATGCTGTTTGAATGACGCGAACGTAACTGAGTTTTCAATAGACAATTGTTCATAGAATCTGTGTTCCAATCAGTTGTCTAAAGTAATTTTGCAATGGTAAATTTAAAATCCTCGTTTTCATTTAAATCATGGGTGTAATAACTAGGAGTTGATTTAACTAATAAGTTTAACAAATATGCTAGCGAATATTACCATCACTTAACTCATGGAAGAAATGCACCTTTTTGATATGTACAAATTGTGACTTAGATGTTGAGACATGTGGATTTTGTTATAGTCATATCGTTTTTAGTATACGTGTAAGAGAAAACACGACACACCTAGGAAGTGTCGGGATTTCTTTAATTAGGTTTCAAATTATGCGGCATTACCAACAGAGTACTGAATTACCGACGGGGAAAACATACGAGAGGAGAAGGTTAAGAAGAGGAGAGAAGTGAAAACACGTGCTATGAAGACAACATCGAAATAAAGATTTAGAGTAAGAAAAAGGGGATGAAAGAAACATAACTGAGTAAAAGCTTTAATTGTTGTTTTCTCATTATTTCAGGTAATGAATATAAACTTGTAAATATTGTAAATAACCTACCACTTAAATAAATCTCATTATTTCAGAGCAAACCCAATTGGTTTTTATCTCTACAAAAATTTTATATCAATCACTATAGTGATATAATAGAGTAAGAAAAAAAGAATATTACATACGTATTTGCACATTGTAAATAATAAAATCGCAATTATTTTGTTATATTTGACATAATTTTCATTACTTTTAGAATCAATAGTGCTTGGTTTTTAATTGTTCAGAGCATTCACATAAATTATACAAGAAATTGTTTTAATAATTTCCATAACTGAATTTCTGTTTTCACTAATATACAAGAATCATTGTGAACGATTTAATTTACAAACAGACTATCGTGTAAAAAATAACGAGACAGTAAACTTGCAACTAAATGAATTGCAAGTATACCCATACTGGTATTACCAACTATTCTCATCATATCCGAATGACATTTCTCATTTTATAAGATGTGTAGACTCATGAGGAGGAATTTTTTGTTTGGCAAGGAAAGCCAAAGGAAAGAAGTCACCTTCAGTACGTCTCTTCTTATTACCACAATTAAACATACTATAAAGACGACATACATATCAGTTATTTCTAGAGAGAGAGGGTAGTCTGCAACAACATGGCGAATTGGCATTTCTAACTATGTTATTCAGGGGAACGTTGTATAGACGCTTCCGCACAATACCATCAAAAATTCGTGGCATCAGTTATACGATAATTTCTTTTTATTACAACATTTCAAAGCCAATTGTGTGTTTAATTAAAAGTGCTGAAAAAGATGTACAGTATTGTCTCCGTAAATGTTACAACTTTCGTGAATAAAACTTTGATTACACTGTACAACAGCCAACTGATTTCGTAACGGCTACTATGAAATTCTTATAGATTTTTGCGAGCTGAATACGAATCTGAAATCCGTTTTTCTCTAGGACGTACAGTTTTTGAGAAAATTAATTTTAAAAAAAATTGCAAATTTTCAACTTTGGAAACTTATTATGCTTTTACCGTAGCAGCTATTCGGTGGCTTTTTACACGAGAAGAATCTGTGAATTTTCCTGAATAAAACTATATAAATTGTTATTACATTGTAAATATTTAAATATGTTTAAATGATGATCAAAGTAAGAAAGACACCAAAAACGCACCCATTTTTCCTGATGTTTTTCAATTTATTTAAAAAACTATGGGTCTAGGCGAAAATCTAACCATCGCACATGACAGAGTAGACATTTCTGCAGAGGAAAGCATCAAGCGAAGTTACAAAATCACCTTTGCTTTCTTTTTATAAAAAAAATAGTTCAGCAAAACACGCGCCGCTATCAATGGTACTCAATGTTGGCGCGGCGCGGCAGGCGCGAAATAATTATTTCGTTACTCCAAGACAATAGGCAGGGCGACTGCCGCACCGCACCAACATTGAGTACCACTGACAGCGGCGCGTGTTTTGCTTAACTATTTTTTTTTACACGATTCTTCTCGTGTAAAAAGCCACTGAATAGCTGCTACGATAAAAGCACAAGAAGTTTCCAAAGTTGAAAATTTGCAATTTTTTTTAAAATTAATTTTCTCAAAAACTATACGTCCTAGAGAAAAACGGATTTCAGATTCGTATTCAGCTCGCAAAAATCTATAAGAATTTCATAGTAGCCGTTACGAAATCCAAAAAAAGTCATAATTTGTTGTACAGTGTTATTGTATTCATCCCGTTTTTCTTATTAAAACGGTACCAAACACAGTATAATTATAACATAATTTTTGGAAAAAAAATACGCCGACTTCGAAATGCACTAAAAAGTATAAAATAATTTCTATTCCCTATTGAAGTAATTTCTATTTCATTCAATCATACAATTACGTAACAGATATGAATGAAACCTATGTACTCGTTAGGTAGTATATTAAATACATTTCAACTTTTTCGGAGGCGGCGCAAAATTAAAAGATTTTCTTGAACATGTCAACCTTTGTACAGCCAAACATAGGCAAAGCTTGTATAGCTATTTTTTTTTCTATACATATAACTCGACAGCACGCCGCGAAGTAGGTGTTAGTGCGTATAGAATGTAACTATGGTCTATCTAGCCCTTTGTGAACGGGACGGATCGAAGTGAACCGTACCGTGGGGCCGAGCTCCTGCCGCGATAGTCATTAAAAATTGCCAGCGCATATTTCTGCTTAAACACGGTTTTCGTTCATAGCATTCCAAGTCAAATTCTGGACATATTATATGTACATGCACAGATTTACGTGCATGCACACATATACGCGTTTCTCGGCTCTATCAGTTGTTTTCGCGGAACGCATAGTTAAGTTTCTCGGCCATAGCAACGCATTTACGTGGGACACATATATGCGTTTTTCGGCTCAATCAATTGTTTTTGCCAAACGCATATATGAGTTCTTCGGCCAATTTGATGATTTACGCAGAACGCATATATGCGGTGGTAGTCCGCAAAGGGATAGATTCATAGAGTATGCGACGGAAAGACTCGATCGCCGCATATACTATAAAGATAGAGCCCATCTGCCGCAAATTTTGTAATTCCCGCGTCGTGGGCTCCGTTTATAGGTTCTTAGATCCATGGCTTCCACATGCGAACGAAGTCGATTCAATTTCATTTATATCAGAAACGTTGCAAAATGAAGATGCAGTCGTTACATTTACGTACATATATTACGAGATACAGTAAATATTCGATATGTGCACCAATGATCTGTACGATATGTGCACCAAAGTTATCCCCACCACTGGGGGGAAGACCCCTTCAGACGCCGAGAAGCTCGATCGCCGAGAAATGTAACATGATCCGAGTTCGGGTATATCCGTGAAGCAATACATATACAAATATAAAACTTTTTTATTTTTGACTTTTTCGAAATCCAACTTTTACCAATAGATTCTTTACATTTTTCTGATTAAAATGAGACCAAACACGACATAATTTGGGCTATATTTACTGGTTTAATTGACGATGAAATTTTTTCACGTCGAAGAGGATAGCGAGTCAAAAAGAAAGAGACGCTACGATCGTGGCTGTCGGCAAAGATCAAAAGTCTGTTCAATTGTTCACAATCCTAATACGTTGCTAACTTTTTTATTTTTTATCAAATTTTTATAAAACTTTCTCTATCATGTTCGTGACATTTTCCTGATTAAAATGAGACCAAACACGACGTAATTCGAGTTATATTTACTTGCAGTAACTTATTGGAGTAAAGTTCTCAAATGTATAATCGAAACACGATTGGAACCAATTAACTACTACAAATATTAAACGAGCTATAAATTTATAGGGATAAGTTTAAAATTGCAAATGAAGTAGAAACAATTACTTTTTAATTGAATAAAGTTAAAAATTTATTTTATTATGTGTTATATGTACATATGTATATTTGAATAGATTTCGTTTTTTATAAATTTACTGTTGTCCATTGCCTAAAACAAAAAATTATTTTGAATCATACTTAGAATAATACAATGCATTCATTAATATTTAATTACATAAATTAAAAATTGTCTTACCTTGTTTCGTGATCATTTTTTCCGACGAGTTTTCTCGAGTCGGTTGATCGATTCTCGGATCGCTAATTCTATCCTAGCTAGGATACGGAGCACAGGATGTTTAGGCAAAGTCACGTGAAGTTGTTAAAATAAGATAAAAGATATAACTTTAAATGTTCACAAAATGGTTTATTTAACACTTCACTCGCACGCTTACCCCGGAACAATGGACAATTATAACGAGAATGCAACTGGTTGAAATAATCGGAAAAACGGTTGAAATTTAGGTTGAAATTCGCTAATACGTTTGCTTTCGCTGAAGGTTCACAAAGATCTGAATTTTAAAATCGGAACGGTAATCGTTTGGACCATCGATCCGATCGATGGCGTTGCGATAGGACTAATCCCGTGCGGGAGGGATTAGCGCCTGTACGCAACGGAGGAATACGGCACAGAAGTGCCTCGGTCTATTATTATTATTTTTATTTCGGAACATACCTAAAATTGATAATTTTAGTCCTCTTAAATGGCGTTGTACTGAAATGGGATATTGATTTTGAAATTCCTCCAAACATTTAAATGCATCTTCCGCTCTTTTTCGTTGATCTGGAGTAAGATAAACAACACCTTGACATGGTACCCCTTCGCGTCCTACCCTTTCTTCAATATTCTCTACGTCCTTATCTGTGTCCTTTTCCTGATTCGAGTTTTCCTTCGTTTCCATTTCATCATCTTCTTCTTCATTTTGTGTCCTTTCGGCAGTTTTTTCCACTTCTTTTAAATGTGTATTTTCTTCTACTGCACATATGGATAAATATTCTATAATATCTTCTGTTGTTATATTCTGTTAGACATAGTCAAATTTCCGTTGAAAAATCCTTTGTTCGCAGTTTACTGTGTATGTGTGTGTGCGTGAGCGTGAACGTGCAGTTTGGCAGTTATGCGTTGCGTTTGACGATATGCTCCTTTGTTTTTTTCTTTGTCCACGCACCAGTCTCTACACGTCTGCCGCATATTCAACACGCGAAATTGTTACTTTTCTATTAGACTTTCTAACAGGTTATGGGCCCAGGTCTGTAGACGAGAGGCAAGTTAAGTAAAAGTAATAGTTAAAGTGATAATTGTTAAAGTGTTGAAGAGATCTCAACATGGTGTCGTCAACGTTCAATATCAGACCACTTACAAAGGATAACTACGATAGTTGGGTAGTGCAAATGGAAGCTGTGACCGTAAAGAACGGTACCTGGAAATTTGTCAACGGTAAAATACCTAGGCCGACAATGAAAGCAGGTTTAACAGAAGAACAGCTCAAGATCGATCAGGAAAAGTGGGATGATGATGACGCAAGAGCAAGGGCAGATCTGATAATCGCAATTGATCCAAGTTTATTGCGATTAGTAAAAGGGTTGGATACAGCGGCGCAAGTTTGGTGTAGGTTGAGGTCGGAATTTGCATCGACGGGACCTGTAAAAAAGTCAAGCTTGCTGAAACGTATCTCAACGTTCAAGATGGTCGAAGGCGTCGATCTTCGCACGCAATTAATGGAATTTTTCGATGTCACAGCACAGTTGGAATCGTTGGATATTCCTATAAATCCAGAACTATTATCTTATATGCTTTTGAACAGTTTGCCGCCGAGTTTCGCTATATTGAAATGCACAATGGAATCGCGCGACACTGTGCCGAGCGCTGAAATTATAAGACAGAAAGTTCAGGAAGAACATGATTCAAGAATACAGCAGAAGGACGATGGAAAATCCGAAGCAATGTGGGTGCAGAAAAGCCGGGAAAGATTTCAAGGTGGTCGCGGAGGTCGAAAGAAAGAAAATTCCCGTCAAATGACTGAACGTACGGTACAAGAAAATAAAACTTTCCGTTTTAAGTGTTTCAAGTGTCATTGTTTTGGGCATAAGGCTTCGGAATGTCCTTCAAAAGGTTCGCGTGAGAATACAAAGTGCAAATCGTCATCGAAAGTCGAAAGTACAGAAAACGCGTTTCACGTGGTTCCGTCGGAAGAAGTGCTACGCGTCCGCGAAAGTGTTGCTGAAAGACGCTGGTGTTTAGACAGTGGTTGTACATCACACATGTGCAACGATGAAACTCTCCTTCGAAGCATGAATGCGACCGTCGGAAAGGAAAAATTGTTATTGGCCAGTGATACGAAAATTAGCGTAGACGCGCGGGGTACGGCGAGCATTGTAACGACGGACGGAAAACAAACGATGTCAGTGACGCTCAACAACGTGTTATTAGTAAATCAGTTACCTACAAATTTATTATCAGTCGCGAAAATCACAGACTATGGACATACAGTTTTGTTCGAAAAAGATAGAGCAATTGTGCGCGGAAAGAGCGGAGAAATAAAACTCTTAGCTGAGCGCGAAGGAAATCTGTATTATTTCCGTGAGAAACTCGAGCGGGCAAATCTTGTGAACAAAAATATTAGTGCTGGAGATATAGATGTGTGGCATCGTAGATTAGGACATTTAAATGTGCGTGACGTTCTCAAGCTATCGGAAGAAGGATTAGCAACCGGCATGTGTATTAACAGTGAATAAAATAATTTTCGGAAAAAAAATACACCGACTTCGAAATGCACTAAAAAGTATAAAATAATTTCTATTTCCTAATGAAGTAATTTCTTTTTCTCTGAATCATACAATTACGTCACAGATATGAATTAAACCTATTTACTCGTTAGGTAGTATATTAAATACATTTCAACCTTTTCGGAGGCGGCGCAAAATTAAAAGATTTTTTTGAACATGTCAACCTTTGGACAGCCGAACATAGGCAAAACTTGTATAGCTATTTTTTTTTCTATACATATAATTCGACAGCACGCCGCGAAGTAGGTGTTAGTGCGTATAGAATGTAACTATGGTCTATCTAGCCCTTTGCGGACGGGACGGTTCGAAGTGAACTGTGGGGCCGAGCTCCTGCCGAGATAGTCATTAAAAATTGCCGGCGTATATTTCTGCCTAAACGCGGTTTTCGTTCATAGCATTCCAAGTTATATTCTGGACATATTATATATACATGCACAGATTTACGTGCATGAACACATGTACGCGTTTCTCGGCTCAATCAACTGTTTTCGCCAAACGCAAGTATGAGTTCTTCGGCCAATTTGATGATTTACGCAGAACGTATATATGCGGCGGTAGTCCGCAAAGGGCTATATTCATAGAGTATGCGACGGAAAGACTCGACCGCCGCATATACTATAAAGCTAGAGCCCATCTGTCGCAAATTTGGTCATTCCCGCGTCGTGGGCTCCGTTTATAGGTTCTTAGATCCATGGCTTCTACACGCGAACGAAGTCGATTCAATTTCATTTATATCAGAAACGTTGATCAAATGAAGATCCAGTCATTACATTTACGTATATTACCAGGTATATCTATAATGGTTCGTATTTTTTCTCGGGATTTATTAATTTCCAATACGCCATACCACAATCAACTGGTTATTGGCAGCAACGTTTACTGAGGTATTTTTAATTTTGCGCCGCCTCCGAAAAAGTTGAAATGTATTTAATATACTACCTAACGAGTAAATAGGTTTAATTCATATCTGTGACGTAATTGTATGATTCAGAGAAAAAGAAATTACTTCATTAGGAAATAGAAATTATTTTATACTTTTTAGTGCATTTCGAAGTCGGTGTATTTTTTTTCCGAAAATTATTTTATTTAACGCTTTTTAGTGGAATGGGGAGAATTGTATAGGATACTGTGAGACAGTTCTTCCAGGCTTTTTTTGACTGCGTAAATGCCATGAGCATAATTAAGTAAAAGACAACATGGATATTCGTTTTTCAACTTTTTTTGCAACAGTAATCCTTTGCAACTAAAAAATGAAAAAATTTTTGATAATGGTATCAATGGGAAGTTAGACTCCACAAGATGCGAAAAGCTTTGTTCCGATCGGACCACCCACCTAGGAAAAACCGCCGAACATGCATAGAAAAAATAATCCTTTGCAACTAAAAAATAAAAAAAATGTTTGTTAGGACGGTAGGGAGACTGTACTAAGCAATGGGAATAATACACCAACGTCAACGTGAACTCATCTTGCTGCATAAGTTGCGTGTCAAAGCGGCAAAGCTTAGTTAGTGTTTTGGTACTGTCCAGAGCACGAGAGAAAAGTAGCGGGACGGGAACGGGGCTAGAGGGACGAAAAGAGCATCGCAGTGGTCGGATTGTAACGTTGCCGCCTATTGTCACACGCATTTTCGGCAACAACACGCTATTTGTCGAGGCGCACACATACACTAATCAGTCGCGTGACGCGGAGAGTGAGTCAGATATATGTAGAACAAGCGAGACAGAACGAGCGATACGTTGAGCGGCATTCCATTGTCGTAGTGTCCAAAAGTTTTACGCATCGCGTAAGAGGAAAAAGATAGAGTTTTTTAACATATAGTAGCAATATCTGTTTCTATACCTATGTAAAACCACACCATTACGGATGAACGGTGGAAGCTACGCGTGAGTCGAAAAGTGGGGATTAGGTGGTCCTAGCGGCCTACCCTCTTTGCCCCGTTCCCGTCCCGCTACTTTTCTCTCGTGCTCTGGACAGTACAGTGCATTGTAATTGCCCTTTCTTGTCTTTCCCGTGCATAGCACGGGGCGTTCCACTAATAATAATAACAATAGTTATTCGCTAATATCACGAAAACTAGAGCTTACCGCCAATTATGCATAAGGAAAAATTCGTTTAGAATCATGCTACTAATAAGGTATTAGAAGGACATAAAAATCGTTCGAAGTTGGCTTCAAAAGTTAACAACAGTTTCTGTAATATCTCGAAAACAAAAGCTTTCCGTCAATTTCGCAAGAGGAAAAAGTTGTCCAGAACCACGCCCCTAACAACATATTCAAAGGACATTAAAATCGTTGGAAGCTGATTTTAAAAGTTAATAACAATTTTTTTCGCTAATATCTCGAAAACTAAACATTTCCGCGAAATTTGTATATGAACAAAATTGTACAGAATCATGTCCGCGATAAGATATTAAAAGCGCACTAAAATCGAGAAAAGTTTATTTTAAAAGTTGCCGGTTTTTCTGCAATAACAACACTTTGCAATTAAAAAATGAATAATTTTTTGATAATGGTACCAATGGGGAGTCAGCACCTACCATATGCAAAAGGTTTCATTCCGAT
The DNA here is from genome assembly GCF_050947335.1 of Megachile rotundata. Taxonomy (NCBI): domain Eukaryota; kingdom Metazoa; phylum Arthropoda; class Insecta; order Hymenoptera; family Megachilidae; genus Megachile; species Megachile rotundata. Next base: position 130,464 of record NW_027473386.1, on the reverse strand, counting down.
CGGTCCACCCAGTTAGGCGTAATCGGCGAACATACATAGAAAAAAAAAAAAAAAAAAAAAAAAAAAAAAAATATACTGATCGAATTGAGTAACCTCCTCCTTTTTCAAAGTCGGTTAAAAACAGTCTCAGCCGTGTGATGTGTGCTTGCGCGGAAAAATGACAGTGTTGCCGTTTCCAAAAGGTTCTAAACGGAGTTCGGAAGTGTTGAACATAGTGCACTCGGACGTGTGGGGGCCGTTAAGAACGGAGTCATTTAGGCGCGCGCGATACTTCGTTACTTTTATCGACGATTATAGTAGGTGGTGCGAAGTATTCTTCCTTCAAAATAAAAGTGACGTGTTACGAGCGTTCAAAGTATACAAGGCACGGGTTGAAAACCAGACCGGTAAGAAAATAAAATATCTAATGACAGATAACGGGCGTGAATATTGCAATCGCGAATTCGATGAATTCTTAAATGAAAGCGGTATCCGTCGACGTTTGACCGTGGTTCACACGCCGCAGCAGAACGGCGTTGCGGAACGAAAGAATCGGACTCTCGTAGATATGGCGCGTAGTCTGCTCACACAGACGGGACTGAGTGGTGCGTTTTGGGCGGAAACACTTGCCGCGTCGAATTATTTGCGAAATCGTTGCCCGACAGCGAGTCTCGAAGGCCATATTCCGTATGAGTATTGGTACAAGCGTATACCGGACTTGAGTAATTTAAAAGTGTACGGTGCAAAAGCGTACGTTTTACAGAAGGAGCCAGGCAGAGGAAAATTTGAGCCCAGATCGAAGAAGGGCGTACTAATTCGCTATTCTGAAGAGTCCAAGGGGTATCGCGTGTACGTTCCGGAAGATAAAAAGGTTGTGGTAACAAGAGATGTCAAATTTCTCGAAGAAGGGTTGGTGGAAGCTGAAAGAGAGGCCGAAGACACCAACGGGACAACGCAGAAACTTGATGAAGAAAAAGAAGGTTTGATCGAGCTACAGATAAATCAGCCGGAACGCCTGAACGAAGACGATGAGCGACCTATGACACAACCCGTTCACCCGTTGTTACATAGCGCCGACGATCCTGCCATGGAATCAGCGTCACCGTCGCGTTTAGTTCGAGGAGCGGGAAGACCAAAGATACTGCGTACAGGTAATCGAGGGAGACCGAAAAAGATGTACAATTTCAGATCTGTTCCCGATGAAACTCGAGGATCACACGAGGAGCCTGAGAACCGCGATAACGAGCCGAGGGAGGACAACTCCAGTACGGAAGATGACTCCGATACAGACGATGACGTGTTTTGGACGTTACGGATGATCCACTGCAAGCGATGGAGATGGCAAACTTGATCGGTCCATCGTTAAAAGGTCCGATGAACGGCGAAGATTCTGAAAAATGGTTAGCAGCAATGGCTGAGGAAATGAGAGTGTTAATAAAACATGACACGTGGACATTGGTTGAGCGACCGAAAAATAGAAAAATCATTACATGCAAAATTGTTCTACGAAACAAAATGAAACCAGATGGAAACATGGAACGTAGAAAAGCAAGAGTAGTGGCGCAAGGATTCACCCAACGTAAGGGAATTGATTTTGCCGAAACTTTTGCACCTGTAGCTCGTCTAGATTCTGTAAGATTATTAATGGCTCTGGCAGCGAGAGAAAATCTAAAAATTCATCAATTGGATGTAGTCGCCGCGTACTTGAATGGAGATTTGGACGAAGAAATATTCATGGAGTTACCGGAGTACATAGAAGAGTCGCTGTACGAGATAATTCGTGAAGATGGTGCAGATAGTGAAGTGGGTGCAAAGGCTCGTGATATGCTACATGTTTTGCGTGAAGGTGACAAAGTGTGCCGTTTAAATAAGGCGTTGTATGGTTTGCGACAAGCTGGTCGTCAGTGGAGCAAAAGACTCGATGAAGTACTGAAAATCTTAGGACTGACATCAGCTGCGAATGATACGTGTTTTTATTTTGATGCGAATGAGAAAGTACGTACTTTTCTGGTTGTGTATGTCGATGATATTTTGTATGCGTCAAAGAGTGAGAAAAGATTGCGAGAGATTCGTGAAGGACTGAGCGAAGCGTTTAACATTAAAGATTTAGGTCTCGCAAGTTGTTGTCTTGGTATAGATATTAAACAAAAGGGGGGCGAAATTCGACTAAGTCAGGAAAGATATATAAAAGATTTGTTAAAACGATTTAACATGGATGAGTCGAAGTCTGTAAATACACCCGGTATAACAGGGACAAATCTGCCGGTCGGAGCGCAGCGTACAAATGAAGATCAAAAGGAAAAGCCGTATAGACAATTAATAGGTTCATTCATGTATTTGGCTGTGGCTACGCGACCGGATATCTCGTTCACTGTAAATAGATTGGCGCAATTTCATACAAAGTATAGCGGGGAGCATTGGTCCGCGGCGAAACGAGTTTTACGATATTTGCAAGGTACAAAAGACTTGGGACTAGTTTATAAGAAAAACGCATATGGAATCCTCGGTTATTCGGATGCGGATCACGCGGCCGATGTAAGAGACAGAATATCGTATACGGGATATGTTTTTGTGTTAAGCGGTGCAGCGATAACGTGGCGATCGTCTAAACAGAAAAGTGTTGCGATTTCGACAACAGAGGCCGAGTATGTTGCGTTATCAGAAACCTCTAGAGAAGCCGTGTATTTGCGAAATCTGATGCTTGAGATGAGAATGCCTGAATTGTCCCGTGTAACGATCGGTACAGATAATCGCGGTGCAAAAGCTATAGCTGAAAATGCGGTTTGTCATTCGCGTACAAAACACATCGCTACGTGGTATCATTTCGTTCGTAACGCATTTAAGAATAAGCAGTTCGATTTGGAGTATGTACCGACAGAGAGTATGCCGGCGGATATGTTTACAAAGCCGCTACCGGGGCCGGCGCATTTCAAACACGTACAGGGTGTGGGTTTAAGACACTGTTAGGAGATAGAAAAACGCGAAATTTGAGGAGGGCGTGTTAGACGTAGTCAAATTTCCGTTGAAAAATCCTTTGTTCGCAGTTTACTGTGTATGTGTGTGTGCGTGAGCGTGAACGTGCAGTTTGGCAGTTATGCGTTGCGTTTGACGATATGCTCCTTTGTTTTTTTCTTTGTCCACGCACCAGTCTCTACGCGTCTGCTGCATATTCAACACGCGAAATTGTTACTTTTCTATTAGACTTTCTAACATATTCTCTTCGGAAAATTGTGTACAATTATGTTGTATTTCCGAAATTATATTTTCTTCCTCTTCTTCTGCTTCAATTTCCATCTGATGGTGTCGTGTAATAATTTTTCTCCACGCATTTTTTATATTGTTTTGTGTAACAGCACTCCATGCATCATGAATCATTTGAATGCAATCCTTGATTGTGTATTTCTCATAAAAATTTTGAATTCCTGTGTTATTTCGGATGACATGTTGTGTCAGTTTGTGCCGGAAATATGTTTTTGCTTTTTGGATTACTCCTTGATCCATCGGTTGGATCAAGGCTGTCGTGTTTGGTGGTAAGTACATAACTTTAAAATACTCGTCATGAGTATAAATTTCTGGAAATTTGTGGCTGGAGCAGTTATCAACTAATAACAAGACTTTGCCACATAGTCCTTTTTGTAACTGGAAAGTGCGGACGGCCTTTTTAAAATGGTTTTCGAACCAATCGATGAATAATCCACGGTCCATCCATGCATTTCTTTGCGCTTTGAATACAACAGGCAGTTTTCCCATATCATTCTTCAATGCGCGCGGTCTTTTATATTTATTAATTACTATGGGCATCATCTTATGCGTTCCTGTTGCATTTGCACAAAACCCTACTGTTATTCGCTCTTTTCTAATTTTCTGACCGCTTACGCTCACTTCATTTTTACTTGTAAGAGTTTTTGCTGGCAATGCCTTCCATAGTTACCCGCTTTCATCCATATTATAAATATTATCTAAATCTATATTCTCCTCCTCCAAAAATTTATTAAAATAGCTTATAAATTCATCGGCAGCAGGTTTATCGGCACTGCCTTGTTCATCGAATATACGCACTAATCTAATTTCATGGCGTCTTTTGAATTTTGCAAGCCACCCTGCACTGGCTTTGAAATTGCTTATACTCATCTGCTCCTTCAATTCAGCAGCTTTTTCTAAAAACAGCGCGTCTGAGATAATGTCTCCCATTGCTCTCCTCTGTGCAAACCACGTAATCAGCTGTTCCTCCAATTCTTCAAACATCGGTTTTCTAATTTTTTGCCGACGTCTCTCCTTCTTGCTTTTTTGTGCGAATTTCATTATTTCTGGAGCTTTCCGCACTATTCGCTGAATTGTTGCTCGATGCACATTATATTTTTTCGCGACACTTGTTATAGAATAAGTTTCTAAGTCCTTCAAAATGTCTAATCGTTGTTGAACGGTTAAAACAGTTGTTTTATTGGTGGCCATTATTACACAAAAGTGCACAATACACATACGATCCAAATGTTCAACACTTAAACTTTTGTCGCGATTTAAAGTTCTATTTATACGGCGAGAGGCGAAAACTGCTAATATTTGTATGCTATTGAAACGGAAACTGTACTAAGACTGTCTGTTGGTCGGAAAATCCCTTGAAATGTTAACTCGGGAAAACGGGATGGACGTCCTGATTGGTGTCTTGTTTTGCCAATCGAGACGTTTTTAAACGACAACATCCAACCCAGTGTGCCCTTAGCACCGTCCACGCGGAGTTAGATGTGTCGCGTGGAGGTGGTAAAGGAGAAAATGGGCCCAAGGCAGAATTTCCTTTGGATTGTCATCAAGAGTGACCTGGCTAATGTATCCCAAGTCCTTGTCCCTTGAGACCCTTTAGAAATTCCCATTTATGGCATCCGCAATTAACTGTTGAGGCTGTCGAAAGAATTTGGACATACAAATCGTAAATTTAAAAATATAAAAAGACTCTCAAAAACAGTTCTGGAACTTGCATGCCACGAACGTGCTAGCAACATTCAGACCAAATGTTCTTCCTGGGTACAAATTGCTAGCTGCCTTCGTGACCGTGACGAAACTGATCATAAATTTAGGATTATTTATGTTTTTTTTTAGAAAGTTAAAATCGTACCATCTATAAAAAGTTAAACCGGGACAATCAGGGAATAGGACTTCTTTATTTTCCCTTGTTTTCTTATAAAACTGTTACTTTGTAACATTATCGTGATTAAAATGAAACTAAACACGATGTAATTTCAAAAAAAATATTTATTTTTAATTTCAAATATTACATTAGATGTTACTCCAATAAGTTACTGCAAGTAAATATGTCCCGAAGTACGTCGTGTTTGGTCTCATTTTAATGACAAAAATGTTACAAATATGATGGAAAAAATTTCACAAAAAAAAATAAAAAATAAAAAAGTTTTATTCTTGCATTAGGAGTGTCCTTCTGGTAGGTCACTGTTTGTTTACGTTCAGTCTCCTTCGCTCGAAATGTAGGAACTGTACGATATCTGCACCAGTTCGGTCCCGAGAATGGTGCACATATCAAATATGTACTATACATAGTCTAAATTATTTAGTGTTTAGTCTTATTTTAATCGGAAAAGTATGAAGAATACATTAGTAAAAGTTGGATAACGAAAAAATGGAAAATAAAGAAGTTTTACTCATTAGTATTATCCCTCAGTATGTTTCCGTTTGTTTACATTCGGTATCCTTCGCTCGCTGTCCTTTTCTACGTTCGGCAAAACATCAATCAATGTAGGAACTGTACGATATCTGCACCAGTTCAGACCCGAGAATGGTGCACATATCGAATATTTACTGTATATCTATAACGGTTCGTATTCTTTCTCAGGATTTATTCATTTCCAATACGCCATACCACAATAAACTGGTTATTGGCAGCAACGTTTACTGAGGTATTTTTAATTTTGCGCCGCCTCCGAAAAAGTTGAAATGTATTTAATATACTACCTAACGAGTAAATAGGTTTCATTCATATCTGTTACGTAATTATATGATTGAATGAAAAAGAAATTACTTCAACAGAGAATAGAAATTATTTTATACCTTTTAGTGCATTTCGAAGTCGGCGTATTTTTTTTCTGAAAATTATTTTATTTCACGCTTTTTAGTGGAATGGGGAGAATTGCATAGGATACTGTGAGACAGTTCTTCCGGGTTTTTTTTTGTCTGCGTAAATGCCATGCACATAATTAAGTAAAAGACAACATGGATATTCGTTTTTCAATTTCGTTTTTTATTATTTGGTAAAAAATTGAAAAATATTATTAGGCTGGCCTCTCCCTCTTCCGCCGCCTCTTCTTCCACCGCGGCCTCTGCCGCGATAGGGCCTTTTTCTTGTGCCCGCAGCTGTTCCTCTTACTGCAATGTGAAATTTGAACTGTTACATAGGTTATACATTTTTGGAATTAAATCTTTATTATGTACGACACGGATTGGTTAACACTAGAACTACCAGAGTTCGATGTACATGACTTTTAAAACGGAAATAAAATAATAAAACAAAGGATGAAATATAAACATACCGTTGCACATACCGTAGTTCTTTATCTCAACACTAGGATCAACGTATATTCGAAGAAGAAACAATTTTACAAGTTTAATAATTTAAAAATAAGAAACTTTAAACAATTAATTTTGACCCCTTCGGTAGTTGTAGTGTTAATCATTTGTGTGATAGAATCTGTGATGCTTACGACGCGACGCGACGATTTAGCGCCTTCTTGCTTCGGCTGGTTCGGCTGCCTGCGCCTGCGCCTGCGGTTGCGCTTGCGCCTGTTGCTGCTGCTGCTGCAGCAGCAATTGCTGCTGTCGGACTTGCTCATCCATTACTTGCTGCATTTGCTGCTGCAGCTGCTGCTGTTGCAGCTGCATTTGCTGCAGTACTGAAACGAGGGCTTCTTCTGAAAGAGGGAAAAGGGAAATATATAGGGGGTTCAGCGATTTACTAGCCAGCGTTTTTCTCGTAAATGATTGGTACTAGAAAAAAATGAAAGAGGAAAAAGTGATAGCGTTTTTTATAATCAACATAATGAAGTATGTATTTTTTCGTGTTTATACTGTTTTTTAAGATATGAAGGTAACCTTCAGTTTTTTAAATGGAATCGTATATATTTTTTTATATCATATGGAAGTGCGTATCGAAACGAATACAACAATGTATTATATAATGACCTTAAAATCCGTTCTGATTCAAAAGCAAACGAAATATTTGAAATATTTCGTATTACTGTACTTACCAGTATTTCTTACTGATGTGTTTACATTTCACGTTCAATGTTCCATAAGCTAGAAAGCACTTTTGGTGGTTTTATGTTATGATTAGGTCATGATAATAGTGTTATGATAATGGAAACCACATTGAACGCGAAATGTAAACATATCAGTTGTGACGTGGTATTTTATACACGTCACAAGGAGCCTCCTCGGGAGACCGGACGGGTCATAGGTCGCCGTCAGATACCGTCTAGGGAGAGAACGAAGCGCGTATAATATCGTAAGAACAAATTCTGCCGCTATACTATTTTATATGTACCGCCGGAGAATGACGTCACTGTCAACGAGGGAGCGACGTACGTCGAAGGAACACGCCGCTGCTCTGCCGCTACCACGCTCGGATCCTCCGATAGACGAAGAGAGGCAGCGGAGTAAGAGGATAGAACCCAGCGAGAAACCGACGTACGCCGAAGGAAAGTGCCGATTCCCTGCCGCTTCCCCGCTCCGGCCCTACGATAGAAGATGGGAGGCTGTGGAGACGGAAGAGGCCCTGCCGAAGAAGTCTTCGATAGAATTCGGAAACTCCGGCAGAGGGTGGGGGTAGGCTACGAGGTGTCCTAATACCGGCGCAAGGGCTCGCGGATCCTTATTTTGTATTCGGCATCTGCCTTAGTTTTTTCCGTAAAGAAAGTAATTATCGTTCCGTGAGGAAAACCCACGAATCGCGATTCCGCTGCGACCTGTGCCTGGATACCTTGGTAAGCCCCCTCAATTACCGATATATATTTGTAAAAGAGCGCGAAATCGAGATTGTCATATCGTGGGTTGTAGACCACCTGGCTTGCCATTCACGGGCAGGTTCTGCAAAGTGCGACCGGAGTGCCTTTGTCTCGTAGGGAAATTAGTTTAAGTTAGAAGGGTAAAAAACCCAGGGGCCCCTGTCCGGGACGGTCGCGGATCCCGACGTCCGGACTTTTTCGTGTCGTCGAGAAATCGCTTCTCGATCTCTCAAATCGCCACTCGGCTGGATCACCGAACCTGTACCGGGGAATGGTACAGCGTAATCTGCAGTCAAAGTATCGTCTCGAGTAGGCCTTTGCCAGTATTGTACCCTCCCACGTCTCGATTTCGCGAACTCTTGGTACGGGAGTAGAACGTAAAGTGCATGTTTGTCGTACCGGACATTTCGTGTTTGTCGCGTAACTTCTCGCTTTCTCTCTCTAGACGGTCGCCGATACAGAATCGTCTGCGTGTAGAATTAAATCGCGTCTCGTATAAGTTTAAGTGCGTTAGATCCCGTTGCGTTTAGTATAATTGCGTTTCGTCGCGTCTCGTCGCGTCCCGTCGCGTCTCGTCGCGTTGCGTCGCGTTGCATTCCGTTAAAATAATTGCGTCGCGTTTTGTTAAGTATTTGCGTTGCGTTTCCATTAAATTAGTCGCGTCGCGTACCGTTCCGGGAATCGAGAAAAATCAAAGATTGTATTCCGCTTAGGATCTTACATATTTTGTTTCCGTGGTTAAAATCTCGCGGAGATCGTATCTCGGCCTTCCGCCGAGAGTGTTACGGTTAAATCGAATTCCGATACTGGATCACACCGTACGCCTAGGTTATTTAGATTTTAAATAAAACACCGCTGTTAACAAATACCGCTAAATTGAGGTTTCTCGCGAATTGTCCCGAATCAATTACTCTCGTCCGCCTCCGCGTCTGGCTCCTTTACCCTTAAAGAATCCCGTCACTCTACCATTTCGTACGGATACTGAGCTACCGAGCCGTTCCGCCGCCTATTCGAATCTTCCGCGTTTTTCCGAGATTGACATAAACGATTTTCCCAGCTTTCCGCTCTAGAGTCTCGTTTCGCGTCTAAGTTCTTTATCGCGACGCTGAGAAGCGTCTGGCGCCAAATTATCAAACAAAATAAAGCGATATCGAACGGGTTCGGATCGGGCGCCGAAGTGCTACGCATTCGCGAATCCGCGGAGGCGCCGCGGCGGTCATCGTCGCGGGCACGGTCCGGAAGGGCCGATCGAGAATTCGCGGGCGAAGCGGGGTCGCGGGTTGTTACCGAGCTAGCCGCGAAATACCGTGTAGCACAGTAAGAAATACTGGTAAGTACAGTAATACGAAATATTTGAAATATTTCGTTTGCTTTTGAATCAAAATTCGTTTCGGCACGCTCTTTCATATGATATAAAAAAATATATACCATTCCATTAAAAAAAAATATATACTTGTAGGATAAAAATGAAATTAGGCACGATTGTGTTAAAAAGAAGAAGATTTAATAAAGGAATATAATTTATAACGCAATAACGAGTATCCGCGGGATTATCGAACGGGAGCCGATGCTACGCGATCTTTCTATGACGCCGTCGTGGTACGCCATTTACGCTTTTCCCGCGAAGAAACAAACAAATGCCGATCGCGGTTCTCATGGTAACATGCGTGCACGCAGGACGCGCGCAGCCGAACGTACATCAGTAACGCTGCACACTGGGTGTCCAGATTATTCGGCACCACAGTATATGCGGCGATCGAGTCTTCCCGTCGCATACTATATGAATCTGGCCCTTTGCGGACTACCGCCGCATATATGCGTTCTGCGTAAATCATCAAATTGGCCGAAGAACTCATATATGCGTTTGGCGAAAACAGTTGATTGAGCCGAGAAACGCATATATGTGTCCGACGTAAATGCGTGGCTATGGCCGAGAAACTTAAAACTATGCGTTCCGCGAAAACAATTGATAGAGCCGAGAAACGTGTACATGTGTGCATGCGCGTAAATCTGTGCATGTGTAACGTCCCTGGGGAAACCCTTTTTCTTTCTACCGGCATCATCGCGACAATCTTCTACCCATCGATTAGAACACCCAATTATCGACAGTGATCGCCAAATTACCGACAATAGGTTACGTATCGACTATCGATCCTATCCGACTCGACGATCGATAATCAATATAATATATATATATATATATTAGCATTTATGTTAATTATCTTATTATTTTGATTTAGAGTAGGTAATATTTTCCGCGAAAATAATTGAACATTAAGTTTGAATCATTAAAACTAAATTATGTATTATTTTATTTTATTTTTCTAATAAATAGTTTGTATAAGAATTTCCGTTACGCTATAATGTGTTTATGCGCCGCGATACTCGCCGAAATCCTTGAGACCAGCGTTGATCCAAGAAAAGGACAGATATACTAGTCCCTGTCTCTCTTGTTTCTATCTACGACGTTATCAGATACTAAATTAATTAAATTAACTAAATCAATTTATATATATATATGTAAAATTAATTAATACTGAACTATTAATATCCGAAACCAGAATTATCTCCTTCAACAAAAGAAAACTGTAAATCGGAATAGATTTGACTCTCGTAGAACTCGTGCGTAACTAATTAGAAAAGGATAGAAAATACATTTTTCGCTAAAACACCGTCACACTATTATTTTAATACCGAACTGTTAGTCAGAAATTAGAGAGCGATATTTAAAATATAATTAAACCGTTCAATTTTATAATTAATGTATAATAACGAAATTATATGAAATTTAGATATTCTGACGTCACAGAAATTCCAGGAATTCTGCGGACCTGCGAGTATAAAAGGGCGAGCGAAACTCGTCTCGGGTCAGAACAGTCTTCGAAATCGAGCTAGTCACAACTCTCTGATAAGGAACAGTTTTCGCTGTTAAAGGGTCAACAGATTCTTAAGCCTTGGCTGGTCAAGCGGGTGTTTGCCATTCGGGTACTTGGTCGCTGGGTCGTTTAGTAGCCAGTGAACAACAGGCTCCCCGTTTAAGCGATCTTGTAACCGGAACTCCGTCAGGAGAGTGCGATACTTTGCGCCAGAAAAGATTAAGACATCGAGCGAAAAGCCCACAGCTACTCGTACTTGATCTTAGTCAAATTGCTGACGTGCCAGCAAGGGCAGTCTAGCAATTACGATTTCATAATTAGAGTCAAGTTTGATTTGCTACCCTGTTGGACGTATATTGTTCATCTGACTCTGGATCGTTGGGTCGTTTAGTAGCCAGTGGACAACAGGCTCCCCAATTAAGCGATCTGGTTTTGGGTGTCAGTGTGCGCTTTGACAAAAAGGGTCATGAACAGTTAGTTGTCGAGTCAGATGATAAAGAGTAACTGTTCCGAAGAAATAAGTTATTAGATTCAGATAATTTTTGGTAACTTGAATTACTAAAAGAATACTGTTCTCACTTTGGCGTTTTCTGTAGTCGACTACACCACGTTAGATAGTTGTTTAAATCTGTCTAATTTTTGCGAAAGCGTATTTAGGTGCGTTTAGAGAATTTCACTTAGGTCGAATTCCTCGCGGCGGTAGATTACAAAGCGCTAACATTATTAACTTTATAAAATTTCATTTATATAAATCTAGATACCGAATTGCTCTTAGATTATAGTGTAACATCCCGGGAAGAGTTCTTTTTCATATATGACAGTCCCATGTTCAATTTCATTACCCACTGTGAGAATAGTTAGTTACCGACAATAATAGACTATTACCGACAGTACATTATATACCAATTACCTTATGTATTCAGTTCAGCGGTCGGTAACCGATACATATATATATTTATTTTATTTTCAATAATTATTTTATATTTTCAATTTAGAGAGGATAATGTAATTTACAAAGACAATCAAATGTTAAGTTAATTCATTTAAACCAAAAATTAATGTATTATTTTATAGTTACTCCAATAAATGTATAATTCTATACGGAAAATTCCGTAATGCGATGTGCCTACGTGCCGCGATGCTCGCCCCGAATTTCCTAGTATTCTCGCGTAATCCTCGAGAAGGATAAGAATATATTTTACAATTTCGATGTTATTAGTTATTAACAACCATTAGTTGAACAAATCAGTTAATGCATATCGAGCGTACTAATATTATGTTATCCGGAAATAGAGTCAGATGTTAGTTTATTGCAGTGAATATTGTAAATTATAATATTGTTCAATGGAATGTTCTAGAAACACCGTATGCTTATACATTTAGATTCAATCCGTATAGAAGCCGTGCGTAGTACATAAAGGAAGACAGAAAATGCAATTTCATTAAAACACTACTAAAATACTACTTTTATATCAACAACATAAACCATTGAGTAGAATGCGATATTGATAATGAAATTAAATCGTTCGTTTTCATAATTAATGCCTAATTGCGAATTTATACGATAATTATATATTTCGACGTTATGGGGGTTTTCCGAGAATGCGCCAGGCTGGCGAGTATAAAAGGCCGAGCGGAGCTCGCCAAAATCGCAGAACAGTTTTCGAAGTCGAGCCAGCTAGAAGTCTTCAGATAAGTATAACCGGAACAGTTTTCGCTGTCAAGAGCCGCAACGAATCTTAATACTTGACTGGTAAAGCGGGTATACGCCATTTGGATACTTGGTCGTGGGTCGTTCTAGTAGCTAGCTAACGCAGGCTCCTCATTCAAACGGTCTCGTATCTGAAACTCCGCTAGGAGAGTGCTATACTTGGCGCCAAGAGAGGCTAAGATATCGAAAGGATAGCTCTCAGCTACTCATATTTGATTTTACATCGGATTGCTTACGCGCCATCAGATTCTCGGAGCTCGCTCTGGGTCGTTTCGTAGCTAGCTAACGCAGGCTCCCCATTTGAGCGGCTTGGTCTCTGAAGCCCATGTCTTTTGGGTGGCAGTTCAGCAATCACGATTTTATAATTAGAATCAATTGATTTGCTACCCTGTTGGACTTACATTGTTCGCCTTTTCCTGTATCGTTGGGTCGTTCTAGTAGCTAGCTAACGCAGGCTCCCCAATTAAGCGATCTGGTTTTGGTTGTCAGTGTTCGTTTTGACGAAAAGGGTCATGTACAATTAGTTGTCGAGACAAATTAAGAAAGAGTAACTGTTCCGAGTAAAGTTCATTAGAATCAAACAAATCTTGGAATTTTGAATTAGTAAAAGAATATTGTTCTGTCATCAGCGTAATTTCCGTAGTCGACTACACCGCGTTGGATATCAGATAAAATCGTTAATCTGTCTAACTTTGCGAAAGCGTATTTAGGTACACTTAGAGAATCACACTTAGGTCGTGTTCCTCGCTGTGGTAGACTATCACGCGCTAGTATTAATAATTTCGTAAAAGACTTTTCATTATATAAAATTATAAACGTATTAATCAATATAAATTTTGTAATTGCGATAGCGTTCGAGACGAGAACTGAATAATATAGAATATCGAATTCAATTAATTATATAAAACGAAGTTAGCTTCATCCGAAAACAGACTTAGGTACGATCTAATATAAAGTATTACCTAGCGAGAGTCATTTAGTTAGATTCATAATTATCTATTACGTATTGCTTAATTTGCCAAGTTCTGTTATTTCTATTATTAATATTATATCAAGTCTATTCTAGTGTCTTTAATCAAATCAGTATACTTTTCATATTTTGTTATTTGTTACTTGTTATTTGTTAAATTCATCATCTTCGTTATTTTATTGAATAAACCCTTATTGTTGAAAGATATTGACCTGTGGATTTCATTCCTTAACCGCATACCACACGAATCCCACAATCTTTACATTTAGTTATTTTCCAAAACGAGTCGTTCAGTTGGTAAAAGCCGCTCTTTACCTTACTAGCGCTAGTAACTATCTGAACTTAGGTTCCAGAATCGTTACAATAGCGTCGAACACAAAAATCGTGTATCAAATTTAGTTAATATTACGAATGCGAAGTTTGCTTTATCAGTGACCCGATTCAGATACGGTCCAATATAAAGTATTAAATAGCGAGTTTCATATCGTTAAATTCACAATTATAAATTACATATTGTTTAATTTATCAAATTATATTACTATTATTATTTCAAGATCTATTTAGTTTCTCTATTCTAATTAATCAATTATAATCTATATATTTTTCTTTATTTGTTGTTATTGTTATTTGTTAGTTTTATTTCTTTTTTATTGAATAAATTTAATTGTTGAAAGATATTGATTTTTGGATTTCAATCGTTAACCGCGCACCACACGAATCCCACAATCTTAATTAGTAGAAATCGAGTCGTTTAGGGGTAAAAGCCGCTCTTTACCTTTCTGCGCTTGTAATAAACTGAACTTAGGTTCCAGGGTTGTTACACATGTACATATAATATGTCCAGAATTTGACTTGGAATACTATGAACGAAAACCGCGTTTAAGCAGAAATATGCGCTGGCAATTTTTAATGACTATCGCGGCAGGAGCTCGGCCCCTCGGTACGGTTCACTTCGACCCGTCCCGTTCACTAAGGGCTAGATAGACCATAGTTACATTCTATACGCACTAACACCTACTTCGCGGCGTGCTGTCGAGTTATATGTATAGAAAAAAAAATAGCTATACAAGCTTTGCCTATGTTTGGCTGTACAAAGGTTGACATGTTCAAGAAAATCTTTTAATTTTGCGCCGCCTCCGAAAAAGTTGAAATGTATTTAATATACTACCTAACGAGTAAATAGGTTTAATTCATATCTGCGACGTAATTGTATGATTGAATGAAATAGAAATTACTTCATTAGGAAATAGAAATTATTTTATACTTTTTAATGCATTTCGAAGTCGGTATATTTTTTTTCTGAAAATTATTTTATTATGTATATAAAATGATTACTGTAGTAAGAAATAAGAAAGTTGTAATCTTTTCCTTTGCTTGCATTAGTGCGTGTCTCACCGATATTCGATCCTCGTCGTTTCGGCGACTGATTGTGTTTCATTCTTGACTAATTTCGAGGGAGATCCCCCCAGTAGTGGGGATAGAATTTTAACATTTACGATAGAGATCTTTTTAACATTTACGGAGAGAATACTGTAAAATATAAGTGAAATTCGTAAGTCGTAAAGTAGTCATAGCAGTAAATAGAGATGAAACCACTGATGGTATCGTTAAGGCAAATAAGTGAAAGTGATTGAAGTAATAGTGATTTTCCAAATTTATGTAATTCAAAAATTTCTGAAATTTTCTAATTTCTACATTTCAATTTTTCAAATTTCCATATTTTCAAATACTTCAACTTCCTACTTTTCAAATTTCCAAAACTCGAATTATGGAAATTCTGAAACTTACAGATTTTCGAATAATAATAATAATTCCCAAATTCTAAATTTGCCAAATTTCGAAATTTAAGTTTCCAATTCAAACAGTTGAATAAGGTTTCCATTTTGATTTATGCAATTGTCTCTCAATTTACGTGAAGTTCTGTGTGGATACGTGTTATACAAATGAGAATTGTGTAAACAATGTCTATCAGTAAAAAATGAGAATATAAGTTTTAGAAATACATATTTATTTCAAATTACTTCACAAAAGAAATGACGTTTAAAAAAAATTAAGTTTACTCGATGTTAGTATCGCTACTGCAATTTCAAATGATAAATTCTTCGTAATTGATGCAAACGTATAATTTTCATTGCTTCAAACATTTGAAATTCCGAAATTTTTAGAAAAATATATTTTCCGGCCACATAAATTAATATTGCACATAAAGACTGCTGTGTAGATAATTTATCTCGTAAAAGAAGGACCGCGTAAAAAAGTGCCACGTAAATTGAAGGGTGGGTAAACTTTTATTAGGGGGCTTCAAATAAACTTCAAATAATTTCGAGGTAACACCGAACCGACACGGTTTCATGAAAGTCGACCCGTATACTTCAGGGTATGACGGTGTTTTTTATTTTGTTTCGAGCTTCGTTTCAGGAGCTGAGCTACAATGCATTGTGTGATGCGAATTATATGTTAATCGCAGAACTTAATTGATGAAATGTAAATCCTTTACATTCTCTGTCTTATTGAAATGAACGTTACAGTACCGTGCGACTATTTTTAAATTGAACACGAATAATTTTGTATTAATAGCGACCATAATAACTGTTACCGTAACCACACAAAACATCGAACTTCGAGATACCAACATTTGTAATTCCTTTAGAATTAATGCCACATTTTACAGATGTCAGTACAATTATTCATGTTGCCTAAAATATTTAATCAAATTTCTGCTTTATTTACATGAATATTATCTGCAATACAGACGAAGTGTTATAGGGTATGTTACAAAGTTCGCATTTTCAAATATGTCAAACTTGCACGATTCTAATTTCGGGATTAGGGGGTCTTTATATTTGTTTCTATAGAAAAATATTAAGCTGACCAATCGACACATGGCATTTCAGAAAATCTTTCGTAATCGAATTGTCATTTATAAGCTATGCTTTTTACATTCATTGAAGTTTATTGAATGTAGAAAAATGCAACGAACAAAAGAAATAACGAAATGCCCAAGCAAAAATCAAAGAATGATATGTATATTTGTAAAATAATCTTAATGCGAGGATAAAAGTTTCTTTGGTAATTCCAAGCGTTTTTCTTGTATCGAGAATTTTAATCTGATAAGTTATTACATATAAATGTGTCCAAATTGCGTTGCGTTTGCTATCATTTTAATAAAAAAAATGACACGAAAATAAGGCCGGAGAAAGTTGTATAAAAAATATTTTAATTAAAAATAATAATGTTCACAATGAGTTAATATTGTAAACAGTTGAAGAGGGTTTCGATCTTTGCCGATTGCCGCAATCGCAGCGTCTTTTTCTTTCTAACTCACTAGTCTTTTCTGTGTTCAAAACTTATTTTTGTCAATTAAACTAATAAGTATAGTCCAAATTATATTGTGTTTAGTCTCATTTCAATCGGAAAAATATGAAAAACCTATTGCTAAATAATTTATAACAAGAAAATAGAAAATATAAAAGTTTTACTCCTGCGTTGATATTGTCTCGCGGATTTATTTCAGCTCGGCTTATGTTATATTTCTCGCGAAAATAGTTTATAACGTTTCAAGTGATTGCCCCCTCCCCCAGTGTTGGAGATAATTTTTTTTGTTTATATCGTATAAATCACCCTTGCTTATATCGAGGAGTTGCTTAGCAACGTTTGTGGCACGCGTAGCCGACATTTTATGCTCCGCCATGTTGTCGAAACCGTTGACGATTTTTCGGTTTCGCCAACGGTTGTCGTAACCATTAGCAACCAACTATCGGTGGTGGTGGATTGGTGTAAACAAATAAAAGACACTGTCGCACTCGGCAACGGCACAGTGTATTGCCGACAGTATAAGTGAGTGGTTGTCTTATTTCTTTATTAATTTACTTATCAGAAAGAGGTGGTTCTTGAAACGGATTGGCATCCCATGTAAGTTAATGTATTTAATTCATTTATTTTATTAATTTAATTTCGATCGCCTTTATTTCGATCGCCACAGACGTTATGAGGAATTTGAAAAATATTTAATAGTTTTCATATGTTTTGTTTCAAATTACAAATACACATAATAAAATGCATAAAATTTGCAATCATTTTTATGCCATAAATGTTAATGTTATTGCTAATTAGTATTTCTTCGGTCATCTCATTTGTTTTGTTAGATTTGCGGTTCTTTCTGGCATTGGTTATATATATGTAACGTAGCCGTTTCCTCCACCCGCGTTGCTAAGCAGCGCGGTGGAGTACGCGGCTCACGGACCCCCTTGTGCCGGACGCTTCAGCGCGCCAGGGTCGACGCGAGGGGGCCGATCGCGGAAGGAAGGGGACTGGTCGCGGGTACAATAGAGAACACACGGTTTAGCTCTAACTATATCTGTTTATTATTATTAGGATCCGCCGTGGACGCGGAGGTGGTCGCCGGTTCGTCTACAGTCTTCGGTTTCTAGAATGTACAAATATCGGTGTTAGACGCGGTCGTTGATACAATATGGCGGCGGTGGCGGCGCGGGTCTTATAACTAACGCTTACAATATAGTCTTACATACTACGCTTACATGCTACGCGCTTATATACTATGCCTACCTATTCTTACAATCTATCTTATCTCCTAATAGAAAAATTAACAAAAAAGCGTCATTTTTTAATATATTATTTAAACAAATGCGATTTTTTAAAATCCATTTGGACAGTTGGATTCCGCATTAAAGAATACACAACTATGCAATTTAAACCACCCCTCTAGCTCTACTGGTTCCCGAGATATTCCACAAAACGTGATTCTCACCCCCCACTTTGAGGGTTATTTTCACCCCCTTAACATGAATGATGGCAGCTAAAAAAAAATACCTGTCGAATATTTTTTCGAGAACTACATTATATCCAATTTCATAAAAATCGGAAATTATCACTTCGGGATGGTCCCTTGTTAGATAAACTGTAAATGCTCAGTTCTTGCCTAATATTTTAAAAATTAATTTTCGGTACATCTAAATACACCATATTTTGTTCATAATTCCTTGTACATATACTAATTTTTCAACACCATAGTAACTAATGTAATCACATTTTTGAAGTTGCTGTCATTGCTTCAATGTAGCAATAAGAGAGAACTGCATTTATATTTTTTCTCCACTGTAGTACTACGTTTAATGTATTCTTGTTTATTAAACTTCATAAACACGTTTTACGCTCGTTTGACCGTTTCAATGTCTTCGTACTAACAAGACCGTTTCAATACCTTCGTACTAACTGTGACCTCTGGAACATCGATTTCACTTTTTTTTTACCATTTGTGAATTTCGTACATCGAAAGTAATAGTTTTGAATCACAGTATATTGTAGTTTTGTTGGACATTACTGGATTTGTTAAACCGAAAGCTGAGGTTGAGACGCATATCATTTCTTATTTGTTCTTCTTTTCTTTTCATTTTCTTAATTTTTTTTTATTGGAACGGATTAAAAAATGAGCGTCCTGAAATTTTAATGAAATAGATTAAATATACGAAATTTTTGTATTTGCTTAAATTTCGTATGAAATCAAAGAAAATTTCGTATGAATGTAGGATATATATCGGGAAAGGTTATTGATAGGGTATCAATAATTCGTGGGCGATTTTAAAGTAAATGACTGCGATTCTTTTACTGACGTTTTCACGACGAAAGTCAATACAAGAGTGTCTTCATTGACACGATCCTGTCTTGAGGACACCCCCGTCAGCGTGGCTGTTTAGGGCACTTGGGCCCAGCGAAGTTTCCTGAGGGAGGGGAAGTGCAATGACAAAGAGCGGATGGCCTGTGTCGACTATTCGTTAATTTCTATTTTCTAACATTCGGCCATACTGACGTTAGGTCTGTCCCCAGACTCACAATAATATTATTTTTAAATGATCTTAGCTGAAAGAATAAAAGGAGTGTTGTCGTGACATGACACCGTCGTATCACTCACGATCAACTACGGATACCGTTGTATCCCTTGTAAATCTTTGATGCACTTTGCATCGCTTGTTGGCTACCACCCCGCCTGAGACACACTTTGTGTCCGTCTGGTTCGGTGCCGGTCTTTTACATGATACCGTTGTATCTGCAATTGGTGTCTGCCTAAGATACCTGTGAATCTATGCTCAGCAGTGCTGACACACTTTGTGTCCTGACGCTCGTTGCGCCTTCTTACTTCAGTTGTTCCCGTCGGAACTTCAGCGGATGACGATCTTTCCGTCCTCGCTCCTGGTTAGGTGTTCGGACCGTTGCTCTCACATGTAGGGCCTTGCCTGGTCGTCGGACAAGCATCCCCTCCTTACTCATCGGGACATTACGCCTCCGATCGGCCTTGTTGTTTTTGTGAACAAAACTCAAAAACATGTGAGACTGTATTCATTTCGTTCGGTAACCGACTTCTGGTCACGGCTACCCTAAACAAAACTACAAAAAATACTATAGATTATTTCTAAAAAGAAAGGATATTAGACAACTTCAGTCTTGTACGTCGTGGTCATCCCCTTGGATTGTAATCCACGGTTTAATTCTATCAGCGGCAACGATAGTTCGTAATCGTTTCACTCCTTCTCGTAGATCTTCTACGTCATAACGGTCGTTAGGTAACACCGCTCTAATTCGGAATGGTCCTTTATATTTCGGTAGTAACTTTCGACTGCTTCCAGTTGAAGGTTCACTGGTTATTTGTACTAAGACCAATTCATCAACGGTATACCTGCGAGCTTCTTTTCGCTTTCGATCACACCGTTCCTTCTGTTTTCGTTGGTCTTCAGAGATATGCTTACTAATATTTTCACGAAGTTCTTCTAAATTAAGTCGATCCATCCTATCCTGTAATGATGATGATAATAATAATAATAATAATAATAATAATGATAATAATAATAATAATAATAATAATAATAATGATAATAATGATAATAATAATAATAATAATAATAATGATAATAATAATAATAATAATAATAATAATAATAATAATAATAATAATAATAATAATGATGATGATTATAATGACGTTAATAACGGCGGGAGGAGTAGGATATAACACGCCCCCCCTTTAAAATGGAAGATGTATACCCTAACGGGTGTGCATCTTCCTTCGATAGCTTGTATGGTGTTTGTTGCGTATTTTGGTTTATACATTTGTTTATCTGTCACGAATTTATACATGTGTCTATCTGTCAGTGTAACGTTTTCGGGTGTGTGTGTGTGTGCACGCGTTCCTTTTCTTCTGTTGGGCAGTGACAATATAGTACTTATTACTAGTTACAATGGTGTCGCATAGTACGCTCGATTTTGGCTTGTTGTCGCTGCTGTTGAATAATTTTCTATGTTTTTGAGTAATATGATTTCGGGTTTAACATTACTAGATGATGGTATAATCGGATCTGACGATAGGTTTGTTGTAGTTGTCGGCGCAGAACGGTTTTTATCTCGCTTACAGGATGAAAATAGTCTTATTATTTTCGTAAAGATTGACAATTTATATAATATAGCCAAGATAGTAAGTGATATGATAACGAAACCCGTCAAGTGTAAGACGGAGTGTATGTTCGTTATACGTTGTTCTGTTCTTTTGTGCTTAGCAATTTCTTTTGCTTGGTTAACAATATCGCTTAATTTAGTGCCTGTAGTAGCCAGATCATTCGTATCAACGTATGGCTTTATATGCGGTATATTTAAATGTACTTCCGAAAGGTTTGTAGATGCTAGCGATCGGTCTAAGTTAGTAATATTTAACTGAATTGGCGGTACATATAATTTTCGTATTTTAGATTCGAGAACTCGCGTGGTGGTTAGCGTGACAACCGTGGAAGTCGCTATGCATTTGGGAGCAATTTTAATTACTCCGATTGAGTTTATCGTAACGTGTATCGGATCCTTGTTAGGACAAGTTATGTGTAAGGGTTCTGCAATGGAAGTTGAAAATATCCAGGTATTCGGTTCTGTTAGTTGAGTCCAGAATGAAGTGAGCATTTTTATGACCCGAATATCGCAGGTAGTGAAATCGACGATTTTTGGATTTATTAATAGATTTACTTCACATGTAACTTTTGCAACGGTGTGAAATAACGGTCTCGTGCGCTTACAAAGATATATACCCATGGTTTCTTTACATTTTTCGATTTGGCTTTCGGTTAGCGGAGTGTATAAAACACGATCGCTTGTTATTGCTAAATATGGAGCTGCGGGTGTTATATACGCGTAGTTTTTATCTATTGATTCTTGTACCATTGGTACTGGTATTAATTTATATAAATTAAATATGTTGATTATCAATAATGGGATTTCCAGTATATAAGTGAGACGGCTTTTTGCATATGCCACCTGTACTTTTGAAATTCTAATTAGTTCTTCCATATAATTTGGTTCCGAAGGAGTTGGGAAAATTATGGATGGGTTCGAGGCTTGGATTTCTTTTATCGTAACGGCAAGTTATATGCGTGTTTAAGTTTGTTAGTGTGCACGGTTTTAGTGCTTGTTGGACTTAGATATATTATAGCGTTTACATCATTAACGATATCTTTAATTACGTATGGACCGGAGTAATGATTATCCAGTTTCCCTATTTTTTCGTTTAGCAGATAAACAGATTGTCCTGGTACAAATTTTTGTGTATTGGCATTACGATCATAGTATAGCTTCGAATTTTGTTTTGCTTTATTTAGGTTTTCGGTTGCAAGATTACGTAGTTCTGTTAATCGCGTCGTAAGGTCTACTAAAAATGTTTCGTACGTAAAGTTATGCTTCTCTAAGTAATCAAAGCTAGAAGGTACGCGAGCTTTTTTTCCAAAAATTAATTCATGGGGCGTGTATTTTGTGCCAACGTGTACTGATGTATTGTAAGAGAATATGGCAAACCTAATCCATCTGTCCCAGTCCCTGGTCGTTGTGATATAGTGTTTTAAGTATTCTATAAGTACTGCGTGGCTTCTTTCTAACGATCCGTTCGTTTGAGGATGAAAGGCAGTAGTTTTCAATTGTTTAATTTTAAATAATTTAGCTAATTGTCTCATAGTTGAACTCATAAAATTAGTAGCTTGATCAGTTAAAATGTAGTGAGGGGCGCCGTAACGAGTTATGAATTCCCTTGCTAAAGTCGTTGCTACAGTTCGTGCGGTCATATCAGGAAGTGCGTATGCTTCGCAAAATTTCGTAAGATGACATTGTACTGTCAGTATATATCTATTTCCGTTTTTCGATGTCGGTAAGGGTCCCACAATATCTAGAGCTACTTTCTCGAATGCATCTGCTGGTGTATCTGTGATAACCATAGGTTGTTTGGTTTTAATTCTAACCAATTTCTTCCTTTGGCAACTATTACATTTCCTGATGAATTGTTCGATTTCTTTTTTCATACAGGGCCAAAAATATTTTTCGCGAATTCTATTAAAAGTTTTAACGATGCCTTTGTGACCTCCGATTGGTGATTCATGATTTTCGCGTATAATGTTTAGTCTGTCTTCTAAATGAGGCGTTACTGTTTTGTCCAAACATAGCATTATAGTTATTCCGGAATCTTTATATATATAACGAAATATGCTTTGTATTTGTGTCATGTAAAATGGGTTCAATCCTACATCTTTTACGGCGACGGCGATGGACTTAATATTTTTCCTAATACAAACGTGTTTTAAATTATTTAAAGTTTCGAATAGGTTTTCTGATGTTGGCGTGTCGTGTTCTTTGTCCTTTACTACTAAACTAAGGATATATTTATTTTTTGATTTTGTTAAAACTACTTCTCCTATGGAGAGCGGTTGACTTTGAATATCGCTTTCTTTTAATAATTTCTTTTCTAGCAATGTTCTTACAGTAGGTGTAGAGCTTTTGCCGTCTGCCGATATAAAATGTACATAATCGCTGTTGGTCATAAAAATTGTATCGTTCGTTACTATAACATTTGGTGTGGTAGTTATACTAGTAAAGTTTCTAATAAAGTCCGCGTAATCCCTACAACTCTGTTCTTGTCCAATCCTAGAATCAGTAGTTAATGTGTCATTTAATCTTTCGTCGTTACCGCTGATGGGGTAATGCACATCTGCTTTTGTTTGAATAATTTCATGTACGAACGAATCCTCACTGATGCTTCTATTTAAGGTCGAATTGTGTACGTCTGTGGATATATCCGTGGGTTTGTTGTTACTTAAAATCGGTTCTTCAGTATTTAATCTTTCTCCGTCGTTTGTGTGTTTGTTGTTTTTAGAAGTTTCATAAAAGTCTATATTTTGGGGTGAAATTATATCTTCTATTGGTTGTGCTTTCATATTGTCAGTCGTAATTGCTTCGATATCTGTTTCATCGTCAGTGTCTGTATTTGTATCCGTACCTGTGTCTATGTCTGTGTTCGTATCTGTTTCTGTATTTGTTAGCGCGTCTAAATGTGGAATTTTGTGTCGAGGATTAATTGATGATTCCGAATCCGAGGATCGTTTCCTGCGATGATATAGATGTGTCGTTTTTGTTCGCTTACGTAAATTATACGTATGTTTCTGTGTATTTTCCGTCGAAGGATCCGTACTTGTGCGCCGCGGTCTTTTCATTAAACTAACGTGTTCTTTTTTTTGTTTCTTGGAAGCTTGACGTGTCTTTCGATATAGAGTTTCCCGTAGGTTGTAATTGTGTTTAGTTTCCGTATTTGTGCTCGAAGTAGTAGTAGTTCTAAGACGTTTGGTATTAATAGGGAGTATGGTTAATGGATTGCATGGATTTCTTGAGAGAGCATCTATAAACCGCCAGCGTAGTAGTCGCGACAATGGGTCACTGACGTTTTCTAACCATATAAGTGGTTTGTGATCCGTTACTAATGTAAACGTGTTACCGTATAGATAAGGTCTGAAGTGTTTTACCGCGAAAACGATAGCTAATAATTCCTTTTCTGTGACCGAATAGTTTATTTCGGCTTTGTTAAGAGTGCGAGAGGCATATGCGACGGGTAAATCTTTGCCGATTGGTCCCTGACTTAACACTGCACCTAGAGCATGTTTTGATGCGTCGGTTGTTAGGATGAATGGTTTCTTAGGGTCCGGGTATTGTAAAAGTGGTTCTTGGCATATAGTGTCTCTTAGTTGTTCGAACGCTATTTCTTGCTCAGTCGTCCAGTGGAATTGAGTGTTTTTTTTTAATAAGGTAGTTAACGGGTTTGCAATTTTCGCGAAATTTGGTATAAATCGCCGATAGTAACCTACAAGGCCTAAGAATTCTTTAACGTTCTTTTCAGTTTTTGGTACGGGAAATTCTTTTACGGCTCGTACCTTCTCGGGATTTGGCTGTACACCATTTTCTGAAATTTTGTGTCCTAAATAAGCTACCTCGCGTCTTAAAAACTCGCATTTGTTTGGTTGAAGTTTGAGTCCAGCGTTTTCTAAACGTACGGCAAGTTTCCTAAACTTTATTTCATGTTCTTCGAGAGATCGTGCGTAAATAACTATGTCGTCGATAAACCCGAGTACGTCTAATCCCATTAATATTTGGTTCATTAATCTTTGAAATGTCGCCCGTGCGTTTTTTAAGCCGAAAGGCATTCGCGTGTACTGATAGTGTCCATGTGTTGTGGAAAAAGCTGTCTTATATGCATGATTTGGATCCATGGGTATCTGGTGAAACCCGGATGCTAAATCAAATGTTGAAAAGTATTTAGCACTGCCGAGCTGGTCAAGGATGTCTGTGATATTTGGAAGTGGGTATGCATCTCCAACGGTTTTTTCATTCAACTTACGAAAGTCCACTACCATTCTCCATTGTTTGTTACCTTCGATATCCGGTTTCTTCGGGACTACCCATATTGGCGAATTATAGGGGGAAGAAGACGGTTGTATGATATTTTCGTTTAATAATTTTGTTATTTCTCTTTGTATTTCGACTTTGTGTATTTGTGGATGACGATATTGTTTAGTATTGATTGGTGTTTCGTCTGTTGTGTGTATACTGTGTTTTATTAATGTAGTTGCAGGAAGTTTGTCCCCTGGTAAATAAAATAGGTGATTATATTTTTGTGTTAGTTGTAAGATGTTTTCTTTTTCTTCTGAATTTAAGTGGTCTAATCTTAGAGTTGCGTGCAGTTGAGTGATTCTTTCTCTTTGTGATAAGTTTATGGGATTTATAGCTATGTTTGTTGTGTCGACGGATGATCCGTGAGAAGTATTCGTAATCTCTTGAAGAAAACGTTGATATTGTAGACGCGCCACGTGCCGACCGTTATCTATACCTGTGCTGGGTACCGGATGTGCAAGGTGGACTGATACCGTATCGTTGCAACTGTAACTCGCAGGAACCTTCGATTGCATCCTTTCCGACTCGCTGATGCTTGAGAATGTTTTGCGCGCCTTATCAGTAGAGATGCTTTTAATTTCTTGGGATTCAGACGGGTCAACGTGTGTTAATATTGCTGATGGTGTTGGGAAAGTTACGTCTACTTCGCTCGCCTTAACTGTATAAGCGTAAGCTATCCCGTTGGTTTTTTGACAAGAGATTCTCCAATGAATATCCTATCTCCTAAATTTAATTTTTCTAAAATTCCGATGTCTATTTTTTCCGTGTTTGCTATTCGCACGGGGATAACTTTAACCGTTCGACCGGGGATAACTATGCTTTTATCATGAAAGGGTACAGTTGTATTATTGCTTAAGGTTAATGATTGCGATAAGAATGAAAGTGTTGCTTTTTCCTTGTTTAAAAAGTCTGTCCCTAAAATGCCCTTTTGATTAATTGGGAATGAGTCCGGTACGATGTGAAAAGTGTGTGAGTTATCGTTGATTATCATTGTAATTTCGGCTAAAGTTTCCGTTGTTTCTGTTGTTATTCCTCTTAGTTTGATTTTATTTCGTGTATTACATGGCGTATTTGGTGTCACTACGTTATGTTTAATTAGATTGACGCGTGATCCTGAATCAATAAGGAATTCTTGTTGTGATTCGCGAAACTGCTTAGATTCTAAAAGTATTGTGGGCGTGTTATCATTATCTGCCCGGACCGAGTAAATGCGCGCTTTAAAGGATGTTGATAGGGGCGATTTTGTAAGTTTGGGTTTCACAGCTCGCCCGTCTGAGAAACGCTTGTTTCGTTTAAATGTTTTGAATACTCCGTACTTATATTACGAACCGGTGCGTGACGCAAATTATTTTTGGATCGACATTCGTCTGTAGTATGACCTTTAATTCTGCAGTGAGTACAAAATTTTTTATTCCTTTCTAGTGTTCGACATTCTTCGACTATATGACCGTTTCGTTTACAGTAAATACAGCTTTTTATGGGTTGTGAAGCCCGTCTATAAAAATTATTTTTAACGGATCGTTCCTGATAATTGTAAAATTGTGGTGGGAGTGATTGGGGCGGTACAGTTTGTTTGGGATACGAATATATGTTCTGTCGTTGTGGAAATTGTGTGTTCGGTGAAATCGGGATGGGAGTGCGGTAGGTTGGTTCATGGGTATTTAAAACAGCTTGATTGAGGAAAAGTCTTCTATATGGGCAAGTATGATACTCGTGGTCTGATTTACCGCAATATTGACAATCGACTAGTCGTACCGCGTATGATGTAGGTGGGGCCATAAACCTAGCTTGCCTATTTTTTACATGTTCCCATGCGACGCATGCATTTTCTATTGCCTCCTTTAGATTTGCGGGTGATGTAAATCCGACTTTATTTTCTAATTCGGTACTCCTTAGGCCGGATATAAAACTTTGTAGAGCGCTTTGTTCGAGACCGCATATCATACCTCGTGCTATATCGGGGGAATTGATTTCGCGAATAGCTTCTTTCGCTCGGTTTTGTATATTCGATTCGTCTACCGAAATCTAAGGGCGACTCCCACGTTTCTTGTCTTGCGAATGCTAATTCGGTTTGCCATTTAGACTGGCTTTGTCTTGGAACGTACACGCGTTTTATTTCAAGTAACATATTGCGCAGATTGTCAGACGGAAGGTAACCTAAGGCAATATCAGCATCTCCGCGGATTTTCGTTCTAACTACACGCGCTAAGAATGCCGAGTCTGACGGTCGGATTAGGGTACTGGCCGATTCGGAGGCACGAATAAATGAACTAGGAGGAATATTATAACCATCGAAAATTGGTATACATTCCGCGGTTTCTTTTACGGTATATAAACTATCGGCTGTTGCCGGTACATTATTTCTGTTTGTTGTCGCGTTATCATTGAGTGATAGCCTACTGGATAATCGTTCCGCCAAATCGTCGGTATTTGGCATTTTGATAGTCTGATTGAATGGTTCGGACGCACGATTAAGTGTTTATATAGGATGGTTGTCAATTCTTATAACAAACTTGCAGGATAATGTAGAATGTTAGAATGACCATGTCGTGGAAGTACGCTACGGTTTTACTTGATCGCGCGGAGGCTGGTTGGCTGACTCGTGCAGGTTGATGTCCAGGCGGTGATACAGAGACTGCTTTGCGTCCTCCAGAATGTGACTCGTTTGGTTCCGAATCGTTGTATAGATGACCAGCCGATAAATGATGATGTTCCCGTTATGAATGCTGGTCGTTTCGGGTAATGAAATCCTTGCTTCGCACTTGGGACGCCCAACACCGCTGCCACCAATTTATGTTATATCCCCACCGATGTAGTGGGTGGAAATACAACCGCGAGGGAAAAACGTTGGGTCCTAGTCCCGATTTCGAGAGGTGCAAGAGAAATTAACTTAATGATTATAAAATGCTGAGTATAAAAACGTATATTTTACGAACTGTTTGGAATGGAGTACTTTACGAGAGTGTCGCCTCTTCGTTCGGTCTGGATCAGGGTTAGGAGTCTTGGTTTGAAGAGAAGGGAGATTCCGGGTAGGTAAGCAGGAAAGGACAGTTGGACTGTGGGAATAGGACTGTGCTGTTCTTGCACATTCTTATCATGAAGTTATTCTTATGCTACTTGCTTATAATGAAATGGTTACAGTAAATACGCATAATAATAATAATAATAATAATAATAATAATAATAATAATAATAATGATGATAATAATAATAATAATAATAATAATAATAATGATAATAATGATAATAATAATAATGATGATTATAATGACGTTAATAACGGCGGGAGGAGTAGGATATAACATCTGCTTGCTGAAATAAGCAACAACTGCCATATTTCCATCTTCCTGCTGCTGCAATAATATTGCTCCGATACTTAAAGAACTTGCGTCCGTATGTACTTCCGTAGGTCTTGTCGGATCAAATATACATAATACTGGTCGGGATGTTATTTCTCCTTCACTTGCTGAAAAACTTTCTTCTGAGTTTCTCCCCATTGCCATCGTACAGTTTTACGCGTTAGCCGTGTTAAAGGTTCCACGAGTGTCGCAAAGTTCTTAATAAATTTTCTAAAATAACTTGCCAGTCCTAAAAATTGGCGTACCTGCCTAACCGTTTGGGGCTGCGGCATTTCCTTTGCAGCGTCTATCTTCCTTTGACCTGGCCTTACCCCCTGTCCGCTGATTTCGCGACCCAAGTACTCAATATTCTCTTTAAAGAATGCGCATTTTTCAAGTTTAAGGGTCCACCCATGTATTCGGAATGCCTCTAAAACTTTCCGTAAATTGCCTATACCTTCCTCGACCGTTTTCGATGGTATAATAACGTCGTCTAAATAAGGGAACGCAACGGTATCTTTTAAACTTCCAAGTACTTTATTCATCAGCCTTTGAAAAACGGCTGGTGCGTTTATCAAGCCAAATGGCATTCTCAAGAACTCGTAATGTCCTTCGGGTGTGACGAACGCTGTCTTGGCTATAGAATTTTCGGCTGCGGGTACTTGATAATATCCTGACGCTAAATCCAGGGACGTAAAATATTGACTGCCTCCTAATTTATCTATTTGGTCGTCAATGAGGGGTAAAGGATATTTATCTTTTACAGTTATTGCATTTAACTTTCTATAGTCCACGCACATCCTAGTATCTCCCGTTTTCTTTTTTACCAAAGTGATCGGACTCGCGTAAGGGGAATCGGATTCTCTAATTATTCCGTTTTTTAATAATTCCGTAATTATTTCGCGAACGATCTTCTTTTCTGGTTCCGCAAGACGATAAGGATGATATGCAATCGGTTCTTCTGTCAGACATTTAATTTCTATCGACGCCGTATTAGTTTTGCCATGATCTTTCATCGACGATTATATGCAATCGCGGAATTCTTCCATTAATGCGACGCATAACTTCCGTTCCTTTTTCCCGATGTTTCCTAAATTTAAAGTAGGGTTCGTCTCGACAACGTAGATGTCCATCGCGGAAATTATTTGCGGTTCTCTTGATTTCCTAATGTCGTTAAAAGTGAGCTGATTCCCATGTTTCAACATTACAACATGCTTTTGCTGTAAAAAGTCTCTACCGATAATTACGTCATGTGTCGTATATTCATCCGGTACAATAAATGAATTTACGTCCGCAATCACTGTATTTTTACCGTAATCGGCGCGGTTTGATTAATTACTACTGACCGGCTAGCAAATCCTCTAAATACTACGTTTTCTACGGTTTTCGTATCAAAACAAAATTTCTTGACTATCGACGAATGAACGATAGTACATGCGCTTCCGTTATCTATTAGACTCTGTATTATATGACCGTTAACGCGGACATAAATTTGATAAATATTAACATTAGTTTTAATATTTTCTACGATATTTACCTCCTTTTGAGGGCATTTCTCTCGCTTGTGTCCCAATTTTTTACAACCGGTACACTCGACCCGTGGCTTCCTGCACTCCCTCGCAACATGCCCTGTTTTTCTGCAATTAAAGCATGCTACAGCTTTTTTCTTCGTCACTTCTTCTGCCTTCAATGAAGCTGGGTGGATTTTGCGGTGCTGGATCTTCATCCCCTTGTCTTCTTTCCCAGGCATATTCCCCATTGCACACATTGACGCGTACAGCTCGTTTGTATCACTGTGCTTTGCTGCACGAATAGTCCTGGCTATCGTATCGTCGGGAATGCCAAAGATAACCATATCTATCAGCTTATCGTCCGCTAAATTAATGTATAATTTCCTGATAAGATTCAGTTTTTGGAAACAATAGTCTCCCAACGATTGGCCCGGCTTCGCCTCGTATAAATCGGCCTCCCGTAATAATTTCGAAAACGGCATCGTCCGTCGGAATTGCGCTACAAGGTATACTTTTATTTCCGCTCAGGTAGTCGCTGCCTGCATCTGCGTGTCGTACCATTGCCTGGCATGTCCACGTAATCTGGTGGCAATCAAACGCATAACGCACCGGTCGTCCCATGCGAATCGCGATGCCAAATCATCTACATGCCGTACCCAATTCTCGATGTCGACATCTTCCTTAGATGGATCGTAAACCGGTATTAAATGTTCATCTCCTGGACGTGCAAAGCTTGAGAATTTTGCACGCGACGCATAGCTTCTTGTATTGAAGCTTTCTTCTTCCATGCGATCAAGACGAGCGTTTCTAGTCGAATTATCACTTTTTCGCGGACTACCCGAACGCACACGCGAAGTACGCCTTCCATAGCTGCGCGAACGCGAACGCGACAACGAATCCTGCCGTCGCACAGTAGCGAAAAACGGCGAAAACGTGGACAAAAGTCAAAAAATGAAAATCGCAATTCTTGAAATCCGTTTAATGGAATTAGTTTATAAGGAATCTGTGCATACTGTTTTCACAGTTTTAATGAATTTGTTACTACCATTTTGAAGATATGAGCCTCCAAAGTTGAACATTTTTTAAAGTCAATTTTTCCGGGTAAAGTTTAACATAATGCTGTTCATTATTTTTTAAATATTATGTTCATCCACTATTATCGGCTGTTTATATGATACTTTGACATTATGATTATGTAAGTTGCACAACAAAATGTTTATTATTAACACTGATATGGAAAAACATATAAACCATAGTCATATTTAATGTTTGTGTAAGGTAAAAGTTGTGATCTTCACCTCGGTTCACCTACCAAATAGGCTTAAATGAAAGCTGGAAGCTTCCCGAATAAGGATCTATAACAATATCTTGCGGTAATTTGCGGTTTTATGAGTTATTCCCATTTTTGTCCATATGCGCACCCTATTAACGCGCGCGACAACAGCAGTTCCGGACGTTTCACAGTTAACAAAGTTTAACATAATACTACTTAATTGTTATTTAACTATTATATTCATCCACTTTTATTGGCATTTTTTATGGTACTTTAGTATAATAATTATGTAGGTTGCACATCAAAAGGTTTATCTTTAACACTGATACAAACTGAAAAAGGAGATATAAACCATAAACGTACTTAATGTTTATGTAAGGGAAAAGTTGTGAATTCCACCTCGGTTCACCTACCAAATAGTCTTAAATGAAAGCTGAAAGCTTCCCGAACAAGAATCTGTAACGATATCTTGCGGTAATTTGCGGTGTTCTGAGTTATTCACATTTATGTTCACGCACGCGCCCTATTACCATACGTGACAACAGCGGTTTCGAACGTTTTCCAAATATATCGTCGCTGACCGTTGCAAAAAGTCTTGTTTTGTAGGTGAAATTTCAATATCCACATCCATATATATATATATTACATATTAGATATTTAAACATTATTAAAAAATTTAAAAACTAATAATTTATTTGCAATTTCTGATAATAAAAAATGAATTTGCTAATGAAAAAAATATTATTATGATAGTTCAAACATTCAAGTTTAAAATGCAAAAAGATTTAATTAATTTCGATAAATAGTTTTCGAGATAAAAATTCATACGTACTAGTTAACTAACCGTATTAGTTAACTAACAAATCAAAATTCGATTTGTAACACAAAAAATTAATTTGTAACACTAATATAATCATTTTATCTAAAAACATTTAAATAATTTATCTCAGAATCGAAGATATTAGTTTTGTCCACGTTTTCGCCGTTTTTCGCCACTGTGCGTCGCACAGTGTGTCGTTTGGCCAATCTAGCGGGACAAAAATCCTGATTCAACGAAATGTTGATTATTTTTCGTTTTATTGGTTATTCATTAATCGAAAACATGATACTTCATTAAACATTAATGATTATATAAATTTGCTAAATTATTTAACGGTTAAATAAACATAACAATAAAATAAACATACAAAATTATTATGCAAATTTTTCTATTATATTATACATTATTTATTCTATAAAACTAATATACAAAATCTTTATTATATTTTTTAAAACATGAATATATTTTTTAGTCAGCGTTGCTTTCGTGTGATACGTCTTCCGAGGAACTGGGATCGACTAATGGTTCTTCCAAGAATTGTTGTATTTCTATTATTATATTTTTCCGGACAGTTTTTTGAGAAGTTCATAAATGTGAAATGAGCGGATCTGAAGAAATTAATAATCTGTTGAATAAATCCCTGTTAGTATCCATTTTTGAAGCTATTCCGTTTTAACGAGAAGGGCATGCGTCAGCGCGATATGTTTAAATAAAAATGATAGATGTCAGTGTTTGTCTGTAATGCCCTTTCAGGTTTATGTTGTTTATAAGTCTAGCTTTCGACACAAAACGTGGGAACATGGTATAAAGTGGTATACTATGTTAAAAGTCTACCTATATTGTGAAATAGAATTTAAATTATATGCTAACATTTGAAAAGGTATAAAAGATTAATGAAATGCTATTTCAAAATTTGACAAGTGTAGAAATCATTCTGAATGATAGAAGATAACACTACGTACACACAAATATTAATATTGGATATTGGTACAACACAACTGTCAAAAATCTCAAGCGCGGAAAAAGTGCTCGTAGAGGCAGTTGCGTCAAACTAGATTTTCAGATACTATTAACAGATCATTACACATTGTTTCTTACATTAATATTGTTATTTTCTTATAAAATGGACATTTTACTATCGATACATAATGTCAGTGGACATATCTGTGCAAGTTGCAAAATTGATTTTTGTCCCGCCGGATTGGCCAAACGACACACTGTGCGTCGGGGCGAACGCGACATGGAAACACGCCGACGGTCCACCACGTGCGACATTGCTCGTGAAGATGCTCGCGACCTCACCAGCATCTCTTCCATCATTGATTCCAGACGTTGCAATCGTGTTTCCGAAGTACGCTGGTCTCTCCTCTTAGGTGCACTTTCTTCATCACGGCTGCACGATGCAGGATCCATTTCAATTAACGGTTAAAAATGTAGTCAATATATAAACACTTAACACTAGTCTCAAAAGAGTTTCTAATTGTCACTAAAATTATTATAGTCTCTAATAACTAACAAAAAAAAATGCACACTATATAGTTCCGAGCACTCGAATTGTTTGTATAATAATACGCGAGTACACTCGTAAAAATGTGCACTTACACGAACGTAGATTAATATTCTCACCGGTCAAACGGTATAAACAAGATAACGCGTGGTCCAAACGTCGAAAACAAGATAAGCCGAAAACGGTAACGCAATCAGGAGATAAGCAAGAGTATAAAAGAAGAAGCAGGCCGGCGCGCGCGACATTAACCATCGGACATTAATCATCGGACAATAATAAAATACACTCAAGATAGTCGGAGCTAAGGTTTCGGGTCGGATTGCGAGAACATTCGATTGTAACAAATTGCGCACATTGTAAAGTGCTGTAGTGATTAAGGAGTAAAATAAATATTTTTTTTAAAACACAAACTGATCGCTTTCCCGCGTAACAATATAAAGACGGTAAATCCCACTTCTGATATGTAGGATATATATCGGGAAAGGTTATTTATAGGGTACCAATAATTCGTGGGCGATTTTAAAGTAAATGACTGCGATTCTTTTACTGACGTTTTCACAACGAAAGTCAATACAAGAGTGTCTTCATTGACACGATCCTGTCTTGAGGACACCCCCGTCAGCGTGGCTGTTTAGGGCACTTGGGCCTAGCGAAGTTCCCTGAGGGAGGGGAAGTGCAATGACAAAGAGCGGATGGCCTGTGTCGACTATTCGTTAATTTCTATTTTCCAACATAAAATCAAAGAAAATTTTGTTGCATTTCATTATTTTTACAAAATTGAAAACGGAAGCAAAAAGCGGATTGATATTCATGCAACTCTTATTTAATTTAATTTGTTTTTTAACTCGAATCTAATGGAGCAATGATTCGGCTAACTTTAAATACTTTTGTGATAGAATATTGGGGTATTTAGGTAGTTGGGCATACGGAAATTCACACGTAGTACAGTGAATATTCTACATACGTAAATCTTTCGGGTCTGAGGTTTTGCGTATATCATACAGGTCCTACATCGATTGATGTTTTGCCAAACGTAGAAAAGGACAGAAGAGAAAAATAACACGGTCGCCGTTTGCGTATATCGTAAAGGTTACTACATTTCGAGCGAAGGAGACCGAACGTAAACATACAGTGACCTACTAGAAAGACACTCCTAATGCAAGAATAAAACATTTTTATTTTCGATTTTTTTTTTATATTTGTCCATCATATTTGCAACATTTTTCTCATTAAAATGAGACCAAACACGACATACTTCGGGACATATTTACTTGTAATTTCAAATGTTACGCGTACATCGATGATTTTACTCTAATAAGATATTGTAAGTAAATATAACTCAAATTACGTCGTGTTTGCCTCATTTTAGTCAGAAAAATGTCACGACTATGATGGAAAAAGTTATATAAAAAAATTGATGAAAAATAAAAAAATTAGCGATGCTCAAGTATTGCAAACAATCGAACAGACTTTTGATCTTTGCCGACTGCTACGATCGTAGCGTCTCTTTCTTTTTGACTCGCTATCCTCTTCGACGCGAGAAATTTTTATCGTCAATTAAACCAGTAAATATAGTCCAAATTATATTGTGTTTGGTCTCATTTTAATCGGAAAAATGTTAAGAATTAATTGGTAAAAGTTTGATAACGAAAAAGTCAAAAATAAAAAAGTTTTATATTTGCTTCCCCCGAGTGGTGGGGATAACATTTTTGCTTATATCGTAAAGGACATTTTTGCGTCTATAGAATGAACAGTGTAATATCACTTGCACGTATGTAATTGTTACCGACGGGTTAAAATCAAATTTTTAAATAAAATTCCGAAAATCACAAAAAATTTTAAACTTGAAATTAGTGATTTTATTTTGCAATAGAAGTATTTTATTTTAAGAACTAATGTCGACAAAATTTTGCAAATTTACGAATAAAATTCTTTGTTCATTGTTGTTATTAGTTTTCCTTATTTCGTCTATTTTAAATCATGTGTTACGTTCCGAACAGGAATCTTTTTCAAAATTTCCTTTGTAATTTTGACCGACCGGATGTGTATCGATAATGCGTATTGCATTCTGGGAACACCCTTATCGAACACAGTAACGGTTTTTTAATGTTTATTAGATAGCCTATCTTCTGGCGACTAAACTAAGATTGTTAATATAACACATTCCTTCCTTGAAATCAACGTGGTCCCACGGCCAAAATCTTAGATTATACACGGAATATAAACCGCCGAATATAGACGGAAGTCGCACTCGTGTGGTCCGATAACGCGAAGCGTTCGAGAATGTTCCTCAAGGGTTCACGACGCAATATAAAATTGTAATAGAAATAGTCTTTGCAACACTACAAAATTATATAAATTACCCATAGTATTTCTTTATACCGTTATTATGAATACGCACACGTCAATCAGCTCCACAATAGTTACAGTACCGAGCGCGATTTAACTTTAATAATTGTAAACCGAAATAGATAATGTTCATTCTAAATTTTTATAATGTATACAGATTAACATTTTATATTGTATTGGTTGTGCATGTGAAATTATCCAATAGCTAATTAACAATCCATAGCTCAAGAGTAAAGGAAGGAACTATATAGAAAGAGAGAAAGATGGGAGCTGGACAAGGGAGGAACACACATGTGTAACGTCCCTGGGGAAACTTTTTTTTCTTTCTATCGGCATCATCGCGACAATCTTCTATCCATCGATTAGAATAGTCAATTATCGACCGTAGTTGCCAATTATGGACAGTACATTAGGTATCTATTACCATATCTATCAAATTCGACAGTCGGTAATCATAATATATATATATTAGCATTTACATTAATTATCTTATAATTTTGATTTAGAGTAGGTAATATTTTCCGCAAAAATAATTGAACATTAAGTTTGAATCATTAAAACAAGATTATGTATTATTTTATTTTATTTTTCTAATAAATAGTTTTGTATAAGAAATTTCCGCTACGCTATGATGTGCCTACGTGCCGCGATACTCGCCCGAAATCCTTGAGATCAGCGCTAATCCTAGAAAAGGATAGCGATACTATTTCTATTTACGGCGTTATCAAATATTAAATTAATTAATTAACTAAATTAAATTATATACGTAAAATCAGTCATTACTAAACTATTCATGGCCGGAACCACAATTATTTTCTCCAATTAAAAAGCTGTAAATTGGAATAGATTCAGCTCTCATAGAATTCGTACACAATTAATTAGAAAAGGACAGAAAATGTATTTTTCGTTAAAACACCATTAGAGTACCATCTTAATATCAAATTGATAGCCAGAAATTAAAGAGCGACATTTAAAATATAATTAAACCGTTCAATTTTATAATTAATGTATAATAACGAATTTATATGAAAATTTAGATATTCTGACGTCACAGAAATTCCAGGAATTCAGCGAACTTGTGAGTATAAAAGGGCGAGCGAAACCCGTCTAAAATCAGAACAGTTTTCGCAGTCGAGCACGATAGAAGCATTATTGATAAGAATAAAAACTCAGAACAATTTCCGCTGTTAAGAGCCGCAACGAATCTTGATACTTGATTGGTCAAGCGAGTATACGCCATTTGGATACTTGGTCGTGGGTCGTCTTAGTAGCTGGCTAACGCAGAGCTCCCCATACAAACAATCTCGTATCTGAAACTCCGTTAGGAGAGAGCTATACTTAGCACCAAGAAAGGCTAAGATATTGAAACGATAGCTCTCAGCTACTCATAGTTGATTTTTGGTCGAATTGTTAACGCGCCATCAGATTCTCGGAGCTCGCTCTGGGTAGTTTAGTAGCCAGCGAATAGCAGGCTCCCCATTTGAGCGGCTTGGTCTCTGAAACCCGTGTCTTTTGGGTGGCAGTTCAGCAATTACGATTTTACAATTAGAGTCAATTGATTTGCTACCCTGTCGAACTTATATTGTTCAGCTGATTCTGGTATCGTTGGGTCGTTTTAGTAGCTGGCTAACGCAGAGCTCCCCAATTAAGCGATCTGGTTTCGGATGTCAGTATTCGTTTTGGCTAAAAGGGTCATGAACCATTTAGTTGTC
The DNA here is from genome assembly GCF_050947335.1 of Megachile rotundata. Taxonomy (NCBI): domain Eukaryota; kingdom Metazoa; phylum Arthropoda; class Insecta; order Hymenoptera; family Megachilidae; genus Megachile; species Megachile rotundata. The sequence continues at coordinate 92,661 of NW_027473386.1, read as the reverse complement.
GAGTCAAATCATAAGAGTAATTGTTCCGAAGAGTAGTTCTCAGATTCAGATAAATTTTGGTTATTTGAATTAATAAAAGAATACTGTTCTCACTTAGCGTCATTTCCGTAATCGATTACACCGCGTTAGATAATAGATAAATCTGTCTAATTTTTGCGAAAGCGTATTTAGGTGCGTTTAGAGAATCTCACTTAGGTCGAATTCCTCGCAGCGGTAGATTATAAAGCGCTAGTATTAATTAATTTCGTCAAAGAACATTTATACAAATCAATCGTACAAATTGAGATAAACTTTGTCACTGCGATACCTTCGAACACGAAAATCAAATATATATAAGGAATATCAAACTTAGTTAATATTACAAATGCGAAGATACGGTCCAACATAAAGTACTGACCAGCGAGTCTCATATTACATACTGTTTAATTTATAAATTTCTATTATTGCTATCATTATTATTATTTCAAGATCTATTTAGTTCTTTATACTAATCAATCATTTATAATTTATATACTTTCTTTATTTCGTTGTTATTGTTGTTTGTTAGTTTCATTTCTTATCGTTTATTGAATAAATCTAATTGTTGAAAGATTTTGACCTGTGGATTTCAATCCTTAACCGCACACCACACGAATCCCACAATCTATATTCGCGAAATCGAGTCGTTTAGAGGTAAAAGCCGCTCTTTACCTTTTAGCGCTTGTAACTAACTAAACTTAGGTTCTAGGGACGTTACACATGCACCCACCATCACCGCCTAATTAACGAATCACGGTCTCTTACGCATTGGCCTCGCAGCCTAATTCGTTAGGCGCATATCAATGCAACATAAACAATTTCGGACTAGGCCCACTCTGGTCTTCTCCGAGAGGTGCAAGTTGCGACACTCTTCGGTGTATAATCGCGAGGTGCGTGTCGAGGGTCCGTGAAGTGGTTTAGAGACGAGTTTGTTCTAGAATTTGTTAAAGTGCAAAATTCAGACAAAGACTCTATCTTCACGTAAAACTTTCGCGTTAAAAATTACGATAAATTTTCAATTCAATTAATTATTCTATTTTTCCATTTAATTATATTCAATTCTATTCTTTTTAATATTTAAAGTATAACTTTATTTTATAGTTTAATTGAATTTCACGATTGGTCAGTTCAAAATTCTCATTGGTGGAGCGTTTTCATGTGTGTGTGTTCTTCCCAGGAACCAGGCGCAGCCGTTATTTCACATTTTACAAGAGGTTGATTTATTCTAATTTCATACAAGTACAGACATTTTGGTGAGTTGTTTCCTTTATTCTTCCAGCTATTTTATGAACTTTTCGGCAAGTAAATCAGTAGTTAATTATTTAACTTTGGGATTTCCCTCACTGAATTATAATTTGGTTTTGTATTTGAATAATTGTTTCTCCTTCAAATCTACGAATTGCGCGTCTCGGATATTTACAATATTTCTGTTCAGTTCATTGTGATTTACATTATATTACACACGCTACCATTCTAATCTCTTCATATTTTATAAAATATAATCTTTTGTATCTTTTAATTATTTTGAATTACATTTCTTTTATTGCCTCCGTCATATCCTATAATCATTGCGATCTTGTGAAAGGGCCCGTATGGGACTAGCGTATCTCCGGATCCACAAAACATTAAGTCCCGTTAACAATTAATATTATTAGGGCAAAAAAATTTTCGAGGCTTCATACGCGCGCTTCCTGCACGTAACACATGAAAGAAGTGTAAAGTTTTCAAACTTTAATCTTCCTTGTGTTTCGAGAGATTTTGAAGTTCTAGTGTTTCGAGAAACCTATTTCTAATACATATATTTGATGTCTCCACGCCTTCTTTTGTTTCCGCTGGTCGGTAATGGCTACATGTAGCACAAAGAGGGAATAAGATTTCAACAAAATTGGGATCGGCACGCCAATGTTTCTTTCAATTGTTTGTTCTTTTATTTTATTTTTATTTTTCAAGTTCGGCGACGACCCTTTGATTGTGACGCGCGACTTATATCGTGCTTGCCTTATAATAAATGTTTCCTTTTCTAATAACAATGGGAGAAATACTAACACTGCAAATACTAAATACTAAATACTGCATACTGTTGGAAATACTAAATACTGCATACTGTTTGAATATTGGTTGGTTACTTATTTAAATACAATAAAAGTGGAATATTTTAAAAACAAATGAATTTATTTAAGCGATTCAGAAGGACCTCTTCGTAATTCAAGGATCGAACTAAAAATGAAAAGGTTTTATTAAAATAGTAAAACTGGGTCCCACTTCTTGAAAAAATATAAAAACGGCCTAGTACCCATTGATTGTGGAGATAGAGTTAAGGATTTTCTTTATTGCAGACTTAGTGACTCTCAATGCATATACTTATTTTTGCTCATTAATTAAAATGATAATTGAACACTGCTACACGGTATTTCGCGGCTAGCTCGGTGATGGCCCGCGACCCCGCTTCGCCCGCGAATTCTTGACCGGCCCTTCCTGGCCTTGCCCGCGACGATGACCGTCGCGGCGCCTCCGCGGATTCGCGCGCGCGTAGCACTTCGGCGCCCGATCCGAACCCGTTCGATATCGCTTTATTTTATTTGATAATTGGGCGCCAGACGCTTCTCAGCATCGCGATAAAGAACTTAGACGCGAAACGAGACTCTAGAGCGGAAAGCTGGGAAAATCGTTTATGTCAATCTCGGAAAAACGCGGAAGAATCGAATCGGCGGCGGAACGGCTCGGTAGCTCAGTATCCGTACGAAATGGTAGAGTGGCGGGATTCTTTAAGGGTAAAGGAGCTAGACGCGGAGGCGGACGAGAGTGAGTGATTCGGGACAATTCGCGAGAAACCTCAATTTAGCGGTATTTGTTAAACAGCGGTGTTTTATTTAAAATCTAAGTAACCTAGGCGTACAGTGTGATCCAGTATCGGAATTCGATTTAACCGTAACACTCTCGGCGGAAGGCCGAGATACGATCTCCACGAGATTTTAACCACGGGAACGAAATATGCCAATTCCTCGGAATACAATCTTTGATATATCCTCGATTCCCGGAACGGTACGCGACGCGACTAAATTAACGGAAACGCAACGCAAATACTTAACCAAACGGACGTAACGCGACGAAACGCGACGAAACTCGACGGAATGCGACGAGACACAATTGTTCTAGAAGCAACGGAATCTAACGCACTTAAATTTATACGCGACGCGACTTAATTCTACACGCGGAACGATTCTGTATCGGCGACCGTCCAAAGAGAGAAGGCGAGAAGTTACGCGACAAACACGAAATGTCCGGTACGACAAACATGCACGTTACGTTCTACTCCCGTACCAAGAGTTCGCGAAATCGAGACGTAGGAGGGTACAATATTGGCAGAGGCCTACTCGAGACGATACTTTGATTATAGCTTACGCTGTACCATTCCCCGGTACAGGTTCGGTGATCCAGCCGAGTGGCGATTCGAGAGATCGAGAAGCGATCTCTCGACGACAGGAAAAAGTCCGGACGTCGGAATCCGCGACCCTCCCGGACAGGGGCCTCCGGGTTTTTTACCCTTCTAACTTAAACTAATTTCCTTACGAGACAAAGCCACTCCCGTCGCACTTTGCAGAACCTGCCCGTGAATGGCAAACCAGGTTGCCTACAACCCACGATATGACAATCTCGATTTCGCGCTCTTTTACAAATATATATCGGTAATTGAGGGTGCTTACCAAGGTGTCCAGGCACAGGTCGCAGCGGAATCGGGATTTCTCCTCTCGGATCGATAATACAAAGACGTGAAAAAAAACACTCGGCAATTGCCAGATACAGAATAAGGATCCGCGAGCCCTTGCGCCGGTATTAGGACACCTCGTAGCCTACCCCCATCCTCTGCCGGAGTTTCCGAATTCCATCGAAGTCTTCTTCGACAGGACCTCTTCCGTCTCCGCAGCCTCTCTTCTTCTATCGTAGGGCCGTAGCGGGAAAGCGGCAGGGAATCGGCACTTTCCTTCGGCGTACGTCGGTTTCTCGCTGGGTTCTTTCCTCTTACTCCGCTGCCTCACTTCGTCACTCGGAGGATCCGAGCGGGGTAGCGGCAGAGCAGCGGCCTGTTCCTTCGACGTACGTCGCTCCCTCGTTGACAGTGACGTCATTCTCCGGCGGTACATATAAAATAGTATAGCGGCAGAATTCTTTCTTACGGTATCATACGCGCTTCGTTCTCTCTCTAGACGGTATCTGACCACGACCTATGACCCGTCCGGTCTCCCGAGGAGGCTCCTTGTGACGTGTATAAAATACCACGTCACAACTCCCCCCCCCTTACGGAAGACCGGAATGGTCGAACGAAAATCAAAGTAATGCACCTGTGTGCGCTCATACTGATCGAGATACCCGCGCACTTGTGCGGGACAACTTGGCAACCCCTCACGGAAGAGAACGAAAGTGCGGTAGTGGACTTCTTTTATTGGACAATCACAATAACCAAATAAAGGGAAAAGAAACGTACCCGAATTACCATATGACCAGAATTGTTACGATACATTAATACATCACTTACCGTGTTTGTCCGCTTCTCCTCCTTCGCCTTACTCTGCTCCTATACCTATCGTTCGCGATTTCACCCGGTATTACCTAATCTAACGCTTTGCGTGATCTTTCGCTGCGCACGGATCGCCTGTTTTCTATCGATATCTATACGGAAGAAGATAAAAAAAACAAGAAAGGGTAGGGGCCAGCAGTACCGTCGTACCGAATAATGCTCGTTGTCGTTTTAGGTAAAAAAAAATATAAAATTTATTCGCAGCTCCCACGCTGCGGGATTGGGTTGCGGGACACTCCGCGTTATTACTCGCCCCGGAATTTGCTCAAGACTCAGTTCGTGGGGTCGCGACGATATACTGCGGAACTTTTGGCGGTTCTTCGCCACGTTATTTTTCCTGGCGGCGGCGTCTCTCCACTTCTTCTTTCCGCCAGGTGGGAGCCGTTGCCTCCTTCGGTAGCTCGCCTCGGAAAGCGGGAGGCGGTCTCTCCCAAGAGGATTCGCCCCGAAACTCAGCGCCTGGTGCCTCTCCAAAATGTTCGCCCCGGGATGTACGGTATGGCGCTTCTGGGGAGTGTCCGCGCCGGGATGTCGTTGGCGTCTCCCTGGAGCGTTCGCGCCGGGTCGTCTTTGACGCCTCTTCTTGTCTCTCGCCCCGTAATCTTGGAGCCTTCTTCTGTTCGCCCCGGGATGTGGAGAGGGTCTCCTCTTCTCGCCACTCCGCCGCACATCGGAGACACGTTCGTAGGGATACCCCCTTACGGCCGCACCGGTAGCAGTACGGGATCTGCTGCGGCTTCGGGCACCTCGAGCATCGGTGCCCGACTTGTAAACGTAATTTTGTTTATTTAGATACGCCTGGAAACGGGCGTTGCTTCTACGAATTTTGTCGTTATATTTTCTGTGAATTCTGTCTGGTTTAAAGCCCCATCTTGGGCTTCTCAGTAAGAATCAAAGTGACGAATTTGATCCTCGCATATCGCGGCAATACATGAACTGATATGTAAGGTGTTCTTATATTATGTAACCAGCACGGTTACATATGAACCCCTCTTCACAAAACAAAAGGTGCAGGGACGCAGTCGAAGTGCATCTATGTACGCATATTTATCACATTTTAACTGACTAGCATTACACTCGTGTATAACGAGAACTGAAAATTTTAACAAAATAATTAGGCGTAGCGCCTTCTGTTCTCACGAAATAACGCAAAATAATTTTCATTGTCCGTCTTTTTAAGTAACCGTAAGTGTGCTTGGTTGAACGCAACACAAAGAAAATTTACATTATTAATTAATGGAGAGAAACGAAAATTGAAATTGTCTATCGTTAACAAAACTGAAATTGTCCATAATTCTTAATCGCACTAAAACATAACGAGATTTTTCCATTGTCAATCAAACGAAAAGAAATCAAACTGAAATTGTCCATAGTTTTTTAACGATACTTAAACATAAAGAGTCTGCTTTAAAGGGAATGCAAAACTAAACTGCTTACTTTTTTTTATATATAACGCAAAAGTAAAACAAAATAAAACACTTCACTGTTTGTCTCAGAATACATGTAACTAAAAATCAAAATGTTTAAAGTTGTTTTGCAAAAGAAAATAAATGTCACAATGTCATACACTTACACACTATCACTAACACATATATAGAGTCTCATTCGAAAAAAGCGTCAATCGCGCGCTCAGTCAGGCAGAGCAACCCCAACGGATCTTGAGGATCCACGCCCGGGATTTCAATGATCGGGTCCTCCTGTTCCGTTTCCGGTATCACCTCCCACGACATATCTGCTTCATCACGCACAGGGGATTTTGGACAATCGAAGGTTGGTGGGTGTTCCGCCGTTTCCCTCTGTAAGGAGCGACTTCCTCCGACACCCCCAGATGGTGTTTGGGTCCTCTGATTTTTTTTAGAGGCCCTTACTTGGACCCCCGCTCCTCGGCGGTACCCCCCGCCCTGAGGGGACCTCCAGCTTCCCGCCTCGATGGTTTGAAGAACGGGTAGAGTAGCGGGTGGGTGTTCTAAATCCATTCCCGTTTGCGTTGGCCGCGAAATCATGGCCCATTTTGCATATGCTTGGTCGCATTTGTCAGGCATCGTAGATACTTAGTTCTGTTGTAATTGGTGATAATATCATTATCTATGACATATAATAATAGTGGTTGGATACCTATTCTAGATGATTAGAGTTCTACCTTTATGACTCCATGGGTCACGTCTTTGGTGCTCGTTGATATCGTCGATTTAACTAGAGCTGGTCTTGGATGTTCTAATTTGTCTTACCGAGCGCTCCTGTTTATATACCTTCAGTATCCTTCGGGAGGGGCTTTCCTAGAATCTTCAAGCCCTCTTTGTCACATTCTATTGTCGTTTCTTCTGCCTGTAAATATGGTCGTAGGCTCGACGCATGGAACGTTCCCCGAATTACGCCGGATTGATAATCACTCAATTGGTACGTCGCTGGACCTTTTCTTTTCGACACCGTGTATGGTCCTTCATATATGTGGAAGAACTTTGCAATTTCCCGATCTGCAGCACTGGACACCGGATTGGATTTGATCAAAACGTGGTCCCTGATGTTATAGGAAACGGGTACTTTTCCAGTATTGATTCCCTCACAGCGTTTTTTAGCCTTTTGTGACATTCTTCGGTACGCCAGGTGTAACTTTTGCTTATATTCCAATTCGTCGTTGATATCCAGGCAGTTGGGAGGTTGTGACCACTTCGCCCAAGGTCTTTCAAGTTTGACCTTCAGAAGCAACTCCACTGGGGTGAATCCAGTGCTGTCGTGTTCCACTTCGTTACAGCACGTCTCGATGACGTCGATCCACCTTGACCATGCTGCATCGGTTGAGGATGCCAATGTGCGAAAAATCCTCCCAATTTCTCGATTTACGCGTTCCACTGGGTTGCTTTGAGGATGACGTATTGATGACAGTACATGTTGGATACCTTCCCGTTGTAATGTGCTGATCCATTTTTTCGATGTGAATTGCGTACCGTGTTCGGTGATAATTCGTTTAGGTCTTCCATATTGCGGAATAAATTTCTCAAAAAAACGCGCAAGTGCTATATTGGTGGTAGCATTTCTCACCGGATATAATTGAACAAACTTAGTAAATACTTCCTCAACAACTAATATGTGTTTAAACCCACCCCTCGAGGTTGGTAACGGACCATAAAAATCGATTGACAATAGGTCGAGTGGATTTTCTGGAATTATTCTTTGCATATCGGAATGCAGAGGATGTGTGAGAATTTTAACTCATTGGCAAATATCGCACGTAGAAATTAATTTGCGCGCATGTCGATGTAGTTTCGATACGTAGAAATTTTCTGCTACGAGTTTGATGGTTTTGTCTCTTTCTAGATGTGCGTAAATTTCGTGGATTTCCTTGATCAATTTATCGCGTAGTTCTGTAGGAATTACGACCCTTTTTCTACCGTTCTTATTAACGTGCCATAACATGCCGTTCTCGAAACAATATCGCCCGTTGAAGGTGCTTCCTACTGATTTACAGTTCTGAATAATCGTATTTAACCTAGCATCCTTTTGCTGCCATTCGAATATTCGACTGAGAGCCACTGTTAACTCTGTTGACATAGCGCGAGATAATGTCGTGAGGATTGGCACGTACGTCTCGCGATTACAAGAATTTCGGTTGTCTAGATCATAAAAACGACTCATCACATCCGCGGGTATGTTTTCTTTCCCTGGTTTATACCTAATCTCGATCGTGTAGTCCTGTATAGCAATAATCCAACGGGTGAGCCGCTGGTTTACCAACTTACTACTCATGAGAAATGTGATTGCTTTATGGTCGGTCAAAAGTACAATTCTCGCTCCATATAAATAGGTCCGAAATTTTCCTAATGCCCAGACAATAGCTAACAATTCTTTTTCGGTAGTAAAATAGGCTAGTTCAGGACCTTTTAATGTTCTGCTAGCAAATGCAATTGGTTTAAGGTGACCCTGTGCATCGTGTTGTTCAATTACCGCGCCTAATACAGAAAAACTCGCGTCGGTGGACAAGTAAAATTCTTTATTAACGTCTGCGTACTGCAAAACCACTTCTTTGCAGAAGGCATCTTTAACCTTTTCAAAAGCTGATTGCAGTGTTTCGTCCCAAACCCAACGCTTTCCTTTCTTCAACAAAGCTAAAAGGGGAGTTGTTGTCTCGGCTTACTTATCGGTGAATTTACCGTAATAGTTAACGAGGCCGAGAGTAGGAAATTGTCGAATCGCGGAGAGCTTTTCTGGATCTTGTTTTAAACCTTGTACTGATAATATATGACCAAGAAATTTAATTTCATGACGCATAAACCGACACTTCTCAAGATCAACAGTTATGTTATGATCTTTTAATCTTTTTAACAACGCGTTGAGATGCTGCACATGTTCCTCAAACGTACTAGAAAAGCAGAGGATATCATCTATGAAATTGACCACGAAACTTTCCATACCGACTAAGACACGACGTAAAGCTCGGACTAAACTAGCACTGCTTGTTTTAAGACCGAATGGTGTGACAGTATACTCGTAACATCGACCCCGATACATAAACGCTGTATATTTTCTCGATTCTTCGGACAGTGGAACCTGCCAAAAACTATTAGTTAGATCGAGACTTGACAGGAAATCAACTTTCTTGAATTTTTGAAAAATCTCATCTGGAGTTTCCGACATTTCATGATCATCAACTAGTATTTCATTCAACATCCTAGCATCAAGACAAAGTCTAACTGATCCGTTTTTCTTTAACACTGGTACCACTGGATTTATATAAGGACTGGTACTGGGTCTTATAATGCCATTAGTCAGCATTTTTTTTATTTCCGTGTCTGCCGCTTCGAGGTACTTAAGCGGAATAGGATACGTTCTATTAAAGTATGGAGCATTATCTTTCACTCGAAGATGATGTTCATAACAGCTTATCCTACCGACTTTGTCTTCCCAAACTTGTGGATAGCTTCGAATAACGTGTTCTAACTGTCTCTTTTGACCTGTCGTTGCTTGTACGGATTCCAAAATAGATGATATGACGGGTTGTAGATCTTGATTGTCTGAACCGAGGATCTCCTCTGTTGTGAGCATTGCACTAATTGATGGGTCAGGCGCGTTATCTTCACCTATATTGATCTCCACGGGGCCACTATCCGTTACCATCGTTAAAATTCCCTGTTCGAAGTTGATTTTCGCCTTGGTACGGCGTAACGTGTCGATTCCCAGTATAACCTCACATATTAACCCTGGAACAATAACTACTGAAGTTTCAACGACCATTCCCTCGTGGCTGATGGACACCCAGATTTGTTTTTTCAATCTTCCGGTTGCTCCTATTACAAATGCTCCAGCGATTGGCAGTGCTGGACATTTGATTAACTGATCCTGATGTGCGTTATACCAGTCTTCTGATATTGCGGTGACCGAGCTGCCAGTATCAACCAGCGCTTTTACGGGAATATTTTCAATTTTAAGAAGTACTTCTGGACAGTGGTTCGTTCCTAAAGATGGCAGAGACCCTTTTTCTTCTTCAACAAGCTCACGACATGTATCTTGAAACACCGAACCGATGACTACTTTTATCTCTTCCCCTTTTTTTTCCTTGGCGGATCCTCTCGACTGAAGATACTCAGACGATTTTCTGAGGATTCCCTTATTCGTTTTCCGGCAACAAATGTCGCTGCCACCCTCTATTACGGTTGTCCTGTATTTGAGGGACGGGCCAACGATAGTCCTGGGCTGGAGGCTGATTCGAATTATTTGAGTATTGGAACTCCCGTGGCGGACGATTGTACGTTGGATTTAAAACCGTTTGTCGAGATGGATTAAACGTTGGTCGATCCGTGATTTCACGCAATGTTTTTTAACCGACTTCGAAAAAGGAGGAGGTTACTCAATTCGATCAGTATTTTTTTTTTTCTTTTTTTTTTTTTCTATGTATGTTCGCCGATTACGCCTAACTGGGTGGACCGATCGGAATGAAACCTTTTGCATATGGTAGGTGCTGACACTCCATTGGTACCATTATCAAAAATTTTTTATTTTTTAATTGCAAAGTGTTGTTATTGCAAAAAAACCGGCATCTTTTTTCTTTTCTCTATGTATGTTCGCGCATTGCGCCTAGCTGGATGGACCGATCGGAATGAAACCTTTTGCATATGGTAGGTGCTGACTCCCCATTGGTACCATTATCAAAAAATTTTTCATTTTTTAATTGCAAAGTGTTGTCATTGCAAAACAACCGGCAACTTTTTTCTTTTTCTATGTATGTTCGCCGATTACGCCTAACTGGATTGACCGATCGGAACGAAGCCTTTGGCATCTGGTGGGTTCAGACTACCCATTGGTACCATAATCAAAAAATTTTGCATTTTTTAATTGCAAAGTGTTGTTATTGCAGAAAAACCGGCAACTTTTAAAATAAACTTTTCTCGATTTTAGTGCGCTTTCAATATCTTATCGCGGACGTGATTCTGTACAATTTTGTTCATATACAAATTTCGTGGAAATGTTTAGTTTTCGAGATATTAGCGAAAAAAATTGTTATTAACTTTTGAAATCAACTTCGAACGATTTTAATGTCCTTTTAATATGTTGTTAGGGGCGTGGTTCTGGACAACTTTTTCCTCTTGCAAAATTGACGGAAAGCTTTTGTTTTCGAGACATTACAGAAATTGTTGTTAACTTTTGAAGCCAACTTCGAACGATTTTTATGTCCTTCTAATACGTTATTAGTAGCATGATTCTAAACGAGTTTTTCCTTATGCATAATTGGCGGTAAGCTCTGGTTTTCGTGATATTAGCGAATAACTATTGTTATTATTATTAGTGGAACGCTCCGTGCTACGCACGGGAAAGACAAGAAAGGGCAATTACAATGCACTGTGCCAAAACACTAACTACGCTTTGCCGCTTTGACACGCAACTTATGCAGCAAGATGAGTTCACGTTGACGTTGGTGTATTATTCCCATTGCTTGGTACAGTCTCCCTACCGTTCTAACAAACATTTTTTTTATTTTTTAGTTGCAAAGGATTATTTTTTCTATGCATGTTCGGCGGTTTTTCCTAGGTGGGTGGTCCGATCGGAACAAAGCCTTTCGCATCTTGTGGAGTCTAACTCCCCATTGATACCATTATCAAAAATTTTTTCATTTTTTAGTTGCAAAGAATTATTGTTGCAAAAAAAGTTGAAAAACGAATATCCATGTTGTCTTTTACTTAATTATGTTCATGGCATTTACGCAGACAAAAAAAAGCCCGGAAGAACTGTCTCACAGTATCCTATACAATTCTCCCCATTAAACTAAAAAGCGTGAAATAAAATAATTTTCAGAAAAAAAAATACACCGACTTCGAAATGCACTAAAAAGTATAACATAATTTCTATTTCCTAATGAAGTAATTTCTATTTTTTTGAAACATACAATTACGTCACAGATATGAATGAAACCTATTTACTCGTTAGGTAGTATATTAAATACATTTCAACTTTTTCGAAGGCGGCGCAAAGTTAAAAATACCTCAGTAAACGTTACTGCCAATAACCAGTTGATTGCGGTATGGCGTATTGGAAATTAATAAATCCTGAGAAAGAATACGAACCATTATAGATATATCTGGTAATATACGTAAATGTAACGACTGCATCTTCATTTCGCAACGTTTCTGATATAAATGAAATTGAATCGACTTCGTTCGCATGTGGAAACCAGGGATCTAAGAACCAATAAACGGAGCCCACGACGCGGGAATCACCAAATTTGCGGCAGATGGGCTCTATCTTTATAGCATATGCGGCGATCGAGTCTTTCCGTCGCATACTCTATGAATCTATCCCTTTGCGGACTACCACCGCATATATGCGTTCTGCGTAAATCGTCAAATTGGCCGAAGAACTCATATATGCGTTCCGCGAAAACAACTGATAGAGCCGAGAAACGCGTACATGTGTGCATGCACATAAATCTGTGCATGTACATATAATATGTCCAGAATTTGACTTGGAATGCTATGAACGAAAACCGCGTTTAAGCAGAAATATGCGCTGGCAATTTTTAATGACTATCGCGGCAGGAGCTCGGCCCCACGGTACGGTTCACTTCGAACCGTCTCGTTCGCAAAGGGCTAGATAGACCATAGTTACATTCTATACGCATTGACACCTACTTCGCGGCGTGCTGTCGGATTATATGTATAGAAAAAAAATAGCTATACAAGCTTTGCCTATGTTTGACTGTCCAAAGGTTAACATGTTCAAGAAAATCTTCTAATTATGCGCCCCCTCCGAAAAGGTTGAAATGTATTTAATATACTACCTAACGAGTAAATAGGTTTAATTCATATCTGTGATTCAAAAAAATAGAAATTACTTCATTAGGAAATAGAAATTATTTTATACTTTTTAGTGCATTTCGAAGTCGGTGTATTTTTTTTCTGAAAATTATTTTATATTATTCCATTCTTTATAGTTTTCAGACCGATCGCTGTTACGTTGTCGATTGACCGTACCTCCATTGTCAAAACGCTCTAATAGTGCGAGGAACGCGTCTATACTTTTCATATTTTGACCCAATACGCAATCATCTACCGCTTGAGTGAAATGTCAGTGTTAATACGATTTCCTCATCAGATGGACGAGGAATTAAATCTCGCGCACCGCCGATCATTTTCATGCCATATGCAACCCGAGTTAACCCAGAGTCAGTACGATATACCCCTAAGTCTAAGTTGTCTTTAACCTTTCTCTGAATTGCCGAACTCCAGAACCGATTCAAGAAAGCATTGGTAAATTGCGACCATGTGGTTATTTGGTCGACCATTATGTTCCACCACTCACTCGCAACACCTTTTAACGCTTGTGTAATGATAAATGTTAACTCGTCCTTTGGAACACGAGCAGCATCTACATATCTTTTCAATTCGCGCAGAAATTTAGGCGGTCTTTCCGTTGCCCTTCCTTCGAATGACGGAAGTTGCGGTTTCACGATGAATGGTCGAGATGAATTAGACAAAACTGAGTCATATCGCGTAATTTCGTTCATATTAGGACGCGTATCGAATGCTATAGATCGAGATATATTGAAAGTTCGCGGATCTAACCTTTCGTTATGTGGATCGTGAGCAATATTATCCGGTTCGCGATGTCCGGTAACCTTGTCGGCTATCATCGGCTTCAACTGGTCTATTGAGTCCTGCATATCTTTACGAATTACCGCTTCACGTTCTAAAGCTGCGTGACAGCTTTGTTCTAATCGGTTTTCAAAATCGCGCCTCCAATCCCGCATTTCGAGTTTGTGGTCACTGATTCTTTCGTATAATTCCTCATTTCCTATCTGTGTCTCTACCTGAGCCACTAACCGAGATTCTAATTCATCGACTTTATTATTTAATCGCACGACTTCTTCCTGCAATTTACGCACGACATCTAATAACTCATCTTTACTTAAATTTTCTTTCGAGCTTAGCTCTTCAATCGGGATATTTAAATGTAAAGTTTTTGCACCTTCTTCCGTACACCTACCCGTGTTTACGTCGGGCGGTGTTCTCATAATTCGTGACGCGATTTGTGTTGTGTTACCTACTGCCCTACTACGGCCCGTTACCTCGCTCGAGGACGCAGCGGTAGCTTGTCTACGCGTTTTTGTTCGCTGTTCGGCACTCATGTTTGAAGCATTTCTAACTCTCTTAATCCAACAGAAACACGCCGCCCCACGTTGGGCGTCAATTATGTAAACGTAATTTTGTTTATTTAGATACGCCCGGAGACGGTCGTTGCTTCTACGAATTTTGTCGTTATATTTTCTGTGAATTCTGCCTGGTTTAAAGCCCAGCTTGGGCTTCTCAGTAAGAATAAAAGTACTTTAATCTATGAATGATTTAAATGGAGGGTTCGGGCCTCCAGGAACTGGATAGTGAAGTGATCTGACTGGTCGTTAAAGAAAGTTAGAAACCTTTTTCGTTTAGAATTAACATAAGACAATATATATATTCTGCAAATCCAACACATACATACATGTATATCCAACAATAAGAGTTTCGTTCGTTTATCGCGATATTAAATCGCACGCATAAAAAAAAAATATTTACAAATTTTGTAATATAATTTTGTTTCGTTCAATCTAATGACTTTCATCAATGAGTCGGCGTTCGAAGACGCGAAAGGAAAGTAAATGCTTTACGTGAAATCTCGATTGGTTATTTACATTGTTACGCGGGAAAGCGATCAGTTTGTGTTTTAAAAAAAAAATATTTATTTTACTCCTTAATCACTACAGCACTTTACAATGTGCGCAATTTGTTACAATCGAATGTTCCCGCAATCCGACCCGAAACCTTAGCTCCGACTATCTTGAGTGTATATTATTATTGCCTGATGATTAATGTCCGATGGTTAATGTCGCGCGCGCCGGCCTGCTTCTTCTTTTATACTCTTGCTTATCTCCTGATGGCGTTACCGTTTTCGGCTTATCTTGTTTTCGACGTTTGGACCACGCGTTATCTTGTTTATACCGTTTGACCGGTGAGAACATATATATATTGTGACGGATCGGTGGGGGAAAAGCCCGAAGGGGGTTCCCTGGAGTGGGGGCAGTTAGGGAGAACGGCCCGCCACGCACCGATGCTCACACCCACGGCCGATTTCTTTAACGGGGCGCCAGTGCTAATGCACTCGTCCGTAGTAATCGCCCTTCCGGCTGCTCTAAAAAATTAGAGCTATCCTTATCCTTTACTAAAAAATTAGTAAAGGACCTGCGAGTGTGTATCCAACAACGGAAAAGAATGCTTTATTCGGGCCCCAAGTAGGCCACGTGAGCAGAACAGAAAATGAATTCGCGTGGGCCCCACGCGTTACAAGCAACGGTTGAGGAAAAGGGGTCGACTCGCCAGTTGCGAGGGAGGCTTTCGCGGCGCGGGGGCTCACGGTACGCGCGAGTACAAAGATAGAAAGGTACAAAGAAAGCGCTGCGGTATTCGCCCGCGATGGAACACGCCCTCTTAGGGGTCGTGGACAGTAAGGGGACGTTGGTCCTATATACCAAAATACAGCGAGAGAAAAAAAACTAGATCAGAGGGGACGGTGTCGTGTAAACCGTCCGCGGCCTCTAGGGTCCTCGTCACTGGGGCCAGGGGTCCTATCGCCCTCGCCCACGCGCAAATGAATAATACAAAAGAAATGGGTAAGGAGGTAACTCCTACCTTTTTGGCGCTGGCGTACTCCACAAAAAGAAAGATTCCACACTGGGGCGGCGGCGACAAACACTCCACGCAAGCACACAATACAATAACCAAAAGAAAACTTAATACGGGAACAGAACGCACTATTAGGTTAACAAAAAAAAGAGAGTGGAGACGTAAAGCACCCGGAATAGGGGAAAAAAAAGAGAAACGGGCTTTTGCAGGAAGAGACTCTCTAGCGCGGCGGCTCGCATGCTTCTTGTCGATCCATCTTCTTCTTCCCCGGTTCGCGGTATTCCCCCACCCCGAGGATTTCGGCGTCGAGGATGGGCCATTCCGCGGTGGTGTCTGGTGGCCAAGTCCTGGGGCCCTCTCGAGGTGGCAGTTGAGGGTGGCTTGTCCCCAGGCCTGGCGTTTCTCGGTGGTCGGCTGCCGGTCGCCCCCGCGGAGGATGACGGGGTGGCGCCGCGACTGGACAGCCGGTGTCCTCTTCGGTGGACCCATCCCGCGCCTCCGTCACTCAGGGGGAGGTTCCTCCGCGACCGGGGACAACGGTGGCTCCTTCCTGGTGTTGGAGAAGGGGGGGGGGGGTGAGACAGAGCGGGGCTCGCGAAGAGGGGAAAAAAAAAGAAAAAAATATATACACAAAAAAAAAAGAAAGAACGCATAGAAAGAGAAAACACACACACACGGCACACTCTCACTCATTCTTGCCCCAGCGGCGAGGGGGTCCGCTTGGGCGGAGGAGTGGGGCTGGCAATTCGGGAGGATCCTTGTAACGAGGCATAACCAAAAAAAAGAAGGTAATGAACTAAATGAAAATATGCCTCGTTACAATATACATATATATACATATCGTTCTATATATATATATATATATATATATATATATATATATATATATATATAAACTGGTGGCTGGAGTCGATGCCTCGGTAAATAGCACGATTGAGGATTGTTGCAGCAACTTTTACATTCGGCCGATAAATCGGAGGAGATGTTCCGGTGGAGACTCGCACGAAGTCGAGATCAGGTTGAGACACATAGGAGTTCGTCTAGAGGAGTTTGTTGGGGCTCAAGACTTGCTCTGATGCCGGACGCCTGATTCTAACAGTACTGATCCGATCGTGTAATTCGCGACGCGAATAGCACAGTAACACACAAATTGACCTTGTCGAGCAACTCGGGAAAAGCCAAAAGGTGCCTGTACTATGAGATTCATGCACTGATTGAGAACAACCAGAAGATGCCGGCAGGCACAATATATGGGCTGGGCGACACTTCGGTTACCCAAACTGAGTATGAATCCGATTCGTACAAATTAACCTCCAAACAGAGCGAAAGCTGTGCCACGCGGTCGTGTCCACCTCTCACAAAGGCATTTGAGAACAACCAAGGAGTAGCGGCAGGGCACTTTCGTGAGCTGGGCGATGCTCTGGTTACTCAAACGAGTCTGTGAGCTGTGCCTCGATCAAACATGGCAGAAATCATACAATTCTACACCAGCGAGACTACCTCTCGCAAGGGCACGCAGGTACAATTAGAAGATACGGCGGGACACTTTACGTGGGCCGAGCGACACTTCAATTGCCTGTATGAGCCTGAGAGCTGTACCACGCCAAAATGTACAATTTAAATGATCTCAGTCGCTATTCACAACTGCGGGAATAACGACGAAAATTATTAAAGAGAATCGACTTCCAATCAACCGTTACTTACCACAACTTTACCCAAAGAATTTAGAAATTATCTATTCGGTTATTCACTTTAATACAAATCAATATTTATGTTCTGACTACTACGCTGTTCACGATCGACTAATTGTTCCGAAGTCTTACTCTGATTGTGCCACCGTTCGGCTTGAACGATCGACTCCTCGGTTTGAGGCGTTTACGCGTCGCGGACAAATCGTCGGCTTGACGAATCTATCAGGTCGGTTTGACCTCGCAATCGCGTACCGTGTTTCGCAGAATAGATTTTTCTTGAACCGACTCGATTCGCTTCCAGACGTAGAGTGACGAATTTGATCCTCGCATCGACCTCCTTCGATCGTTATCGAGTGGGTATCGATGTGCACGCATAATTAGTGAAAGTGAGGTAAATATTCTACCGGTAACCCCATAAAATAATGATCACGACGTATGCGCGGAGTAAGGATACCCCATACCGCGGCAATACATGAACTGATATATAAGGTGTTCTTATATTATGTGACCAGCACGGTTACAGGCTTTGATATAATATTGATAACAGAAATAATAGAACTTGGTAAATTAAACAGTACGTAATAGATAATTGTGAATCTAACTAAATCTGATTCTCGCTAGTTAATACTTTATATTATTTCGTACCTAGGTCTGATTTCGGATAAAGCTAACTTCGCTTTTATATAATTACTGAATTTGATATGCTATATTATTTAATTTTTGTTTCGAACGCTATCGCAATGACAAAGTTTATATTGATTAATACGTTTGTAGTTTATATAATGAATATTCTTTACGGAATTATTAATATTAGCGCGTGATAGTCTACGGCAGCGAGGAACATGACCTAAGTGTGATTCTCTAAGTGTACCTAAATACGCTTTCGCAAAGTTAGACAGATTAACGATTTTATCTATTATCTAACGCGGTGTAGTCGACTACTGAGATTTCGCTAATGAAAGAACAATATTCTTTTACTAATTCTTGATCAAAATTTGTTTGAATCTAAATGAATTATTTCCTCGGAACAGTTACTCTTTTAATCTGACTCGACAACTAATTGTCCATGACCCTTTTTGTCAAAACGGACACTGACAGCCAAAACCAGATCGCTTAATTGGAGAGCCTGCGTTAGCTAGCTACTAGAACGACCCAACGATACAGGAAAAGGGTGAACAGTATAGGTTCAACAGGGTAGCAAATCAATTGATTCTAATTATAAAATCGTGATTGCTGAACTGTCACCCAACAGCCTGCGTTAGCTAGCTACGAAACGACCCAGAGCGAGCTCCGAGGATCTGATGGCGCGTAAGCAATCCGATGTAAAATCAAATATGAGTAGCTGAGAGCTATCCTTTCGATATCTTAGCCTCTCTTGGCGCCAAGTATAGCACTCTCCTAGCGGAGTTTCAGATACGAGACCGTTTGAATGAGGAGCCTGCGTTAGCTAGCTACTAGAACGACCCACGACCAAGTATCCAAATGGTGTATACCCGCTTTTCAAGTCAAGTATTAAGAATCGTTGCGGCTCTTGACAGCGAAAACTGTTCCGGTTATACTTATCTGAAGACTTCTAGCTCAATCGACTTCGAAAACTGTTCTGCGATTTTGGCGAGTTTCGCTCGGCCTTTTATACTCGCCAGCCTGGCAAATTCTCGGAAAACCCCCATAACGTCGAAACATATAATTGTCGTATAAATTCGTAATTAGACATTAATTGAACAAACGAACGATTTAATTACATTATTAATATCGCATTCTACATAATGATTTATATTCCTGATATAAAAATAGTAATTTAATAGTGTTTTAATGCAATTGCATTTTCTATCTCCTTCTATACACTACGCACGACTTCTATACGGATCGGAGCTAAATGTGTAAGCATACGAGGCTTCTAGAACATTTCATTGAACAATATTATAATTTACAATATATACTGCAATAAACTAACATCTGACTCTATTTTCGGATAACATAATATTAGTACGCTTGATATGTATTGACTGATTTGTTTAACTAATGGTTTTTGATAATTAATAATATCGAAATTGTAAAATGTATTGCTATCCTTCTCGAAGCAACGCTAAAATTCCAGGAAATTCGGGGCGAGCTTCGCGGCACGTAAACACATAGCATTGCGGAATTTTCCTTATAGAATTATACATTTATTACAATAGCTTATAAAATAATACATTAACTTGTTTTAAATAAATTAACTTAACATTTGATTGATTTAATGAACATATTACTTATTTTGAATTGAAAACATAAAATAATAGTTAAAATTAAAAATATAAATATATATTAATACATTGGTTACTGACCGTTCAACTAAATACATAGGCAATTGATAATAATGTATCGTCGGTAACAATCTATTACTGTCGGTAACAAAACTACCGGTAAGTAATGTGGGAATTGGTGATCTTGAAATTAACATTTATCTTTCTTTGAACTAAACTATTTTAATTCATTGTAAAAATACATAAAACCATTTTTCCATTATTCCGACGCTCTCACTCCACTCTCATTTTTTATTACTTCTCCTTTCTTTTTTTTCAGTCCTACCAATCTTCTCACGCATCCCAAACTCCTCACTCATACCAACCTACTCACTCCTACCAACTTACTCACTCATACCAACTCACGCACTTATTAAAAAACCAACTTCACAAGTAACTGTATAGAATTGCCATGTTGGAAAAAAAACTCTTCTCGGGATGTTACACCTTCCCCCTTATGAAGGTCTCTTGTCCTCAAGATATGTTTGCTTCACGAATTTAGAAATTATGCATTTCGTGCAATAGCAATTGTCTTCGCTGTTTCTGGGTGATGCAGCTCCCCGCCCAAACAGCCACAGCAATTTCCAATATTTCTGTCTCGGATCTTTGAGATTATTTATCTTCTTATATTCTTTGTACGGGAGGTCAGGAATTTCGATTTTTATTAATTTCCACCTATTAGTGGATTCCCCCTAAATTATATAGAAATTATAGTTTATTTGGATATATATATATATGCGTATTTTAATATGTTTTTAATTTACCTTGCTCAAATTCTTCTGTATTTTTATCTTTAAATTTCTTAATACGGCTCGTCTGGCAGCTCTTCTTGCCATTATGACTAATATGGCGTCGTTTCGTTTGTCGAAACATTGTTTGGAATGTATATATAGCGCGTATTTAGAATGTATATATTATTTGTTAGGACTAGTAGATATATATACATTTTTTTTTTTTAAACAAAAATAACTGATTTATTCATAACTTAAACTTAAATGATAAATTTAAAATAAAATTATAAGTCTTTACAATATTATTAGTTATTATAAAAATGTAGTTGTCCGTCCTTTATCGTTACATTTTCTAGTAGGACTATGGGGTGTGTTATTTCGGTAGCTACCAGGACCCGTGCCTCGTATGCCTCCTCATCATCTTTGTCGAAATCGTGTACTTCGTTACGACATTCGGTGCACGCCACCGCCGGTCGGATGTTGGATAATCTCCGTTTGCATTTAATGCACCGTATTTGATTTTGTACTTCTTCGTTGATTATGCAGTGGTGGGGCGCTATATGCCACCACTTGTCTTTTATTTCGGGGTATATCCTTAGAGCGCAATTTAGACAAATTCGTTTGTGCATTGGGTTGTATTTATTGGTGAATGCGTACCCTTTATCAAAACGCATATCCCATTAAGGATGTTCATGGCCTTCTTATCTTCTGGAATCATATTTTTTTTTCCGGTTTTTTAAGAAAAATTTCGCAGCTTCAATTTTAGTCCGTGTGGCCTGTGACTTGCCACTGTAATTTATACGAAGCGCGGGAAATTTGAATTGCTCCACCCTTGGTTGCGCGCACGCTCATCTTCCTATTGATTCTCGATCCCTCATTGGTAGGTGGGCCCTCTTAATGCCATCCTTATGAACGATTCGTGAACGATTCGGGAGAAAATTTTTGTTTCTCCCACCGATTTGCAATTCTACATTATTAGGTTCTATGGTCCTTGTAATTTTGTATGGACCAGAGTATTCCTTCTCTAATTTGTTTTTTCGTGGTGGATTGAGAAGAAATACGTCTTCGCTTGTTTCGTATTGTATGGATCGAATCTTTTTATCGTAGTAATATTTTTGATGATATTTTGATAATTTTAAATTATTTCGTGCAGTGTTCCGAAAGTTATGTAATTTTGTAATAAGATTATCTACATAATCTGGGCATGTATATAGTTCCTCTTCAATCGGAAAGTTTGATGGCTGCCGCGCTTTTCTTCCGTATATCAATTCGTGAGGCGTAAATTTAGTTCCCTTGTGTATACTTGTGTTATATGAGAACATCGCCTGTGGTAACCAATCGTCCCATTGTTTTTCTTGCGTGAGAAAGTGTTTTAAATATTCTATTAAAATTTGATGACTCCTTTTTAGGGAACCGTTTGACTGAGGATGGAAGGATGAAGTTCTGTATGTTTGGATGTGAAATATTTTTGCCAGCTTTTTCATCAAGGAACTCATAAAGCATGTCCCCTGGTCTGTCAAGATTGCTTTGGGGCAACCAAATTTACAAATGAAGTGTTCGGTAAATGGTTTGGCAACATCCTCTGCAGTTATTGAGCCAATAGATGCTGCTATGGAATACTTAGTTAAATTGTCCTGGATTGTCAGTAAGTAACTGTGCCCTTTTGAAGTTACAGGTAATGGTCCTAGTGTGTCTAATGAAACTTTGTCGAATGCGTCCAATGGGGTGTCTGTAATAACCATTGGTTCTTTATTTTTAACGCGTACCAACTTATTCCGTTGGCAGTCGATACAAGTTTTAATAAATCAGCTATATCCTTTTTCATATTTTTCCAGTAGTAATTGTCTCTGATGCGGTGGTAAGTCTTTCTAATTCCCTGTTGTCCCCCAGTGGGTGTAGTGTGATTTTCCTGGATAATGGGAATTCTCTCTTCGAATGATGGAGTGTTATTGCCCCCAGTACAGATTGTGATTCGAATTGGTATGTCAGCAAAGATTATGTATACTAATTTTCTAAGGTACTTATCATTCGGTAAACTAAGGTCACTAATTTTATGTTCCTTAAGGAGCAACGCAAGTTTCATAAGAATTTGTGGTAATTCCTTTTTTGATGTGACTGTTATGCCAAACAACCATTGTTTCCTTAATTTAATTTGGATTATTTCCTTCCTAGGTGCTGGTCTGATCTTTCTTCTTTTAATAAGGAGTTCTGATTCAGGATCAAGAGGACTTCCCTGAGAGTTCCAGAATACTGCTATTGGTCCCTTCCTAGTCCATAGATGATCTTTAACTTCAGTTATAGAACTAACTATTTCTTCCGTTATTCTTGGTTTTCTTACTTTACTAACAGTAAGTTCTCCACCTTCCTTTTTGATTTTAGTAGGAGTCACTGAACCGGATTTGTTTAATATTTCAGGTTTATAAGGAGGAGTTTCTTCTTTTGAGGATTCTGGAGAGGAAGAGTCGGCGTTAATTTTAGGAGGATCTTTAAATAGGTGTTTGGGAATTATGGCATCTTCATCTACCTCTTCTATTTCATCCCCAATTACTACAGGATCGTTTTTCCTTAAAATAAGTGGTGGCGGAGTTTTTACTTTAAATTCTGAGGGTGGTGGATGTATTTCTGCTTGTATTTCCATCTTAAAATCTTCATTTCCTTTTTGGCTAGTAATTTCCTCGTCTGAATCGTCTGTATGGTAGTAGTTTGACTCGTCGGAGGTTTCTTCTTGTTTCATTTTTCTTCTTCGTTTATTTGGTAATCGGTCAGTACTTGTGTCTTCTAATGGACGCGTAGGGTATTGGTGAAACTTCTTTTCTTCTTAACTTCTCGCGAACTGGTCGTTGATTCCCGTGGTCGGGTTTCGTATTGATGCCATTCTTTTCTTCTTTTAATTTCTCTGGAGCTAGTTGTAGTGGAATCTCGCGGACGAGTTTTATATTGATGCCATTCTTTCTTTTTCTTGATTACCCTTTTAGTATCAGTGCTTGTAGTTGATGATCGAGGCCTTTTGGAATTGACTGGTAGTACTTTCGTCTGAACGGGATTACGGGATAGTGCGTCCGTATTAGCGTTCAAATTTCCAGCTTTGTACTTGATTTCATAATCGTACTCGCTTAGTTTTATTCGCCAGCGTAGTAACCTCGATGTTGGATCAGCGACACTGTTCAGCCAGACCAAAGGTTTGTGGTCCGTGATGAGAAAGAATTTTCTTCCGTAGACGTATGGGCGGAAATGGTGTACTGCATAGACTATGGCGAGTAATTCTCGCTCCGTAGTCGAGTACCGTGTTTCAGCAGGGTTAAGAACTCTTGAAGCGTATGCGATAGGCTGGTCCTTTCCAATTTCACCCTGACTGAGGATGGCTCCAATTGCGATACCTGACGCATCTGTAGTAATATTAAATGGTTTTGTGAAATTTGGATGCGTTAGGATTGGCTCTTTACACAAGCTTTCCCTAAGGATGGTAAAGGCTTCTTGTTGGAGGTGTGTCCATTCAAACTTCCGCTCCTTTTTAGTCAGGTCCGACAGTGGTTTGACTATCTTCGAGAAATCCTTTATGAACCTTCTATAGTACCCGCAGAGTCCTAAGAATTGCCGTACGTTTTTTATTGTTTCTGGCACTGGAAATTTCTCTACTGCCTCTATTTTCTTGGGGTCTGGTTTTACTCCGTTTTCATCGATGATGTGGCCCATGTATGTTACTTCCTTCTTCAAAAATTCACATTTGTCAGGCTGCAGGCTCAGGTTGGCATCCCTTAGTTTCTCCATCAGCTTGTGGAATTTGATTTCGTGCTCCCTAAGTGAACTAGCGTAGATTACAATGTCATCTAGATACACGAATATTTCTATCCCTTGAAGTCCGGATAGTACATTGTCTATTAATCGTTGAAAGGTGGCCGGTGCGTTCTTCAGTCCGAACGGCATTCTATTAAATTCATAATGGCCATAACGGGTTGAAAATGTAGTTTTGCTTTTATCGTCAGGATGCATTGGAATTTGATGAAATCCCGACTTCAAATCAAAAATTGAAAAATATTTGGCACTTCCTAATTGGTCAAGAATATCGGTGATGTTAGGAAGAGGATATGCATCGCCAATTGTTTTCTCGTTTAACTTTCTGAAGTCGATTACTAGTCTCCACTTCTTTTTGCCTTGGGAATCTTCTTTCTTAGGTACAATCCATAGGGGAGAGTTATAAGGTGAGGTTGATTGCTCTATTATACCTTATTTTAATTGTCTATTATATCTTATTTTATTATTAGGTAGGATTCATTATAACTTATAAATGTGTTAATCAAGTAAAATCTTGTTATTGCGATAGCGTCGAACACAAAAATAGAATACCAAATTTAGTTAATATTACGAATGCGAAGTTTGCTTTATCAGAGACCCGATTCAGATACGGTCCAATATAAAGTATTAAATAGCGAGTTTCATATCGTTAAATTCACAATTATCAATCACATATTGTTTAATTTATCAAATTCTATTATTATTATTATATCAAGATCTATTTAGTTTCTCTATTCTAATTAATAATTTATAATCTATATACTTTTCTTTATTTTGTTGTTACTGTTTGTTAGTTTCATTTTTATCGTTTTGTTGAATAAATCTAATTGTTGAAAGATAATTACCTGTGGATTTCACTCCTTAACCCTTTCGCTGTGGAGCGCCTAAAAATGAATTGCTCTCTTAGCTGCCGGCGCGCTGCTCCATTGTCTGTACGGGCGACACGGTACGCGAGACGAGACGCTCGTAAAACAGTGTGTGGTACCGATTTTGCTGGTCTTTTCCTTGAGACGACTGGCCGACACAGCAGCCAAGTAATAATAATAGTAATAATGATAATGATGATAATAATAATAATAATAATAATAATAATAATAACAATTTTAGTAATTTTTAATAATTTTTAATAATCATAAATAATATAAACAATTTTTAATAATATTTCTGTGTATGATAGAATTTAAAGCAGGGTTCAATACATAATCCAACGTTACACTCTTTGCATTCATATCGTGTTTCGGTTCGCTTATTGTGTTTACTACAAACCACACATTTCCGCCGACCGTTTTGCCGGATTCCTGTTGGATTAGTATATTTTGATAGAAAATGCCCTGGAACCAGTCGTAAAAGATTATCTTTGGATGCAGTTCGACCTCCAGACTTATTGCTGCATACATTGTCATTTGGATATTTTAGCAGAATTTCTCGAATTAGACATAAATGAAATTTTGCAAATGTTATGTTCTTTTTGGATGTAATTTTATCCAGTATGTAAGCATTATAAATGGAAAGATCCAGCATGTGAAAAAAAAATTTCTTATACCACTTCAAAGTTTTTCGAATAGTATTAATTGAATTTAAAATCATGTCTGTTTTGTCAACTGCTCCCATATCGCGATTATAGTCTACTATGATAGTTGGTTTTAATATTGGTCTTCCTGTTTTAATATCAATCTTTTTTGTTTCTATATACTCAGCAGAATGGTAACTTGATAACATTAACACTTCTCTTTTGTCCATCCATTTTAGTGCTAACAATTTATCCGTAGACTGAAACACAATTTCGCCTTTGCATAATTTGTTAGACATATTAGGCATTCCACGTCTGGTTTTCCTCACTGTTCCAAATGCATTTGTTTTATTATAATATAGGAGCGAAAATAATGCTGGGCTTGAGTACCAATTATCAGTAATCAAAACATGACCTTTATTTAGATATGGTTCCATCAGCGTCATGACAATATTCCCAGATTTGCCGATCTCTGCTAAATGATTGTTATTCATCTCCGTGCGTGCTCCACAATAGACTTTATTATTACTGGACCAAACCATCGCCAAGTTGGGGTTCCTTGACCCGGGTGCAGAGCAATCGCCTCTCGGCATCTCTTCTGCACCCGGCGTTGGATGGCCGGAAGGGGACAGAAGGTTAGGTTAAGCTAGGCTCCTCTACCTTTCTCAACCGGGTTTGGGACCGGCTATGGCGGTTGCCCCCTAGAAGGGTACGCACATCTGTGGGAACGCAGAAGGCCCCTCCTTCAAGGGGGAGTTAGGTTTGGCTTTCGCTTCAGCTGAAACCATACGAGCTACAAAATTGCCTAAGTAAACCTATAAGCGCCTACTCCCATATACTGGGAACCTAACCAGGTCCTATCATACATAAACTTAGCTAATCAGAATAAATATGTAGGCTGTATATTATATATCCGCAATAAAAAATATATAAAAAATAAAACGCAAGTAGTCGAGACATAACATACTGAAAATAGATGCCTTAAATAGGTGCCCGAGACAATATATTAACCTATTGGCC
The DNA here is from genome assembly GCF_050947335.1 of Megachile rotundata. Lineage (NCBI taxonomy): Eukaryota > Metazoa > Arthropoda > Insecta > Hymenoptera > Megachilidae > Megachile > Megachile rotundata. The sequence continues at coordinate 65,897 of NW_027473386.1, read as the reverse complement.
TATACTAGCCTAACTCACCCTATTCGAGGGCCAGCTGTCATCCTGAAGTATCTAGAACAGCTATTGTTCCTGTCAAGTAAATAATATTATATGTGAATTTGTTAACAGTGAATGAACTAAAGTACCTATGGCAGCGTAACTAGCTATCAAACAGTATTGAATATATAAGATGTCTAATTAAAAAAAAAAAAAAAAAAGGATACAGCGTAACAGGCCAGAACCCATTACCAAAAGTATGAAGAGGTCCAATATTATGAGCTAAAATTCAATGGATACATTTCTTCGTATGTGTCCAAGAAAACAAGTATGCTGGATAAAACTCAGAAATTTCCAAAGACGCATTTATATATTAAAGTAAATTTATTCAGTCATTCGCAACATCCATCAGTAACGATAAGCCAGTAAGGGAAGTCGAAATTAGTAATATTTGTAAAGAGCACTCATATAAATACGCAGCGCGCCAAAGGTTAGTAGAGAAATCTGGGCATAACACATAATAGTCACCCATGTATTAGGCACCTTAATAGTCAAAAGCACAATAGCCCATGTCAATTATTGTTTTAACGTCTTATGGTTGTCAAAAACAAGATTTCCTTCTACTATGGCAGATGGGATATCCCAAACGAACAAGAATAATGCAAACAAAAACTGTCAGTTAACAAGAAAGAAAGAAAACCGAAGAAGTTCTGTTCAGATACTAAATTCCCATAGTCTCAGAAGCTGAGCATCACCATAGCAGCGAAAAAGGTGTTTATCATACTACTCCCACAGTTCACAAGCCATGAAGAAACCAATACACTATTGACAGATGTGTCATATTTCTGGGCACAATTGTAACATTAAAAGAAACCTTCATGGACACTGGTCCAAATCACACATTAAAACACACCATTTCTTCCTTCACTATTAACGGAATTACATATTTTTTCCAGGTTATAAAATCCTCCATGAATACTAGATCTGATTAAACTGTGGAAAGAGTCATAGTTTGTCCTATGACATGCCAAAACCCTTATCGAAACTATGGAAAGAAAGGCAGGCTCCCTGTGAAAGGGATGAATTAAATAACACTAAAGTAAAACATTAATCACTAGCAACCAGTAACTTCTTCCATTCTCTTTTCTAGATGTAGGTGGTCAAATCCCAGTAAGAGAAAATATGTCAATTAAATTCATTTATATATAAACTCCATCAGGAGTAAAGTCCATTTCATTCATGGCATTCCGTGTTCACATTTGTGCATAAACTTGTACAGAAGTGCACAAAGAAAGCTTTCTTCAGGTCCTTTCACGCACTTCCACTGACCTAGTAGCATTATGGAGTAACATGCACAAATAAAATACAGCCAATGTTTCCAATGTCTCTGAAGGTTTTCTTTTGACATGTAACCAAACAACAGGGATTGCGGTTACGTTTCCATGAGAGTCTTTATTCACATCGGGGCAAACTCGTTCAGGCGTCAGGAGCAACGAGTCAGCAAATCGGAAGTACGCACGGCCTATTCACATATGGCCTTGAAATAAAAATATATGAAATTTCACGCTGTGGCTAAACCTTTAAAGAAAGTAAGAGTGAGAGCAAAAAGAAATTACAAGAGCCTCAAAGAAATTGCAAGAGCCTCACCTGTGAAATAACCCGGCATCCCCCGGGCCGCTTACCCAGTTCGTATAACAGCCAATTTACTTCCAAAGATTGTGATCTCATAACAAAACGAGAGATTCTCCATGCCATCTAGCGAAACTCGAAGCCATGAACCATGAACCATAACAAGAGACCGATTCACGTATCCCCCTGACTAGCCTTAAGTCCTACTCATATAGTCAAATTGCTGACAAGTTAATATTGACTTTCTATAATGCAGATAATGAAGTCTGCTATATAAGATTCTAAGCTAGTTCTCCTATGCATATAGGAAACAGCGACCGAAAACCAAGAAAGGGTCCAGAAAAAAAAACCCCTTTCATAGGTATCCTGCCTGCCCTACCCTGCTCGCTCGAGACGACCATGTACATCGGTGCAGATAAGGGATTTCCTCACATAAGGCACTCCTATATTACCCTATAGTCGGAGGACCCGCCGCCTGGTAGCCATTTTTCCTCATTGGAGTGTCGCAAATAAATTACCAATCTTCTAATAGTTCCAAAAGTTGTCGGAAACAGATAAAGAGTACGTATAACATGAAAAAACCCATTCACATCTATCCTAGTCGGAATGCCAATCTGAATGTTACAACTAACTTCGTGCCTATGCCATCATTAGCTAGCACAAATGCTCATTTAATACATATAAGTTATCAACCCGATAGTAGAGCAATAGTTCACCTGGGATTATGCTGGCTAAAACAATAAAGTAACGTTATGATAATTTATAATTCCTAGAGCATATAAAACAATGGTCAAATACCTAATGTATGAAGTATGAAATATAAGAAAACCCATTCACATCTGCATCCTACAGAATGCCAACCTAAAAGTCGCGGATAATTTCGAGCCAATATCCTCAATAGCTGCCAAACAATGCCTCTTAAAGCTATGAATTTATAACGTGATAATACCATAAATCACTTAGGATTGGTCTAGTTTTTAATATTTATTTATAATTTCCCAGGTTAGTGACACGTTGCTTGAGAAGACCCATACACACACGTCTCGCGCGTCTAAGTACCACCTTAATAGTCGCAGCCAACTTCATACCCAAGCTAACTCTAATTGCACGAAGCGAAGCGTCCAAAGGAATTGCAAATTAACAACCGACTCATTCCAAGCTAAAACCCAAAGCTATAGTATCTGATATAAGCTGTTATCCGAATACTCTACAAGGAGACTGAAAGGAATTGTAGTAGACCAACAAAGGTAAGTCTAGAATTAAATAATTCAAATATTCAAAATTTCGGGCCTCCAATTCATCGTAGGCATCCAAGCCCGTTTCACAGACCTACCTCCCCCAATTCCCCCTAAAGGGATCGGGGTTGCTATCCCTATCTCCTCGCCTATAATTAGCCCTGGAACTATATATATAAATAAAAGAAATTTCGTCTTCGAAGTTTTTAGGCACTCTGGTGTAGATATAGGTATAGATGTAGATGCAGCAAATACCCAGCGAACCAAAAAAGCTACAAAGCAGAGAAAAAAGACCCTTTCACACTTCCGCTACTAAGTACACCTGTCCGTCCCCATTAACATCAGATCAACGGCCAAGATGGTGGATTCCATGTTTGTCAAGAGCTCTCCTCTTACAAGTAAGTGTGAACAGGGCTATGATAAGCCGGTTACTTAGTAATTGACGTGTTGCTCATAATACCGGTCAGGGCTATTGATTCCCAGTAGGAACTATAAGTCGCGCGATCGCCACTTGTGTAACTGTAGGTAAGATAAAGACCCGCCTAACCGGCGAGTCCTGAACCAGTGGATATAAATAAACTCTACCTTATCAGAGGTTAGGAAGAGAAGAAATCTGCCTAACCGGCATATACTGCCATCTACTAACTAGCTATGAAAACTATTAATGAACCATTTCTTTGCAGCAACAAGCTAGGAGGGTCTCTAACCCGCCAGTCAGGTAGAGGACTTACAGTGCTCATGTGGCTTTACCCTGTACTCAAATGTCACATTATAAGTGAAACTACCACTATGCAGCCATAGGTATAATAGCGACAAGAACGGGATCCACATTTACCACGTGTGATAATAGTGATCCCTACATTATCGACTGTAGAGACTGTGTAATGTACCATGCATAGATTTAGAGTCTCTTACAAGTAAGGTGGAGGTAAGTAATGACCCATTATTACTCAGATGGATTTAAGCGCCAGTCGAAATTAACACGTAAGTAAGTTCCTTGAGAAGCGCGTAGTGTATCTATACTAACTAGTAAAATAACTTATTAACTTACAGAGCCACGTAGGAAGGTATCTAGTGTCGAATAGTGCCCGGACACATTATTGTAATCGATGTTAAGGTATAAGAACCTAATCTAACCATCGGCATCACTATTCAATCAGTAAGTATATAAATACTAGGTCCAATACTAACCCTCTACAAGTAATTAAATAATTATTTAATTAAATAAAATTAAATAAATAAATATTGTCGCAATATCTATGTCATTATTAAAACAGTTAGGACAATCAGCCTCCTTATGGGTCAGATATCAAGGTGGGCTAAAGTCTCATGAGAATGATTGTGTTGGAAGTAACGGACAAAACAAATGAACTGCGCTATGCGCGTCCGAACACGCATCACGATGCTTTGTCCTACAGTTACAGTTTTACCTTCGTCTACGAAGCACCGCGCATTTTGTAAAGACATTTTTATATTATTAAAGTATTTTCCGTTCACCTCAGCACTGCAGTTTATTTTCCTGGAGCTAATCCTAACAGGTTATGGGCCCAGACACATTCTGGTCGCGTGTGGAAAATTAAACGAACATTTTTTAGTACGACGAATTTAATTCGCGATAGTGCAGTGAGTGTGAAAAGTTGTGAAAAGTTAAAGTTTTTGTCAAGATGAGTTCCTCAACTTCAGTGCGCATCGAACCACTCGGAAAAGACAATTACGACACGTGGAAAATTCAAGTGGAAGCTCTACTGATAAAAAACGACAACTGGAAGTACGTTAATGGCAATAAAATACGACCCGACGTAACTCAGGGCGAAGCGGCAACACAGTGGGACGAAGCGGACGCAAAGGCAAGATCCGATTTGATATTAGCAATTAGCCCGTCCGAAATTAAACAAATTAAAAATTGCAAGACATCGAACGAGATCTGGAAGAAATTAGAAGGTATTTACCAGTCGAAAGGTCCGGCGCGAAAAGCGACGCTATTGAAGCAGCTTGCTTTGCGAAAAATGGCAGAAGGCGACGACGTGAGATCGCATATGAACTCTTTCTTTGACGCGGTCGACAAATTAGAAGACATGGAGGTTAAAATCAACCCGGATATGCTCGCCGTTCTTCTGCTGTACAGTTTACCCGGTTCGTTCGAAAATTTTCGGGTGGCCATCGAATCCCGAGATGAATATCCGACGCCCGAAGCGCTTAAAATAAAAATTTTAGAAGAGAGCGCTGCGCGAACCGATAAAGCAAAAGAGTCGAGTGATAGCGCGATGTGGGTAAGAAAATTGACCAAGCCGGACAGGTCAAACACAGCGCAATGGAAGCGCCATGATACCGCAACAGAAGAGCCGAATAAAAACGCGAAGGAAAAACTACGTTGTTTCCGCTGTAAAAAGATAGGACATCGAGTTTCGGAATGCCGCGGACTGTTCCGCGGGCAACGGCAGTCAACTGCAGGAATGGCTAAAGAAGATTTTTCCAGTAGCAGTGCACCAGGAGCGAAGGAAGTCGCTTTCCAGGCCGACCAACGCATTCGCGAAAAGGGTACAGAAGGGAAATGGTGTCTCGACAGCGGCTGTTCATCCCACATGAGCGGCGACGCGTCTTCTTTCGTCGACATGAAAACGTCAACGTGCGATACGTTAAACCTCGCTAGCAGCGCATCAACACAGGTGGAAGGTCAAGGTACAGTGCGATTATCCATAAAAGACTCGAATTCGCGAAAAACTATAGAACTCCGCGACGCGTTGTTCGTTCCCGACCTTCGCATGAACCTTATGTCGGTCGCGAAAATTACCGATAAGGGATGCAGTGTTCTGTTTAGAAAGCATAACGCCACCGTGTTTGCGCCCGACGGGGAAACAATTTTCACCGCTGACCGACGCGATAATTTATATTATGCACAATCCGCGTTTTTTGTGAGCGATGCAAATTTAAAAACGGTAAATGATATGGAATTGTGGCATCGGCGTCTCGGTCACGTTAACGAGGAAAGTTTACGAAAAATAAATCGCGATAAAAGTATACGCGGCGTTTCCTTCGGAAAAGACGAAAAACTACCTACTTGCGAAATCTGTTTGCGATCAAAAATGACAGGATTACCGTTCCCAAAAAGTTCGAACCGTGCCGTAGGTGTTCTCGAGATAGTTCATACCGATATATGCGGACCGATGAGCGTCGAATCGATCGGCGGCGCGAAATATTTTATATTATTCATCGATGATTATACGCGATGGTGCGAAGTCTTTTTCTTGAAACAAAAGAGCGAAGCGTTATCTGTTTTTAAAAAGTTTAAAAATTTCGCCGAAAATCAAACAGGCGCGCGAATAAAGTATTTGCAGTCTGATAATGGTCGCGAGTTTCTCAGTAATGAGTTTAACGAATACCTAAATTCGTGCGGCATTAAAAGACGATTGACCGTAACGCACACGCCTCAACAAAACGGTGTAGCCGAGCGTAAAAATCGAACATTAGTTGAAACGGCGCGATGTTTACTTCTCCAGGCGGGACTGTCGAAGCGATTTTGGGCTGAGGCGATAGCGAACGCGAATTATACGCGTAATAGATTACCGTCTCGCGCTCTCGACGGCGACAACGCTTATTATCGATGGACACGTAAAGTACCGGACGCGTCGTATTTCAAGGTTTTTGGTTCGAAGGTCATAACCCGAGTTCGAGACCGTCAAAAGTCGAAATTCGAACCGCGCGCGCAAGAGGGAATATTCCTCGGTTATTCGGATGAAACAAAGGGTTTTAGAATATGGCTTCCCGACGAGAACCGCGTCGATATATCTCGAGATGTAAAATCGGCAGACGAGACGTTAAAAGGGCCACTGAAAATAAATTGCGAAGAGCGAGCGAGAAACGAGAATTCGTATTCCGACAATAATGTAGAGATAGATATTCAAAATGATAAAACAACCTCGAAAGTCATGGAAAGCAGGGATCAGTTGAGAAACGATAGTCAAACAATCGATCGCGAGAATAGTATCGTTGAAGTGCCCATAAATCCTTCGCAACAGTCCGATTCTATTCCGACACGCGTGAACGAAGTCAGGTACCGGGTAGGTAGGCCACGAATTATCCGGACCGGGAGCCGTGGTAGGCCGAGAAAAGTACGCGGTACGGTCGAAACTCAAAACGATATTCAAAGTGATTCTCAATCTGAAGGAGAGAACGAATTATTCGAAGACGCCGTATCTTCGCATCCGACGGAATCAGCTGGTATGGCCGAGATACCGCTGCAAACCGCGCTTTCCGGCCCGGATAAAACGGAGTGGCGTGTCGCGATTCGGGAAGAAATAGCGGCGATGTTAAAGAACGACGTATGGGAGATCGTTGAACGCCCTCGTGATCGCGAAGTCATTGGGTGTCGCATGGTTCTCCGCGACAAAATAAACACCGACGGACAGGTGACGCGGAGGAAGGCGCGTTTAGTCGCACGCGGTTTTGCTCAGCGCCCGGGTTTAGATTACGAAGAAACGCACGCGCCCGTTACGAGATTGAGCTCGATACGATTGATAATAGCTCTAGCCGTCGAATACGATATGCAAGTCCATCAATTGGACGTGTCAACTGCGTACTTGAATGGAGAAGTCGATAAAGATATTTTCATGACGATTCCGGACATTCTCCCTGACGCGTTGCGCGACATCATATCGGACGGACCCGTAGAATATAGTGATAAGGCGCGAAAAATGCTAAACGAATTATCGAGCGGCGATAAAGTATGTAAAATAAAAAAGGCTTTATACGGTTTGAAACAAGCGGGTAGGCAATGGAATAAACGCCTCGACGAAGAATTGCGAAACATGGATTTCGTCCCCCTCCATGCTGATCCATGCGTGTATATATTGCGAAAGGGGGAGCAATTTCTCGTTCTTGCCGTATATGTAGACGATATAGTAATAGCCGCGAAAGATTTTAAATGGTTAGAACGCATTAAGAAACAACTCATGCAAAAATTCGAAATGACGGATTTAGGGAAGATCGGACATTGTTTGGGTATCGAATTTGAGCACAACGGTACGGAAATAAAAATGCGGCAAAGCGCGTACACGAAAAGAGTTTTAGAAAAATTCGGCATGTTAAATTCGAATCCCGTGACGTCACCGATTGATCCTTCCCAGAAACTAACCAAATGCGAAAAACAAAGCGCCGACGTTAAAAATTTTCCGTACAGGGAACTCGTCGGATCCCTTATGTACTTGGCCACGGCCACACGCCCCGACATAGCTCATGCGGCCAGCAGTCTCAGCCAATTTAATTCGTGCTATGACCGACAACATTGTATCGCGGCAAAACGCGTACTACGTTACTTAAAAGGAACAATTGATCGCGGGATACGATTCCAAAAAGGCGACGGTATATTAAGGGGTTACGTAGACGCCGATTGGGGGTCGAGTTTGCACGATCGAAGGTCATACACCGGATTTATATTTTTGTTAAACAGCGGACCTGTAAGCTGGGAATCGCGAAAACAACGCACGGTTGCGCTTTCCACGATGGAAGCGGAGTACATGGCATTGTCGGAATCGACGAAAGAAGCAGTGCATCTGCAAAGTTTTTTAAAGGCCATAGGAATTTTTAAGCAGAAACATGTACCGATATTCAACGACAATCAGAGTACTATCGAATTGGCCAAAAACCCAACTTTTCATAGCCGTTCGAAACATATAGACATTAGACACCACTTTGTAAGAGAAAAATTAAAGGACGGCGAAATAAAAGTTTTTTACAAAGCGTCAAACGATCAGATCGCGGACGTATTAACAAAAGGTTTAACCGGCCCGCGTCATCAGAAATGTACCGCGTCTTTTATGTATAACGATCGACATTGTAAATAAATGCGTTGTAGTAATTAATTAGCGAAACATTGTATACATCAGCGATAAGCGTACATCCTTGTTTTGAGGGGGAGTGTTGGAAGTAACGGACAAAACAAATGAACTGCGCTATGCGCGTCCGAACACGCATCACGATGCTTTGTCCTACAGTTACAGTTTTACCTTCGTCTACGAAGCACCGCGCATTTTGTAAAGACATTTTTATATTATTAAAGTATTTTCCGTTCACCTCAGCACTGCAGTTTATTTTCCTGGAGCTAATCCTAACAGATTGCCTTCACGGATCTAAAACCTACATAAAGAACTACCTAAGTAGTCTTTGGTCATTGATTCCTAATTTCTAGCACCTGTCAGGAATTTATACGCCACTAACACGCCAAAATCTAGTAAGAAAAGGAACTGTGTGTCGCGTCTACCATAGAATATGATAAGGTATATTATTATTATTATTATTATTATTATTATGATTACCACTTACCTTTAGTAGGGTAAAAGTCCCTTTTAATCTCCAGCAGCAGAGATATCAAGGAAAAGCTAAAATAACATACATTACGACAGCACACAAACAAAACTAAAGTACAGCAAAACCTTCCACCAATAGGGTACTTAACGGGCAAGCACTCTGTCATCCCGTTCCTTCTTGCTGAGAATTTCCTCGGCGAGCGCGGAAAAAGCTAGCCAATTTTCCCTATTAGATAATATATAATTCTGCAGCCCCCCAGTTCCTAATAGGATGTCCTCGGAGGGGATCTTATATTTCTTCCTGACCTCACGCCATTGTATACAGCGAAACATGGTATGTGCCACATCATCTGGCAAAAAGCCGCAGTACGGACAAGCTGCGGAGTCCCTCCTGCCAATTCTTTCCAAAAATTTGTTAAAGGCACCGTGTGCAGTGAGAACCTGAGTCAGATAATATGACACATTTCCAAATTTCCTACTCTTCCAGCGAGCAATATCTGGGATTCTCCTTCTAGTCCAGGCTCCAACGCCAGGGAAGCCAGTATTCGTCCAGCGGAGTTGCCATTTGTTCATTATATCTTTTTCTATTTCTTTTTTAATTCGACGCTTCAAAATCCTATTACTCATACCACTTACATTAGTAGTGTCGTTGCGCTGAACAAAGTTATCAAGAGTTCCCGCTGCATTCTTATTCATCTTTTCGAAACTATTTTTTCTACCTAGCGCTAACAAATCTAGAGGGGGGAGGCCCGCGATAACTCCTGCCGCATCACCGGAAGTAGTCCTATACGCACAGCTATTAAGCTGTGCGCATTTCCTATATATTCTATTAATTATCTTCTTGCTAAAGGTATACTTCAACTTGTCGGCCCAGAGCGGAGCAGCATATAAACTAATTGAAATCACCACAGAGACCAACATTGCCCTTCTTTGGGTCCTCGGGCCCCGCAGATTAGGTGTTATTTTCGCCAAATTTCGAAGGGTAACCTCCACCTTCTTTTCAACGTATTCTAGGTGATTTCTGAATTTGAGGAAGGGGTCTAAAACCACCCCCAGGTATTTTATATTCTTTTTTGGTCTAATATAGTCCTCCTTAACCTTGACAAATTGGTCCAGCCAGGCTCTATTAGTGGAAAGTGCGCCAAAGAAAATAACCTCAGTCTTATTCGCAGAGATGCTGAGCCCCAAGGATTCAATATCTGCGATGACCTTATCTAGGGTCATTTGAAGTTTCAATATCGTTTTCTGAGGATCTTTCCCTGGCATAAGAACCAGGGTATCATCCGCATAACATAGGACTTTAAGTCCTAGAGCCAGGCATTTTTTGAGGATTCTATCATAGGCGAGATTCCATAACAGTGGCCCGAGGATTGATCCCTGTGGCACCCCTCTAGTTATTTCAAAGCAATATTCCCGCCCCTTCTAGCCAGACCGATGCCGATCTTTTACTGAGGTAAGAGTTGATCAACGCGCATAAGTATCGCGGAAGACCCATATCCTCTAGGGCATCTCTAATCGCAAGCCAGCACAAAGAATTAAAAGCGTTTTTAAAGTCCAGAGCGACACCAATAATCTTTTGTTTCCTATCAAAGCATGTTTTTATGAAATTCCTGAGATCTACTAATGCGTGAATCGTCGATTTCCTCTTTCTAAAGCCATACTGGCTCCTGGCTAACCTGAAATTGTTTGCGACCCATGATTCGATCCTACCAGCTATTACTCGCTCAAAGAGTTTGCCTACCTCGCTAATAAGCGAGATAGGTCTATACTTCTTATCATCCAGGTTAGAACCTTTCGGGAGCAAAACGATCTTGGCCATTTTCCAGGAAGTAGGAAATTTAAGTTCTCTAAGGGGAAGGGAGAAGAAGATCGCCAACTCATCTCCCCTACCCAGAGCCAACAGTTTCACTAATTTCCCAGGAATCCCATCTGGACCCGGGGCCTTACATACCCTAATGCACTTGGCATGTTTAATTAATTCTTCTTTGGTTAAACGTAGTTCCTCCGCAGCCTCTCCCCTAATCTGCTCTAGAGTGCTCTCCTCGATTTCTGGGATCTCCGCTCCTGACGGAAACAGCTCTTTAATTATTTCAATCCCCTCAGCGCGAGGGATGGGTGGACCCATCCTTTTGAATTTCTTAAAAATAATTTTGTATGCTAACCCCCACACATCTCTATCCAGATCCTTTATAAGTTCTCTCCAGCACCTCAATTTCTTATTCTTAATAATTTTCCTTAATTCTTTCTTCCTTTTATTATATAGGACCAACGCGTTTTGAAAGCTGATAGGATCCGATTCCCTCTTTCTTTTACGTTTGCAAAGGTATCGCGCTGCTTTATTACATCTTTTCCAGACTTCGCTAACCTCCATTTCCCACCAGTATGCATGCGTTTTCCTCTTATTGGGTCCCGTATGTCTCCTCTTAAAAATCTTGTCACAGGTCCTAAAGAAAATTTTGCTAATTTCCCCCTCCATGTTACCCCACGATGCCCCATCCCCCAACCGTTGTTTCATTTCTACAAGCTGCTTGGAAAATTCCTCTAATATTTTATTCTTTTTCTTTTTTAGGTCCTTTATGATCCAGCCAGGGAAGCCAGATATAAATCTCCCGGAATCAACAACAGCTTTGGAATTCTCCCGGATCCTGAAGGAGATATATCTATGGTCGCTGAGAGTCTCCTCCTCGACTACACGCCAGCCTGTAATCTGACTCGCGAGTACCCCAGCAATTAATGTGATGTCAACCGTGGAGGAGCCTCTTCCTCCTTCAAAGGTAAGTTCTCCGGGTTTATTGGCACAGATGAAATTATTTATGTCCATCCATACTTCAATGCTCTTCTTTCTAGGATCAACCCTATCTCTCTTTTTTCTTGCCTCACTCCCCCATCTTAACGAGAAAGCATTGAAATCACCCGCCAATATTATTTTATTGTTCCCTGAGCTTTTCTCTAACCTCTTTATTGCAAGTGTTATTTCCTGCCAGCGATTTTCAAATTCTGAGAGAGTAACATTTGGGGAAATATATGCTGAAATAATGTTCAGACCCCCATATCTACCAACAACGTAGGAGGTGCCTGCTTCCACTATGTTAAAACTATAATCCAATTTGCTACCCAGTAAAGCTGCTCCCCTATCCATACTCCAATAAACGAGAGAGTTGCCTAAATTCTTGGGGGGTTCGCTAATAATTGCCAAGTGAATATCTTCCCTCATAATCTTTGCTTTTAGCAGGTCGAACGCGATTGGGGACCTATTCAGGTTAACCTGGATTATGTCTACGTAACTAATCATTGTAAGAAAGACGAGATGTACAGATGTCAGAAGTAAATTTATTAATCGACAGAATAACTTATATCTCTAGGTAAGTACAAATTAAGAATTAAAACTTAAAGCTAGTTAAGTAAGTAAATAAATAAATTTAAATTTAGATAGATATCCGCGATAGGTAATTAAACTTAAGCTAAAAGTTTGTCGTGACTAAGGGTAGTACCGTCTGTAGTAAAAACTGTCTAAGAAGAAAGGTATTCGCTGTACTTAGTTCCTAGTTTCTACTTGCTCTAGTATCCGACTGTACGTCTTTGACAAATTGTTCAATATCTACATCCCCGGCTTTCACCAGTTCGTCCAATGCCAGTAACACTTTCCTGACCCTGTCCCGCTCATGCTCGTGATTGTCTAACTCACCCGCCTCCTGCGATTTCTCCGATTTTCCATCGATTCCACCCTTAGCTCCTTCTCCATCCTCACCCTTCCTCACGGCGTATTTATCCCTGGCACTCTGCTCCTGCGCACGAGGAGCAAGCATCCTGTCTCCTGTCCTTACTGTCCTTTTGTTCTCCTCCTCTTCGAGCCTTCTTCTACACTCCGCAAATCCATGCCCGTTCCCACTGCAGGACCAACACCTCACTAAAATTTTTGAATATCTATAGACATTGCATATAGACCACCCTATCTTTATATTTTTTCTTGTGATTAACTCCTCTGCCGATTCACAGGGAAGTTTCGCCAGAATTGTTTGGAAGCCCTCGATCTCCCTCACAGTCCTAACAATCTCTATTTCCTGGGGCCCCGTGTTCTTATTATGTGATAAATTTCCAACCAGGGCCTCCTTAATTTCCTCCACACTCAGGGAAGGGTCAATCCTCCTGATTTTAACTCCTTCCTTCGGTACCAGTTTGGCTACTTTTGCCCTATCCCCAACTTTCTCTTTAATAATATCTATCCATCCCTCTACTTGCTCCTCCTGCTCAATCTCGATTACGATACCCCCCCCCCCCCCTCTGGCTATCCTCATAGCCTTGACAGTAATTTTATCTGGTGTACCAATGTCTTTTTTAAATTTACTAACGTCCTTAATACCCTCGCTATCCATGTATTTAACATATATGGCTTTATTTCTATGTTTTCTAATATTGGTCTTGTCCTCCTTAGATTTTTTCTTAGCCGCATTCCCATTACCTCAATCCTTTACTTCCCATCTGTTAATTTCCATGCCCATTGATCTCCTATCACCTTGTATGTCATTAGACCTTCTTTCAACTCCTTGTACGTCGTTATAAATATGCTTATTATCTCTAACCCTTCTATCCGTTTCCTTAACCACCTCACTCCAATTCCTTACTACACCTGCATCCCCCTGCATGTCAGTCTGTGTACCTACAGATCTGACCTCTCTTTTCCTATCTTTATTCCTCGTTACAAGTGTCCACCTCTCTTGATCTGAGATGTACTGACTCCTTCCCCTCCTATCCCTATCATCCGAAACCTCAAACCCCCCTCTCTTGAGACTCTGTACATCAGGTCGAGGGTTACCTAATACCGGAATAATACCTGAATCAGAAATATCAGCCTCCCGATTAATGTGTCGGGACTCCTCCTTACCGTTCCTTAAGCAATCCCTACTAAGGTGTCCTTTACTCCCACATATATAACAGACTCCCTTATCGAGCTTACATGCCCAGGCTAGGTGGGACCTGGCTCCACATTTGAAACAACGTCTGTTGTCTGTGTATTCAGAAATCTTGCCCAAGGTCCAACCCAACTTTATCTTACCTGCCCGTAAAAGCTCCTCTGCAACATCCGCAGGAAACTCAATGCAGGCGTTCTTGTTGCCCCTTAACGAATTTTTGAAGAATATTACTCTAAAGTCTTCAAAGTTCCCCTGTTCCTTAAGAATACCCTTAATGTCTGCCTCTTCTAAATCAAGGTTGATGCCTGTTATCATGACCTTTTTCCTTTTGCCTATAATCGCCTCCGACTCATAGCCTATTTCCAAAAGCCTATTTTTTAGTCCCATCAGCTGCTCTTTTGATCCTAAGTAAAACAAGACTCCCCTTCCCCCTCTTGTCTGCCTAATCCATTCGATCGTTATATTTCCTATATTAACCCTGCTCTTAATGTCTTTCAGTGTCTGTTGATAGTCCATGCCCTCCTTGCAATCAACTTTGATAAAACCTCCTCCCGATACATCTCCTCCTTTCGTCCTTACTCCTTTCTCATCTAATCCCATGTTCCTGCTTGTCAACCTAATTTCAGGGTCTGGATCTTTTCCTCCTATGGGACCTTTTCCGCCCCACAGGGAGAAAAGGTCTTGTGTCCCTTCCTCGACGTATTTCGATCTCCTCTTTTGCACCTGTTTATTCGTCTCGCACGGAGAGTTGTCACTATCTGTGCTTCTATTGTCATTTCTCACCATCCTCTTCCTTTTCCTATCAATTTGAAGGTGTTGTTCTCCCTCCCCTTCTTCTATTGTCGATATTTCCTTGACCTGCGAAAAACAGATATTAGAAATATTTTCCTTACCAGGACCCCTACCCTCCAGCTGTCTAATCACAGCTGAGCCTTTCATAATCAAGTCTATAATATTTTTGAGCCTAATACTGCTGAACCTAGGTTCCCCTTTCAGAAGCTCAGCCACTCCTTTCATATCATGCAACCATCGCTTTAATAACCTCAGTATCCCTGGAGTGTCTTCATCCTCCTCTGCCTTGATAATAGCTAGCATGTTACACCTAATCAATTCAATAACTCTAATCTTTATTTCTCTTTTCAGGTTACCACTGGAGTTGACCAGGGCACCAATTTTTTCGGCGACGTCTCCAACATCTGCTACCACTTTAGCAACTACCGCATCTTCTGGGATATCGCCCCCACTCGCAGATGGGCCAGCCACCACGTCCACTTGACTATCTTCGCTCACCATAAGTTCCTTATAATTAATAAGTTGTTCACCTTCCTTGAGTACTTCCGATAAACCACTCATCCTCCTACTCTCGGGTCGTTCAACCTCCTGCAAAAAGTCCTGTAAAACATTAGTTGTTTCTAGCTTACCTGTACCAGTCTTCCCAAGGGATTTCTCGTTGTTGTTTCCGTCTCCTTTGCCAGCCTTACTTGTACTCAATTTTCTCTCCGCACCTATTATATCGAACATATTTTCTAACAATTTTTTATTCGTTCCGTCCGTGATATTAAATTGTTCCTGACTGTCATCCCACGACTCAGCTCTGTCCAGAGTCGGCCAGTCCTCCTCAGAGTCTCTCCCTACACTGTTAGGGGTTGAAGTGCCTTCCAAAGAAAATCTCGACGCCTTCCTCCCTAAAGCCTTTATAATCCTATCGTAATCTCTCTGGTTTAGGGACTCTTGCCTCACTATTTTAGGCTTGCCCGTGGGCGTACTTAAATTAAGATTTGTAATAAAATTTTTAATTGTAGGGTTAGATTTATGTTCACTCATGATGGTTCCCACGAGATTGGTCGGTCCAGATACTTCCAGAGTAGAGCCGCCATGCTCAGGAAGGCCATTAATACAACTGGGGGCGGCAGTTTCCCAGAGGTGGGCATGCTAGCGACTGATGCTCCCATCAGCCACGTGCCCGCGTGTAGTCCAGCTACAGGGGACACGCACCCTCATCGCCACAGCCAGAGCTTGGGGTTAGGGATTTTTGATATAGGTTATCATCCTCGCAGTCCAACCATCCAAGGTAAGACCCCCGCTCCTGCGAGACATGACCACAGGTTTACGGTATACAAGGAGCTCAGATACCTTGGGATCGCTACTTCCCATACTACAAGTGCTTTCATACAACTTATAGTTCTTGAGGTTGCGCCGTGCCTCCGTTAGCAAGTGAGATATCATTGAGAGATATCCCACTTCCCAGACACCACCACGAGGAGGTGGAGGTCCGACTTGCGAGCATGGAACTCGCCTTTTGGTGTCTAACTCGCCTTTTGGTGTCCCACAATAGACTACAAAGTCTTCGATATACCCTGTATAACAATCGCAGATAACATACGACTTGATTCCAAATCTACTTCGTTTTGAAGGTATATATTGCTTGAAGTGACATCGTCCTTTGAAAAGAAGCAAGCTTTCGTCGATGCATAAATGCTTATGTGGATAAAATGCTCGTGAAAAAGAATTACGCAGTCTATCGATAATGCTCCGTATTTTTATCAGCGGATCTTGATTTGGTGTCTCAGTGTTGTCATGAAAGTGCAACATTTGTAATAGAGCTACATATCTGTATTTTTTCATTATTCGTGGAATACTTTCCGTGCGTATTAATTCGTCGGTTGACCAGTATTCGTCTATTGATAATTTTTTTATTCTTGACATCAACATCGACACAGCAAAAAATCGATACATTTCGGTCACTGTTGTATTTTTCCAAGACAATAATCGCGAGTTACTACTGCATGTAGTTTGCGTGGTATAATAATTATTGGTTTCTCTCACAATATGTTCGAGTAAATTTTCGGAAAAGAAAAGTTGAAAAACTTCTAATATTGACGATTTATCGTTAATATTTGCTTTAATTCCTGATAGATTTTCATCAAAATCAAAAACTTTTAGAACCAAATTCTGCGCGCTCCAAGAAAATTGCCGTAAATCGATGTCAGGTAATTCGTCACTACTTGTGGAATATGATTCCGAGCTACTTGATAATACGCGTCTCCTGCAGCATGAGTTTTGTTTTTTACCTTCGTATCCAATTTCTCCAAAAACTGCAGAGAGTTCAGAATCCGATGATTCTTCTGTATCGTCACAGATTATATTTGTCCATTTACCCATGATAGGGGAAAAATTTATGAATAATTGTATTCGGTTATATGAAAAAATATCCGCACAAGAAACGTATGCAGCTATCGCGGCGAAAACAAATGAATTAATAACCATGATCATGCAATTATTAATATTAAAATGTAAAACAAATGCACGGCGCCAAAAAGCGCTGTTCGTTCAAGGGAAGTGTCCATCGTCGAGCGCCAGAAGGCGCTGTTCGCTGAGAGAAAGCGTCTATAGCCGAGCGCCAAAAGGCGCAGTCCGCTGAGTGAACGCGTCTATAGCCGAGCGCCAAAAGGCGCTGTTCGCAGCGATAGGATTAACCGCACACCACACGAATCCCACAATCTTTTCTTGCGAAATCGAGTCCTTTAGGGGTAAAAGCCGCTCTTTACCTTTCAGCGCTTGTAACTAGCTGAACTTAGGTTCCAGGGTTGTTACACATGTAGGCCACAATGTAGCTATTTTACGAGGCACGTGCCATCAAGGTAGCGATCGCTTCAGCATCGAATCTCGCGGTAAGCAATGCACAGGCATAGCTGCAGTTGCTTGTGTTGCGTTTAATTTGCTCGATCCTAGAACGTGGTGTACTAGTGATGTTGATTATGTACTTTTAGTAGGAGATAAATATTACCGTGATTGCATTGAAGCGTGAAATAACCCTGACCCCGGAGAAGTCAATGTAGACTACTTAGCTGTAACAGAATTATTGCCACACTTATCGTTTAATAATACCAGAGTCGGTATTGACATTGCCTATGAAATGGCTGTAAATGGTCATATTGACATTGATAACGGTGATGAGGGATTCCTAAATTTAAAGAACGGTTTAATTATGTTTTTCCAACAGTATACATACGGAATTCTTACCGCGAATTTTATATCAGTCGCTGTATCATGCAGCAACCAATCGGAAAGTCCCTGCTATTGGTTGTTTGATTCCCACGCAAGAGGTCCGAAAGGATATAAAGCACTGTCACGAGGCCTTTCATGCTGTACGAAATTTACGAATATTGATGATTTATACATAATCTTGCGTCGTAATTTATATGCTAAAGGAGGCAATAGCAATGTGCTAAATATCTACTCATTAACACCTCTAGCAATTGCGCCCGAAAGGAATAGATCCCCACAAGTAGAAAGGATACAACAATCACCTGTTGCGACTGCTCATACAGAGTCCGACGGGGCACATGTTGTTTTCGCAACAAGTATGTTACGTCCGATTCATGACGATATTCCCAATATCGATAATATCGTCTCTATCGGTAATAATAACAACACAGAAAATGACCCGATGAGATTGGCGAATATACATAGAAAAACTGCGCCTCCTTTGAACCTAGAGAGGGAAAGAAGAATGGAAGAACTGTGTTGGTTCTTTCTATATCCAGATGGAAAGAATGGTTTCGGAGAGCACCGAGATTTCTTAATAACACCACTGGATTACTTCCAAGCGCGTATTCTGAGCAATGACTAACGATTTCAATGAACAGATTATTTGTTCTCCGCATTATTTGTTGTTGAATATTACCGCGTTAAAGCTAGCGTTTCAGTATCGTGTAGAATGCGCCAAGGAGAACATACGCCAGAGCGATTAATAGATAATATGCACCTCACGATGAGAAATATAAGAGGATCGGTATCATACTGGGAACGTTGCTGTTCGGAATTAATCGCCATGATTCGAAGTCTTGGACCGCCCACATGGTTTGCTAGCTTCTCTTGCAATGATCTAAACTGGCCAGATATGTTGAAAGCGTTACTCTTATCCGATGGTCGTCCCATTACCGAATTTGAAAACCTAACTTTTGCGGATCGACTACAGTTGGTTCAGCAATATCCAGTAGTTATAGCAAGACAATTTACGGTACGAGTAAACGCGTTGATACAGTATTTAAAAAACTCTCGTTGCTTAGATAGCGTTGTTATCGATTTTTGGTATAGAATTGAATTTCAGAATAGGGGAAATCCACATTTACACATGCTGATTTGGTGTGAAAATGTACTCGATTTCCTTACCAACGAATGCCGCAACGTTATTGAGAAAGTTGTGTCTTGTTTATTGGAAGCAGAAAACCAAGATATGAGCGACATAGTACAAAGAGTCCAAATTCATAAACATTCTGATACATGTTACAAAGATCGTAATAATCGTTGTTGTCGTTTCGGATTCCCTAGACCGATAAGTGAAACAACTATGTGCTTGGGTCCAGACGACACACTTGCCAACAATGGACGTTTCTGTGTACTTAAGAGAACCGTAAATGAAGTTATGGTAAATAATTACAATCCAACTCTTTTAAAGCTTTGGGAAGCAAACATGGATATTCAACCATGCGGAAATGTTACAGCAGTTGCATATTATATTGCTAAATACGCAAGTAAGTGCGAGCCGCAGTATACAGGAGACGTTATTAAAGAAGCCGTTTCCCGTGCGAAACGCCGCGGCGGTACCGTCTGGAATCAATTATTTTCGGTATTTATGGCAATTCTGTCCCAACGAATGGTCAGTGCTGCAGAATGTGCTTATCGATCATGCCATCTGCCTCTTAAAATGAGCTCGCGAAAAGCTGTATTTATAAACAGCTGTCGGCCTGAGCAGAGATACAGAATTTTGCATTTCGAAGGATATGAAACATCATTTTCCAATAACATATTCGATCGTTACGCAAAGAGACCGGACAGTCTAGAGAATTTGAGCTTAGCTGAATTTGCTGTCCGATATGAAACAGTTTCAAGTGGAATGTGGACAGAAGAGGATGAAGACGCAGAACATAGAAATAACGATGAAGAAACATCGAGGTCGAGGTTTATAAAATTGAAGGACAATACTCGAATGCGAATAAGAAATAAACCAGCTGTACTTCGCCACCGATATTATATCTTGAACAGCGATAGAAAAGGATATTTCTATAACTTGATAGTGTCACATTCCATTTCGTGATGAAAGTACACTTATGTCCGAAAACGAATCTTCGGAACAATGTTTTCTTCGACGGCGACACGAATTGAAACCTATGTTGGGAAACGCAACCGTTGAACAATTTACTGACGCAAAACAAATTATTGAAGCGGCGCTGGCCCAGGCTGTTGCTTTGAACGTTGTACGCGAAGGGGAAACTAATAATGAACAGTTAAGAGAACCAGTCAGCATTCATGCCGACGAGATAGTATATTGCGATCAAGTTGATTTGTATGAGGATCAACAGCAAGAAACACTTGCAATGCCAGAAGACGTGTTCCTTAATAATATTCGAAGTCTTAACGTTCAACAGAAAGATTTATTGAAATCAGTTTCCTCAGTAATTAAGAAAGATATTAAAAAGAATGATGATGAAGATACGGAACAAATGTTACTTTTTATTACCGGAGGAGCTGATAGTGGCAAGTCGTTTATTTTAAAATTACTTGTTGAACATATTAAACACTGCTATAATCCCACAGTTGATATGATGATAAAACCATCGTTCATTGAAGTAGCTTCGTTGGCTGGCGTCGCTGCCCGCCAAATATTCGGAAAAACTCTGCACTTCTTGTTCTCGTTGCCTATTGAAAAAGGTACTGCAATGACCTATCGGCGACTGACTGGACAAAGACTCGAACAGGAGAGACGAAAGTGGCGGTACATAAGGTGGTTGATTATTGACGAGATATCAATGGTATCTTACGAGAATTTGCGAATAATTTATTTAAGATTGTAAGAATTCAAAATGAATGATAAACTGTTTGGTGGCGCAAATGTACTTTTTTTTAGTGATATCATGCAATTGCTCCCGGTAAAAGGATACTGGAGTTTTATGCAAGCACATTGGTGTAGCGCAGAAATTAATTTATGGCACCAATTTTCATTCTGCGAACTCACCATTAACATGCGACAAGGGGATGACGTCGAGTTTATCGACTTACTGAATAACCTACGGTTTGGGGAAGTGACAACCTTTCAACTACAAATACTATGCGAACGAAGAAGAGTTCCCTTAACCGGAGAGTTTGAGGATGGTGAAGCGGTAAGAATATTCCCGACCATAAAATTAGTCGATGAATATAATACAAAAATGACCGATAAATTAGCACAATCACATCGAATGTACATCATTGATGCAGTAGACGAGTCCCGAGAGGCAGCTACATATGGAAAAAGGCCACCAGAAAATGTTATTCCTACAAATGTTAATAACTGTGGCGGACTGTTACACACAATAACGTTAGCCGAGGGATCGCGAATCATGCTGCGGCGAAATATATCAATTTCTGATGGTTTGATAAACGGTGCATTGGGAATAGTTAAGAAATTTAGATGGCCGGCACTTAGAAGAGACCAACTAGAACGGGGAGAATTGCCGGATTCAGTGCTTATAAAATTTGACGACAAATCTGTTGGAAATAGGTTCAAGGATATTGATGGTTACATTCCAATATCTCCAGTTTCAGCAACGTTTCAGGCGACAAAAGGTTATGGGGACGTCGAGCGCAGAATGTTACCACTTATTTTAAGTTGGGCAGTAACGGTGCACAAACTACAAGGGACCACATTAAACAAAGCTGTAATTGATCTTGGCAAAAGGAATTTTGCAAAAGGTCAAATTTACGTTGCACTTACAAGGGACATCACCAAGGTGTCACACGCGGATTTTAATGAAATTGATATATGTTGTAGCTTTTTAAAAATCATTTGACACATATTTTTTTATATTTGCGGACATCCATGTTAAGGGGGTGAAAATAGCCCTCAAAGTTGAGGGTTGAAAACGCATTTTCTTCAATATCTCGGAAACTAGAGGGTGTAGGAAGGTGAATTTTTTTTTAAATTGTGTAGTTTTTAGTCAGCAATTTAGTTAGTGACAAAAATTTCGGGAGAAATTATTTATTTAAATAATATATTTAAAAAATGCACTTTTTTTTCAATTTTTCACCCTAAATGCAGTTCGATTTTTTTGCAGCTTTGTATACTAAACATATGGATCAAAATAGGGGATACGTGTTTTTGGAATTTTTTATTTATTGCAATTTAGCAATAATTATTACATATACAATTTTCTTCTACTTTTTACGGAGAAGTGAGTTGAGATCTGTTTTCGAAGAGGGTTAGCCCTTTTTATGCGATAATTTGTCACTTACTTAACAATTGGGCAATATCAGATGTTTATTGTTACATCGGTGTCCAGGGAAGGTCCAGCGAACAGGTATAAGTCCGTCGCGGTACCAGTCGTCGTAATACGGAACATAGATTTCTATGGTCAATGAGACTATTAACCGAAGGTATAATGAATTCCTTCAATGAATTTCATTATTGTGCATACTATATAGTATAATCTTCAGAAGCAAGCATTCAACTCTAACTTTATCAATTTTTTAACCGACTTCGAAAAAGGAGGAGGTTACTCAATTCGACCAGTATATATTTTTTTTTTTTTTTTTTTTTTTTTCTATGTATGTTCGCCGATTACGCCTAACTGGATGGACCGATCGGAATGAAACGTTTTGCATATGGTAGGTGCTGACTCCCCATTGGTACCATTATCAAAAAATTTTTCATTTTTTAATTGCAAAGTGTTGTTATTGCAAAAAAACCGGCAACTTTTTTCTTTTCTCTATGTATGTTCGCGCATTGCGCCTAGCTGGATGGACCGATCGGAATGAAACCTTTTGCATACGGTAGCTGCTGACCCCCCATGGGTACCATTATCAAAAAGTTTTTCATTTTTTAATTGCAAAGTGTTGTTATTGCAAAACAACCGGCAACTTTTTTCTTTTTCTATGTATGTTCGCCGATTACGCCTAACTGGGTCGACCGATCGGAATGAAACCTTTTGCATATGGAAGGTGCTGACTCCCCATTGGTACCATTATCAAAAAATTTTTCATTTTTTAATTGCAAAGTGTTGTTATTGCAGAAAAACCGGCAACTTTTAAAATAAACTTTTCTCGATTTTAGTGCGCTTTCAATATCTTATCGCGGACATGATTCTGTGCAATTTTATTCCTATACAAATTTCGCGGAAATGTTTAGTTTTCGAGATATTAGCGAAAAAAATTGTTATTAACTTTTGAAATCAACGTCGAACGATTTTAATGTGCTTTGAATATGTTGTTAGGGGCGTGGTTCTGGGCAACTTTTTCCTCTTGCGAAATTGACGGAAAGCTTTTGTTTTCGAGATATTACAGAAATTGTTGTTAACTTTTGAAGCCAACTTCGAACGATTTTTATGTCCTTCTAATACGTTATTAGTAGCATGATTCTAAACGAGTTTTTCCTTATGCATAATTGGCGGTAAGCTCTAGTTTTCGTGATATTAGCGAATAACTATTGTTATTATTATTAGTGGAACGCCCCGTGCTATGCACGGGAAAGACAAGAAAGGGCAATTACAATGCACTGTACCAAAACACTAACTAAGCTTTGCCGCTTTGACACGCAACTTATGCAGCAAGATGAGTTCACGTTGACGTTGGTGTATTATTCCCATTGCTTGGTAAAGTCTCCCTACCGTTCTAACAAACATTTTTTCTATTTTTTAGTTGCAAAGGATTATTTTTTCTATGCATGTTCGGCGGTTTTTCCTAGGTGGGTGGTCCGATCGGAACAAAGCTTTTCGCATCTTGTGGAGTCTAACTCCCCATTGATACCATTATCAAAAATTTTTTCATTTTTTAGTTGCAAAGGATTATTGTTGCAAAAAAGTTGAAAAACGAATATGCATGTTGTCTTTTACTTAATTATGCTCATGGCATTTACGCAGTCAAGAAAAGCCTGGAAGAACTGTCTCACAGTATCCTATACAATTCTCCCCATTCCACTAAAAAGCGTTAAATAAAATAATTTTCGGAAAAAAAATACACCGACTTCGAAATGCACTAAAAAGTATAAAATAATTTCTATTTCCTAATGAAGTAATTTCTATTTCTCTGAATCATACAATTACGTCACAGATATGAATTAAACCTATTTACTCGTTAGGTAGTATATTAAATACATTTCAACTTTTTCGGAGGCGGCGCAAAATTAAAAATACCTCAGTAAACGTTGCTGCCAATAACCAGTTGATTGTGGTATGGCGTATTGGAAATTAATAAATCCCGAGAAAGAATACGAACCATTATAGATATACCTGGTAATATACGTAAATGTAATGTCTGCATCTTCATTTGATCAACGTTTCTGATATAAATGAAATTGAATCGACTTCGTTCGCGTGTAGAAGCCATGGATCTAAGAACCTATAAACGGAGCCCACGACGCGGGAATTACCAAATTTGCGACAGATGGGCTCTAGCTTTATAGTATATGCGGCGGTCGAGTCTTTCCGTCGCATACTCTATGAATATAGCCCTTTGCGGACTACCGCCGCATATATGCGTTCTGCGTGAATCATCAAATTGGCCGAAGAACTCATACTTGCGTTTGGCGAAAACAGTTGATTGAGCCGAGAAACGCGTACATGTGTTCATGCACGTAAATCTGTGCATGTATATATAATATGTCCAGAATATGACTTGGAATGCTATGAACGAAAACCGCGTTTAGGCAGAAATATACGCCGGCAATTTTTAATGACTATCGCGGCAGGAGCTCGGCCCCACGGTTCACTTCGAACCGTCCCGTCCGCAAAGGGCTAGATAGACCATAGTTACATTCTATACGCACTAACACCTACTTCGCGGCGTGCTGTCGAATTATATGTATAGAAAAAAAAATAGCTATACAAGCTTTGCCTATGTTCGGCTGTCCAAAGGTTGACATGTTCAAAAAAATCTTTTAATTTTGCGCCGCCCCCGAAAAGGTTGAAATGTATTTAATATACTACCTAACGAGTAAATAGGTTTAATTCATATCTGTGACGTAATTGTATGATTCAGAGAAATAGAAATTACTTCATTAGGAAATAGAAATTATTTTATACTTTTTAGTGCATTTCGAAGTCGGTGTATTTTTTTTCCGAAAATTATTTTATTATTACATTGCCTTTTGCGAATAAATTTGTATTTAAATTCATTAATACTAAAGGATCAGAAATTTTCCGAACAAAATTTTTTCAACTTCGAAACCTATTGATGTCAAATGATTGAACAAACGGTATGGTATTTTTTGGAATTTTTAGTATTTTCTGTTTCTTACACTGTTTCCTACCTTGTGATTGATCGTCATAACTTCTTTTTGCTATATATATTCCATGAATCGAGAAGCAAATAGTATTTTCTGGTTCCCACGGAACAAAAAAATATTGGCAGATTTTTAAGTAGAAGCTTATTCCATTTCCTCTTAATTTACAAAAATAGGCAAGATTTGAACACGTGAAATCATCAAATATAAACTCTTGTTGCATTTCTATATCCGTATATGCGCATTCTTTATACATGTCGATTGCATCTGTTATGCTTTATGCCAGTTTAACTTTGTTTCGATTTATGTGTGCTTCCTGCTTATTAGAGTTAAATATTTTCATTACAATGTTTATAACATTAATGGGATTAACATCCATACTTATAAAAAATAAATTTTACAAATGTTCAAAAAGGGAAACAATAATACAATTACCATATACTTATTCATACCCACTTTCCTGCATCAGTATATTTTGGAATAATTTTCGTAAAGAGTTTCATTGGCCATAGAAACCTATGTTCCGTAAAGCGACGACTGGTACCGCAGCGGATTTATACCTGCCCGTAGAGACCTTCCCTGGCTACCGATGGCACAATAAACATCTGATATTGTCTAATTGTTAAAAACGTAACAGATTATCGCATAAAAAGGGCTGACCCTCTTCGAAAACAAATCTCAATTCACTTCTCCGTAAAAAGTAGAAGAAAATTGTATACGTAATAATTATTGCTAAATTGCAATAAACAAAAAATTCCAAAAACACGTATCCCCTATTTTGATCCATATGTTTAATATACAAAGCTGCAAAAAAATCGAACTGCATTTAGGGTGAAAAATTGAAAAAAAGTGCATTTTTTAAATATATTATTTAAATAAATAATTTCTCCCGAAATTTTTGTCACTAACTAAATTGCTGACTAAAAACTACACAATTTAAAAAAAATTCACCTTCCTACACCCTCTAGTTTCCGAGATATTGAAGAAAATGTGTTTTCAACCCCCAACTTTGAGGGCTATTTTCACCCCCTCAACATGGATGTCCGCAGATATAAAAAAATACGTGTCAAATGATTTTTAAAAAGCTACAACATATATCAATTTCATTAAAATCCGCGTGTGACACCTTGGTGATGTCCCTTGTAAGAGTAGTGAGTATAGTAATTCTCGTTCTATCGATCATATAAGCATAATGTGGCTAATAATATTAATTAGATTGATAATAATAAGAGTAATGAGTATAGTAATTGTCGTTCTATCGATCATATAAGCATAATATGGCTAATAATATGAGTTAGATTGATAATAATAAGAGTAATAGGTATAGTAAATGTCGTGCTATCGATCATATCTGCATAATGTGGTTAATAATATGAGTTAGATTGATAATAGTGAGTGTAATAAGTATAGTAATTGTCGTTCTATCGATCATATAAGCATAATATGGCTAATAATATGAGTTAGATCGATAATAATAAGAGTAGTGAGTATAGTAATTGTCGTTCTGTCGATCATATAAGCATAATAAGGCTAATAATATGAGTTAGATTGATAATAGTGAGTGTAATAAGTATAGTAATTGTCGTTCTATCGATCATATAAGCATAATGTGGCTAATAATATGAGTTAGATTGATAATAGTAAGTGTAATAAGTATAGTGATTGCCGTTCTATCGATCATATAAGCACAATATGGCTAATAATATGAGTTAGATTGATAATAGTAAGAGTAATAGGTATAGTAAATGTCGTGCTATCGATCATATCTGCATAATGTGGATAATAATATGTGTTAGATTGATAATAGTGAGTGTAATAAGTATAGTAATTGTCGTTCTATCGATCATATAAGCATAATATGGCTAATAATATGAGTTAGATTGATAATAATAAGAGTAATAAGTATAGTAATTGTCGTTCTATCGATCATTTAAGCATACTATGGCTAATAATATGAGTTGGATTGATAATAATAACAGTAATAAGTATAGTAATTGTCGTTCTATCGATCATATAAGCATAATATGGCTAATAATATGAGTTAGATTGATAATACTAAGAGTAGTGAGTATAGTAATTCTCGTTCTATCGATCATATAAGCATAATGTGGCTAATAATATTAATTAGATTGATAATAATAAGAGTAATGAGTATAGTAATTGTCGTTCTATCGATCATATAAGCATAATATGGCTAATAATATGAGTTAGATTGATAATAATAAGAGTAATAGGTATAGTAAATGTCGTGCTATCGATCATATCTGCATAATGTGGTTAATAATATGAGTTAGATTGATAATAGTGAGTGTAATAAGTATAGTAATTGTCGTTCTATCGATCATATAAGCATAATATGGCTAATAATATGAGTTAGATCGATAATAATAAGAGTAGTGAGTATAGTAATTGTCGTTCTGTCGATCATATAAGCATAATAAGGCTAATAATATGAGTTAGATTGATAATAGTGAGTGTAATAAGTATAGTAATTGTCGTTCTATCGATCATATAAGCATAATGTGGCTAATAATATGAGTTAGATTGATAATAGTAAGTGTAATAAGTATAGTGATTGCCGTTCTATCGATCATATAAGCACAATATGGCTAATAATATGAGTTAGATTGATAATAGTAAGTGTAATAAGTATAGTAATTGTCGTTCTGTCGATCATATAAGCATAATATGGCTAATAATATGAGTTAGATTGATAATAATAAGAGTAATGAGTATAGTGATTGTCGTTCTATCGATAAAATTTGCATAATATGGTTAATAATATGAGTTAGATTGATAAAAGTGAGTGTAATAAGTATAGTAATTGTCGTCCTATCGATCATTTAAGCATAATATGGCTAAGAATATGAGTTAGGTTGATAAAAATAAGAATAATAAGTATAGTAATTGTCGTTCTATCGATCATATAAGCATAATATGGCTAATAATATGAGTTAGATTGATAATAATAAGAGTAATAAGTATAGTAATTGTCGTTCTATCGATCATAGAAGCATAATATGGCTAATAATATGAGTTAGGTTGATAATAATAAGAGTAATAGGTATAGTAAATGTCGTGCTATCGATCATATCTGCATAATGTGGATAATAATATGTGTTAGATTGATAATAGTGAGTGTAATAAGTATAGTAATTGTCGTTTTATCGATCATATAAGCATAATATGGCTAATAATATGAGTTAGATTGATAATAATAAGAGTAATAAGTATAGTAATTGTCGTTCTATCGATCATTTAAGCATACTATGGCTAATAATATGAGTTGGATTGATAATAATAACAGTAATAAGTATAGTAATTGTCGTTCTATCGATCATATAAGCATAATATGGCTAATAATATGAGTTAGATTGATAATACTAAGAGTAGTGAGTATAGTAATTCTCGTTCTATCGATCATATAAGCATAATGTGGCTAATAATATTAATTAGATTGATAATAATAAGAGTAATGAGTATAGTAATTGTCGTTCTATCGATCATATAAGCATAATATGGCTAATAATATGAGTTAGATTGATAATAATAAGAGTAATAGGTATAGTAAATGTCGTGCTATCGATCATATCTGCATAATGTGGTTAATAGTATGAGTTAGATTGATAATAGTGAGTGTAATAAGTATAGTAATTGTCGTTCTATCGATCATATAAGCATAATATGGCTAATAATATGAGTTAGATCGATAATAATAAGAGTAGTGAGTATAGTAATTGTCGTTCTGTCGATCATATAAGCATAATAAGGCTAATAATATGAGTTAGATTGATAATAGTGAGTGTAATAAGTATAGTAATTGTCGTTCTATCGATCATATAAGCATAATGTGGCTAATAATATGAGTTAGATTGATAATAGTAAGTGTAATAAGTATAGTGATTGTCGTTCTGTCGATCATATAAGCATAATATGGCTAATAATCTGAGATAGATTGATAATAATAAGAGTAATAAGTATAGTAATTGTCGTTCTATCGATCATTTAAGCATAATATGGCTAATAATATGAGTTAGATTGATAATAATAAGAGTAATGAGTATAGTGATTGTCGTTCTATCGATCAAATTTGCATAATATGGTTAATAATATGAGTTAGATTGATAAAAGTGAGTGTAATAAGTATAGTAATTGTCGTTCTGTCCATCATATAATCATAGTATGGCTAATAATATGAGTTAGATTGATAATAATAAGAGTAATAAGTATAGTAATTGTCGTTCTATCGATCATTTAAGCATAATATGGCTAATAATATGAGTTAGATTGATAATGATAAGAGTAGTGAGTATAGTAATAGTCGTTCTATCGACCATATAAGCATAATATGGCTAATAATATGAGTTAGGTTGAGAATAATAAGAGTAATAAGTATAGTGATTGTCGTTCTATCGATCAAATTTGCATAATATGGTTAATAATATGAGTTAGTTTGATAAAAGTGAGTGTAATAAGTATAGTAATTGTCGTTCGGTCGATCATATAATCATAGTATGGCTAATAATATGAGTTAGATTGATAATAATAAGAGTAGTGAGTATAGTAATTGTCGTTCTGTCGATCATATCTGCATAATATGGTTAATAATATGAGTTAGATTCATAATAATAAGAGTAATAAGTATAGTAATTGTCGTTCTATCGATCATATAAGCATAATATGGCTAATAATATGAGTTAGATTGATAATAATAAGAATAATAAGTATAGTAATTGTCGTTCTATCGATCATTTAAGCATAATATGGCTAATAATATGAGTTAGGTTGATAATAATAAGAGTAGTAGGTATAGTAAATGTCGTGCTATCGATCACATCTGCATAATATGGTTAATAATATGAGTTAGATTCATAATAATAAGAGTAATAAGTATAGTAATTGTCGTTCTATCGATCATTTAAGCATAATATGGCTAATAATATGAGTTAGATTGATAATAATAAGAGTAATAAGTATAGTAATTGCCGTTCTATCGATCATATAAGCACAATATGGCTAATAATATGAGTTAGATTGATAATAGTAAGTGTAATAAGTATAGTAATTGTCGTTCTGTCGATCATATAAGCATAATATGGCTAATAATATGAGTTAGATTGATAATAATAAGAGTAATGAGTATAGTGATTGTCGTTCTATCGATCAAATTTGCATAATATGGTTAATAATATGAGTTAGATTGATAAAAGTGAGTGTAATAAGTATAGTAATTGTCGTTCTATCGATCACTTAAGCATAATATGGCTAAGAATATGAGTTAGGTTGACAAAAATAAGAATAATAAGTATAGTAATTGTCGTTCTATCGATCATATAAGCATAATATGGCTAATAACATGAGTTAGATTGATAATAATAAGAGTAATAAGTATAGTAATTGTCGTTCTATCGATCATTTAAGCATAATATGGCTAATAATATGAGTTAGTTTGATGCTAATAAGAATAATAAGTATAGTAATTGTCGTTCTATCGATCATTTAAGCATAATATGGCTAATAATATGAGTTAGGTTGATAATAATAAGAGTAATAGGTATAGTAAATGTCGTGCTATCGATCACATCTGCATAATATTGTTAATAATATGAGTTAGATTGATAATAGTAAGTGTAATAAGTATAGTAATTGTCGTTCTGTCGATCATATAAGCATAATATTGCTAATAGTATGAGTTAGATTGCTAATAATAAGAGTAGTGGGTATAGTAATTGTCGTTCTATCGACCATATAAGCATAATATGCCTAATAATATGAGTTAGATTGGTAATAATAAGAGTAATAAGTATAGTAATTGTCGTTCTATCGATCATTTAAGCATAATATGGCTAATAATATGAGTTAGATTGATACTAATAGGAATAATAAGTATAGTAATTGTCGTTCTATCGATCATTTAAGCATAATATGGCTAATAATATGAGTTAGGTTGATAATAATAAGAGTAATAAGTATAGTAATTGCCGTTCTATCGATCATATAAGCATAATATGGCTAATAATATGAGTTAGGTTGATAATAATAAGAGTAATAAGTATAGTGATTGTCGTTCTATCGATCATGTAAGCATAATATGGCTAACAATATGAGTTAGGTTGATAATAATAAGAGTAATAGGTATAGTAAATGTCGTGCTATCGATCATATCTGCATAATGTGGATAATAATATGTGTTAGATTGATAATAGTGAGTGTAATAAGTATAGTAATTGTCGTTCTATCGATCATATAAGCATAATATGGCTAATAATATGAGTTAGATTGATAATAATAAGAGTAATAAGTATAGTAATTGTCGTTCTATCGATCATTTAAGCATACTATGGCTAATAATATGAGTTGGATTGATAATAATAACAGTAATAAGTATAGTAATTGTCGTTCTATCGATCATATAAGCATAATATGGCTAATAATATGAGTTAGAATGATAATACTAAGAGTAGTGAGTATAGTAATTCTCGTTCTATCGATCATATAAGCATAATGTGGCTAATAATATTAGTTAGATTGATAATAATAAGAGTAATGAGTATAGTAATTGTCGTTCTATCGATCATATAAGCATAATATGGCTAATAATATGAGTTAGATTGATAATAATAAGAGTAATAGGTATAGTAAATGTCGTGCTATCGATCATATCTGCATAATGTGGTTAATAATATGAGTTAGATTGAGAATAGTGAGTGTAATATGTATAGTAATTGTCGTTCTATCGATCATATAAGCATAATATGGCTAATAATATGAGTTAGATCGATAATAATAAGAGTAGTGAGTATAGTATTTGTCGTTCTGTCGATCATATAAGCATAATAAGGCTAATAATATGAGTTAGATTGATAATAGTGAGTGTAATAAGTATAGTAATTGTCGTTCTATCGATCATATAAGCATAATGTGGCTAATAATATGAGTTAGATTGATAATAGTAAGTGTAATAAGTATAGTGATTGTCGTTCTGTCGATCATATAAGCATAATATGGCTAATAATCTGAGTTAGATTGATAATAATAAGAGTAATAAGTATAGTAATTGTCGTTCTATCGATCATTTAAGCATAATATGGCTAATAATATGAGTTAGGTTGATAATAATAAGAGTAATAGGTATAGTAAATGTCGTGCTATCGATCACATCTGCATAATATGGTTAATAATATGAGTTAGATTGATAATAGTAAGTGTAATAAGTATAGTAATTGTCGTTCTGTCGATCATATAAGCATAATATGGCTAATAGTATGAGTTAGATTGATAATAATAAGAGTAGTGGGTATAGTAATTGCCGTTCTATCGACCATATAAGCATAATATGCCTAATAATATGAGTTAGATTGGTAATAATAAGAGTAATAAGTATAGTAATTGTCGTTCTATCGATCACATCTGCATAATATGGTTAATAATATGAGTTAGATTGGTAATAATAAGAGTAATAAGTATAGTAATTGTCGTTCTGTCGATCATTTAAGCATAATATGGCTAATAATATGAGTTAGTTTGATGCTAATAAGAATAATAAGTATAGTAATTGTCGTTCTATCGATCATTTAAGCATAATATGGCTAATAATATGAGTTAGGTTGATAATAATAAGAGTAATAGGTATAGTAAATGTCGTGCTATCGATCACATCTGCATAATATGGTTAATAATATGAGTTAGATTGATAATAGTAAGTGTAATAAGTATAGTAATTGTCGTTCTATCGATCATATAAGCATAATATGGCTAATAGTATGAGTTAGATTGATAATAATAAGAGTAATGAGTATAGTAATTGTCGTTCTATCGATCATATAAGCATAATAAGGCTAATAATATGAGTTAGATTGATAATAGTGAGTGTAATAAGTATAGTAATTGTCGTTCTATCGATCATATAAGCATAATGTGGTTAATAATATGAGTTAGATTGATAATAGTAAGTGTAATAAGTATAGTGATTGTCGTTCTGTCGATCATATAAGCATAATATGGCTAATAATCTGAGTTAGATTGATAATAATAAGAGTAATAAGTATAGTAATTGTCGTTCTATCGATCATATAAACACAATATGGCTAATAATATGAGTTAGATTGATAATAGTAAGTGTAATTAGTATAGTGATTGTCGTTCTGTCGATCATATCTGCATAATATGGTTAATAATATGAGTTAGATTCATAATAATAAGAGTAATAAGTACAGTAATTGTCGTTCTATCGATCATTTAAGCATAATATGGCTAATAATATGAGTTAGGTTGATAAAAATAAGAATAATAAGTATAGTAATTGTCGTTCTATCGATCACTTAAGCATAATATGGCTAATAATATGAGTTAGGTTGATAATAATAAGAGTAATAAGTTTAGTGATTGTCGTTCTATCGATCAAATTATGCATAAAATGGTTAATAATATGTGTTAGATTGATAATAATAAGAGTAATAAGTATAGTAATTGTCGTTCTATCGATCATTTAAGCATAATATGGCTAATAATATGAGTTAGTTTGATGCTAATAAGAATAATAAGTATAGTAATTGTCGTTCTATCGATCATTTAAGCATAATATGGCTAATAATATGAGTTAGATTGATAATAATAAGAGTAATGAGTATAGTGATTGTCGCTCTATCGATCAAATTTGCATAATATGGTTAATAATATGAGTTAGATTGATAAAAGTGAGTGTAATAAGTATAGTAATTGTCGTTCTGTCGATCATATAATCATAGTATGGCTAATAATATGAGTTAGATTGATAATAATAAGAGTAATAAGTATAGTAATTGTCGTTCTATCGATCATTTAAGCATAATATGGCTAATAATATGAGTTAGATTGATAATGATAAGAATAATAAGTAAAGTATTTGTCGTTCTATCGATCATTTAAGCATAATATGGCTAATAATATGAGTTAGGTTGATAATAATGAGAGAAGTGAGTATAGTAATTGTCGTTCTATCGATCACATAAGCATAATATGGCTAATAATATGAGTTAGATTGATAATAATAAGAGTAATAAGTATAGTAATTGTCGTTCTATCGATCATTTAAGCATAATATGGCTAATAATATGAGTTAGATTGATAATAATAACAGTAATAAGTATAGTAATTGTCGTTCTGTCGATCATATAAGCATAATATGGCTAATAATATGAGTTAGATTGATAATAATAAGAGTAATGAGTATAGTGATTGTCGTTCTATCGACCATATAAGCATAATATGCCTAATAATATGAGTTAGATTGGTAATAATAAGAGTAATAAGTATAGTAATTGTCGTTCTATCGATCATTT
This sequence comes from Megachile rotundata, assembly GCF_050947335.1. Classification (NCBI taxonomy): domain Eukaryota; kingdom Metazoa; phylum Arthropoda; class Insecta; order Hymenoptera; family Megachilidae; genus Megachile; species Megachile rotundata. The sequence continues at coordinate 31,268 of NW_027473386.1, read as the reverse complement.
AAGCATAATATGGCTAATAATATGAGTTAGGTTGATACTAATAGGAATAATAAGTATAGTAATTGTCGTTCTATCGATCATTTAAGCATAATATGGCTAATAATATGAGTTAGGTTGATAATAATAAGAGTAATAAGTATAGTAATTGCCGTTCTATCGATCATATAAGCATAATATGGCTAATAATATGAGTTAGGATGATAATAATAAGAGTAATAAGTATAGTGATTGTCGTTCTATCGATCATATAAGCATAATATGGCTAACAATATGAGTTAGGTTGATAATAATAAGAGTAATAGGTATAGTAAATGTCGTGCTATCGATCATATCTGCATAATGTGGATAATAATATGTGTTAGATTGATAATAGTGAGTGTAATAAGTATAGTAATTGTCGTTCTGTCGATCATATAAGCATAATATGGCTAATAATCTGAGTTAGATTGATAATAATAAGAGTAATAAGTATAGTAATTGTCGTTCTATCGATCATTTAAGCATAATATGGCTAATAATATGAGTTAGGTTGATAATAATAAGAGTAATAGGTATAGTAAATGTCGTGCTATCGATCACATCTGCATAATATGGTTAATAATATGAGTTAGATTGATAATAGTAAGTGTAATAAGTATAGTAATTGTCGTTCTGTCGATCATATAAGCATAATATGGCTAATAGTATGAGTTAGATTGATAATAATAAGAGTAGTGGGTATAGTAATTGCCGTTCTATCGACCATATAAGCATAATATGCCTAATAATATGAGTTAGATTGGTAATAATAAGAGTAATAAGTATAGTAATTGTCGTTCTATCGATCATTTAAGCATAATATGGCTAATAATATGAGTTAGATTGATACTAATAGGAATAATAAGTATAGTAATTGTCGTTCTATCGATCACATCTGCATAATATGGTTAATAATATGAGTTAGATTGATAATAGTAAGTGTAATAAGTATAGTAATTGTCGTTCTGTCGATCATATAAGCATAATATGGCTAATAATATGAGTTAGATTGATAATAATAAGAGTAGTGAGTATAGTAATAGTCGTTCTATCGATCATTTAAGCATAATATGGCTAAGAATATGAGTTAGGTTGACAAAAATAAGAATAATAAGTATAGTAATTGTCGTTCTATCGATCATATAAGCATAATATGGCTAATAATATGAGTTAGATTGGTAATAATAAGAGTAATAAGTATAGTAATTGTCGTTCTGTCGATCATTTAAGCATAATATGGCTAATAATATGAGTTAGTTTGATGCTAATAAGAATAATAAGTATAGTAATTGTCGTTCTATCGATCATTTAAGCATAATATGGCTAATAATATGAGTTAGGTTGATAATAATAAGAGTAATAGGTATAGTAAATGTCGTGCTATCGATCACATCTGCATAATATGGTTAATAATATGAGTTAGATTGATAATAGTAAGTGTAATAAGTATAGTAATTGTCGTTCTATCGATCATATAAGCATAATATGGCTAATAGTATGAGTTAGATTGATAATAATAAGAGTAATGAGTATAGTAATTGTCGTTCTATCGATCATATAAGCATAATAAGGCTAATAATATGAGTTAGATTGATAATAGTGAGTGTAATAAGTATAGTAATTGTCGTTCTATCGATCACTTAAGCATAATATGGCTAATAATATGAGTTAGGTTGATAATAATAAGAGTAATAAGTTTAGTGATTGTCGTTCTATCGATCAAATTTGCATAAAATGGTTAATAATATGTGTTAGATTGATAATAATAAGAGTAATAAGTATAGTAATTGTCGTTCTATCGATCATTTAAGCATAATATGGCTAATAATATGAGTTAGGTTGATAATAATAAGAGTAATAGGTATAGTAAATGTCGTGCTATCGATCACATCTGCATAATATGGTTAATAATATGAGTTAGATTGATAATAGTAAGTGTAATAAGTATAGTAATTGTCGTTCTATCGATCATATAAGCATAATATGGCTAATAGTATGAGTTAGATTGATAATAATAAGAGTAATGAGTATAGTAATTGTCGTTCTATCGATCATATAAGCATAATAAGGCTAATAATATGAGTTAGATTGATAATAGTGAGTGTAATAAGTATAGTAATTGTCGTTCTATCGATCATATAAACACAATATGGCTAATAATATGAGTTAGATTGATAATAGTAAGTGTAATAAGTATAGTGATTGTCGTTCTGTCGATCATATCTGCATAATATGGTTAATAATATGAGTTAGATTCATAATAATAAGAGTAATAAGTACAGTAATTGTCGTTCTATCGATCATTTAAGCATAATATGGCTAATAATATGAGTTAGGTTGATACTAATAGGAATAATAAGTATAGTAATTGTCGTTCTATCGATCATTTAAGCATAATATGGCTAATAATATGAGTTAGGTTGATAATAATAAGAGTAATAAGTATAGTAATTGTCGTTCTATCGATCACTTAAGCATAATATGGCTAATAATATGAGTTAGGTTGATAATAATAAGAGTAATAAGTTTAGTGATTGTCGTTCTATCGATCAAATTTGCATAAAATGGTTAATAATATGTGTTAGATTGATAATAATAAGAGTAATAAGTATAGTAATTGTCGTTCTATCGATCATTTAAGCATAATATGGCTAATAATATGAGTTAGTTTGATGCTAATAAGAATAATAAGTATAGTAATTGTCGTTCTATCGATCATTTAAGCATAATATGGCTAATAATATGAGTTAGATTGATAATAATAAGAGTAATGAGTATAGTGATTGTCGCTCTATCGATCAAATTTGCATAATATGGTTAATAATATGAGTTAGATTGATAAAAGTGAGTGTAATAAGTATAGTAATTGTCGTTCAGTCGATCATATAATCATAGTATGGCTAATAATATGAGTTAGATTGATAATAATAAGAGTAATAAGTATAGTAATTGTCGTTCTATCGATCATTTAAGCATAATATGGCTAATAATATGAGTTAGATTGATAATGATAAGAATAATAAGTATAGTATTTGTCGTTCTATCGATCATTTAAGCATAATATGGCTAATAATATGAGTTAGGTTGATAATAATGAGAGAAGTGAGTATAGTAATTGTCGTTCTATCGATCACATAAGCATAATATGGCTAATAATATGAGTTAGATTGATAATAATAAGAGTAATAAGTATAGTAATTGTCGTTCTATCGATCATTTAAGCATAATATGGCTAATAATATGAGTTAGATTGATAATAATAACAGTAATAAGTATAGTAATTGTCGTTCTGTCGATCATATAAGCATAATATGGCTAATAATATGAGTTAGATTGATAATAATAAGAGTAATGAGTATAGTGATTGTCGTTCTATCGACCATATAAGCATATTATGCCTAATAATATGAGTTAGATTGGTAATAATAAGAGTAATAAGTATAGTAATTGTCGTTCTATCGATCATTTAAGCATAATATGGCTAATAATATGAGTTAGGTTGATACTAATAGGAATAATAAGTATAGTAATTGTCGTTCTATCGATCATTTAAGCATAATATGGCTAATAATATGAGTTAGGTTGATAATAATAAGAGTAATAAGTATAGTAATTGCCGTTCTATCGATCATATAAGCATAATATGGCTAATAATATGAGTTAGGATGATAATAATAAGAGTAATAAGTATAGTGATTGTCGTTCTATCGATCATATAAGCATAATATGGCTAACAATATGAGTTAGGTTGATAATAATAAGAGTAATAGGTATAGTAAATGTCGTGCTATCGATCATATCTGCATAATGTGGATAATAATATGTGTTAGATTGATAATAGTGAGTGTAATAAGTATAGTAATTGTCGTTCTATCGATCATATAAGCATAATATGGCTAATAATATGAGTTAGATTGATAATAATAAGAGTAATAAGTATAGTAATTGTCGTTCTATCGATCATTTAAGCATACTATGGCTAATAATATGAGTTGGATTGATAATAATAACAGTAATAAGTATAGTAATTGTCGTTCTATCGATCATATAAGCATAATATGGCTAATAATATGAGTTAGATTGATAATACTAAGAGTAGTGAGTATAGTAATTCTCGTTCTATCGATCATATAAGCATAATGTGGCTAATAATATTAATTAGATTGATAATAATAAGAGTAATGAGTATAGTAATTGTCGTTCTATCGATCATATAAGCATAATATGGCTAATAATATGAGTTAGATTGATAATAATAAGAGTAATAGGTATAGTAAATGTCGTGCTATCGATCATATCTGCATAATGTGGTTAATAGTATGAGTTAGATTGATAATAGTGAGTGTAATAAGTATAGTAATTGTCGTTCTATCGATCATATAAGCATAATATGGCTAATAATATGAGTTAGATCGATAATAATAAGAGTAGTGAGTATAGTAATTGTCGTTCTGTCGATCATATAAGCATAATAAGGCTAATAATATGAGTTAGATTGATAATAGTGAGTGTAATAAGTATAGTAATTGTCGTTCTATCGATCATATAAGCATAATGTGGCTAATAATATGAGTTAGATTGATAATAGTAAGTGTAATAAGTATAGTGATTGTCGTTCTGTCAATCATATAAGCATAATATGGCTAATAATCTGAGATAGATTGATAATAATAAGAGTAATAAGTATAGTAATTGTCGTTCTATCGATCATTTAAGCATAATATGGCTAATAATATGAGTTAGATTGATAATAATAAGAGTAATGAGTATAGTGATTGTCGTTCTATCGATCAAATTTGCATAATATGGTTAATAATATGAGTTAGATTGATAAAAGTGAGTGTAATAAGTATAGTAATTGTCGTTCTGTCGATCATATAATCATAGTATGGCTAATAATATGAGTTAGATTGATAATAATAAGAGTAATAAGTATAGTAATTGTCGTTCTATCGATCATTTAAGCATAATATGGCTAATAATATGAGTTAGATTGATAATGATAAGAATAATAAGTATAGTATTTGTCGTTCTATCGATCATTTAAGCATAATATGGCTAATAATATGAGTTAGGTTGATAATAATAAGAGTAATAGGTATAGTAAATGTCGTGCTATCTATCACATCTGCATAATATGGTTAATAATATGAGTTAGATTGATAATAGTAAGTGTAATAAGTATAGTAATTGTCGTTCTGTCGATCATATAAGCATAATATGGCTAATAATATGAGTTAGATTGATAATAATAAGAGTAGTGAGTATAGTAATAGTCGTTCTATCGACCATATAAGCATAATATGGCTAATAATATGAGTTAGGTTGAGAATAATAAGAGTAATAAGTATAGTGATTGTCGTTCTATCGATCAAATTTGCATAATATGGTTAATAATATGAGTTAGTTTGATAAAAGTGAGTGTAATAAGTATAGTAATTGTCGTTCGGTCGATCATATAATCATAGTATGGCTAATAATATGAGTTAGATTGATAATAATAAGAGTAGTGAGTATAGTAATTGTCGTTCTGTCGATCATATCTGCATAATATGGTTAATAATATGAGTTAGATTCATAATAATAAGAGTAATAAGTATAGTAATTGTCGTTCTATCGATCATATAAGCATAATATGGCTAATAATATGAGTTAGATTGATAATAATAAGAATAATAAGTATAGTAATTGTCGTTCTATCGATCATTTAAGCATAATATGGCTAATAATATGAGTTAGGTTGATAATAATAAGAGTAGTAGGTATAGTAAATGTCGTGCTATCGATCACATCTGCATAATATGGTTAATAATATGAGTTAGATTCATAATAATAAGAGTAATAAGTATAGTAATTGTCGTTCTATCGATCATTTAAGCATAATATGGCTAATAATATGAGTTAGATTGATAATAATAAGAGTAATAAGTATAGTAATTGCCGTTCTATCGATCATATAAGCACAATATGGCTAATAATATGAGTTAGATTGATAATAGTAAGTGTAATAAGTATAGTAATTGTCGTTCTGTCGATCATATAAGCATAATATGGCTAATAATATGAGTTAGATTGATAATAATAAGAGTAATGAGTATAGTGATTGTCGTTCTATCGATCAAATTTGCATAATATGGTTAATAATATGAGTTAGATTGATAAAAGTGAGTGTAATAAGTATAGTAATTGTCGTTCTATCGATCACTTAAGCATAATATGGCTAAGAATATGAGTTAGGTTGACAAAAATAAGAATAATAAGTATAGTAATTGTCGTTCTATCGATAATATAAGCATAATATGGCTAATAACATGAGTTAGATTGATAATAATAAGAGTAATAAGTATAGTAATTGTCGTTCTATCGATCATTTAAGCATAATATGGCTAATAATATGAGTTAGTTTGATGCTAATAAGAATAATAAGTATAGTAATTGTCGTTCTATCGATCATTTAAGCATAATATGGCTAATAATATGAGTTAGGTTGATAATAATAAGAGTAATAGGTATAGTAAATGTCGTGCTATCGATCACATCTGCATAATATTGTTAATAATATGAGTTAGATTGATAATAGTAAGTGTAATAAGTATAGTAATTGTCGTTCTGTCGATCATATAAGCATAATATTGCTAATAGTATGAGTTAGATTGATAATAATAAGAGTAGTGGGTATAGTAATTGTCGTTCTATCGACCATATAAGCATAATATGCCTAATAATATGAGTTAGATTGGTAATAATAAGAGTAATAAGTATAGTAATTGTCGTTCTATCGATCATTTAAGCATAATATGGCTAATAATATGAGTTAGATTGATACTAATAGGAATAATAAGTATAGTAATTGTCGTTCTATCGATCATTTAAGCATAATATGGCTAATAATATGAGTTAGGTTGATAATAATAAGAGTAATAAGTATAGTAATTGCCGTTCTATCGATCATATAAGCATAATATGGCTAATAATATGAGTTAGGTTGATAATAATAAGAGTAATAAGTATAGTGATTGTCGTTCTATCGATCATGTAAGCATAATATGGCTAATAATATGAGTTAGATTGATAATAATAAGAGTAATAGGTATAGTAAATGTCGTGCTATCGATCATATCTGCATAATGTGGTTAATAATATGAGTTAGATTGAGAATAGTGAGTGTAATATGTATAGTAATTGTCGTTCTATCGATCATATAAGCATAATATGGCTAATAATATGAGTTAGATCGATAATAATAAGAGTAGTGAGTATAGTATTTGTCGTTCTGTCGATCATATAAGCATAATAAGGCTAATAATATGAGTTAGATTGATAATAGTGAGTGTAATAAGTATAGTAATTGTCGTTCTATCGATCATATAAGCATAATGTGGCTAATAATATGAGTTAGATTGATAATAGTAAGTGTAATAAGTATAGTGATTGTCGTTCTGTCGATCATATAAGCATAATATGGCTAATAATCTGAGTTAGATTGATAATAATAAGAGTAATAAGTATAGTAATTGTCGTTCTATCGATCATTTAAGCATAATATGGCTAATAATATGAGTTAGGTTGATAATAATAAGAGTAATAGGTATAGTAAATGTCGTGCTATCGATCACATCTGCATAATATGGTTAATAATATGAGTTAGATTGATAATAGTAAGTGTAATAAGTATAGTAATTGTCGTTCTGTCGATCATATAAGCATAATATGGCTAATAGTATGAGTTAGATTGATAATAATAAGAGTAGTGGGTATAGTAATTGCCGTTCTATCGACCATATAAGCATAATATGCCTAATAATATGAGTTAGATTGGTAATAATAAGAGTAATAAGTATAGTAATTGTCGTTCTATCGATCATTTAAGCATAATATGGCTAATAATATGAGTTAGATTGATACTAATAGGAATAATAAGTATAGTAATTGTCGTTCTATCGATCACATCTGCATAATATGGTTAATAATATGAGTTAGATTGATAATAGTAAGTGTAATAAGTATAGTAATTGTCGTTCTGTCGATCATATAAGCATAATATGGCTAATAATATGAGTTAGATTGATAATAATAAGAGTAGTGAGTATAGTAATAGTCGTTCTAACGACCATATAAGCATAATATGGCTAATAATATGAGTTAGGTTGAGAATAATAAGAGTAATAAGTATAGTGATTGTCGTTCTATCGATCAAATTTGCATAATATGGTTAATAATATGAGTTAGTTTGATAAAAGTGAGTGTAATAAGTATAGTAATTGTCGTTCGGTCGATCATATAATCATAGTATGGCTAATAATATGAGTTAGATTGATAATAATAAGAGTAGTGAGTATAGTAATTGTCGTTCTGTCGATCATATCTGCATAATATGGTTAATAATATGAGTTAGATTCATAATAATAAGAGTAATAAGTATAGTAATTGTCGTTCTATCGATCATATAAGCATAATATGGCTAATAATATGAGTTAGATTGATAATAATAAGAATAATAAGTATAGTAATTGTCGTTCTATCGATCATTTAAGCATAATATGGCTAATAATATGAGTTAGGTTGATAATAATAAGAGTAGTAGGTATAGTAAATGTCGTGCTATCGATCACATCTGCATAATATGGCTAATAATATGAGTTAGATTGATAATAATAAGAGTAATAAGTATAGTAATTGCCGTTCTATCGATCATATAAGCACAATATGGCTAATAATATGAGTTAGATTGATAATAGTAAGTGTAATAAGTATAGTAATTGTCGTTCTGTCGATCATATAAGCATAATATGGCTAATAATATGAGTTAGATTGATAATAATAAGAGTAATGAGTATAGTGATTGTCGTTCTATCGATCAAATTTGCATAATATGGTTAATAATATGAGTTAGATTGATAAAAGTGAGTGTAATAAGTATAGTAATTGTCGTTCTATCGATCACTTAAGCATAATATGGCTAAGAATATGAGTTAGGTTGACAAAAATAAGAATAATAAGTATAGTAATTGTCGTTCCATCGATCATATAAGCATAATATGGCTAATAACATGAGTTAGATTGATAATAATAAGAGTAATAAGTATAGTAATTGTCGTTCTATCGATCATTTAAGCATAATATGGCTAATAATATGAGTTAGTTTGATGCTAATAAGAATAATAAGTATAGTAATTGTCGTTCTATCGATCATTTAAGCATAATATGGCTAATAATATGAGTTAGGTTGATAATAATAAGAGTAATAGGTATAGTAAATGTCGTGCTATCGATCACATCTGCATAATATGGTTAATAATATGAGTTAGATTGATAATAGTAAGTGTAATAAGTATAGTAATTGTCGTTCTGTCGATCATATAAGCATAATATGGCTAATAGTATGAGTTAGATTGATAATAATAAGAGTAGTGGGTATAGTAATTGTCGTTCTATCGACCATATAAGCATAATATGCCTAATAATATGAGTTAGATTGGTAATAATAAGAGTAATAAGTATAGTAATTGTCGTTCTATCGATCATTTAAGCATAATATGGCTAATAATATGAGTTAGATTGATACTAATAGGAATAATAAGTATAGTAATTGTCGTTCTATCGATCATTTAAGCATAATATGGCTAATAATATGAGTTAGGTTGATAATAATAAGAGTAATAAGTATAGTAATTGCCGTTCTATCGATCATATAAGCATAATATGGCTAATAATATGAGTTAGGTTGATAATAATAAGAGTAATAAGTATAGTGATTGTCGTTCTATCGATCATATAAGCATAATATGGCTAACAATATGAGTTAGGTTGATAATAATAAGCGTAATAGGTATAGTAAATGTCGTGCTATCGATCATATCTGCATAATGTGGATAATAATATGTGTTAGATTGATAATAGTGAGTGTAATAAGTATAGTAATTGTCGTTCTATCGATCATATAAGCATAATATGGCTAATAATATGAGTTAGATTGATAATAGTAAGTGTAATAAGTATAGTGATTGTCGTTCTGTCGATCATATAAGCATAATATGGCTAATAATCTGAGATAGATTGATAATAATAAGAGTAATAAGTATAGTAATTGTCGTTCTATCGATCATTTAAGCATAATATGGCTAATAATATGAGTTAGATTGATAATAATAAGAGTAATGAGTATAGTGATTGTCGTTCTATCGATCAAATTTGCATAATATGGTTAATAATATGAGTTAGATTGATAAAAGTGAGTGTAATAAGTATAGTAATTGTCGTTCTGTCGATCATATAATCATAGTATGGCTAATAATATGAGTTAGATTGATAATAATAAGAGTAATAAGTATAGTAATTGTCGTTCTATCGATCATTTAAGCATAATATGGCTAATAATATGAGTTAGATTGATAATGATAAGAATAATAAGTATAGTATTTGTCGTTCTATCGATCATTTAAGCATAATATGGCTAATAATATGAGTTAGGTTGATAATAATAAGAGTAATAGGTATAGTAAATGTCGTGCTATCTATCACATCTGCATAATATGGTTAATAATATGAGTTAGATTGATAATAGTAAGTGTAATAAGTATAGTAATTGTCGTTCTGTCGATCATATAAGCATAATATGGCTAATAATATGAGTTAGATTGATAATAATAAGAGTAGTGAGTATAGTAATAGTCGTTCTATCGACCATATAAGCATAATATGGCTAATAATATGAGTTAGGTTGAGAATAATAAGAGTAATAAGTATAGTGATTGTCGTTCTATCGATCAAATTTGCATAATATGGTTAATAATATGAGTTAGTTTGATAAAAGTGAGTGTAATAAGTATAGTAATTGTCGTTCGGTCGATCATATAATCATAGTATGGCTAATAATATGAGTTAGATTGATAATAATAAGAGTAGTGAGTATAGTAATTGTCGTTCTGTCGATCATATCTGCATAATATGGTTAATAATATGAGTTAGATTCATAATAATAAGAGTAATAAGTATAGTAATTGTCGTTCTATCGATCATATAAGCATAATATGGCTAATAATATGAGTTAGGTTGATAATAATAAGAGTAATAAGTATAGTGATTGTCGTTCTATCGATCATATAAGCATAATATGGCTAACAATATGAGTTAGGTTGATAATAATAAGCGTAATAGGTATAGTAAATGTCGTGCTATCGATCATATCTGCATAATGTGGATAATAATATGTGTTAGATTGATAATAGTGAGTGTAATAAGTATAGTAATTGTCGTTCTATCGATCATATAAGCATAATATGGCTAATAATATGAGTTAGATTGATAATAATAAGAGTAATAAGTATAGTAATTGTCGTTCTATCGATCATTTAAGCATACTATGGCTAATAATATGAGTTGGATTGATAATAATAACAGTAATAAGTATAGTAATTGTCGTTCTATCGATCATATAAGCATAATATGGCTAATAATATGAGTTAGAATGATAATACTAAGAGTAGTGAGTATAGTAATTCTCGTTCTATCGATCATATAAGCATAATGTGGCTAATAATATTAGTTAGATTGATAATAATAAGAGTAATGAGTATAGTAATTGTCGTTCTATCGATCATATAAGCATAATATGGCTAATAATATGAGTTAGATTGATAATAATAAGAGTAATAGGTATAGTAAATGTCGTGCTATCGATCATATCTGCATAATGTGGTTAATAATATGAGTTAGATTGAGAATAGTGAGTGTAATATGTATAGTAATTGTCGTTCTATCGATCATATAAGCATAATATGGCTAATAATATGAGTTAGATCGATAATAATAAGAGTAGTGAGTATAGTATTTGTCGTTCTGTCGATCATATAAGCATAATAAGGCTAATAATATGAGTTAGATTGATAATAGTGAGTGTAATAAGTATAGTAATTGTCGTTCTATCGATCATATAAGCATAATGTGGCTAATAATATGAGTTAGATTGATAATAGTAAGTGTAATAAGTATAGTGATTGTCGTTCTATCGATCATTTAAGCATAATATGGCTAATAATATGAGTTAGGTTGATAATAATAAGAGTAATAGGTATAGTAAATGTCGTGCTATCGATCACATCTGCATAATATGGTTAATAATATGAGTTAGATTGATAATAGTAAGTGTAATAAGTATAGTAATTGTCGTTCTGTCGATCATATAAGCATAATATGGCTAATAGTATGAGTTAGATTGATAATAATAAGAGTAGTGGGTATAGTAATTGCCGTTCTATCGACCATATAAGCATAATATGCCTAATAATATGAGTTAGATTGGTAATAATAAGAGTAATAAGTATAGTAATTGTCGTTCTATCGATCATTTAAGCATAATATGGCTAATAATATGAGTTAGATTGATACTAATAGGAATAATAAGTATAGTAATTGTCGTTCTATCGATCACATCTGCATAATATGGTTAATAATATGAGTTAGATTGATAATAGTAAGTGTAATAAGTATAGTAATTGTCGTTCTGTCGATCATATAAGCATAATATGGCTAATAATATGAGTTAGATTGATAATAATAAGAGTAGTGAGTATAGTAATAGTCGTTCTATCGACCATATAAGCATAATATGGCTAATAATATGAGTTAGGTTGAGAATAATAAGAGTAATAAGTATAGTGATTGTCGTTCTATCGATCAAATTTGCATAATATGGTTAATAATATGAGTTAGTTTGATAAAAGTGAGTGTAATAAGTATAGTAATTGTCGTTCGGTCGATCATATAATCATAGTATGGCTAATAATATGAGTTAGATTGATAATAATAAGAGTAGTGAGTATAGTAATTGTCGTTCTGTCGATCATATCTGCATAATATGGTTAATAATATGAGTTAGATTCATAATAATAAGAGTAATAAGTACAGTAATTGTCGTTCTATCGATCATATAAGCATAATGTGGCTAATAATATGAGTTAGATTGATAATAATAAGAATAATAAGTATAGTAATTGTCGTTCTATCGATCATTTAAGCATAATATGGCTAATAATATGAGTTAGGTTGATAATAATAAGAGTAGTAGGTATAGTAAATGTCGTGCTATCGATCACATCTGCATAATATGGTTAATAATATGAGTTAGATTCATAATAATAAGAGTAATAAGTATAGTAATTGTCGTTCTATCGATCATTTAAGCATAATATGGCTAATAATATGAGTTAGATTGATAATAATAAGAGTAATAAGTATAGTAATTGCCGTTCTATCGATCATATAAGCACAATATGGCTAATAATATGAGTTAGATTGATAATAGTAAGTGTAATAAGTATAGTAATTGTCGTTCTGTCGATCATATAAGCATAATATGGCTAATAATATGAGTTAGATTGATAATAATAAGAGTAATGAGTATAGTGATTGTCGTTCTATCGATCAAATTTGCATAATATGGTTAATAATATGAGTTAGATTGATAAAAGTGAGTGTAATAAGTATAGTAATTGTCGTTCTATCGATCACTTAAGCATAATATGGCTAAGAATATGAGTTAGGTTGACAAAAATAAGAATAATAAGTATAGTAATTGTCGTTCCATCGATCATATAAGCATAATATGGCTAATAACATGAGTTAGATTGATAATAATAAGAGTAATAAGTATAGTGATTGTCGTTCTATCGATCATATAAGCATAATATGGCTAACAATATGAGTTAGGTTGATAATAATAAGCGTAATAGGTATAGTAAATGTCGTGCTATCGATCATATCTGCATAATGTGGATAATAATATGTGTTAGATTGATAATAGTGAGTGTAATAAGTATAGTAATTGTCGTTCTATCGATCATATAAGCATAATATGGCTAATAATATGAGTTAGATTGATAATAATAAGAGTAATAAGTATAGTAATTGTCGTTCTATCGATCATTTAAGCATAATGTGGCTAATAATATGAGTTAGATTGATAATAGTAAGTGTAATAAGTATAGTGATTGTCGTTCTGTCGATCATATAAGCATAATATGGCTAATAATCTGAGATAGATTGATAATAATAAGAGTAATAAGTATAGTAATTGTCGTTCTATCGATCATTTAAGCATAATATGGCTAATAATATGAGTTAGATTGATAATAATAAGAGTAATGAGTATAGTGATTGTCGTTCTATCGATCAAATTTGCATAATATGGTTAATAATATGAGTTAGATTGATAAAAGTGAGTGTAATAAGTATAGTAATTGTCGTTCTGTCGATCATATAATCATAGTATGGCTAATAATATGAGTTAGATTGATAATAATAAGAGTAATAAGTATAGTAATTGTCGTTCTATCGATCATTTAAGCATAATATGGCTAATAATATGAGTTAGATTGATAATGATAAGAATAATAAGTATAGTATTTGTCGTTCTATCGATCATTTAAGCATAATATGGCTAATAATATCAGTTAGGTTGATAATAATAAGAGTAATAGGTATAGTAAATGTCGTGCTATCTATCACATCTGCATAATATGGTTAATAATATGAGTTAGATTGATAATAGTAAGTGTAATAAGTATAGTAATTGTCGTTCTGTCGATCATATAAGCATAATATGGCTAATAATATGAGTTAGATTGATAATAATAAGAGTAGTGAGTATAGTAATAGTCGTTCTATCGACCATATAAGCATAATATGGCTAATAATATGAGTTAGGTTGAGAATAATAAGAGTAATAAGTATAGTGATTGTCGTTCTATCGATCAAATTTGCATAATATGGTTAATAATATGAGTTAGTTTGATAAAAGTGAGTGTAATAAGTATAGTAATTGTCGTTCGGTCGATCATATAATCATAGTATGGCTAATAATATGAGTTAGATTGATAATAATAAGAGTAGTGAGTATAGTAATTGTCGTTCTGTCGATCATATCTGCATAATATGGTTAATAATATGAGTTAGATTCATAATAATAAGAGTAATAAGTATAGTAATTGTCGTTCTATCGATCATATAAGCATAATATGGCTAATAATATGAGTTAGATCGATAATAATAAGAGTAGTGAGTATAGTATTTGTCGTTCTGTCGATCATATAAGCATAATAAGGCTAATAATATGAGTTAGATTGATAATAGTGAGTGTAATAAGTATAGTAATTGTCGTTCTATCGATCATATAAGCATAATGTGGCTAATAATATGAGTTAGATTGATAATAGTAAGTGTAATAAGTATAGTGATTGTCGTTCTGTCGATCATATAAGCATAATATGGCTAATAATCTGAGTTAGATTGATAATAATAAGAGTAATAAGTATAGTAATTGTCGTTCTATCGATCATTTAAGCATAATATGGCTAATAATATGAGTTAGATTGATAAAAGTGAGTGTAATAAGTATAGTAATTGTCGTTCTGTCGATCATATAATCATAGTATGGCTAATAATATGAGTTAGATTGATAATAATAGGAGTAGTGAGTATAGTAATTGTCGTTCTGTCGATCATATCTGCATAATATGGTTAATAATATGAGTTAGATTCATAATAATAAGAGTAATAAGTATAATAATTGTCGTTCTATCGATCATATAAGCATAATATGGCTAATAATATGAGTTAGATTGATAATAATAAGAGTAATAAGTATAGTAATTGTCGTTCTATCGATCATATAAACACAATATGGCTAATAATATGAGTTAGATTGATAATCGTAAGTGTAATAAGTATAGTGATTGTCGTTCTGTCGATCATATCTGCATAATATGGTTAATAATATGAGTTAGATTCATAATAATAAGAGTAATAAGTATAGTAATTGTCGTTCTATCGATCATTTAAGCATAATATGGCTAATAATATGAGTTAGATTGATAATAGTAAGTGTAATAAGTATAGTAATTGTCGTTCTGTCGATCATATAAGCATAATATGGCTAATAATATGAGTTAGATTGATAATAATAAGAGTAATGAGTATAGTGATTGTCGTTCTATCGATCAAATTTGCATAATATGGTTAATAATATGAGTTAGATTGATAAAAGTGAGTGTAATAAGTATAGTAATTGTCGTTCTATCGATCATTTAAGCATAATATGGCTAATAATATGAGTTAGTTTGATGCTAATAAGAATAATAAGTATAGTAATTGTCGTTCTATCGATCATTTAAGCATAATATGGCTAAGAATATGAGTTAGGTTGACAAAAATAAGAATAATAAGTATAGTAATTGTCGTTCTATCGATCATATAAGCATAATATGGCTAATAATATGAGTTAGATTGATACTAATAGGAATAATAAGTATAGTAATTGCCGTTCTATCGATCATTTAAGCATAATATGGCTAATAATATGAGTTAGGTTGATAATAATAAGAGTAATAAGTATAGTAATTGCCGTTCTATCGATCATATAAGCATAATATGGCTAATAATATGAGTTAGGTTGATAATAATAAGAGTAATAAGTATAGTGATTGTCGTTCTATCGATCATATAAGCATAATATGGCTAACAATATGAGTTAGGTTGATAATAATAAGAGTAATAGGTATAGTAAATGTCGTGCTATCGATCATATCTGCATAATGTGGATAATAATATGTGTTAGATTGATAATAGTGAGTGTAATAAGTATAGTAATTGTCGTTCTATCTATCATATAAGCATAATATGGCTAATAATATGAGTTAGATTGATAATAATAAGAGTAATAAGTATAGTAATTGTCGTTCTATCGATCATTTAAGCATACTATGGCTAATAATATGAGTTGGATTGATAATAATAACAGTAATAAGTATAGTAATTGTCGTTCTATCGATCATATAAGCATAATATGGCTAATAATATGAGTTAGATTGATAATACTAAGAGTAGTGAGTATAGTAATTCTCGTTCTATCGATCATATAAGCATAATGTGGCTAATAATATTAATTAGATTGATAATAATAAGAGTAATGAGTATAGTAATTGTCGTTCTATCGATCATATAAGCATAATATGGCTAATAATATGAGTTAGATTGATAATAATAAGAGTAATAGGTATAGTAAATGTCGTGCTATCGATCATATCTGCATAATGTGGTTAATAATATGAGTTAGATTGATAATAGTGAGTGTAATAAGTATAGTAATTGTCGTTCTATCGATCATATAAGCATAATATGGCTAATAATATGAGTTAGATCGATAATAATAAGAGTAGTGAGTATAGTAATTGTCGTTCTGTCGATCATATAAGCATAATAAGGCTAATAATATGAGTTAGATTGATAATAGTGAGTGTAATAAGTATAGTAATTGTCGTTCTATCGATCATATAAGCATAATGTGGCTAATAATATGAGTTAGATTGATAATAGTAAGTGTAATAAGTATAGTAATTGTTGTTCTGTCGATCATATAAGCATAATAAGGCTAATAATATGAGTTAGTATGATAATAGTGAGTGTAATAAGTATAGTAATTGTCGTTCTATCGATCATATAAGCATAATGTGGCTAATAATATGAGTTAGATTGATAATAGTAAGTGTAATAAGTATAGTGATTGTCGTTCTGTCGATCATATAAGCATAATATGGCTAATAATCTGAGTTAGATTGATAATAATAAGAGTAATAAGTATAGTAATTGTCGTTCTATCGATCATTTAAGCATAATATGGCTAATAATATGAGTTAGATTGATAAAAGTGAGTGTAATAAGTATGGTAATTGTCGTTCTGTCGATCATATAATCATAGTATGGCTAATAATATGAGTTAGATTGATAATAATAAGAGTAGTGAGTATAGTAATTGTCGTTCTGTCGATCATATCTGCATAATATGGTTAATAATATGAGTTAGATTCATAATAATAAGAGTAATAAGTATAATAATTGTCGTTCTATCGATCATATAAGCATAATATGGCTAATAATATGAGTTAGATTGATAATAATAAGAGTAATAAGTATAGTAATTGTCGTTCTATCGATCATATAAACACAATATGGCTAATAATATGAGTTAGATTGATAATCGTAAGTGTAATAAGTATAGTGATTGTCGTTCTGTCGATCATATCTGCATAATATGGTTAATAATATGAGTTAGATTCATAATAATAAGAGTAATAAGTATAGTAATTGTCGTTCTATCGATCATTTAAGCATAATATGGCTAATAATATGAGTTAGATTGATAATAGTAAGTGTAATAAGTATAGTAATTGTCGTTCTGTCGATCATATAAGCATAATATGGCTAATAATATGAGTTAGATTGATAATAATAAGAGTAATGAGTATAGTGATTGTCGTTCTATCGATCAAATTTGCATAATATGGTTAATAATATGAGTTAGATTGATAAAAGTGAGTGTAATAAGTATAGTAATTGTCGTTCTATCGATCATTTAAGCATAATATGGCTAATAATATGAGTTAGTTTGATGCTAATAAGAATAATAAGTATAGTAATTGTCGTTCTATCGATCATTTAAGCATAATATGGCTAAGAATATGAGTTAGGTTGACAAAAATAAGAATAATAAGTATAGTAATTGTCGTTCTATCGATCATATAAGCATAATATGGCTAATAATATGAGTTAGATTGATACTAATAGGAATAATAAGTATAGTAATTGTCGTTCTATCGATCATTTAAGCATAATATGGCTAATAATATGAGTTAGGTTGATAATAATAAGAGTAATAAGTATAGTAATTGCCGTTCTATCGATCATATAAGCATAATATGGCTAATAATATGAGTTAGGTTGATAATAATAAGAGTAATAAGTATAGTGATTGTCGTTCTATCGATCATATACGCATAATATGGCTAACAATATGAGTTAGGTTGATAATAATAAGAGTAATAGGTATAGTAAATGTCGTGCTATCGATCATATCTGCATAATGTGGATAATAATATGTGTTAGATTGATAATAGTGAGTGTAATAAGTATAGTAATTGTCGTTCTATCGATCATATAAGCATAATATGGCTAATAATATGAGTTAGATTGATAATAATAAGAGTAATAAGTATAGTAATTGTCGTTCTATCGATCATTTAAGCATACTATGGCTAATAATATGAGTTGGATTGATAATAATAACAGTAATAAGTATAGTAATTGTCGTTCTATCGATCATATAAGCATAATATGGCTAATAATATGTGTTAGATTGATAATAGTGAGTGTAATAAGTATAGTAATTGTCGTTCTATCGATCATATAAGCATAATATGGCTAATAATATGAGTTAGATCGATAATAATAAGAGTAGTGAGTATAGTAATTGTCGTTCTGTCGATCATATAAGCATAATAAGGCTAATAATATGAGTTAGATTGATAATAGTGAGTGTAATAAGTATAGTAATTGTCGTTCTATCGATCATATAAGCATAATGTGGCTAATAATATGAGTTAGATTGATAATAGTAAGTGTAATAAGTATAGTAATTGTCGTTCTGTCGATCATATAAGCATAATAAGGCTAATAATATGAGTTAGATTGATAATAGTGAGTGTAATAAGTATAGTAATTGTCGTTCTATCGATCATATAAGCATAATGTGGCTAATAATATGAGTTAGATTGATAATAGTAAGTGTAATAAGTATAGTGATTGTCGTTCTATCGATCATTTAAGCATAATATGGCTAATAATATGAGTTAGATTGATAATGATAAGAATAATAAGTATAGTATTTGTCGTTCTATCGATCATTTAAGCATAATATGGCTAATAATATGAGTTAGGTTGATAATAATAAGAGTAACAGGTATAGTAAATGTCGTGCTATCTATCACATCTGCATAATATGGTTAATAATATGAGTTAGATTGATAATAGTAAGTGTAATAAGTATAGTAATTGTCGTTCTGTCGATCATATAAGCATAATATGGCTAATAATATGAGTTAGATTGATAATAATAAGAGTAGTGAGTATAGTAATAGTCGTTCTATCGACCATATAAGCATAATATGGCTAATAATATGAGTTAGGTTGATAATAATAAGAGAAATAAGTATAGTGATTGTCGTTCTATCGATCAAATTTGTATAATATGGTTAATAATATGAGTTAGTTTGATAAAAGTGAGTGTAATAAGTATAGTAATTGTCGTTCGGTCGATCATATAATCATAGTATGGCTAATAATATGAGTTAGATTGATAATAATAAGAGTAATGAGTATAGTAATTGTGGTTCAATCGATCATATCTGCATAATATGGTTAATAATATGAGTTAGATTCATAATAATAAGAGTAATAAGTATAGTAATTGCCGTTCTATCGATCATATAAGCATAATGTGGCTAATAATATGAGTTAGATTGATAATAATAAGAGTAATAGGTATAGTAATTGTCGTTCTATCGATCATTTAAGCATAATATGGCTAATAATATGAGTTAGATTGATAATGATAAGAATAATAAGTATAGTATTTGTCGTTCTATCGATCATTTAAGCATAATATGGCTAATAATATGAGTTAGGTTGATAATAAGAAGAGTAATAGGTATAGTAAATGTCGTGCTATCGATCATTTAAGCATAATATGGCTAATAATATGAGTTAGGTTGATAATATTAAGAGAAATAAGTATAGTGATTGTCGTTCTATCGATCAAATTTGCATAAAATGGTTAATAATATGAGTTAGATTGATAAAAGTGAGTGTAATAAGTATAGTAATTGTCGTTCTGTCGATCATATAATCATAGTATGGCTAATAATATGAGTTAGATTGATAATAATAAGAGTAGTGAGTATAGTAATTGTCGTTCTGTCGATCATATCTGCATAATATGGTTAATAATATGAGTTAGATTCATAATAATAAGAGTAATAAGTATAGTAATTGTCGTTCTATCGATCATATAAGCATAATATGGTTAATAATATGTGTTAGATTGATAATAGTAAGTGTAATAAGTATAGTAATTGTCGTTCTATCGATCATATAAGCATAATATGGCTAATAGTATGAGTTAGATTGATAATAATAAGAGTAATGAGTATAGTAATTGTCGTTCTATCGACCATATAAGCATAATATGCCTAATAATATGAGTCAGATTGGTAATAATAAGAGTAATAAGTATAGTAATTGTCGTTCTATCGATCATTTAAGCATAATATGGCTAATAATATGAGTTAGATTGATACTAATAGGAATAGTAAGTATAGTAATTGCCGTTCTATCGATCATATAAGCATAATATGGCTAATAATATGAGTTAGGTTGATAATAATAAGAGTAACAAGTATAGTGATTGTCGTTCTATCGATCATATAAGCATAATATGGCTAACAATATGAGTTAGGTTGATAATAATAAGAGTAATAGGTATAGTAAATGTCGTGCTATCGATCATATCTGCATAATGTGGATAATAATATGTGTTAGATTGATAATAGTGAGTGTAATAAGTATAGTAATTGTCGTTCTATCGATCATATAAGCATAATATGGCTAATAATATGAGTTAGATTGATAATAATAAGAGTAATAAGTATAGTAATTGTCGTTCTATCGATCATTTAAGCATACTATGGCTAATAATATGAGTTAGATTGATAATAATAAGAGTAATAGGTATAGTAAATGTCGTGCTATCGATCATATCTGCATAATGTGGTTAATAATATGAGTTAGATTGATAATAGTGAGTGTAATTAGTATAGTAATTGTCGTTCTATCGATCATATAAGCATAATGTGGCTAATAATATGAGTTAGATCGATAATAATAAGAGTAGTGAGTATAGTAATTGTCGTTCTGTCGATCATATAAGCATAATAAGGCTAATAATATGAGTTAGATTGATAATAGTGAGTGTAATAAGTATAGTAATTGTCGTTCTATCGATCATATAAGCATAATGTGGCTAATAATATGAGTTAGATTGATAATAGTAAGTGTAATAAGTATAGTGATTGTCGTTCTGTCGATCATATAAGCATAATATGGCTAATAATCTGAGATAGATTGATAATAATAAGAGTAATAAGTGTAGTAATTGTCGTTCTATCGATCATTTAAGCATAATATGGCTAATAATATGAGTTAGATTGACAATGATAAGAATAATAAGTATAGTATTTGTCGTTCTATCGATCATTTAAGCATAATATGGCTAATAATATGAGTTAGGTTGATAATAATAAGAGTAACAGGTATAGTAAATGTCGTGCTATCTATCACATCTGCATAATATGGTTAATAATATGAGTTAGATTGATAATAGTAAGTGTAATAAGTATAGTAATTGTCGTTCTGTCGATCATATAAGCATAATATGGCTAATAATATGAGTTAGATTGATAATAATAAGAGTAGTGAGTATAGTAATAGTCGTTCTATCGACCATATAAGCATAATATGGCTAATAATATGAATTAGGTTGATAATAATAAGAGTAATAAGTATAGTGATTGTCGTTCTATCGATCAAATTTGCATAATATGGTTAATAATATGAGTTAGTTTGATAAAAGTGAGTGTAATAAGTATAGTAATTGTCGTTCGGTCGATCATATAATCATAGTATGGCTAATCATATGAGTTAGATTGATAATAATAAGAGTAATGAGTATAGTAATTGTGGTTCAATCGATCATATCTGCATAATATGGTTAATAATATGAGTTAGATTCATAATAATAAGAGTAATAAGTACAGTAATTGTCGTTCTATCGATCATTTAAGCATAATATGGCTAAGAATATGAGTTAGGATGATAAAAAAAAGAATAATAAGTATAGTAATTGTCGTTCTGTCGATCATATCTGCATAATATGGTTAATAATATGAGTTAGATTCATAATAATAAGAGTAATAAGTATAGTAATTGCCGTTCTATCGATCATATAAACACAATATGGCTAATAATATGAGTTAGATTGATAATAATAAGAGTAGTGAGTATAGTAATTGTCGTTCTGTCGATCATATCTGCATAATATGGTTAATAATATGAGTTAGATTCATAATAATAAGAGTAATAAGTATAGTAATTGTCGTTCTATCGATCATATAAGCATAATATGGCTAATAATATGAGTTAGATTGATAATAATAAGAGTAATAAGTATAGTAATTGTCGTTCTATCGATCATATAAGCACAATATGGCTAATAATATGAGTTAGATTGATAATAATGAGAGAAGTGAGTATAGTAATTGTCGTTCTATCGATCACATAAGCATAATATGGCTAATAATATGAGTTAGATTGATAATAATAAGAGTAATAAGTATAGTAATTGTCGTTCTATCGATCATTTAAGCATAATATGGCTAATAATATGAGTTAGATTGATAATAATAACAGTAATAAGTATAGTAATTGTCGTTCTATCGATCATTTAAGCATGATATGGCTAATGATATGAGTTGGATTGATAATAATAACAGTAATAAGTATAGTAATTGTCGTTCTATCGATAATTTAAGCATACTATGGCTAATAATATGAGTTAGATTGATAATGATAAGAATAATAAGTATAGTATTTGTCGTTCTATCGATCATATAAGCATAATATGGCTAACAATATGAGTTAGGTTGATAATAATAAGAGTAATAGGTATAGTAAATGTCGTGCTATCGATCATATCTGCATAATGTGGATAATAATATGTGTTAGATTGATAATAGTGAGTGTAATAAGTATAGTAATTGTCGTTCTATCGATCATATAAGCATAATATGGCTAATAATATGAGTTAGATTGATAATAATAAGAGTAATAAGTATAGTAATTGTCGTTCTATCGATCATTTAAGCATACTATGGCTAATAATATGAGTTGGATTGATAATAATAACAGTAATAAGTATAGTAATTGTCGTTCTATCGATCATATAAGCATAATATGGCTAATAATATGAGTTAGATTGATAATACTAAGAGTAGTGAGTATAGTAATTCTCGTTCTATCGATCATATAAGCATAATGTGGCTAATAATATTAGTTAGATTGATAATAATAAGAGTAATGAGTATAGTAATTGTCGTTCTATCGATTATATAAGCATAATATGGCTAATAATATGAGTTAGATTGATAATAATAAGAGTAATAAGTATAGTAATTGTCGTTCTATCGATCATTTAAGCATACTATGGCTAATAATATGAGTTGGATTGATAATAATAACAGTAATAAGTATAGTAATTGTCGTTCTATCGATCATATAAGCATAATATGGCTAATAATATGAGTTAGATTGATAATACTAAGAGTAGTGAGTATAGTAATTCTCGTTCTATCGATCATATAAGCATAATGTGGCTAATAATATTAGTTAGATTGATAATAATAAGAGTAATGAGTATAGTAATTGTCGTTCTATCGATCATATAAGCATAATATGGCTAATAATATGAGTTAGATTGATAATAATAAGAGTAATAGGTATAGTAAATGTCGTGCTATCGATCATATCTGCATAATGTGGTTAATAATATGAGTTAGATTGAGAATAGTGAGTGTAATAAGTATAGTAATTGTCGTTCTATCGATCATATAAGCATAATATGGCTAATAATATGAGTTAGATCGATAATAATAAGAGTAGTGAGTATAGTAATTGTCGTTCTGTCGATCATATAAGCATAATAAGGCTAATAATATGAGTTAGATTGATAATAGTGAGTGTAATAAGTATAGTAATTGTCGTTCTATCGATCATATAAGCATAATGTGGCTAATAATATGAGTTAGATTGATAATAGTAAGTGTAATAAGTATAGTGATTGTCGTTCTGTCGATCATATAAGCATAATATGGCTAATAATCTGAGTTAGATTGATAATAATAAGAGTAATAAGTATAGTAATTGTCGTTCTATCGATCATTTAAGCATAATATGGCTAATAATATGAGTTAGATTGATAAAAGTGAGTGTAATAAGTATAGTAATTGTCGTTCTGTCGATCATATAATCATAGTATGGCTAATAATATGAGTTAGATTGATAATAATAAGAGTAGTGAGTATAGTAATTGTCGTTCTGTCGATCATATCTGCATAATATGGTTAATAATATGAGTTAGATTGATAATAATAAGAGTAATAAGTATAGTAATTGTCGTTCTATCGATCATTTAAGCATACTATGGCTAATAATATGAGTTGGATTGATAATAATAACAGTAATAAGTATAGTAATTGTCGTTCTGTCGATCATATAAGCATAATATGGCTAATAATATGAGTTAGATTGATAATAATAAGAGTAGTGAGTATAGTAATAGTCGTTCTATCGACCATATAAGCATAATATGGCTAATAATATGAATTAGGTTGATAATAATAAGAGTAATAAGTATAGTGATTGTCGTTCTATCGATCAAATTTGCATAATATGGTTAATAATATGAGTTAGTTTGATAAAAGTGAGTGTAATAAGTATAGTAATTGTCGTTCGGTCGATCATATAATCATAGTATGGCTAATCATATGAGTTAGATTGATAATAATAAGAGTAATGAGTATAGTAATTGTGGTTCAATCGATCATATCTGCATAATATGGTTAATAATATGAGTTAGATTCATAATAATAAGAGTAATAAGTACAGTAATTGTCGTTCTATCGATCATTTAAGCATAATATGGCTAAGAATATGAGTTAGGATGATAAAAAAAAGAATAATAAGTATAGTAATTGTCGTTCTGTCGATCATATCTGCATAATATGGTTAATAATATGAGTTAGATTCATAATAATAAGAGTAATAAGTATAGTAATTGCCGTTCTATCGATCATATAAACACAATATGGCTAATAATATGAGTTAGATTGATAATAATAAGAGTAGTGAGTATAGTAATTGTCGTTCTGTCGATCATATCTGCATAATATGGTTAATAATATGAGTTAGATTCATAATAATAAGAGTAATAAGTATAGTAATTGTCGTTCTATCGATCATATAAGCATAATATGGCTAATAATATGAGTTAGATTGATAATAATAAGAGTAATAAGTATAGTAATTGTCGTTCTATCGATCATATAAGCACAATATTGCTAATAATATGAGTTAGATTGATAATAATGAGAGAAGTGAGTATAGTAATTGTCGTTCTATCGATCACATAAGCATAATATGGCTAATAATATGAGTTAGATTGATAATAATAAGAGTAATAAGTATAGTAATTGTCGTTCTATCGATCATTTAAGCATAATATGGCTAATAATATGAGTTAGATTGATAATAATAACAGTAATAAGTATAGTAATTGTCGTTCTATCGATCATTTAAGCATACTATGGCTAATAATATGAGTTGGATTGATAATAATAACAGTAATAAGTATAGTAATTGTCGTTCTATCGATCATATAAGCATAATATGGCTAATAATATGAGTTAGATTGATAATACTAAGAGTAGTGAGTATAGTAATTCTCGTTCTATCGATCATATAAGCATAATGTGGCTAATAATATTAGTTAGATTGATAATAATAAGAGTAATGAGTATAGTAATTGTCGTTCTATCGATCATATAAGCATAATATGGCTAATAATATGAGTTAGATTGATAATAATAAGAGTAATAGGTATAGTAAATGTCGTGCTATCGATCATATCTGCATAATGTGGTTAATAATATGAGTTAGATTGAGAATAGTGAGTGTAATAAGTATAGTAATTGTCGTTCTATCGATCATATAAGCATAATATGGCTAATAATATGAGTTAGATCGATAATAATAAGAGTAGTGAGTATAGTAATTGTCGTTCTGTCGATCATATAAGCATAATAAGGCTAATAATATGAGTTAGATTGATAATAGTGAGTGTAATAAGTATAGTAATTGTCGTTCTATCGATCATATAAGCATAATGTGGCTAATAATATGAGTTAGATTGATAATAGTAAGTGTAATAAGTATAGTGATTGTCGTTCTGTCGATCATATAAGCATAATATGGCTAATAATCTGAGTTAGATTGATAATAATAAGAGTAATAAGTATAGTAATTGTCGTTCTATCGATCATTTAAGCATAATATGGCTAATAATATGAGTTAGATTGATAAAAGTGAGTGTAATAAGTATAGTAATTGTCGTTCTGTCGATCATATAATCATAGTATGGCTAATAATATGAGTTAGATTGATAATAATAAGAGTAGTGAGTATAGTAATTGTCGTTCTGTCGATCATATCTGCATAATATGGTTAATAATATGAGTTAGATTGATAATAATAAGAGTAATAAGTATAGTAATTGTCGTTCTATCGATCATTTAAGCATACTATGGCTAATAATATGAGTTGGATTGATAATAATAACAGTAATAAGTATAGTAATTGTCGTTCTGTCGATCATATAAGCATAATATGGCTAATAATATGAGTTAGATTGATAATAATAAGAGTAGTGAGTATAGTAATAGTCGTTCTATCGACCATATAAGCATAATATGGCTAATAATATGAATTAGGTTGATAATAATAAGAGTAATAAGTATAGTGATTGTCGTTCTATCGATCAAATTTGCATAATATGGTTAATAATATGAGTTAGTTTGATAAAAGTGAGTGTAATAAGTATAGTAATTGTCGTTCGGTCGATCATATAATCATAGTATGGCTAATCATATGAGTTAGATTGATAATAATAAGAGTAGTGAGTATAGTAATTGTCGTTCTGTCGATCATATCTGCATAATATGGTTAATAATATGAGTTAGATTGATAATAATAAGAGTAATAAGTATAGTAATTGTCGTTCTATCGATCATTTAAGCATACTATGGCTAATAATATGAGTTGGATTGATAATAATAACAGTAATAAGTATAGTAATTGTCGTTCTATCGATCATATAAGCATAATATGGCTAATAATATGAGTTAGATTGATAATACTAAGAGTAGTGAGTATAGTAATTCTCGTTCTATCGATCATATAAGCATAATGTGGCTAATAATATTAATTAGATTGATAATAATAAGAGTAATGAGTATAGTAATTGTCGTTCTATCGATCATATAAGCATAATATGGCTAATAATATGAGTTAGATTGATAATAATAAGAGTAATAGGTATAGTAAATGTCGTGCTATCGATCATATCTGCATAATGTGGCTAATAATATGAGTTAGATTGGTAATAGTAAGTGTAATAAGTATAGTGATTGTCGTTCTGTCGATCATATAAGCATAATATGGTTAATAATATGAGTTAGATTCATAATAATAAGAGTAATAAGTATAGTAATTGTCGTTCTATCGATCATTTAAGCATAATATGGCTAATAATATGAGTTAGATTGATAATAGTAAGTGTAATAAGTATAGTAATTGTCGTTCTGTCGATCATATAAGCATAATATGGCTAATAATATGAGTTAGATTGATAATGATAAGAATAATAAGTATAGTATTTGTCGTTCTATCGATCATTTAAGCATAATATGGCTAATAATATGAGTTAGGTTGATAATAATAAGAGTAATGAGTATAGTGATTGTCGTTCTATCGATCAAATTTGCATAATATGGTTAATAATATGAGTTAGATTGATAAAAGTGAGTGTAATAAGTATAGTAATTGTCGTTCTATCGATCATTTAAGCATAATATGGCTAATAATATGAGTTAGTTTGATGCTAATAAGAATAATAAGTATAGTAATTGTCGTTCTATCGATCATTTAAGCATAATATGGCTAAGAATATGAGTTAGGTTGACAAAAATGAGAATAATAAGTATAGTAATTGTCGTTCTATCGATCATATAAGCATAATATGGCTAATAATATGAGTTAGATTGATACTAATAGGAATAATAAGTATAGTAATTGTCGTTCTATAGATCATTTAAGCATAATATGGCTAATAATATGAGTTAGGTTGATAATAATAAGAGTAATAAGTATAGTAATTGCCGTTCTATCGATCATATAAGCATAATATGGCTAATAATATGAGTTAGGTTGATAATAATAAGAGTAATAAGTATAGTGATTGTCGTTCTATCGATCATATAAGCATAATATGGCTAACAATATGAGTTAGGTTGATAATAATAAGAGTAATAGGTATAGTAAATGTCGTGCTATCGATCATATCTGCATAATGTGGATAATAATATGTGTTAGATTGATAATAGTGAGTGTAATAAGTATAGTAATTGTCGTTCTATCGATCATATAAGCATAATATGGCTAATAATATGAGTTAGATTGATAATAATAAGAGTAATAAGTATAGTAATTGTCGTTCTATCGATCATTTAAGCATACTATGGCTAATAATATGAATTAGGTTGATAATAATAAGAGTAATAAGTATAGTGATTGTCGTTCTATCGATCAAATTTGCATAATATGGTTAATAATATGAGTTAGTTTGATAAAAGTGAGTGTAATAAGTATAGTAATTGTCGTTCGGTCGATCATATAATCATAGTATGGCTAATCATATGAGTTAGATCGATAATAATAAGAGTAGTGAGTATAGTAATTGTCGTTCTGTCGATCATATAAGCATAATAAGGCTAATAATATGAGTTAGATTGATAATAGTGAGTGTAATAAGTATAGTAATTGTCGTTCTATCGATCATATAAGCATAATGTGGCTAATAATATGAGTTAGATTGATAATAGTAAGTGTAATAAGTATAGTGATTGTCGTTCTGTCGATCATATAAGCATAATATGGCTAATAATCTGAGTTAGATTGATAATAATAAGAGTAATAAGTATAGTAATTGTCGTTCTATCGATCATTTAAGCATAATATGGCTAATAATATGAGTTAGATTGATAAAAGTGAGTGTAATAAGTATAGTAATTGTCGTTCTGTCGATCATATAATCATAGTATGGCTAATAATATGAGTTAGATTGATAATAATAAGAGTAGTGAGTATAGTAATTGTCGTTCTGTCGATCATATCTGCATAATATGGTTAATAATATGAGTTAGATTGATAATAATAAGAGTAATAAGTATAGTAATTGTCGTTCTATCGATCATTTAAGCATACTATGGCTAATAATATGAGTTGGATTGATAATAATAACAGTAATAAGTATAGTAATTGTCGTTCTGTCGATCATATAAGCATAATATGGCTAATAATATGAGTTAGATTGATAATAATAAGAGTAGTGAGTATAGTAATAGTCGTTCTATCGACCATATAAGCATAATATGGCTAATAATATGAATTAGGTTGATAATAATAAGAGTAATAAGTATAGTGATTGTCGTTCTATCGATCAAATTTGCATAATATGGTTAATAATATGAGTTAGTTTGATAAAAGTGAGTGTAATAAGTATAGTAATTGTCGTTCGGTCGATCATATAATCATAGTATGGCTAATCATATGAGTTAGATTGATAATAATAAGAGTAGTGAGTATAGTAATTGTCGTTCTGTCGATCATATCTGCATAATATGGTTAATAATATGAGTTAGATTGATAATAATAAGAGTAATAAGTATAGTAATTGTCGTTCTATCGATCATTTAAGCATACTATGGCTAATAATATGAGTTGGATTGATAATAATAACAGTAATAAGTATAGTAATTGTCGTTCTATCGATCATATAAGCATAATATGGCTAATAATATGAGTTAGATTGATAATACTAAGAGTAGTGAGTATAGTAATTCTCGTTCTATCGATCATATAAGCATAATGTGGCTAATAATATTAATTAGATTGATAATAATAAGAGTAATGAGTATAGTAATTGTCGTTCTATCGATCATATAAGCATAATATGGCTAATAATATGAGTTAGATTGATAATAATAAGAGTAATAGGTATAGTAAATGTCGTGCTATCGATCATATCTGCATAATGTGGCTAATAATATGAGTTAGATTGATAATAGTAAGTGTAATAAGTATAGTGATTGTCGTTCTGTCGATCATATAAGCATAATATGGCTAATAATCTGAGATAGATTGATAATAATAAGAGTAATAAGTATAGTAATTGTCGTTCTATCGATCATTTAAGCATAATATGGCTAATAATATGAGTTAGATTGATAAAAGTGAGTGTAATAAGTATAGTAATTGTCGTTCTGTCGATCATATAATCATAGTATGGCTAATAATATGAGTTAGATTGATAATAATAAGAGTAGTGAGTATAGTAATTGTCGTTCTGTCGATCATATCTGCATAATATGGTTAATAATATGAGTTAGATTCATAATAATAAGAGTAATAAGTATAAT